>NC_090005.1:15000-615000 GCF_036417845.1 Apteryx mantelli
CCGCTCTGTGCAGCACTTACCTGCCATCACCTGAAGGCAGCAGTGAGCGTGTGTATGAACTACTGCGCATGCACGCGGTCCCTCTCTGCAGTACCGGCTGGTCACCACCCGTGGGCAACTGAGCGTGGCGGGGGCGGCAGGGCGCACGCATTGTTCGCCCGGCTGCAGTACCGGTTTGTAACCAGGTGAGGACAGCACGGAGCCGCGTTACAGCCGTGCTGGGCTCGCACGGAAGAGCAATACTTCGATAGCAGCCGTGATAATGACTTCGCATCCTATAACTATGTGCCAACATGCAACTTCAGAACTGGTCTTTGGAGATATTTCACTGCCATCATCTAATCTGATATACCGTTATTTATAGTGCCCGCTGCGAGACACAGATTCTCTGTATTTCGTACTCAAGCCGTTTATACTAGGCACTTTAGTAACAAAGCTTTCATTTGAACATTGCAAAATACAGACAAAAAATACGCACAGGCTGTATTAAAAAAAAAAAAACTACTTAATGGGACAATTTGCAACCATTAAACAAGCAGCAGTCGTCTTTAGGACTTTCAACCTCTTGCCTTTATTGTTAAACAAAATAAATAGCTAAAAGAAAGCTGCACTATTTTCTTGATGGACTGCTCAGTTTTCATTATTAAACAGTAAGAGGTGTTTGCACAGAGTATGTCTACCACGTTAAAGCATGAAAACATTAGTATTCTGATCACCTTCTGTGGTACTACAGGAAACAAGCTAAAAGGGCTTGTTCCATTGCTAAAATAGCTGGACTTTTCTAACAGTGATCACAGCCTAAAGGCTATTACTATGTGAAAAAGACTAATGGCTTGATCACCTATGTGCCACTTACCTGGCTTGATTACTACAGGTATTAGTAATGAAGGTGCATAGCCTTCTATAAAAGGTAAATACTGTCTTTTAAAAACTTCCAGTGACTCCACAGAATTGTCATTACTTTTGATTGGTAGCCAGCTTCTTCAAACCCAGCTGCAAGAAACAATTTGCCTTCAAGTCAGAACTTTCTGCTCCCACGGCCTGGGAGCAGTGAGCATGGCCGCCTGTGTTGCCCAGCACTGCGCACAGGGTGGCGGCCATGAAGGCGGCAGTTGCAGGCATGCGCAGTGCAGCGGCCGAGCTGCAGACGTCATCGCCGGGCGCTCCCCCCCCCCCCCCCCCACGCCGTTGCTGTGCTACGGCGGCCGTTGCAGCCAGGTAGCTGCCATCCTCCTCCACCATGTGCGGTCCCCAGAGGGCCTGGCCCATCCCCAGTCCGTGCTGCCGGACCCACATCACTGGTCCTGCTGGCGCTGGGGGCCCCTTGATGCCTTCCTGGGGCCACGCAGATCTCCCCTCCGTGCTTCCTCCCAGCCCGCCTGGATCTCCGGGCTCCCCGTGGTCTTGCTTTACCTTTACGAGTTGACTTTCCACTCCTTCATCCTCTTTTCCGGAGCAAATGCGCTCCTTGTAATAGTGCTATGAGACGTACACTAGAACCATCAGTCCTGGGACCACGCATTCAAGACACTTTACACTTCATACAGTAGGCACAGAGTGGCTTAAAGGGTTTCTAGAAGTACTTGGGCAATTATTTTTGTCACAAAAGGGAGCACAGAAAACTACAACACAGCTTGTGAGCTCTCCTGTATTACCTCTGGAGAGTTGATTCTCTGCAACACTGAGACTGGTCTACAGGAAAGTCCCGGGAGGCTTTCTCTAAATCTATCCTGCCACTGTAGGAGCAGCTAAGAACTGGGAAAAATGAAAATAGTTTAGGACCACCCTCCAGAAGACAGCATGCAGAATAATGCCTTACATGCCTGACAGCTGCATAATATTTACAGAACAACCTTTCAAATAGCTACATGAAAAAGCAGAAAGACACAGTGCACTTGCTCAGTGCTTTTGTGTCTATTTGAAATGCACTCTGAGTTTACTGACTCACGGGAATGCTTGAGACCCAAGGTGGATGTAATTTTATTTTATATTAATGACTGTTCTGAAGAATGGAGAGAGTCATCATTCATCAAGACTTTACAGTCATCTACATATCCCATACTAGTATATTTTGTGTATGAAAATACAGACTTCAATGTGTATATAATGTTGAAGTTTATATTCAGGAAAAGAAACAAGCAAACTCTAACCTGTGCAAAATACCAGTTTCACACTCTAGGCAAGAGATCAAAAGCAAGAACACATGTTCTATGCCTGGCTTGGATAAATCACTTTACTTCTCTGTTTTATTTATGAAGGCGTGCATTGCTGACTGATATGCCCACAGCAACCCCTTTTAATTTGACTGAATTCTATCATGTAACAAGAACAGAATTTGATTCTTCTCTTGTGGAATGCTCTGCTAATGATAAACTCCCAATATTCTGAGCTACTGATCATCATATTTTACAAAATAGTGAATTCTGACTATGCTTGCTCACTACTGACCCCCAAAAGAAAACACGTTCACAGGTTAAGATGGACAGCAGAATACTAACATAGAAATGTGATTATTACAAAGTATGGCACCACAGGAAATCTAAGAAAGCCCAAGTCTAGTTCTCATCATTTCCTGATGCTTAGTACGGCAAAACACCATTTCAGTTAGGCAAGATTAAAAAAGAAAACTGAAAAGAGCATTTGCCCTCTTGTTCAGGCCAGTCACTTAGAGAAATCTGTAAGAGACTTTACAGATACTATGCTGTCTTTTCTTTCAGTATCTGAAAATACTGATGTTTATACAGAGTTCTAACCTGAAATGAATCGCATATTACAAATTTCAAGTCTAAAAAATGATTAAATTGATATGTATAAATTGATTAAAATGATATGTAAGCAGGGAAGGCAAATGTAACAAAAACAAATGCGCAGCATCAAAGACCCTTACTATCCATTAGTAAAACTCCTGAGATGTATATATAATTGTTCATTCATGTAATGACTGAAAATTATCTAGTGCTTTGCTTTTATTTACTTACCAGGAGTCTCCAAACTAGTATTTTATGAAGTTGAGGTATGCAACATACCACTAATTTGGGATGTCTACATTTGAGCTACTCACCTCATGTTCCCTTCAAGCTGAGTGGTGGGTGATAGTTAGAATTCAACTGCATTTAGGGCATGAGCCACCTGATCCAATGCTGGGGTCTAATTTTGGACAGGATAGATGCTTCTCATGTTTATGAGAGCTTATATGAGACATAAACCACACAAATGGCTATTGCAAGCTGCTCCCTTAACCTGAATGACAGTGAATGAGTCTCTGGGAGGGTGGAGTTGGCCTGCCACAGTTGCTGAGAAAGGAGGATGTGTACCATTAGGCTGTGTAGGAAGGCTGCCTTCCAGCAGGGTCATGAAGAAAAAACCGGACTACAATAGTGCAGCATCTCAGATTCTTTCTGTGTTCTTGTGTTCTGTGCATCACACATAGCCCAAGATCTGAGCAGCACAAAATTGTGTTTTAGCTGGTTTTACACCCTTTTTTTGCCTAATCTCTGAACATTTGACTCTGCAACCAAGGATCTGGTCCTTGCTTCATTAGAAAGCATCTACATATATGGAAGACAACGTTGATTTGTCATGAGCATGCCAATAAACATCATTAGGCCAGCAACCTCTTTGGTGCAAGAGTCTAAACTTACCGTCCCTCAAACCCTTAATACACTACCTAAATTGCATCTGTATTATACAAAAGCTAATTCTTGAAAAGTAGCAAAACCAAATTATTACATTAGTATAAGACAACTCTTCAGGCCAGCAGTCTTGAATATAGTTTATCAGCACCAACTCCTGTTGCTTCTGCTCTTAAGAGAGGTGATCAGAGCTCATTTTTCGAAGTTTGGCAGGCAGATTATCTTCCAATTTCATCTCTAGAGCGCACATACTTGGAGGCTTCTTTTGGAACTCAAGATGTGCGGTAGACAGAGTCAAAGACTCAGCGTTGATTTTTAAGGCTTTCAATTGTATCCCTTCATCACAATCTTTGCTGTTGGAGATGGGACTTACTTGTTGAATTTTCAAGAGATCTCCGGTACTGCAAGTCTTCTCTACATTGCTGGAACTGATTCTCAAGGCCCTTCTTGGAAGGTCTTCCTTTCTTGAGCTAATCTTCTGAAGCTTACTAGGAAGCTTGTTTTTCTCTCCAGCAATATCAATGCAGTCAAGCGAGAAAAACTGTTCTCTTCTGCTTTTGTTGTCACTGATAGGACTATTCAGAAGAGATGACAGACACAGGTTTTCTTCTTGTTCTTTAACGCTGTAAGGAGGAGTGGGGACTTCAAATGTAGCATGAAACTGAGAGTAATCAACACGGAAAAAGCCATCTTCCAGGGACATTACCGGGAGGAACCTGTGACCCCAAAGAACTTCATCTTCTGTGTACGATGTCCTAGCTTGACATGTCATTCCTACAAAAAAGAGAGAGATAGGAACGCTGACATTGTAACATGAGCAACTAGACCAGCATACAGAACAAAAAATATAATGCAAGACCAATCTTATTCTGCGAGCTAACAAACGTATGCATTATAAAAAGGAGCTATGTTCCTAGCCAATCTTCCAACAGTCAGAGTGCCTCTGACTGACTATTTTTTTTAAACAAGTATTGGATTAAATATTGCAGGTTCACACCAAGCAATGCTTTTTGAACAAAGCAAAACATAAAATGAAGACAATCTCTCACAAGCAACAACAGTCTTATTCTTTACGGTTAATAGAGTTTCTTGGAAGTCATGTTGGCAGAAAAAAAGCATTGCTTGGCAGAAGCTTAAATGAAAACAGAACTCTCAGCAAAGATCGGGAGTGGGGGGAACTAGAGATAAATGAAAAATTTAATGTTGTATTCCTTCTATATGCCAGGCTACTTTTTCTCTAAATAATGAACATTCCAAAATTAAAGTTGTGCAGAAACACCGCAACCATCTTCCATTCTAAGGCATATATACCACTATAAGGATTGTAGAAGAATTTGTTCCGCTTAGCACAAATATACATCATTGGCAGTATTTACATGTGTGAATTGACCATTAACTGACGGTTCAAATGTGTTCTAATCAAGTCAACAAATCTATTACAATCTCAGCACAAATGTGTTGATGATAATTAATACAAGAATTCCAAGAGAGTAGAACTTTAAGATTTCCTGTCATCGTATTCTTCAGGGGCAGAGTTAGCAGTCAGTAACCCAAAACTCTGATTTACACCCAATTAGCTGATTACTCTTACATCCTTTCTCAGACAGTAAGTGTGATATGCTTCCCATGGATACCCAATTAGGTAATTATATTAAGTGCGGTTATCAAGTTATGTTTTTTTAAGATGCACGGTTCAGCGGTAGGATGAGAAGAGGTTCAGAGGAGATCTGAAGACTGCCCCACCCGATGCGAAAGAGTGTTCTGCCCCAGTGGACTGTTTCTTTGTTTAGGGCTCAGTCCAGCACCTAGATAGTAATCAGTCAGGTCTGTGTCCTGTCTGGCATGAGAGAACTGCACTTGGCTGTGCCCAAAGGACATTACTGTTTCTAAGGCAGGAGTCAGGCAACTGATAATCTTGTTGAAAGAAGGATGAAAATGCCCCTTGATGAATCAAAGTTTAACAAATCCCCAGAAGAGGGGAGAGGAAGATCAGAATGTCAGTGAACCCACTGAATCATTTCGTCTCTAACAGTACTCATGAATTCTCAATGCAGAGCTTCTTATGTGACCATAGCGTATGGTCAATGGATTTGTGGAACAATTAAGTCCTCAAAATACAAAGTCACAAAGTAAGCTGACATCTGGACAACGCCATGTCAGAAATTCTTTTCAAATAAACCAAAGTTAAAGAAGAAAAAAAAAATGCCCTGGCAATACTTGCCTGGTCTCTTCACCTGTTCCTATAGTCTTTACAACTATGTGGTCTGTATTTAGACTATATAACTGCATTTGTTATTCTGCATTAATTTTGATGCAAACTAGGTTCATGGTGATTTTGCAGCATTGGCAAATATTAAGGCTTTACATTCTTTTGTAGTGGTTGTCCTTAAAACAGAAGAAGTGTGCTGCACTGCTCTACAGGGCATACTCAAAGACCAGCAGGGTGCATCTCTTCTCGGATGTACTGGCCATTTTGGACACCAGTAATGCAGAGCCCTATGGGAAAGGGAGGTCTACTGAAGCTCTGTAGCACAAGGAAGGATATTCTGGAGCATTCAGGAACCTGCAGGGAGTAACAACTGCCTTGCTATAAATATCAGGATTTAAGACAAAAAGTAAAAATTAGAGTATGCATATTATTCTAAATCTTACCTGTAGTCTCAACGATTCCTTCAAGGATGACAACTATTTCAAACTGCTCGCTTCTTAATGATCTTTGTGAGAGACAAAAAAAGGGGCTCTTTGAGTTAATTTCATGACAGATGGTTAATGGGGAAACTAAAAACAGCTGGTCAGCTCCAGTTCCAAATCCAACATCCAGTTCACACTGGTCTAGCGGCAGAAATTCTCCCTCTGGTGTCTGTCGGGACTAAAGATAAAAAATCAGTTCAGTGATCACCACAGGAAGCAAAACACAAGAAGCAACGCAGTCAAAAGCAAAACAGGAGAAGTAATGCAATCAGATCTGAACATGCCTATTTCATGACATTGTTACCTACATATTAGGTCTGGGGTCATCATATGGAGATATAAGTAATGCTAAATATTACAAAGCCACTATATATGACCAATTTTGACATTTCTTACCATGCCACTAGACCTCATCATAACCTACAAACTTTATTATGATATATACCTATTTTACAAATCACTGACAAAAATATCAGGTACCATATGCCTTATAACAGATAGTCACTATGATCATCTTGCTGCAAAAGTTTCCATTAATGACTACATCTCGAAATCTACAAAGCAGGTGCCACTGTCTGAATTCATGTTACATTACTTTTATACATTACTGTTTTTTTGTTTGTCATACACTGTCCTGTATTAACTCAAAGGACTTAAAGGTAGGCATCATAGTAATCGTAAAGTATGTCTGAGAAGTCTTGTTTCCAAAACACCATCTGAATTGATATCAAATATGCCATCATCCCTTGCCAGTTAGCATGTACCACCTATTTTATGATATTTCTCATGATTGTTATTAGGCTAGGTGCCCCATTTTTATTAAGGTCATTTTGCTGATCAGTTAAAAATATTGATATGTTAGCTTACTTTTTCCTGGTCCCCCAAAGCTTCCCTAGTATTCAAAGTATAACTAAAAATGCATGTCAGCAGGCCAGACAGCTCCTCAGCTAATTGCTCTAAAAGTCTCTGGTGGAAATGACCCGTTAAAATTCAAGATTTGCAGAGCGTATTTAAAATCTTTTCTGCTTATTGTTTGATTAGAAAGCATGCAACTCTTTGTGAAGAAGCTGATTTATTGATTATAAATAGTAAATTATTACATAGTAACTAAACAGTTCTAACTGTGTGCATTAGTATTGACAAATGTATTGGCTTCATTGCTTGGAAACTCCATTCATTAACGTTAGGTAACAATCTGAGCTTGTTCTCTGTGTGAGGTATAGCCCAGTGAAGCTAGCAGCTTTGCTGTTGACTTAGACCAGACTGGTATTCTGTCTTTTAAAAAAAATCTTTAAGCAGCTAGTGTACTTTCAAATTGTCTCTCCACTTGTATCTTAAAAATTCTGGAATATCCAACTGCCTGGTATTTACTGGTGATTACATAACCAGTTCAGTAGCTGGTAAGGCACTGTCGCTTTATGAAATAAAATGCACTGTTTTAATTATGTGCTATGTGTCTGTTTTTCTGCTGAGAAAAACATATTTCTTCCTATCTAAACAACCAAGTTCTCCCTTAGTCCCCACTACTGATGAGGCCAGGGAGAATGTCAGTTGATTGCTTGTAAAACTTTTCTCACAGAATCTTTGTGCTTTGAAAGATAAAAGACTTACAGCACTGGAACATAAAAGCAATCAAAACCACTCTTACATAGCAATCATGACAGTGTCTGTCACATGTGAAGGTTTAATCAAACTACTGCAAAACATCCCTTCTCTTTCCCTGAGGGAACCTGTCAAACCAGCTGCAGACTATGTCACTGCTTTTGTTGCCTGGCTACTGTTCTTTCAGTGGGTGCATAGATCAGCTGGCAATATATGATCTTTGCTCCAAGGTAACAATGCTCAGTGTGAGCTGTATGAACCCACATTCAAATCTCAAATTTTCCCAAACTTTCATCAAAAACAATTACACAGCCAAAGATGTGCATGTTTGCACAAATCACTGCCTGAAAGACTTCAGAACTCTGTCTACAAGCCACTTTTCTCTTTGCAGGGGTCTTCTATCAAATGCATTCAATAGTAAACAAATCCAATGAGGATGATTAGAGATAACGTGTAATCTGGGAGAAAGCAAAAATTTGTTGACGTATTCAGCAGCATCTACATACAGGCCTGATTTACATAGGACACAGAGAATTTTAAAAAGAAATAAATTTCTTAAGTAAAAAGTAATCACTGCACCCAAATGAAGGTAATTCAATAGCCATAAGCTGTTAAGATTCCTAGCCAGAGAGCTTCATTGCATATAGTTTTACTCGAAGGAGCACAGAAAGACAGTGGAAGGCACAGGACTACAAACTGTCAGCAGTGTGTTTGGAAGAACACCAGTGATTCTATATTTTGACATCCCGCATAGCACGAGCCAAATAACTTTCACGGATCAATACATGCTTGCACAAAGGTGTAATTATTTAGAAATGCTCCAGCTTTCATTTTTAATGTGGCCAGAGATGGAGAATTCAAAGATGTAGAAGAGTTGCTCCAAAGGTTAGTTGCCTTGCAGCTACGGGAAAAAAAAAAAAAAAAAAAACCTCCTTACGTGTCTGGATTTTTCCATCTTCAACTCCTTGCCCCCGTTTTCTCTCTTATTACTTGATTGAAGAGCTAAATCAATTACTACATTTCCTAGTACATATAGGTAGAATGTCATCGCATCATGCCTTAGCCTGTTTCTGTGTCCGGCCAAACATTTTATGCCCTTTGAGTCTTCACTTCTACCCTTTATTCTTTCTTGGAGCTCTTTTCTAAATCCTGTTGTTCATGAACATCCTTCTTTAACTGGACACATTGTTGTAGTTATAACTGCACTGGGACCTGGAACTGCACATATCCAGCAAGGAGTTCCAACCAGCTTCTTTCTGTTCTTTGTTCCAACAGTTTGCTTTTTCCTGCTTCTAGAGCACTCAATGTAAATTAGCATGACTCAGGTTTCTGAAAAAGTTTCAGCTGAAACAAGTATGCTTAGTCTTGTAACTCCATTCTCTAAACTCTCCACAATTCACTCCAAAAAGGGCCCCAGACTTCTCTGTGACATCACTACACCACGTTGGTAGTCAGCTTCCAGACCAAAAAAAGACAACACTCTGTGATGGCACCAGTTTAATCTAACAAGTATCCTGCAGTATACATCACACTTTCAGTAAATGCCATTCAGACAGACTTAGATTGGTGTACTTTCTTTGCAAAGGTAAATCCTCTGGGCTCCATTGGTCCCACTGAAACACTATGTTCACTGCTAAATATGGCTCCTATCTCAAGTACAAAAATGTGATAAGACACATTTCTTCACATTGCTTTACTGTGACAGAAGTAAAAAAATCTAGCTATCTAATCAGGTGCAGAAGAAGTCTAGCAAGATCAGCTGTCAGCAGCACTGGACAAAGCACAACTCGGAGCACAAACAACAAAAAGGCAGGACTCGCTGAAGGTAAATGGTAAGTGAGTTACCTCACATTCACCATAGGACTACAGGACAGTCAAGCAGATCTATCAATTGGCCTCATGTTTTCTGTGCCAGTCATCTCCATACTGGTACTGCGTAGCAACAGGATTATTAGGAGACAGCGCATCAGGCTGTGTCTACATTGTCTTATTTCAAAAACAATTTACAGTGAATTACTAGCATCCTAAAATCACAACTGTTACACTGCTCCTATTCCACTTTGACTTACATTCCAACTTGGAGGATGGCCAGAATTAAATACTTTAGAGAAAGCTTTCTGCTATTTTTTAATAGTTAGAGATCAACACAAATCATGGATCATTTGGCTTTCTGAATCTTACAAAAACTGCTCCGTTATAGTTCAGGACAGTTTGTCTCCGTATACATATCCAGCCTCTTTTTGATTCCTAGTAGCGTATCCTTTTTAACTATTGATTTTTCTTGTCAAAGAATATCAATTAAGTCAAGCCTTCTGCACAACAAACAAAAAATCAGCCTTTTGTATTTACTGTTGTCCAGTCACCTACCACATAAGGCTTGCTTCTGCCGATTATAAAAATGGCCCATTGCTCCAGAAGGAGAATTAGTATCCTCTTTTGGAGAATAGAGAATACAGAACAGTTATGACACTCATGTATGATATTCTGAAATCAAAATCATGGCTGGCATTAAGCTTCTGATGCTCCCCATCAAGCACACTCCTGTGACATGACATAGCTGCCTTTCTGTCAGCATGCCGCACACAGTATCTGCCTTCCATCCTATTCTCGCCCCGTATATCTGTGCCTGCCACACTCCACTGTCTCCTGAGGGTTTCTTTATTCCTTGGTTATGATTTCCTTTGATTTCCAGTTCTTCCTTGCATTCTGAATTCTGCTGAACATTGCCAGTGCCTAATAAATCGATACTGGTGACGATTAAAGGGCTTTTCCACAAAAGCTTACAGAGGGTCTCTCTGAAATGCTGAAAGGCCCCTGGCAGGAACCCTGGGGGAAGGAACTGAAAGTTAAAACTCCCCACGGACCTACACCCAAGGGAAAGAAAGGGTCACAGTTGGCCTTTGTCCTCGGTGAGCACTAGGACTGACTCAGTATCACCACAAAACTGGTATAATCAATTTCTTATTCCCAACTACCACCCCGCTAAAGGGCATGCAGCAGTACCCCTCCCTGCGACAATTCTGCATCCCAGGCCTCACCTTGATCAGCTTGCAGCGGATCTGGGCAGACACCATGTGGCTGTTGCGGAGGTTGCCCACGCGGAACATGAGGCAGAGCTTGCCATCCCGCTGCGAGACCACCGCAGCGCGGCTGAACATGAGGGTCTCGGCTCGCTTCTTGGGCTGAGACATCTTGATGAACATGCAGCCGATGAGGAACGCATCGACGATGGAGCCAAGCAGTGACTGGAAGAGGAAGAGCACAATGCCCTCAGGGCAGCGCTCAGTTATGTAGCGGTGCCCGTAGCCAATGGTGGCCTCGGTCTCAATGAAGAAGAGGAAGGCGGAGGGAAAGTTGTACACATTGGCCACGCACGGGCTGTAGGTCTCGTCATGCGCCCGGTGCAGGTCACCTCGCAGGTAGGCAATGCCCCACCACATGGAGGCCATGACCAGCCAGGCCACCGTGTAGGTCAGCAGGAAGATGAGCAGGTTCCAGCGCCACTTGAGGTCCACCAGTGTGGTGAAGAGGTCAGAGAGATAGCGGCTGCTCTCACTGCCCAGGTTTCCGTGCTGCACGTTGCAGCGCCCGTTCTTGTCCACGAAGCGCTGCCGCTGCCTGTGGGCGCCGCCATGGGCCAGGCCCACAGCCTGGTACTCATCTCCAAACTTCCTGCGCACTGCCGACATGCCGTCAGGTGCCGAGCCCCTCCACAGGTGCCGTGGGGCCCCACTGCCTGCGCGCAGTCTCGCTGCAACACCCCGCTAGCGGTGTTCTGGCTGACGGAGATTAGAATAATAATGTGAGCAGCACTGAGTCATCCGCTGGGAGCCGGTGTTGCCAGCAGCATCAAGGATTTTAAAAGGAACTCGTGAGATAGCTCAGCTCTTAAACAAAGAGATGCGAGCACATGAATCCTCAGCCTGTGTTTAAAATAAGTATTCCAAGTAAACAAAGTCCAGTCCATCAGAATTAGATCATAATCACTTCTACGACTCGTGCATTCCTTCTTACAGTTGAACTAGCAGAGAGGCTGTTTGAAAGGCAGCCCCCTAGAACCTGAAGCGATTTCAGTGCAGCTCTCCTGTTTTTGATGGATAGAAAGATCTGAGATCAGAAATGACAATTTCTAAATGCATTTGCAGCTATAAGTGAGGCTCAGGTAGTGACTTTTTTGGCCATGTTATTACTTTTAATGTTACTTCTCAAAAATCAGTGGTATTTGAAGTTAATTCACAGTTACATAAGAACATTATTTCTATTCAGATGAGTCATTTCAAAACCTAATTTTCAGCAAATCATTACAGAATTGTAGCCTGCATTCATTCAGTTACTGACATTTTAATAATTAGTTTGTAGTAACTGGTGACTCTGTTTTGCTTTAGTTCTAGAGTGGGAATTAAAGAAACTATTAGTCTGTCTGAAGTTTTATTTCGGTATTTTTACCATATACTAAAGCATAACCAATTATTTTTAAGATGTTCATGCTGTCAGTCTTGACATCACTTCATTAATACTTTCCAAGAAGGCTCTATGCCTAGCAGCTAGTAGACGCTTTGTGGTATATCTGGGGCCTATTTTCCAGACCTAGGCGGATCATAGCTTTCTTCCTTTTAATTTCTTCCCAAATCATGCACTTCATTTTCATGGTAAATATGGAAAGCAAGGATCGGATGAACTAATCAACTTGAGATTAATTATACTCTTCGGCTACAGAAATTTCATCAAAATATTTCCCTCTCCCCAAGTATCATCAGAAAAATATTATTTTCTGATATTTCTTGCAAAAGACAGACTACAGTAGTGCAGTTAGTAAGAAGGCATCATCCAAGATGTTGACAAAGCTCTTTTAACAGTCCAATGGAAAACATTTTCATCTCTCTTCAGGCATGTGCCATCTAGTTGAGCAGCTTCCTAATACTCAGAAGGGGGAGACAATAGCAGAAGAAAGAGTTTATCTTCTGATTCTACATTAATTTTTAAAAGCATATATTGTATCTTTCGGAGGGAGGTTTACTATCTAACATGAACTGAGGAGAAATTAGATTAGCTAGCTGTTCAGGACACAAAAATCCACAACTGGTAATTTCACACTCCTTCATTTTTCTAGGTCAAGTGAATGATGCCAAGACTTAGCATCAGTTGATAGCTTTTGTCATGTGACGTCATCTATATCTATACTGTGCAATGCAGCAAGATGGAAAGAACACAGAGCTTGCATCAGGTTTTCATCCTGGCCACTACAGTACAGATATTGCAGCTTGCTGGCTCTCAGCGGGGCTTATTAGTCTGTGTGTAGTACCACAGCAACGTATTTACTGTGTTTTCCACTCTGGAGCCAATTTAGACATTGCTAGTTCCAATGTTCCTGCACTGCAATCCATTGCACAGTATATGCCTGATTTTTAAGTCCTTGTATCCTGGCGATACAAGAAACAACAATTTGTTTGTTTGTTTGTTTTCTTGGAACTGTAGCAGACTGGTAACATATTATCTGTTCATGTAATGATTAACTTATAGTTGAAGAAACCAACTGTTCCTATATGCATTTAGGAACATTGCTGCCATCATATTTGTAAAACCATGTTGAGTAAATCCTTAAACCATCTGCAGTCAAGAACAAGTATTAGTAAAGAAGTATAACAAGATTTGACAATTACTTGTCTAACAACTACTTGTCTAAAGAAACTATTTATGTATGCATTTTTACAAATGAAATGAAAATTCATATAACAATGATCAAAGCAGTCTGCTGGCAAGTTGCCATGTACCTTTCTCTCTGTATTTTAATAAATTTTAAAAGTTTTCCTATCTTTTTACAATCACAGCAGTGAACTTACATCCCAAGACAAGGCAGATGGAAGCATTGATGTTTGTACCCTACCTTGAAAGAAAGATTTATTTTCTTTTACATTATTCTTTGTTCAGGTAAGCCATAGGAGGATACTAGGAAACATTTCTATTTTGTCTTTAATTAATGCCATTTATTGCAGTAGTGACATACAATTAACGAATAACTTTGGAGAAATTAGCATTTAATTATATATTAAATTTTATAAAGCATAAAATTATCATTCACGCTTAGGAAATACCTTGGTAAATAACTTACTACTTCTTTCCAGAATAACATTGTGTGCTGCAGACTAGCCTTCACATATATGCGTAAAAATATATTTAAGCAGGATGTTCTTGATCTTAAAAGCTTGACTGATCAAAGAGCCTACACTCCTGAAGTGTTACTTCTGCAGCTGGTAGGTGGCTAATATATTATCCTATCCCTGCTCCTGAGGTCTGAAAGCAATCTCAAACTACGATTTGTGCCAGGTCTTGCAGGCAGCGTGGTATTTTATAGGGATTATAAAGCCGATGGGCCTCTTGACTCCGACCAATCAACTTTAGGCACAAGGCATGTCGGAGTGCCAGCAGACGGTGACTCTAAACCCTCCTTACGGAATTTACATCTTGGGACTTTGCTGCCTGTGTACCAACTGTGCAAGCCACATGGATGCACAAGCTTGTGTACAAGCCTCTCTTCACTTAATGTTATACTGAATTCTGCAACACAAAAAAAGTGCTCAGACCCTCACGTTAATCTTGCTCCCTCACATCTGAATTGCAGCAATTTTCCGAACGTAACTGAACTCTTTCCTCTGCTTTAGCCATTCTGCTTGTCCCTGCAACGTCACAGTAAGAGCGGTGGTGTAGTCATCAGGCTGGGGACACAACCTGGGTAAGTAGAAATCCATCTTTTACTTTAACCAACTGTTCACATCAGGGAAAACCATTTGAAGACCTAGAGAGAAGACTCTGCAAACAGAAACTCATCTGTACCTGGCCTCTACATTGCCCACAAATGCCAGTTGTTCTGGTAACAAGTGCTACCTCTGCAGAGCCTCATCCCAGCAAAGCCATCCTCTGCCTTGCGGCTGCGATTTTCATCAACCCTCCCTGCGTGTCTCTCCACTGCCTGCCCACTTTTTACCACATCAAGTACAGCTCTTTGTTTTTACCTTTAAGGCCTGACAGCAAATATCCATCAGCATGATTCATCCTCAAGTATTTTTGTGCACGCTCCAATGCCACGTCCCCTCCTCGTGGGATGAATTACCTACAAAAAATTCCAGAGAGTTGCTGCAGTGTCCTGCTTCAAGTCTCTACGTGAAACGCCACCGCGTCCGGCAGCGGCTGGCCGGCGGGGAAGAGGGGACCACGCTCACCACCCCCGACTCACCCCGAGTGACTGCAGCAAAGGGGCTCTGGAGCCCGGGCGGCGCGGAGCGGGGCGGCCCGGGCGGGCGCCCCCGAGGCCTCGCGAGCTGCCCGGGCCCCTCGCGGCAATGCCGCGGTCCCGCGCCGCCGCCGCGGTGAAGCCCCGCGCCGGGGCCTGCAGCCGCTAGGGTCGGCAGGGCGCTGCCGCCGCGGCTCTTGGCCGGGGTTTCGCGGCACATCCCCGGCTGTGCACAACGAGCCGGGCGGGCTGCGGCCACGCTCCGCACCACCCGGCCGCCCCCGGCAACTGAGGGGAGGGAGGGGAAGAAGGAGGGGGGCGGCGCGTAGAGCGGCTCTAGGGGCGCATGAGCAAGGCGCGCAGCGGGCTGCCGGGCGGCGCGGAGCGGCTGCGCGGCCCGCGGGGGCAGCGCGCCGGCACCGCGCGGGCCGGGCCCACGGCCGCAGGTAAGGCTCTGCCAGCAGCAGCGCTGGGCCCGTAGCACCCCGCGCGGGCGGGCGGGGCGACGCCATTTCGCGGCCGGGCGGAGCCGGCTCGGGCTCTAGCGCCGCCCGCGAGGCGCGGGTCTGGCGGGTGGGGGCCTACGGGGCCGCTGGGGGTGCGCGGCGGCCTCGGGAGAGGCCGGGCGGTCGGGGCGGGCCTGGCGGGATCGCTGCGCCCTCCTCCGAGGGAATCGCCTCATGGCGGGGCGGCTAGTGCGGGGCGCCGCCTCGCTGTCTGCCCGCCGCGCCTTGAGGAGGCCGGGCGGCGCCAGGCTGGGCTCGCCCCGCGGTGTCTGGGCTGGCTGCGGCGCGGAGCTGAGGCAAAGCCCGTCCCCGGCGAGCAGCGGCCGCCGCGCCGTTTCCTCCCTGCTTCCCCCAGCCATCAGAGCAGCCGCCATTTTTAGCGCTAGAGCAAGTACGGTGCAGAGTGACAGGTTAGCTCTGCTGCGCTGTGACATTTCTTGTAGACAGAAGGAAAGTGAGAAGAAATCCCGTCAGAGCTGCCCACTATGACTCTTGGCATGCAGATGCCTTTTCTGAGCTGATCGCTAGGGTGATCTCCTGAAAAGATGTTAAAACACAACTACCTTTACCCACTTTGGAAAATACATCTGGATTACTGAAGCTTCATGCTATTTCTAGACTGTGGACCACATTAGGTTTGTTTTCTAAGGTAGTGAGGATATGCCAAAACATATTTCATTTTTATTTAATCTTTTTGACCAAAGGAACAGCATCAGTTCGGTTAATTTGGCCCTTTCCCACTATCAGCAGTCTTTTTCCAAGGCACTGACAGTGGTTCAAATATTCTGTTTCGGGAGCAGCTGAGCAAGGATATGCTTGAAAAGTGAATTATAGCTTAGGGTAGATAGCTGGAGAGGAAAGGGGTGATGAGTAGTTTTGTACTACTGTGCTGAAAGGACATAATCGTATTGCTGAGTCCCCCTTCGAAGTTTCACATGGCTAGGACTGAATTTAGTGCCTTATAGGCAGCCCTGAATATTGACATGGGGAGCGCTCACCAGCAGGGCTTCAGCACCTTGGTTCTTGGGCATGAAACGCTTTTCGTTCTTCTGAAAGAGCATCGGAGATGCTTCTGGGGGAAACTTCCATTTCGATTGCTGTTTCAAACTCCTCTAACTGCAGTGCTCCTTCCTGTGTTTGCTGTCAGGTTTCTGAGATGGTAATGCATGCAAGCTCCGGACTCCTGTACAGGATGCTTCTTCACTAAGGGCCTGGAAGAAAACTCGGTTTTCTTGCTGGTTTCTGATGCTAAATAAGTTCAACTGGGGGAAGCACGCATTCTCACAAAAACAGAGCGCACAGTTTAAATTCCCTTTCTTGCCAGTTGGAGAAGATTTTAAATACGTGAGGGAACCAGAGGTTAACTAAATTGCTTATATATTTCTTCTCGCATGCAGTATTGGGGGGAAAAGGTGAAATATGTTTGTTATTTTAAGCAGTATGTAGTGGAATGACTTCTGAAAGTTAAATAAATGTGTAGCCTATGTTACTGTGGTATTTTCAGGCAGCTAATAAAACTAAAATTTAATCAGAAAACCAGAAAATTTTTGTCATGTGGTCAAAATATCAGAGATTTATCTACAAACAGAAACACAATGAGCATCCTTTGTTACATTTAGCAAAGAGCGAAGGATCCCAAATTCCTTTCTAATACTTTTTGTGTGATATTATGGCTGTTTTTTTCTGCAAGTATTAGTTTGATGAATTTTACAAGCATGAGCAAGATTTTAATGCTCTGGAACACAGTTTCATCTTGGACTGGTGATTTTAAATGTAGATTCAGGTTTGCTGTTTGAAATTACTCCAAAGTTATTTGCACTAAGTGACAAGGAAAATACAGCAATAAAAGCATCCAGTGGGATATTTAGAGTGACGGAGGCAGCCTTATTTGTGGTAGCATCCTCAATACCCATGACCAAGGTCAATGGAGTGACATTCCCACTAGCTTTAATGAGTTGCATCTAATTGTGTTAGGGTCTGCATCAGAATGCCAAACAGATGTAAATTACTTTCAGATGTGGTTCTAGGAAGCCCCAGAACATCTTGTCGTGATGGCATCTTCCTGCATTCTCTCTCTGTTCCTGTGCATATGGTTTTAACACTGCTTTTGGACATCTATGCTGCTGCATGCTTTTTTCATTTCTATCTTTTCAGCCAGTTGTTTAGGCCTCCTAAAACTGTGGCTAGCCTCAGAATGGAATAAGGAATCATCTGTTTTCTGTAGCATCAGCTTTGTCGAAGATGTTACATAGTTATTACATAACATATTAGATGTTATTATTTGCATAGCAGAATAACTTCAGGAGTCTGCCTGATTCAGGTTAAGCTGAACACTTCAAAGAAAGACGTACTAAGAATTTACTATTTTTACATAATCTCCATTTGTCTCAGATGCTTCTTCAAAAGTATTATCTTTTGTCATTTCAGGACTGCCTCTGAATTGCAGTCCAAAAAGAAGAAATAATCATTTTGATTTAAGCTGAACATTTGTCTCTAAAATTAAGAAAACAGCCATGCCAGTGCTTTCGGAAGACTCAGGTAACTTACCTGCATGCTTTAAACGTGTGACTGAAACCTTAGTACATGTTTTTCACGCAGGAAATGAATTCAACTTGTAATTAAATAAAATAGAATTAAGATTGCTCAACTAAATTTCTTAGCAGTTACTTAAAAGTATACAAGGAAGGTGGATTATAAAAGGTGGAACTGAATAAAGTTAGATTTCAGGAAACACCTAGTTTCATAAGAACTTTAGAGCCCATGAATGTAAGCTGGTAGCCAGGCTCCTATGGACAATCTCAGACCTCTCAGTATAATACTGGCTTCCACACATGCTTATTAAAGGTCACTCTTTACATCTCTGGTGCTTGCTGTGTCGCTTGTTAACATTTTCTGTATAAGCGTTGGTAAGCTTTGTTACTATTACTCTTTCGACTTAACAGTGATTCCACTCAAGGCTTACTAACCAGCTTCTCTGGTATTCTCCCCAGAGTGAAGCCATATACACTGATGGTACCAAGTGTTACAGCAGGAGAAAGGAGTTTGAATCTCCTGGATCCAAATGCACTCTGAAGGTCACTGAGAGAGTAGCCTGTGGAACAGATGTTTTTTCATCTGGGTCTGGGTTTTTTATCAGCCATGGTCCACCAGGAAAAACCTCATGGTTGTCTGTTTGACCCTCCTTTTTGGAAAATTAGTGTAGGATGAGGTACTTTTTAGAAAACTAGTCACAATCTTTGCTTCCAGTGCAGTGTTCTCAACAAGTCTATATCAGTCCCTACCTACTCTGACCCTCCTCTGATCAGAACTTACTTCTTAACAGGTGCTTCAGAGGTAGAGGGATGGGATAACACTGGTAAGCAAAGTTGCTTGGGAAGTAGAGCTAGTAACTGTGCAACAAAGGAAATAATTCAGCTACCCTGTGAGTCTGCTGTGTCTCTCTCGTAAGGCAAAGTTTGTTAGAGGGCCAGCTGTTAGAGGAACAAAGGGAAATGAACATGAAGAGGAAAATTTTAAAAGTAATGGCTTTAAAAAACATATTGTTTTGGTAGTTTTTGCCTTACCATGATCTGTGTTATATCTTGAGCTGTATTGGCTGCTTAGGAAGGGAGCCATTAAAAAAATGAGTGGAAGATAACCACAAATCCCTATGTAAACTTAATAATCACCGAGATGGTACCTGAGTAAGCGTAGCTGACTAAGTCTATAATAGAAGTCCTGTAAAACATGTTATCTACAAAGCTTTTGTTCTATCTTGCCTTTAAATATAGGATTACATGAAACTTTGGCGCTATTGACCTCTCAGCTAAGACCTGACTCAAATCATAAAGAGGAAATGGGATTCCTTAGGGATGTCTTCAGTGAAAAGAGTCTCAGTTACCTAATGAAGGTAAAAGTTCCTTTTATGAGTCTACGTTTTCTTCACAGGTTAGTTATTCTCTGCGCCATTGATCATTTAGTTTGCCAAAGCTAATTTGTTTTTGTGTAGAGTTCTATACTGACAAAAGCACATTTATTTAAGTACAAACATTAAGAACATTCTATGAAAATTAAGATTTTTTTTTTCAAAAAATACATTTCTGCTTGGTGCTGAGCGAAGGTCACACTGAATTGTAAAATAGGAATCAGTCTGGAAGGGCCATTCTTGAGGTTTGTTTGATGCTTTGTGACATTGAGAACATTTTATACTTACAGTTTACTGTGAAGTAATTGTAAAAATGCAGGTACAGTACCCAGTAATTGAAAAGCAGTGTGAAATGTCTTTATTTTCCCCTTATACTGCTGAAGTCTTACAGTGTATTTCTGGCTGTCTGTGGAACCGGCAGTAGCAAAAAGAAAAATAAGAACTCCTAAACAAAACAAAAATAACCCCAATAGAGATTGTTTTTCTGAGAGTTATGTCTCAGGAAAGTTATACTTGTTAAATATAAGAATATTCTAGTGTAAATATATTTAGGAAGTTTTGCATCTCTCTGTAGTAATATATCTGAATAATCTTTTTCAGATTCATGAAAAACTCCGTCATTATGAAAGACAGAGTCCAACTCCTGTTTTACACAGTGCAGCAGGATTAGTCGAAGATGTAAGTAAGAATTCTGTCTCCTTTTCCTTATCTTTAAGACCACTTCTAGCAGATTAAAGCTTTATGATTGTGCTATATGTGTATTTATTTCTCGCCCCCTCCCCCCCTCCAATTGTCTTTGGAATCTGTTGGCAAGTTTCTCTCATAACTGACGGAGGAAATGAGACCTCAGAAATATTATGTCATTATATGTCCAATGAAGACAGACACAGACAGGGAGAGCAGAGAGATATTATTAATGGCCTTCCTAAGAGAGAGACTCCAAGAAGCATTCAGTCCTTTCTAGACATCAGAGAATCCACATAAGAGCTCAGTGTGAAGGACATAAATCTGTTACAACAGGCTTCAATGCTGTTCACAGAACAATGTGTTATATCTTAGATTTGTTTGTAACATGCCACATACCTGAAAAATAAAATTTATACTGCCTTTGACAGCTGTTTACAAGTGGCTTGTGCCCGTTTCCTTCAAAAGTGTAGCAAAGGGCAGCTGGAAGGTTTGGAAGGTAGCATTCCTCCCTTTGCAGAGCTGGGAGACCCCGCTGCCCCGTCTTACCCTGCAGCATGCTACCTCTCCCCTTTCCCACAGATAGCCTACTGCCTCTGTAAAAGTTTTGACACTGCCATCTGTCAAATCTATACAAAATTATCGTCTCCTAAATCGCAGAGGAAAAGTTTTATATAGGATTATAGAACTTCCCTATCCAGAATCCTTTACAGGGAAAGGAATTCTCTCCCTTCCTCTTCCCCCTGTTCTCCTCTTCCCCCCTCCCCATTCTCCTCCCCTCCTTCACCCCCTTCTCCCCCCCTTCTCCTTTCCCCCTCTTCTCTCCTGTCTCTCTTTTTTCCCTTTATCTCTGAAAGATTGAGAGTTTGGCTACATGAAGGATTCTCTCCCTTGTTCCTGGTTCTATACAAGCTTCTCAAAGCAGCCTAGTGCAAAAATGTGTTTCTGGTGTTATTTATTTTTGCTTTGTAGTAGCTGTATTAGAAATGGTCACAGGCAAAGTATCACACTGGTTAGGTTACTTTCTGATCTGGTCTGGGAAGCCCATGGTCTCTTTTCCTGGTTCAGTCATCAGTTGTTGCCATTGAAAGAGGGAAATTAATTTTTGAATCTTCAGTTATAAAAATTGAAGACTTTACATTTGGCAGGTTATGGGTTTTTTATGTCTATTTAGTGTGTGTAAAATTTGAGATTTAAAATTGATTTTCAGAAATATTTCATACCAAATTTTCTCCAACTTACGCAGTCTGAAGTTAAATACTTTTCGCAAATCTAGTTAATAGAAATGCCACAGAAAATGCAGGCAAAGTTGTACTTTGTACGTGTTTCCTGAAAAGGCTTTGCAAAAAGGGGAACTTAGGCCCTGATTCAGCTGTGAGAGGTTCTCTAATTTTTTTTTTTTTTTTTTTTTTTGGAAGGTCTGAGACTCCAGGAACAATAGTGGTATCCAGGCTTTGTAGGGGAACAAAGGAACTTCTGTTGCATGATCCACACAGATAATGCTACTTGGTTAGAAAGAGGATTAAACTCTGTTATCGCAATGCAAGCACAAGAGTGCTGTTTAAAATATGGATTAAAGACTCATTCCTGAGATTATGTTGATTGTAACACTCTTAAAAGGGTATGTTTAGGGGCTAAGGTCCTGATTTCTGATTATATCTTCCTGCACTATCTAATAAAAATCTAAATAAAGCAGATCAAGAAGCTTTCATTTCTTTTAGGATTCATGCACAGTTTATTGGGGTTGTATTTGATCTATACATGCTTCTTCGAAGAGTGATAGAAATTAGCAGACATTCACCAGAAAATATACTTGCAAATATATGGCCTTTTTCAGTGGACTCCTTTTATTTTGAAGATGCTGTTTTTTTATTTTAAAGGTAATAGAAGAACTGCAGACAGCACCAGTGAATAATGAAGAAAAAGAGCTACTTCAGCTGTTGTCAACACCGCATCTCAGGGTAAAAAAACCACCAGAGACCTTAATGAAATTCCTTTGCATAACTCCAGCAGAACATTCTGTTAAGGAAAAATTACAATGAAGAGTCCCTAACAGAAAGGAAAAACCTCCTACAGACTGTAGTTCTATTCCATTTCCTGCCACAGGCTTTAGGATGTGAAGGGCACTGAGAAGACACAGTGTAGACTTTTCATAAATAAGGGGCCCTATCTTTTCCCCTCCCCTTCTTAATATTTCCTAAGGGAGCAGAAAAGTACCCCATTTCTGAGCTCTTTGCTTTCCACAGTCCACTTCCATTCTGTAAATTTATTTAGGTTGGACTTTGTTAATTTCTGTGCTTACTTTGTATATCAACACATACCAATATATAGTTTACATGATGGATAAGATAATCATTGTGATAGAGTCTCTGGCGTATCTTTTTTTTTCTGATAAGATGCACAGATGTATAGACTATATGGAAAGAATAAATGACTGATACAAATGAAAAGGACAGGTCAATGTGTGAGCCAGTTCCTGGTGATGTCAGTGATAACAATATTGGTCTCTGCAAAAGTGCAGCAGAAGGAAACAGGAAAAGGAAACATTCCATATTCTTTCACTATGTCTGTTGGTGCCCTTTGAAAGTAAAGTAGGTTATTATCTTTTTTCATTATTAAAAGCAGAGCAGAGTAAAAAATTAGATGTGAGCCTTTTCAGTTTTGTGGCCAGAAAACCAATAAGAAATCATTTATTCCATTACAGAACTTCTGTATGGATTTTCACAAAACCAGTTGAAAAAGAAAGTTTGCTGTCATGTCTGAAACATGAGAGTTGGAAACTCTGATGTTGCTCCATTACATTATTGTTTCATATTTCGTTTATGCAGGCAATGCTTGTCGTACATGACACTGTAGCACAGAAGAACTTTGATCCAGTCCTTCCACCTCTGCCCGATAACTTTGATGATGATTTTGATGAAGAATCAGTGAAAATTGTTCGGCTAGTGAAAAATAAAGAACCTTTGGTACATATTAGATAGTCCATCTCTAGTCATAAAATTGTCAGGTACAAAAGCATTGTTGTAAGTATGGGGGAGGTACTTGAAGATGTCATCAAATAGTCTGCAAAAAGTAAGAGTGTTATGAAGCTAGTTAAATACCGTAAAAAGATGATTTTGGTAAATACGTGTTCACAATTTTGCATGAGGCAGTTGATAAACATGGGCCACAAAATGCCACTTTGAGGGGAATACTCTGTTTGAGATGCTGTGTATATTAAATTAATTATACTTACTATGCACATTAATTGAATGTGTATAGTAATGAATGAATGCATACCTTCTCTTACATGAGTGTCAGTGGTGTATGGTAAGAGTATGTTTGATAGCTATATACAAACAATATATTGACAAAATACTGTTTTTATACAAATGGAAATGGAAGAATTAATTTTCTAGGAAAAAAACAATTGCTTCGGGGAAGAAGTCTACTAAAGGGTGTTTTGGAACTGTACAATACAGTAGGTAGTAAAAGAGAACGGTGACTTAGTTCCTGGTTAAAGCATTATATTGCCAGCAGACCTAAGAGAAAAAAATACCAAATTACTTGGCTTTCTTTGCTTTTATACATGAAAGTGCTGACTTTATTGTATAAGGTTTCAGAAGACACATAGAGAAAGCTTGTTACAAGAAATTCTGTTTTGCACACTTGAGTGACTTTGATTACCAGCATAGTGTAGGTAATGTAAACACTCAGGATGTGCGCATCTTCCCACAATCACATGACATGCACAGGCAAAGGTTGAATAATGATGAAAATAGTTAAGGAGGGAGACAAAATTTATAGAAAAAATGAATTCCAGGTTAGAGGACATACTAGCTTACATGTTATTTCACTGCTAAGTGAGTGTGTTCTAAGCAACTTTCTTAAGATGATGTCTTTGCGGGGGGGGGTTATGTTTTATTTCAGGGAGCTACCATCAGAAGAGATGAGCATACAGGGGCTGTGATTGTAGCAAGGATCATGAGAGGTGGTGCAGCTGATCGCAGTGGTAAATTTCTGAAGAAAAGGAGATTTAAAATAGCATTTGTAAACTGTCATAAATTTCCAAAATTATGCACACCCATATGCGTCATATACACATACCTAGAGCAATAAATTCTAACTAAATCTAATGATTATTCATTAACAAAACCAGCCCTTTGGACACTGGTGTTTAATACATATGTAGACCATTTTGTACTAAACAAGCATCCCCTCTGACTCTTGATAGCCAACTGTTAGATGTCAAGTCTGAAGTAGTATGTCATGTAGGCTCCTCCATAGTCTGTGGAAGGGAGATGGGCATCTCTGGAGGATGAATCGTCCCAACCAGTTTTAGCATGGGACAGGTCACTTGCTGGAACTGCCTTTGTTTCCTCGTTAACTATAAAGGGAGCCTACCTGATAAGCTCACTTGGCAGCTGAATTTCAGTTGCCTAGTGACAGGAAAGACTCCTGTGCATATGCTGTCATTCAGCATGCTTTCAGATTCTAGAGGGTTAGTTCACACAGTATTTGACCTTGCATTTTCTAGAAGCTACTCGTACAGATTGTGTTAAATAAGCTTTTTTGGCCTTAAATGTGATTTATAGAATCCAAGCCTTACGCGCTTTTTTAGTACACTAGTAATACAATCACAAAACTAATGAACTGCTGTGATGAAAAATATTAGCTAATTACAGCTTTCTTTTTGACTGTTGTTAGCATTTTTCATATTGGCGTAGACTGATAAATGTAATGCGAAGTGGCTAGATGGTGCACTCAGCATTTCCGTATTTCATTGGTAATCTATTATTTTAATTAGCTACTTTGCTCTAAAATAGCTACTGGGAAAAATGCCAACAAAGTAGGGAAAAGCAGTCCTAAACTTTAGAAGAAAGAAAAGAGAAGAGCAAAGCAAAGTAGGTTTTTACCTTTAATCTAGTATCTTGTATACTTGGTATATTCACTACATCATGAGTTGCTTCCTGTTCACTTTACTGACAAATTCTTTTATGCCAGTAAATAATAGTTATAACACAAGTGCAACATTTTTTTTATTGAACTGGGTAAACAAACCTAAAACTTGTGAAGGCCCCTGCATGATTTAAAAAAAAAAAGAATCCAGCAGTCTTTCTGGGACTGTGTGGTACTGATCTGTCTGTTGACAGCAGTGTCATTCCTACACTGATAGCAGCATGCCTCCTCACTCTACAAGATTTGACCATCCTTATGAAACTATTCCAGTATTGCATTCTTAGTGCTGATCCAAATATAGAGGCAGTGATTTTCCAAAGTATCTTGGCACATGTTCTCTGTCTCCACAGTGTTTGCTTATGTGACTGTGGTGCACTGAAAACCATGCCATATAGAATAAGGGCAGGAGACTTCAGAGCACACTGCCAGCAGAAGCACTTGGCTCTAGTAGGGAATCCGTTAGGTTAGGGGGTACATACTATTAACATAGGTTGGACATTGGAGGAATGGCGCTTACCAGCCTGTGGACTTACTTTAATTATCATCTTTCCAGGTCTTGTCCATGTTGGAGATGAACTAAGAGAAGTCAATGGTATTGCTGTGCTTCACAAACGACCTGAAGAAATTAGTCAGATTTTGGTCTGCACCTATTTTTATTTTAAGATCTTTTTTGTCAGGTGATCTAGTAGTTACAACAGATGATGAAATTTGACCATGAGTTTAAAATAGGTATGGTACTAAAAGACGGAATGCATGCCAGTCTTTGCATTAAGAGCTTTTCTTTCCCCCAGTGGATTATTCAATCTCCTCCATTTGACTTTAGAAAGTTCTGTGAGACTGAATCATTTCTAAGTAAGATGCGTATGTAAAAGTTACATGTCACTCCATCATGCACTTCACTTTCATGGTTTGTTTATGACAAGTAAATTGTAAATTAAAAGTGTATTCCTAAAAGAGAAATAGTTTATTCATATAATATGATATGTTAGGAGGCTGAAGGAAGCCTCATCTGTGTGTCCTGTAGAACTGTCCATCTGTTCTTTACTGCCGCATTCCTTGAGGCGTTAGCAAATTCTTGCTTAAAGTTTCTCTAGACTTAATGCCCATAAATCTCAGTAGCTACATCTAAATCTCTGCATCCATGGTCAGCCTGCTCTGTTGCCTGAAGTGTCTTAGCTCTTACGCTCACTTGTCTCTGACTCCTCTGTTGTGCCTTGGCCCCCTCTTGTCTTGGTGTGGAGCAGAGTTAGTGACACAGTAAGAAGAAAGGCAACACTAGGAGACTGAAGTATCTGGCATCAATTCCATCACGTAATTTAAATTTAGATCAAAATTATTCTGAATACATATACTGAATATATCCTGAGAGTAACTGCTTTTAATTTAGGGAAAAAAAGTCAAAAGCATCTTTTGAGATAATTGTATAATGTTTGTTATTTGTGGGGACTTTGGGATGGTATTAATTTTGTCCAGTTTTAAATGTCTGCAATGTAATAGTTTCCTCTTCATGGTTTATTTATGAGAGAGAACTACAAATGTTCAAGTCCAAGCTGATTGTCCAGGTTTCCCTTCTAATCTGTGGAGAGTAACAGGCTTCTTTGTACTACTTTCAAAATAAGGAACATTTCTCTTTTTTCTCAGGCTCAGTCTCAGGGATCAATAATATTAAAAATAATTCCAGCTGTCAAAGAAGAAGATCGTCTAAAGGACAGCAAGGTATGCAACTTATGAAATACTGAAATGTACTTTGTACGCTTACACAGTTCTGGCATCTCTGTGAATGCAAGATCCTTGCTGATTCAATGAGGAGTTTCACAGAATTAGACCCGTAATTGAATTAAAGAGCAGAGCAATTTCTTGGCATAAAAAAAATGTGTTATTTTATTCAGTATAATTACTTAGATGTCCATCAAATTACCTCTAAAAGTGGTTCTACTGTGGTGTGTTAAGTGGTGGCAAGTTGCTTGCTACAAATCCAAACGCGAATAATAGATTTTGATGCATTAAAGGAACATTCTAAAGATGGTATTTAATCAGTCAACTTTGCCATACATCCCTTTTTAATGTTATCTTGTTCCTCTTAATTTTTTCCTTTATTTGTTGCATTTTGTACTTACATAGAGTGTGAACTGTGTTTACTTGGGACTTTGATCTTTGAGCTTCATGTTCTACAATACCAATGCATAATGATTGAGCAGGTGCTTGAAAGTTGGTTTATTTTTCTTCATGAGTGGGTAAGTCAAAATACAGAATAGGCTTGCAAGATTTCAGTATTTTTATGTAACACAGCATGAAGGAGAGACAAAGAGTGTATGGTTTTTATAGTTAAAAGATGTAAGAATTAGGGAAATGCCTTTTAAAGGTAGTTTGAAATTCCAGATAGGACAAGAAGAAAGCATGTGTTTCTTTTGAAGGTTTTTATGAGGGCACTTTTCTGCTATAATCCCAAAGAAGACAGAGCCATTCCCTGCCAAGAGGCTGGGCTGCCGTTTAAGAAACAACACATCCTGGAAGTTGTAAGCCAAGATGATCCCACATGGTGGCAAGCAAAGCGTGTTGGAGATACCAACCTCAGAGCAGGCTTGATCCCCTCAAAGCAATTCCAAGAAAGGTTTGTCAATGAAAATTACAGGATGTTTTCACTATATAGTGTTACACTTATTTTATGCTGCTTTTTTTTGTCTCTGTTGTTTATCCATGATCCATGATCTTATCCATAATCTGACAGCTTCAGAAAAATGATTTTTTAATTTTGTGACAGCAACACGGGAAATGACAGGCAGGATCATGCCAGGGTGAATACCAGATGCTTAGAGGAAAGAGCTAAAAAGCTCTATCTTCTCCAATTATATAATAAACTTCCTCACTTTCCTCAGATAGTTTGTCATTGGTTTATGCTTTGTAGCATGAGGACTGAAGCACTTGGTAAATAAGCATGTATCAAATTAAATGCTGAATATCAGTCTCTTGAACCTCTTGGTTTATGGAGACAATGTGTTTCACAGACTTGTACTTCCATAGTATAAGAAGAAATACTGATTTATTCTAACGATTTTAAATTTACACATGGAATAGCAGTAAAAAAAAGCTTATCTGGCATTTCTTCTGGCTCCTAAGAGACTATTTGGCTTGGACATGAATATCTTTTAGAGCTAGAAGTTTTATCTCTTTTCACAGCAAGATATGCATATATTCTAAAGCAAAATTTTCCCTGAAGTCTTGTATTTATAGGTCAGAAGTCTTAAATTTAAGAAGGAATTTGGTTTTGACCATTGGTCTCATTGTATGCTTCTTACTCCAAATTGCTGGATGTATCTTCTCTGGATCATAGGTGTTCCAGAGGTAGAGTCTCTCAGAATTATGCAGCTCCAGTCCTATTGGTGGCTTCCAAGAGTCGCATAATGTCTCTAATAGAGGTAGATATTTTACCACTTACTGTTCTTGGTTATTTCCAAACTGATGCTTGAGATAAAACTTGGCAGAACTTGGCAGTTGCTAGCACAGCTCATAACTTAAGTATAAAAGAACAGAGTTGCATGGTTTGGTTGTCAGTCTGCTTTTCGTAGTACAAATCTTCAATATATAATAAGGATGTGGAAATAGTAGTTTCAGCCCACAGAGAAGTGTAAGCAAATGAAAAACAAATCAAGGCAAATCCATTTTTTATATGGCAGCAAATTGATAAGTGAGCAAGTGGCTTAATAATCCGAAATGGAAAATGTTGCTTGGAATTGTCAAGGACACAAAGAGAAGATCTGAGCAGTTATTTTTATAATGAGATTAATGACCATATGTTAAAAAGAATACAGTGTGGAACTTGTTAGCTTAGGGACAGCATTAAGGTACAGAACAGAAAATACCTGCTTCCTGTCCAAACTTAATCATGTTTTTCTACAGGAAATGTCTGAGTTAAGGCATTGATTCTTCTTAATGCTTGGTAAGAAGCGCTAGAGCAAGCATCCACCATGTTACTTGTACACCCAGATTTTAAGAGATGCTGTTTGAATTACTAATGCTTGTCTGCAATAAGCAGAACAATGATTTTTCCAGGCCACATTCAATTAGAATTGAAATGAGCAAGACTGACTTTGAAAGTGATTCAAATTGCAGTACACCAAATCTTAATTTTCATGCCCTCCCGGAGTTGGGGCTGAGTTTAATTTGCGTACTAATGGTTTATTTCTGTTCACTCACTCCTGAGATGTGTGATGCACAACATGTTAAACTTCCCCTATGCTAGTTCCATCAGAGATTTATTATACTTTTTCAAAGAGAAGCACTGTTTCTTTCTTCATTTTCAATGCTATATGTATAAATTCTTTATAATTCTGAGCTTACATTGCTAAAATGTAATTATTTTCTATTTAGACGATTGAGTTACAGAAGAACTGTTGGCACTCTGCAGAATCCCAAAACTGTGAAGAAGCCACTTTGTAAGTCTGTTCTGTTGTAGATTATTTTGCTTGGATACAAGCTGTCACATGGGAGGATTTGGTTTTGAGTTCTATCCAGTGTTGCTAGTGCCCAGTAGTTTAAAAACATGACTGTCCCTCTCCTCCTGTTTTCAAGAACATGAGGTCTTACACATTTTATAGTGGCTTTAAATTGTTAGTTGTGCTCAGAGTATTATAATTCATATTTTTCAACAGTTTGAAACTTATAGCTGCAAAAGAAACCCAGTGCACACGTCTTGGAACTCTTACGTAAGTGCATGATAATGGCTCTAAGTCTATATGAAAATAAGCTGGAGCTTTAAGGAGGATAAAAATCACGTGAGCTGGCAATACAATCTTCATTTCAGGCTACAGAAAGAATTCAGCTTTACTGTTCCATTTCTTAGTGTCACAGAGTTGCACTTAGGTAGACTTTAAAGCAATTCCTGTTTACAGCTCTGAAGCCTCTGTCAGTGAACGATTCACAAAAAAATTGCTACTTGGGATGTAATTGCTAGTCAGTGACGAAAGGCAGAAGACAGATTCTGTATTGACCCAGAGTGTAATGTTATTGTTGCTTTTGGGTACTTCAACACGGCTGTTATTGCTGTATAGGAGAGCCATGTGACTATGTGAAGCCACACTTTGTGCCAGCACTGTCACCTTGAAGTTGAATACAGATATATTGCCTGTGGACTAGGAAGCTAGAAATGTTCCAACTTCAGTAGTGTAGGTGAACTTCTGACCCCAATGTACTTCATATATCTCATGAGAAGATACAGGTATTCTGCTACAAAGCGGAAGGATGATGTTCAACCTAATTGTAAAAAAGCATTACTAATTTACATGAAGCATTTCCAGATTAGTTTCCATTACCTTCAGTGACAGGAGGCATATAATGAGGATTTCTACTTAGGCTTTTAATCAGACATTCTCAGAGAAGACAGTTAAGCAGATAACTGGTTTTAATACTAAATTTTAAGAAAAGGTCATTGATCAGTTGGTCACGGCTTAATTTTTTTCTAAGATATAAAAGCCTGATAAGCAAATCAGACCAGAAGATCCTTCCTTTCCGTTCACTGTAATTTTACTCATTTATTTACCAGTCTTTTAATCATATCAACTCTATCTTTTATGCTAACTGCAGATGATCAGTCTTCTGATAAAGGTAGGTAGTCTCCCTGCTTGTATGTAAACAAGCAATGCATTTTCATAAATGTTTGGTAAGCCCCCAAGAAAAAGACATGGTAAATATAGCTTGCTCCTACAGCAGTTTCTTCCTTAGTTATTATTTAAACAAATGTAATTTGGACTGATGACCTATGTAATAATTACTTCCCAGTTTACTCCGTATTTAAGATAAATGATTTGTGTCTTCTGATATGCAATTCCTGTATGCATGTACATGTTCTGTAAGCTTCTGAGTGAGATTTCTAGAGTTGCAAGTTAAATGCAGGAGTTGTAAAAGAAATACTGGGTTTTCACCTTTGGAGCAACTATATCAATCTTAATTGATTTTCTTCACTGTTAATTTGGACTTTTTGCTGCATTATTTTCATTATGAGTGACTGTATTAGGCTGATGCAGTTAATATGTCACGATATCGCACGTTTTTCCAAATACCAGGCACTTGCTAATGAACCTACATGCTGTTATTTTTTCACATTACACATGTACTTCTAGAAAATAATATGCCAAGTATTGGTATTGAATCAACTTTGGTGAAAGCACAAATCGTATTCTGTCATTAGCTGTCTGTGACTGGTATACCCTGAGGAAGCAGGAATGTGAGATTAGAGCCTATCTTCAACAGGAGAAAACAGCTCTGATCTTAGCTGTGAATAGGAGGAGTTATTACTACTGTTATCTTCTGTTACTGTAAGCATAATGTTTTACTATTATACATTGACAGAGATGGAAGAGAAGACCAAATATGTATTAGTGATCTGCATGCAATTATTCAGAATAAGACAAGACTCTCTCTCTGGATTGGTACATTCTGTTATTTAAAGGGTTAAGCTGCATATATTTTTGCCTTGGTTAGCCTTGTCCCAGAACCATACACCTCCTTTCTAAAATGAGTAGTTTTCTGTGGATATTGCAGGGCACAGGTGCCTGAATTCTAACAAGGCAAGTAATGCTCTTTCAGGAAGCATGAGAACTCAGTATTTACCGCAGGATTTCAGTATTTTGTTTTTCATACTTTTAGTAGCTTTGGGGTAGGTGGTACATCTCTATTTATTAATTTATTACATAGCCATGCATATGATAAAGATTTGATGCTTTTTCGCTTACATTTTTAATAAACAATGGAATAGAAATGAGAATTTAACTTAGCCAAAATGAAGACATTCACAGCTTGTATTTCAGTCATCTTTGATTTCCCTTTTTCAAGCCCAGATGACATTGGAATGTCAGAACAGGCAATATCCTTACATAATCCTATCTACTTGTAAAGTCATACATTAAAAATAGAGCCCTGTGATTGAGGAGTCTTTTTTTTTTTTTAAACTTAGTCTGAAAATTATACTTTTAACAGCAAGCAATGGATGCTGAAGAGCATGAATTCTGGAAACCATAAATACTGAGACACAAAATTGTACTGTGCAATATTGACTTTTTTTAACATAAACCACTAGCCAAGGCAAATAATTTTTTGTGTCAATATTTGTAGCAGGCACTGTGTAAAATACCCATCTCTTTCTCTTTCTTCCTGTCTCCTTCTCTTTTTCTCATGTTCTTTATTTACAGAGGACTGTGACTGTGAAGGATATTTCAATGGACAGTACATAGGTGAGAAACCAAAACCACTTCCTCTACCCTGTAAAAAAATTGCCATTAAAAAAAAAGTAAAACTAGTTTCTTCTCATTAGAGTTAATTTCACATAAATTCATAAACTAGATTATCTCTGAGCAAGGATGTAGTGGACATAGCCAACGCTTGGCAATTCAAGATGACTTGAGCTTTTTTTGTAGATTGGGTACTTTGTTTTCTATCTGATATGCAAATGAAAATAATGGCCACATCAGTTTTTTTGTAGACTAGATTAGCATATGCTCATTGATTTGATTATTAGAAAAAGAATTCTGAGAGTAACTCATAATGAAAGTCAGAGTAAGTTCTAGCTGAAGGAGCTTAAAAGTTTAGGTAAGGGGAGACATAGTATAATATATCTTATGTTTTCCTCTACAGCTGGCTTACGCAGGAGCTTTAGATTAAGTCGTAAAGAGAAGGAGAACAATCAAAATGAGGCAAAGCAAGCAGAGCAGGCAGACACAGAAGAGTTTCTAACATATGAAGAAGTCACTAAATATCAACAGCAGCCTGGTGAACAGCAGAGATTGGTTGTTTTGATTGGTAAGATACGCAATTCGTTTGAAATTTTTAACACGTCTCCCTCTTCCCTTCCTTCCCCCCACCCCCAAGAGGCTTACTTTGACTATTTTTTTAAAGGATGTTTCTATTTTGGTCAGCATTTGCTCTCTTCTTTTAATTGATAATCCTAAAAAAAAATCCTTCCAAAAGTTATGATGCAAGACCAATTGTAATTTATCTATCATCTGATTTATTTTCTATTGATGTTCAGTTCTCACTCAATGATGAGCATACTTATGCTGTAAAAACAACTGATGAAAAGGTAGATGTTAGAGAGAATTACTCTGTGTAGTTTTAATTCTGTGAGCTTAGCAACTTTGTGTTTAGCCCATTTTCCAAGATGTCTTAGAAATTAAGGGTATACCAAAAAACTAACTGCTAAGATTACAGATTTTCTGACATAGTGCCTGATACATATTTTTCCAACAACTGCATTCAATTTCCTCCTAATGATGTTCTTCAAATTAGAATGGGGCAGACCGTGAAGTCTCTCTGTACAGGTTTCTTCAAGCTTACTCCCATATCATAAATTGTTTGTGTGAAGTTTATTTTATTCATTCTGTTTGCAGTATTTCTTTCCCCACAGAAACCTGTCAGTCAGTTCTGTTTTATTAGGTTCTTTGGGGGCCAAATTAAATGAGCTCAAGCAGAAGGTTGTGTCAGAGAACCCACAGGAGTATGGCGTTGCAGTTCCACGTAAGTAAAATTTATTGATGTTTGTGTGTCACCACTGTATTCCACAAATTCTGTTTCATAGTATAGTGCTAGCAGCATTGGTGAATGGTTATTTGTTGTGTTTCCACTGTTGATTATATGCATATTTCAGAAGTAGTTCAAATTATTTTCTCATTGTCACATACTGTGCTTGCCTTTTTTAATAGTTGAGTAGATGATTAAATAGTTTGGCACACATGCACCTAGAGTTTTATTAATGCAATTGATTTTTTTTCCATTACATTTTCCAAAGTGAACAGATGGCATTTTCTCAATGTCCATTAAAAAAATGAGAAACTGAATACAGAAAAAAATATTAGACTGTAAGTTGCAAAAAGAACCCAGTGTGAAAAAGAAATATCTTAAGATTTAGCCAAAACAATGCAGTCTTCATTATATTTATTTAAAAAGGGATGATTTTTCTTCAGAATATCATACCAGTTAAAGTTTAAAAAAAAAAAAACCTAGACAGCAATAAACCAAACCAAAATTTTTACAAGATTTTGAATTGTTGATTAGCATATCTATTATGTTCTTACCTGCCAGTCACAGTGATGCAGGAATTAATGGTTCTGTTGTGTGGATTTGTAGCTAGTGTCATAATTATTGAATTTTTGCTGGGTTATTTTCTAAAAAATGATTAAAGACATAAAAATCCATTGATATTTGTATCCCCCAACAAGCCACCTTTGTAATCCAAAAAATTAACACTGAGGGCATTGTTAATACGTTATTTAAAACTTTTGATAAAAGCCTAGATGTTCAGTCTGTTGGCAGTAGAACTCCTACGGATAATTTTCAGTTGAATTTAAACATGCACACAAAAAAAGAGCAGACATCATTTTTATGGGCAAGCATAGATTTGTATAACTGTCACCAAAGTCTCGGTTACAGTGACAACAAATAGTAAAAGAAATGACAACATCAAAAGTAAATGGTGCTATAATTACGTAAGTTTCTCAGGCATGTGGGAATATTATCAAGGGTAAAAGAAGCGCTCTAATTCTCTTGCCAACAAATCGAGCTTTTCTCCTGCATTAGCAGGGAATGAATGAAGCTGCAATGAGAAGAATGCAGTTTTTGTGTGCCCCCCCCACACCCTGTGCTTCTCTCCCCCCCACCTCCATCGCTTCTTCCCATTCCAAATAGTTAAATAACAGAAATATTTATAGCTTGTTTCCACAAGAGAGATTATTTACTGTAGAATTTATTCAACCACTTCTACCAGTTTGAGAAGTACATGTCCAAATCTTTGTGTTATTGCGCCCTAGGGAGCAATGCTTCCTTTTTGGTCTTAATTTTAAAGGCTGAGTTTAAAAGAGTGATAAAGTTTCATTTATATTTTATGTTGGTTTGAATTTACCACTGTGTGATTACCTTGTTTGGGGACATGAAAATGTGACTGGATTTAAGCAGGGAAAATAGAGTTGTTTGCAAAGACTGATTTGTCTCCCATGTCTTGCTTCTAATCTCCTCTAGATACAACCAGGTCAAAGAAAAGTCATGAGAAAGAGGGAGTAGAATACAATTTTGTGTCTAAGCAATCATTTGAGACAGATGTGCAGCAAAACAAGTGAGTTAATTCTAAAATACTCCATAATTGACTGTATTTCAAAAATATTGCTTGTTAAATTTTACATCATATGGATACCAAAATCAAAGATAAAGTTGGACAAGCCACATGAGAAGGATTCAGTTTTCCTAATTAAATCTCTTTATTCAGCCTGGACTGTTAGTGCAAACCCAGAAGTTCAAGAAGCAATTTAGAAATCACATAGGACTGATAGGAGGAGGAAAAGTTAGAATTCAGCCCTGCATATCATAACTAGTATGATTTGTCAGAATGTAATCTAGCAAAAGGAAGAGATATTTATTTGGGCCTGCTTATTCTCAGTCTAATATTATGGGAAACATTAACAAGTTTTATTCATAAGTCCAATTTAAAGTGTCTTGTGGACTGAATCCAGGGATATAAAGGACCTTCTGTAAAATCTAGTGTGTTTTCTAAAAGTATGGATTTTTTTCAATTGAATCTAGTCTCCCAGAACCTAGAAGAATCAAAGCATTCCTAGCAAGGAAAGAGACTACTACTCTCTCTGAAGAACATCCTCTTTCTTCTATTAGGTTTGGATATCAGTCAACTGAATTAATGCAGCTTCTTCCTGTATTTGTCAATAGCACTGATTACCTATTAGTGATAATGCGAAGAAGACTGTTGCTATTAAGGAAGCAGAAAGAAAAAAATAATAATCAGAAAAAGAAACACTTTCTTTCCTTGATTTCCCCCCACCATGTATTTGACTGCTGTGGCTTGGGGAAGCAGCTATCAGGTGTTGCAAGTTCAATTTTCTTTGTGGACAGTATCTAAAAATGTATTAACTTTTTAGATTTGTGGAACATGGAGAATACAAAGAAAACCTGTATGGCACAAGTCTCGAGGCAATTCGGTCCGTGATGGCCAAAAAGAAGGTTTGTTTGGTGGATGTGGTACCTGAAGTAAGTTCTAATGTTTTGTAGATTATTTTAAGGAAAGCAAACATTTCTTATGGGGCTCTCAGCCTAGGTGACTAATGTTGTTCACCATTTGTGGTTGCTTACTCTGCCAAGAGCAATGATGCTGTCAGAATGTGTGCTCCTAACAGGTGGCCTCACTGCTGACTAAGCAGAATAGGACTCTTCAAAAAGCAATGCAGTGTGCGCAATCTCTAGATGCCTGAGAAGACACGTTATCAGTTCTCACTGAGGGGGTTATCCATTGCTCTAGGAGAAATGTGCGTAACCATCCTGGCCTGCTGAAGGCACAGAGGGAAGGTTTACAGTATGGATGGGATTTCCATTTTTTTTTTCCTTTGAAAGCATTATTAGAGTTGTAAATGGTGCCAGTATACCTGCTCTCACCTCCTCCATACTAGGAATTAACTTTGAAGTCTTGACTCAGATATGGTGAATGGGATACATAAAGACTTTTAATACTACTTATAATGAATTCCAGGTTTGCATTTTCCTGTGTTTGGCCTCTTATGAGGAGCAAACGGTAACTTGCCTAGCAAGCTACACTTTTATCCTTTTCTCAGTCTCTTTGCCATGTCCTTGATCCTGGGATTGCAATGCAAAGCAAGGGGTGTTGCACTTAGACCATGCTCCAGGAAGCTCACGTACTCTTGTAGGGTAGACAGGAAACTGACATTAATCTTTCTTTTGAAGAGCAAAAGGTTAGTGTGCTCAGATATATTGTATGGTACACAGGACTTCATGCCGGAGTGTGCACAAGTGAAACTGTTGAACTCAGCTTGTGCAGATCACTGACATTCCATGCAGTGACTTACAAAACAGGGCATGACAAAAAACATCTGTTCACAGGCAGTGAAGCACCTGAGGACTCCTGAGTTTAAGCCTTATGTTATCTTTGTGAAGCCTCTCATTCCAGAGAAGAAAAAGCATGCTCTAAAATCTCCTGTGTCAGAAGAACTCTCAACCCCCCTTGTAAGTATCATAACGTTAATCTCTACTTTTCAGACATGAAAGAAGTACTTGGGATAGTATTGCTATCATATGGAAGAGCTAGTCTTACGTGACAGTGAGGGAGTCAGGGTGGACCTCCAGCCTTTCAGCTGGAACTTCAGAATGAGATTTTTGACTCCCCTTAAACTTAGCTACATAGGTAACATGAGGCAGAGTGCACATCTTCCCTGTAGAGCTGTGTGCATAACTCAAGGGCACAGCAGAGGAAGCTGCTTCCTGAACTCGGATAAACTAATAATCATTTTATTTTGTCAATAAGCAGCCTCATCAAACAGCCAAGGCAGCCACCTGTTCCTGATACCTGCATAGTCACACCCATCCAGGTTGTTAAGCAGTGATACAATAGATAACACAAAAAAACAGCATGTGCGCATCCGATAAGGACCTGATATAAGCCAGCTGGAAACTGGTGATGCATAGATGTAAACTGAAATACTGAGAGTGCATACTGTCCTTATTTTGGGAAACATAAACTTTGAATTTATACATACAGAACTTTATTCTCCTGATAAGTTTTCACTTAAGCCCATAAACATTACTGAACTTGAGGACACTGGGTCCAACATTACTTTTCTACTTTTGAAGAGTGTGATTTCCAGATGTTTTGTTAGGCAGCACCTGACTTCATAAAATGCAGTGCTATAATCTTATTTCCCTTTTGGAACATTTTTTCCACCTCCCTAACTGCTCTTCTATTCTTGAAACAACCTACCACTTTCCCACTGTAGCATACAGCTCATTAATCTCAATTGTAAGATCTTAACTACCCTTTCCCAATGGTAGCAGCTTTTGTTTCATTTGTTTTCAAAGTAATGATTTAGGGTGCTAGTATAATACTCAAAAATACTAGCAAGTAATTAAAAAGATGTACTGCAAATTTAGTATCGTCTTCTCATGTGTTGATCAGCAGGATGAAGAACAGCAGGAAATTATTAATTCAGCAGCATTCATTGAAGAGCAGTATGGCCATTTAATTGACACTATACTGGTGAAAGAAGATCTCCAGAGTGCATGTAATCAGCTGAAAACTGTGCTAGAGAAACTAAGCAAGGATTCATTTTGGGTGCCAATCAACTGGGTTAGGTCATAGCCAGTTATCGTCTGCTTAAAGGAAGGACTGTATAACAATGTCTTGTAAATATGTGAATTATAAAAGGGAAACATGTCAAATTCACTTCAAAGCTGCCATTCTAACTAGAAAATAACATAAAAACTGTATTAGAAGAACTAAACAAAGCAAGTCAGAAGCAGACACTACCTTCCTGAATCAGAATTTTTAGTGGCAGCTGTTGTTCAAAACTGAACACTCAGTCTAAACAGATTAGTAAAAGATTGGAGTGACTTTTAGACTGTAAATGCTACATTTTGTAAGGTAAAATTTCAGAGGATCCCACACTTTCAAAGCATTTAAGCAGTGCCTGGACACTAACAGGCTGGAATCCTCAGCCTTTGGCCAAATATTGCGTGGCTAGAGTTAAGGCATCCCAAAATAGGTACTTTTCAGGGACCATGCTGCCTACAGAACAAGCTACTTAAACTAGGTGGGAGGGATATCCTTTGGAGAATGCTTACACCATCTCAGCTGTTTAGAAATTCAGCTGGCTGACAGGTCAGCAAGACATGTTTCCCTTCATTCAGGATCATTAGTTGCAAATTCTTTCCCATTAGGAACCAAACTAGGTCAGCTATGTAAGTTGTATATATTTTAGCAGCTGAAAGAGGGATTTTTTTCAATGCCCATCCCCCACTTCCCAGGGCTTTTGGCTGTCTTGCACAGGTAGTCTGCTCATCCATAGCTTATGCCCACTTTCCCAGTCTCTTCCTGCTGACACAGGCCAAGCATTAAGCAACCTGTGAACATACCTGTGACTATCCATCTCATAATAAACTGGAGACATCCTTTTGTCTATGTGAAAATTACTCTATATGATTTGAGATAGACCTTCGAGAAGCTTCTTAGCTGCAAGTCACCTTTAGAAATGCCACTTGCTGGGATACTATGTGGACACTAATACAGCAGCTCTGAAGAGGGCACTAAAATGAGGAGGCTGACATACTATGTATCTGACCTACAGCACCAAATCTTCATCCTTCCAGCAGTTACTGATGCCTTTGTTTCAACTCTGGTGAAGGGTTCCAGAGCGTGTAGTAGGCCACGTCAAGTTCTGAAGAGGCAGTCTTAACAGTTACAGGATTTTGCAGATATTTCAGGAGACTTGAATATACAGGATTTTTAGGTGGGTATAAATAAGAAAATGCAGAGATACAGTTCTGAAAGCGCCTATGCTTTTAAATTCATTATTTGATAGATTTGAGTACTGTACAGGTGTATGTTAGATAAAACTAGTTGCTGTTTTCCTTTGCCTACTGAGTTGTAATCTTTCATGTGTACTATGCCCTTTAACAACATCTTCTAATGCACCAATCCCATTTTTTGCATCTTAACAGTATGATATAATTCTTGTTCCAGCACATTCAACAAAACTAACAACACTGTGTATTAAAAAGCATGTTTCTTATATGCCAGTGTCACTGACTCTACACTAAGCCCCCAAAATCATCCCATATCTGTCTTCAAGCAGCTCTACCCTGGCAACTTTAACGTCTTCCTGACTATCAGTGTTGAGGTTCCCATTCATGCAAGAATAGCACCTTTCACAAGCAGATAGATCTGCTCTGGCTTTCCAGAGCAGATGCACCACAAGACCAGTGGCCTCTCAGTAAGTGTACAAGGACTCCTCCATATGCTGGTTGCCCATCAGCTCTGCTGTCACATCTCTCCTGTCTTGGCCCAGCACAGCCATCAAAGGTAACATGGCTTACAAAAGAGACTCACTGGCCAAATGAATTTTGTGACAGATGTACCTGTATCCTATGAACGATTGGGAATAATACTTTAAAAGTTATTTCAAATTAACAACACTTCAAACGAAGTAGCCTTATGAAAATATCAAATAGGCAGAGATGCCTTTGTATAAATTGATTGATGTTGCCATTACAAACAGCTTTTTTACAGTCTGCAAGACATAAGCATTTGTAGGGGATATAGATAAAATATTATTTAAGGGTCGGAATTCACTTAAAGCAAGATTACTATCCAACCACTTAAATTCCAAAGGACTAGCAATAAATAAATAGTTTGTGTGCTTTATGATCTAACATAATCTAACAGGGGAACTATTAAGAGAAGCAAGGCAAATGAAGTATACAGGTATAATTGAAATTACAGTGACTGAAAAGATGTTAACATGTAATATTGCTGTGAAAACTGAACTGGAACAGTATGGGTTAAATCTTCAAAATTATGTGCAGGTAGCAAATTCTATATGGATGTACATTCATCTCTGTATTAAGTTGTGGCACGGTCAGAAATGTTTGTCTTGTTTCTAGATGCAGGGTTTTTTCTAGGTTCAAAGTGAAGAATGGTGAGAGGATAGATATGTATATGCTAAAGTTTGAGGGTAGCTAAGATGAGCATTACTTGTAGGGAAAAAAAACACCCACATTCAGTGCTCCTATTTATTCTAAAATCCTAGCAAAAGAGTATTCAACAGAGAGCTAATGTTATCAGAACAAGACTCTGATTCTGAAAAGATTTTGAGTCCCTGCTGTGTTAGCTGTGCCTGGTATATTCTCCTGCAATTAGAGGAAAAAAAGGTGAGATTATAAAGAAAAACAGAATGTAAATGTACTCAATTCAAAGCCCTGCTTTGTGAGTAGTCCCAAGAGCACTAAGTCATAGTACTTAAGCAAACCCAACCTCCTCTCCCTTACCCTTCTCCCTCCCTTGTTTGCACTTACAAATTAATGTAGTCTTTCATATTTCTTTCTGTGATTGGTAGTATCGAAGGATGAACCTTGGTTAATGTCTACACTGCCTGAAATTTTCAGGCAGTCTTCTGTCTGTGTACTGACCATATCTGAAACTGCTTCCCTTTTGAAACATAAGGTGTGTACAGTACAGCCAAGGAACATTTCAGTCAGTGAGACCAAACATACATTCAGATGGTTTTGAAGAATCATTTTCTCCAGCCAAATCTGCAATAGAATTAAGATGACAACTTCCTGTAAAATATATAACCTTTCATATGACTATGAGATGCACACAGATTAGATCCCTGATACCTCAAATATAGTTTCTTATATGACGCGTGCATTGCTTTATAAAATTAAACCTTCTGAGGTAAAACAGCATACCTAATTCTCATGTGAGGCGATAAGGTATCGTGTCGTATTCCGTATGAAGTGCCTGGTGTTCTGCCATAAAAAGAAAAAATTACCACGGATTTTGTCATTGAGGCTAATTAGGCATTACAAGAAAACTGTTATGACTGTAATTAATAGAAGTACACTGTCTAATTTTTGTCCTTTTTTTGCCTTCTCTTGCATATCCTCTTATCTTTGTAGGCCAAAGATTGATTAGCGTTCTTAGTCAAGTCTCCTGTAGATTACTTACTCAATTCAGCAGTCAGTAGTTATGCAATGCCAAGTTGGCCATAGGCTGTAGGAATTTCTGAGACCTTGAGTTACAGTGTCTTCATTCTAATTGTCAGAATGAGTTAGCAGTATAGTGCTATCTTTACCTTTTAAATAAGACTGTGCCTGCCTAAGACTTGTCACCAAGCAAATGTGACTAGTCTGTGGCCATCGACTGTAATCAGAGAGTTAACTAATGTGTTTTTTCTAAGCTTACTTGGAGCAGGATACAGAACAAGCACAGCCATGGTAATTGCCACAGAACAACAAGAGGAAGTAATATGTAGTATCCCAAAGTATCCCAACCTACTACACAGGGTCATGGCATTCTGAAATGCTCTTACTGTGGTTAGGGGAAATGAACAAATCCTGGGCTCCTGTTGAATCATTTAAACTTCACAGGACAGAAGTGTGAGGCACTGAAGGCATTTGGTCATCAGGGTTCACATCAGCTTCTTCAGCTAAGGTCAAATAAAGCTGCTGGCAGTCCAAAAAAATTTCCAGTAATTGAATTGTCCAAAATGGGCTCAGAAATTAAGTTTAAAATACAAAAACTAAATCATTACAGTTACTGTGTAAAAATCAGTAGCATATCTTCAGTATTTTTGCTTCTGCAATGCTGTGTTTGTTCTTGCAAGTGTAAAGCTATAACTTCAAACTGAAGAGTGAGTGAGAGGAGTTTAATTCTGTTTACAGGAAAGCTATAATTGTTATCTTTTCAAAACAGAAAACTAGCATGCACTTTCAGAGAAGCATGAAGGAGAAAATCCATACACAAGGCTATTCATTAACATGGACTGTATGCTCTTCTACCTCCTGCCTGAAAATGTGCCCTGGATTATCACATTGATAGCTACAGATTATTGATACATAATATTTTAATTATTAGGTATCATGACTTTTTATAACAATTAAAGATTAGCTGCCTATTTTTTTTTCCACTGAAGCCAGCTTAGTTTTTGTCTAGAATGGGATATGAAGTATATAAGTTGAAATAATGCCCATCTTCAGCTGCCTTTTAAAAGAAGGTATCCAAGATACATCACATTTTAGGTATTAAAAATGCAGTAAAATACTAATTTGTTTTACTTTTTCAGATAGCATAGAAAAACTCGTTGCAGAGAACCTGAGGAGGAATGAGGGGAATATGGTACACAGCTCTAAAGATGTTTTGCCTTACAGTTGTCATTGCTAATTGAGCAAAACCCACTGTAAATTGTCTCATAGGAAAAAAGACTACAATTACAAATATTAAAACCTGTGAGCTTCTCATGTTCTTAATTAGCAAGCTGAAGAAGCATAATAAGAAACCTGCCTAGATTTCAGTGGCTTCATAAACTTTCAGTAAAATTTGACTGGAGCTGTTATTGAAATTAAGTTCCATTTCTGTAAAGTGAAAGCAAGGCTCTCCTTTTGATGATCTTTTTATAGAGAGACAGAACCTTGCATTTATTATTCTGCTGTAACTGAAATTAATATTTTTGCTTATGTGTGTGAGTAGGCAACATGAAAATTAAGGTTTGAATGTAACATAATGGCACATTTTTCTTTATACTAAAATGTTGGCAACATTTATTGATGGTATCAGAATAAAATTCAACTTCAGCCATTATCACTAAGACTACCTATCCTTTTTAGATATAGGCAGCCCTTCAACCCAGATTTCTAACATAATTTTGTTCTAGAAAATGCTCCCTTTTCTAAATACGTAGTTTTTTCTGATTATTTTCTTATTTATTAAGGTACAGTTTTTTCTAGTCAGTAATAGATAGCTAAGTAGCTGCCATTTTAAAAACATGCCCATAGTATTGAACTCTTCCCATACATTTTCCTTACTTTGAAGATAAAAAGGAATAATATACTAAACAAAAATTAATGTACATGCCTGCCAACCAGTCTCAGACATCTTATGATCGTAAGTAGGCTTACAGTCAACAAGCCTCTTCAGAATACCTTGGTTTTCCACGGTGATCTTCACTATTTCGCTGTTCTGCTTGTCTCTATTTGAGCTAAAAACAAAAATGAATGAAAATAATTTTTGTTTTGGAAAAAAAAAATCAATTTTCAGCACTTTCTTGTTAATGCAATGACATTTGTAAGGCATATACACAGGTGCAATAAACTCATTCCTCACCTCCCCCCCTCCCCCCCCAGCAACACCCCCATACCCAAAATAGTGCCTTTCAGTGAATCTTGCAGAGGTTGGCTTTGGTCAACATTTCCGTAAGAGTAGAATAATGACTGAATCTTTATTGTGGCCCATTGTCATGCCCTGTCCCTGCGCAGTTCTCTTAATTCAGACTTACATCTACATAATTTCAGTTACAGTATTACAGCATTCAGAACTGCAGGTGCCTCCAAATAGATAAAGCAATCTCACATACAAAGATCTAAAAGAATAGCTGTATGTGGCAAGAAAGCAGCAACAGAACAGCTGTTAGGAAGAGGCAAGGGAAGGCAATGATAATACTTTGCTACTTGGCAAAAGAATATGTACCACATGTGCAGACTCTTTCAGTACAAATATATGTGCAAGTATACAAATAGAAACCAGAAACAGCCTAACTTACCCTAGACGGCTGTTGTAAAAATGAATTGAATGTGCTTGTGGGGAGGAACCACAATGATAAAGTTTGGAGTTGCAGTCCATGCATTCGAACAGTTTGGAAAAAAAGCTAGGAAAACTGAGGCTGGCGGAAAAAAGAGGAGGAAAGCTAGTGAAATTCCTACCAAGGAGCAGTAATTCCAGTGTCTGGATAGTACAGGAAGATGGGAAGCATGAATCTGAAAAATGACAGTGGCTAGAGGAAGCTTAGAGAAGAAAGAGTGCAACACAAAAGCACCTTAGTAGACACATTTTGTGGTTCACTGAGTGTTTGTTGCGGGGGGGGGGGGGGGGTAATGTGTGTGAGAGAGATGGACGGACAGACAGACCAAACAGTCACATTTTGTACAAAGAACAGAACTCTGTAAGATCCTGTGGCAGACAGGGCTACAGAAAGCTTGAGGACGAGAATGCAGTTGGGTTCCAAAATAACAGCAGAGAGTAAACTCTCACTTAAAAGGGATTTAACTCTTGAGCAGATGGGGTAGGAAGGTACTGTCACCTGATAAGTGCTAATTTAGCTTCCCTGTTATAAATAACCCCTTTTCAAGCAGAAATATTTCATCTTTCTCCAGGAGCTCTTTTGGGAGTATAGGTTTGCCTGGGGCAGTGCAGCCTTGAAGAACAATTAAGAGTGGAAATTAAACGGTGACAGCTATAGTTCTGCTTTTTGTAAACTGTGAGTCCCTCCCCTAAAATTGCATGGCACCCTTCCTACATAGACATGCACATGCACAAGAACTGCAGCATTGTGTTCCTGGAACAAATGGTAGTACCAGCTACCTCCTCTGAAAGCGCTCGTTCCAGCAGTCCACTTTCCCTGTCCCTCGGTGTATCTCAGCTAGCCTCTCCAAGAGCTTCTTATTATCTCTTTCAATTTGGCCAATTCGCTTTTGATCCTCCTGTGCCAGAGGTACCAAGTTTGTAATGTGCTTTATATTTTTCCTCATGAAAATCTTTACTGGGCTGGCCCTCACAGTTGTTATGCTTCCCATATTCATTGCCTACATATATTTTACACATGCACATATATATATTTATATATATAAACATTTTAAAAAATCCCCTTACTTCTGCTCCTCAACCATATCCAAAATCACTGTTCTTGTTTTGTCACTGCTTCCTTGTTTTCCTTCTCCCACTGCTCTCCCTTTATCTATGTATATAAACAAGCTAACAAGATACAAAAGCAGGATTGCATTCAAAAAAAAATTTTTTTCTGTCCTTAGCCTTTTTTTGTTCATTTTGTTACTCTCAAAGGCTGAAGAAAGCCCCCTGCACTACATTTACCTGAAAACTTTTGTGCTACTTGAGGCATTATTATTAGGGGCAAGGGTGGGGGAGAACCACACAGTTAAAAGCTATCAAGTACCTGAATCTTGCTCAGGTTAAAATGTTGGTGGGTCTTTGCATGTGGGGGCTTATTATCCACATGAGATCTTGCTTAAAGGGAAAAAAAAGAAAAAGAAAAAAAAAAGTCTTATGTGAAAAAAGTCTTATGAAGCTATTGAGCCCCAGATCCCTTCACCCAGCTTTTCCTTTGTCAGCATCCCCCACATACCATGAAACAGCTTTTGCTGAGGAAAAGCACTACAGGTCTGCATCGCTTCCTGGACACAGTGGAAACAGAAACAATGTTTCAGGCATGCAGTGAAAGTAAGGCGAGTACTCATTTCAGCACTACAGAACAGGATCCTACTTTTCAGTAACATTTTCTTATTTACAGGCCAAGTCATACTGTGCCTAAACTGACAATAAGTGAACTGCAACATGGTTTAAGGATTTTCTGTCCACAAAAGCACAGGCCTGAGCCACAATCTTCCCTTCATCTCCCATATCAGTTTTAGCTTGTACTTCATCAGGAAGTCAAATTCATTTGAAAATATACAGCATTCTACAAGTCTGCTTACTGACATTAATTAGCATGTGGTCTTAAAACATCTGGTTGTAAGGACGACTCGCATTTCCCAGCAGGATGTCTACAAATATTTCTGCAAATGTTTCATTATGATCTCAGCTCCCATTTTTCTACTTTTGTTTAATTTACAGTTTCTGAGATGCTCATCTAGTAGTTTTTCAGTAAAAAATATCAGCTTGGTGTTAAAAAAAAAAACCCTATTAACTGAAATGTAGGGGTGATATAATTAAAAAAAAAAAAAACACATACCAAATTCTAGCTTGTTCTTGTGAATCAAATAGTAGCACACAGCTTGCTCTTTATAGCAGCTCTTTGCTTGCAACTGGCAACTATGATAGGATAGGCTGGATACTGCACACTGCCCATCTTTGCCTTTCTAACCTCCACTATTGAGAAAGATAAACCCTATTACAAATCTGACTGGCAGGATCACTGAAAGTTACAACAGGTACCGCTGCTATGACATCAGAAGCCAGCACATGCCACAGGGAAAATCCTGTGAGCGTGAACAGACTGCTCTGGCAAAATTAGACCACCAGAAGGTACTTTTTTCATTACATGCAAGTATCCTGCAACAGGAAGAAATGCCCAATTTCACATTTTATTTTGTAAATCTGGAACTCTATAGAGATATTTCTTGTAGTTACTAATAGGAATGATTGTGAATATATTACATTACTACTTTCAGACCTGGCCATGTCCAGAACTGAATGAAAGACCCATTGATTTAACTTGTTTCCCTCAGAAATCATTATGCTCATCAGTATAAACAAAACAAATCCATAAACTAATCAAGATGGGTTCTGTTTTGTTTTTCCCCCCCCAAATACAAGCAGAGGGAGCATTTATTGAGTAGGAGTGCATTCACAGCAAACTGAAGCACAATATGAAGGAAAATGACGTTCCTTTTAAAGGGGCAGCCAGCTGTTTAATATTCAAAAAAATAAGCCACTCTTAAAAATGAGGCCATACTGCCCTTCTAAGGCAGGTAGATACCTGCTGCAGCAAAGACCAGCTAAGCAGTTTTGCCCACATTCAACTGACAGCAACAGAACATGTAGTCTTCTCTTCAGTCACCTCCTTATCCCCAGTAGATGCACAGAAAGAGATCACTGCCTTCGTGACAGGATCAGTGCAGAAGAGTCACACGTCATGAGAACAAAGCACAAGCAAAGAGCAGAGAATGCACCAGGACCAGTACATGGCCTGGTGATCAGAAGTCAGTCATCTCCACCTTCTCATGACTGTCTTCTTCCTGGCCTGCCTACCTGGCTTTATGGCTTTGTTACAGCTGCCATGGCTAACCAGCTTCTGAATTCAGCTTCCTAGTTTTATTTACTTGTGTCCAGGCTCTCTGTTTTTCACATTTTGTCTGGAGTCTCCAGACAATCTTATATTATGACATGCTCACATTTTGCATATGAATGCTCAGTAGCTTAAAACTCCATACCCTCTGTGAGCAGTGTGCCTATCCAGCTGCTGTAGGTCACATCAGCAGAAACTGCTTTCTTGTTTATTCTCTGACAAGCTGATATGAATAAACATTACTCCAAAGGGACACACTATATACTGAAACCAAGGTGGAGGTGTAAGGAACAGTCTTTCTGTAGACTGTAAGTAGATATGTTTCCACGGCAGCTACTAAGAACATTAAAAGCCACTATGAGATCCAACAACATCTTCCTCAGACTAAGATTTCAGCAGAGGGAAATGCACAGGAATGATACTGCAGCCACATAGCCACTTACGTCCATTGCAAGTCAAACAGAAATGGATGCAAAACCCCAATACATCAGGTATTTCTATTCAGGTACTCTAGTGGCAGTGACACACACATGCACATTTTTCACAGACAAAAGCAGCTCCACAAAGAACAAATTTTTGGAAAACAAGCTAGAATAGCTCCAGAATGAGGTAGAAGTTTATACTCCTCATTTTAGGCCTACTGTGTTGTGGTAGCACCCATGACAAGTCACTGGTGTTATTCAGGAAAGCACTCCTAATACTAATTTAAATTACCTTTATAGCTATGAATCATCAAATTATATATCCTAAGAAAGACAAGTCAGAACAAAGTTAGTCTATGTCCTGTAATGAAAGAGTGTCTTTGGATCTGTTGCTTATTTACAAGCACTTCAGTTTATGTTTTTAATGTTGTCCCCAAAATTTGGATACTTTTACAGTATTAAGCAGCCAACCAGAAGTCTTCTAGAAGCATTATTGCCAAGACCTGACTCTAGGATAGCATCTTCCATGACTCAAAATCTGTTTTCAAGAAAAGGCAGTGAGTTTAGTGGGGAAAAAAGGAAAGAGAAGCAGCTAGCTAGCAGAACTTCATAATTGAATAGGCAATTAAGAGTCTCTTTCCAGTGGAATATCTTCCATCACCAGCTTGCTTTATTTTAACCCTAGTTTTAGTCCTGCAATTGCTGAATGAGGGCAAGAATGTGAGTTTGCAGTGCGCTCTGTTAATGGCAGCAAGGACCCACACTGAACTGGCCCAAAATGATGACTCCAAATCACCAATGATCCTCAGTACAAGTTATTTAAGAGGAGCAAGGGATAAACCTACAACATCCTTCACAGGCAAGTCTATTTTTTCCCCTGCAGAATGTTATGAGAATATGCTTATTCACTAGAACTCTGAAATTAAGTCTAACTCAACTTTCTCTCTGGGGACATATAGCAATTTTCACTGCTTAAAAGCATCTGAAATAGGGAAACAATGTCATTGCTCACAACAACTCCTGACAATTACATTCACGGGAACTTGGCTGCCTAGGAGCCTCCCATGCCATTCTGGGGAAGAGAAGCTTTTCAGTAAAGTTCCAGAGTGCAACACTGCCTTATTTGATGCTAAGGTGGGAATTCCAGAACAAGCATATGTTAAATGTCAAACAGCAAAAGCTCTCACTATAAATCATAGTGCTTCTTGGAGAAAATTTGTTACCAGAAAATCATTATATTGATATCTGAAGATATCAGTTGTGCACAATGGAAGGAGAAACTGTATTTTGTTAATGAATGAAAAATGTATTTTGTTAATGAATTTGTTTTTGACAGGCCAAACTGTGTAGATCCAAAACAGAAACTGTCTAGTGTCTTGAATCCGTTAATATATTTTTAGAAGTCCACTCCATTCAGACAGAACAGACACCTGTAGGTTTAAGCAAGTGGACAGTATGCACCACATAAATTTCTCTCCTGCTGTGTTGAAGACTCCATCAGCCGTACTCCCCACTTCTCTGCGCTTTTATCCCAAAGACCCGGTGTCTGCAGAATCTTTATGACAAGCTCCTCAAAGGCATGTCGGACTCCATCCTGTGTCTTGGCACTAGTTTCTACAAAGAAAAGAGGAAAAAAAAGTGTATGTTTTGTTTTATTTGCAGAGAGCATTCCTCTTTGTAAAAAGCTATTTTGGGGAACAGAGAGAAGATACTGTAACGTATAAACAATTGAACCTCATCTTCTTTCTCCCTTAGAGGCATGCCTAAGTTAATTGCGATAAACAGAAACACATCCCATCAGTCGGAAGCATCTCCTTTTTCCATCTAGAAAAATTCCACTGGCCCCTTTTCTCTCCACAGTAGTAAACAGAAATTTTTCTCAGCTTGTGATAACAAATCTACAAGATGATTACTCCAGACATAAGTCAGAAAAAGAATGCAGAATAGACATGTTCACTCCAGTTCCTTCTTCAAATCTTATCAAGAGGCTTCACCTATACGCGCCTCATTTTTAATACACAGTTTTTTCCATCTTTGCTGGCTTTGTCTTCACATTGCACATTTTATCATTGGTCTAACCATATTGTTTTTTATGTAGCTGCAACAGAAACCCAGGAATGAAAGATTACCCAAGGTCCTTACTGATATCAGTCAGGAGGAAGATTCCACTCTTCAGGGCTCTGAATTAAAAAACTCCTAACAAGACTGATAATTTCAAAAGAATATAAAAATCCATGCCTACACAGTACATGCAATAAATCTCACTTTCAGAAAAAAAGTATACCCAATTGCAGTCAGCGCACAGCATCTTGGAAAAAAATTAAGATCTGTATCCATGCATATGGAACTGATGCAGCAAAAGGAATCCATGTTCATTAGCTATAAAAATCAACCTGAAATGCAATTATACACTTAATTCATTCATGCTCAGCAATACCAAAATAAATATATAAATATACACATTTTTGGCAAAGAGTAACATACCTATAAAAAGCAGTGAGCGTTTCCTAGCAAACTGGAGTCCTTCTCTTCTCTCTACTTCACGATCAGGCTGCAAGGATGAATGAAGAACATGACTAAAATTGCCAGTTTTAGGAACTCCCTGGAAAAGCAGCACTGCAAACCTGAAGTTTTGCGGGGGGGGGGGGGGGGGAATTCTGTAAAACCATGTGGTAGTCAGTCACTGCCTGCATTTTTTCTTTGTGCTCTATAGTCAGTTATTGGTGTTAGAACCAGTGGAGGGGATCAAAGTGAACAGTGGCAACATCGAATTACCAGGAAAGGAATGTGCTGCTGCCTTCTGAACCAACTAGAAGGGAACAAGGTGTATGCCAAGAAGGAGGCTGCCATAGTCGCATGGCTCAAGATGTACATCAAAGTGCCTGAGAAGTGACAGATTTGAAAAAGGACAGAGAAGGATAACACCACCAAAATCTCAAGACAAAAGTAGTACCAACTACTTGATATATATATGCAGCCAGATAAACACCATTCAGCTAGTTCGGGATAGCCGCACTGGAAACTTCTTGTAGTCAACCAAGAGTGAAATACATCTCACCATGAAACAGGCATCTCGGACGCTTCAAGCCATCCCAGAAACGCTCAGAGAACAACGCATCTAGCGTCCACACAGACACACATTCTAATAGCCATCTCAAGGTAAGAGCAGAATTCTTCTTTCCCCTCCCCCCATCTGTTGAAAACACATGGTCTGCTCAAAAAGATAGAAGAAGTTGTGATGTTGCATTGCAGTTAACTTCACTGGCATTTCTGTTCAGCGGCTTAGGCAGAACATTTCGCTCTCTTCTTTTAAGACAATTTCTCATTAATTGCATCTTTCCAAGATAGTTTCCATGAAATTCTTAACAAAATCTGCTTCTAAAATGAGGTAGTAAATGAAGAAGATGGCTCCTGCTCCACCTGGCTTCCTCAGTTACAGAACATATCACCTCCTTACATAACAGATGTGTAACTTTCAGAGCTTATCTCACGTTTATACTCTGCCATGACTGAGTATTCAGTGGAAGCATGTAAGATGATGCATTTCCAAACTGACCTTATCAGTTTTATTGCCAACTAACATCTTCACAGTGTTGCTTCTGGTGGTGTACATTTCCAGCTCATTCAGCCAGCTCTCTAGTCCTGTGAAAGTGTCTTTTCTTGTAACATCATACACTGGTGACAGAGGAAAAGGAGCTTAACAGCTGTAAAGTCTTGATCAACGTTTACTTCATTATGGCAGAACTTACTTCCTACTATTTTAACTATTGCCTCAAATGAAAAGCAGTATTAGGGAACTACCGATAGATGCATCAACCATATGGTCTTCCCAGAGTTGGAACACATCAGCTGCGCTCACCTGAAGTCACTAGGGATTATGGAACACGAGCATCTGCGTGATACACCTGTGATGGGAAAACCAACTTAACAGCTGAGATCTTATACATGCTGCTAGATCTGAATAGGGCCACAAAATGTTTTGAAATAATTATTCTGTCATCTCATTTAAAGCATAAATACACATATGCACTACTGTTAAAAACAGGGATTCTTAATATCAGCAAAAAGTGACTTTTGGTCACTAGTAACTTCATAACCGCATTCATGTAATCACTAAGGTTAAATGAAGCTGCAGGCTGCATCACGGTCAGAAAGAACACTTTGTACAGCAGATTATTCAGTCTTTACCATCCCCTGAGAATAAAAATCCTATTTTTTTGTCTAATTCATGTTGTTGCACAGAATGGGACTAGCCATCCATTATTTGTGCTACAAACCTCATATTTCATAGGAATCACATCAATATTGTCTCTGAAAAAAAAAAAAAGTAAAAATGGGGGGGGAACCCTTGAAAACTGATTTGGCTTTTGACCAAAAACTTGCCAAAGTAATTAGAATAAAGCTGATAATTCATCTACTCAATGGTTTGCAGTGTGACATCTACATATTTTTAAATTTAAAATATTTTGAAGACACACTATGTCTTGCCAATAAATTTTGCACACTTAATGTTTGAGCTAGTGATGCAGAAGCATTGTAAAAAACATAGTAATTGTTCCTCTGATTTTCTCAGTCTCCTTTGAGAAGAGATTTACATTTACTTAGTAATAAAGACTTCACATTTTTTGTAACCATGTTTCTCTTCCATACACCTCCTACCTAAAACAACCCCTTGAGCTCCTCGGTAATAACTGGGAGTCAGCGTTCTAAAGCGCTCTTGTCCTGCTGTGTCCTACAGGGGAAAAACCAAAGACATTTAGAACAAAAAGGGTAATTTAAATTATGTGACATAAGCTAAACAAAATTAACATTTTTCTGATCAGCAAGAACATGTAAAAGCATAAGACAACAGTGTGAGGGAAGCAGCCAAAAAACATTAGCAGCAGCACAACAGAAAAGGGATAAAAGGGGCAGAAAAGCATGGAGAGGACTTCATTAAAAGATGAAGTGATAAGCACAGACTTCTGTACCAGGAGTAAGACAAAGTCAATGGGACTCAAGAAAAATAAACCAGAGACTCTCGCTGCAGGCCAAGCAGCTGCGTTTAGTCAGTTAACAGTCAGCTGAACTGAAAGGGGTGAGGAATCAGGGTTTTCCCAGTGACAGACACTGCAAGAAAGGAGAAATATAGTGGTTCTAAAATCTACCATTGCTCATCCACAGCAGGAAAGGACAGTCTAGTTAGTAAGAACTATTTCAAGGCTGCTGAGATGCTAAGCAGATGAGAAATTTAAAATCAGTAATTTTGTTCAATTATTACTGCAGTATGTCATATTCACTCTCATGAAACTTCCAAACAGCTCCTAGAGTGAAACATGAAATTCAAAATCCCCCAGAATGAACAAGAAGGAGGCAAAGGAATTGTACAAAGATCATTTTTACAAAAAAATTCTCTCTTTATTTAAATATATGCACAGATTACAATAGATAGACTAACAACTATGTTATCATTTATTTCCTCTATCTTTGTTAAAAAATAGAATTGGAAATACACGTACTTAATTCATGTCATCCTTACTAAGCAGATTGTACTCTTAGGTCACCCCACACACTGGAATAGTAAGTAGAAGCCTCTCTTTCACCTTGATACTCTGTACATGCATTTAAGTTTTTATTTCACATAGTGCAATTGTACTAGTTTTTTTAATCCTAATTAGCACTATCTCCTGAAGCTGTTACAGACTACGGCAAAAGTGCCTTTTCCAGCTATTCAACTTGTGCAGGTTCTGGCCTTGCTTTTCATTTCACAGCAAGGAGACACACCCCTGTGTGATTATTAGACCAAGTATTTATTCGTTACTCTCAGCAAAAGCTTCTGCTTTACGTGCAGCTTGCTCAGAATACAAGCAATATGTATGCTAACTAGAGCAACTGTGACTTTATCACTCTAGCTCTGCATTCTGTACTCAAAGTGTCAGACGGAAAACAAGAAAATAATACAAGTTTTGGCATTTGTATTGCCTGCACTAATATCAACCTTCTTTCTAATAATCCAATTACTAACTTCAGAATATTGTGTTCTTTCTCAGATACCCATTACCACATGCATAAAAACCTCTTCCTTCTGGTGCTCAGTCTCTTTCATTCCATTTAAGAGAATTAAAGGAAATCTCCTAGTCCCATTCATCCCCAAAACTCTCTCTACAGTATGAGTGCTTTCTCTGTACATTTTCCATTTTAGTTCTGTTCTCTCTCAAATCTGTTTTAACAGACATGACATCTAAAGACAAAAGAAACTGTACGTATTTTAGAACAGGACTATATCCATAGTTATATTATAAGTACTTCTGCTATGGTGTAGAGTGAGAGCTTTAATAATATTATAAATAATCCTGAATACACAGCTGCAATCTAGTTTCCCAATTTCCAGGTGCTATATAATATAGCACCTGGAAATTCAGGGCAAATACTCAAGTCTTCTGGAAAATCTGGCCCTTCAATAGATCGTAAAATACATTTTTGTTTCCTTTGTTTTAACTAAAATATCTAGAGTGTTTCTGGTTTGGCACACACAGAATTGGCTGCGCAGTCCCTGAAGGAGATCATGCAACTCAGTTCCTCGAAGCTCTCTCCTCTGTGCCTTTTCTCTCTATGTTATTTTCTCAACACGTGTGTTGTCTGTCTTGGGAATGCTTCTGGTTCATACAGGCATGAAAGACCTGCCCTTCTTGCAAGGCCACATCTTCTCGTCTAAGACCTCACAGAGGATTTCAGAAACCCAGATGTGTAACTGCAGGAATGAGCAGTCAGGATCCCTACGAGAATTCAGGAAAGTCCCAAAACCACAACAATGAAACATTTACAAATCTTTTGAAAGAGCTTTGCCTACCACTTCTGCTGTAAAATCATGAAAGGCACCCACTCTATGCACATTTGAACCAGAAGTGCACAACCTCAACGTGCAGAAGGCTTTTTTAACACAGAAAAAAACAACAAAAAAAACCCCACACTCTTAAGATTTCCGTATCTGTCCGGAACTAAACCTACCCATATTGCAAGCTGTACTGCATGGCCGTCTACCACCATTTTCTTCACTTTAAAATCAACACCTATGACACGAGAAGGGAAGGAATATCACAACGAGCACGCCGAGGGACCGCCTCGCCGCTCCCCCTCACAGCCCGCGCGCCCGCCCGCTCCCCCTCACAGCCCGCTGCTCCCCCTCACAGCCCGCGCGCCCGCCCGCTCCCCCTCACAGCCCGCTGCTCCCCCTCACAGCCCGCGCGCCCGCCCGCTCCCCCTCACAGCCCGCTGCTCCCCCTCACAGCCCGCGCGCCCGCCCGCTCCCCCTCACAGCCCGCTCCCGCCCGCTCCCCCTCACAGCCCGCTCCCGCCCGCTCCCCCTCACAGCCCGCTCCCGCCAAGCACTGGCTCGACTCCGGCTCCCCACTCCGCTGCTCTCTCGCCGGCGGGACCCAAGCAAGAGCCAGCCGAAACCCCCAGCTCGGGGCCGGGCGGCCGCACTCACCGATAGTGGGCTTCAGGCACGGCTCAAAGGCGCCCTCGGTGAACCTCAGCAGGAGACTGTGGGAGAAGAGAGCAGCCGTCAGCCCGGCGCGGAGCGCGCCCCGCCCGCGCGGCCCGCGCTGCCGCACCTGGACTTCCCTACAGCGCTGTCCCCGACCAGGAGCAGCTTCAGGGTGAGGCCCGCTGAGTCCATGCCCGCTGGGGCTGCCCCGCCCGCAGCCGAGGGGCGCCGCGCAGCCCGCCGAGTCAGACAGATCGGGCAGCCCGGAGCGCCGCGCGGCCGCAATGAAGCTACCACTGCCCCACGCCGCGGCCCGGCGGGCGTCACCGGCGGAACCAGCTGAGGCGACTCCGCCTCCCGGGAGGCGGCCGGTGCCCGGCGGGGCGGGGCGGGGCGGGGCGAGAGCGGCCCGGCCCGAGCTGCGGCGCCGTGGGGCCCTGCGCCTGGCCGGCAGGGAGCGGGCCCGGCCATGTCCGACTACCGCATCTCGGTGGAGGAGCTGAACGACCTGCTGGCTAACGGCAGCGGCTGCTACAGCCTGCCGAGCGCGCACAGCAACGAGGTGGTGCCGCGCATCCACGTGGGGAACGCGTGAGTGCGCCGCGCCGGGCGGCGGCGGGCCGGGGCGGGCGGCGGGGGGCGAGGCGGGCGGCGAGGCCGCGTTTCCAGCCCCGTGCCCGGCTGCTCGGGGCAGGTAGACTGCGGGGTCGCCTGGGGCTGAAGGCCCGGGACGCTGACGGAGCAGCCTCCTGCAAGGGCGTTTGAGCCGGGGAGGCACGGCGGCAGGGCGGGACGCCAGGCCTGCAGGGCCGCGCTGGGGGGCCTAGCCGGCGGCGCACGGGACTGTCTGCCTGGAAAGAGGCGCTGGAGGCTCCTGCTGGCGGCTGACATCGCACGCGACCGAGCGCAGCTCATCGACGGCACCTGCCAAAACGTTCGCTAGCCTCTTGAGGTCTCAGATCTCACTCAGAACTGAAATAAGATCAGAACAAACTAACTCACTCCCCAGACTAAGCATGACACACGTCTCAGTTATGTTAGCACTGGGCTTTTTTTTTCCCCCCGTAGTATTTTGTACTCTTGCTAATTAGCAGTGGTCAGCAGCGCTGGTTATCCATACAGAAAGGGAGTAGAGACAAGATGCCATGAGGTATACGTACAATATCATCTGCTGAAGTTACATCGCAACACTTGTGTAATAAGCATATGTCAGAAGAGTGGAAGATGCTGGAGCAAGGAGGATGGGTATAGTAGCAACAGGGATATTAGATCTCAGTTTGACTATGTGCAAAACTACTTAAAGGAAGCAAGACTTTAACAGGAGTCGTTTCCCCCTCTCTGTGATTGTCAAATGAATCTTTGTGCGCTCTGTGCCCTGCAAAACTTCATCCTAATTAAATAGCCATGCGCATGATGGGAGCCAGAGGGATACAAATATGGCTGTGATAAAAGCCCTTAGAAGTGGGAAAGAATGTTCAAGGCTCTCAGGTGTATTTTCTCTGAACATAAGAAAACACTTTTTCACTGTGAGGATGGTTGAACTCTGGAACAGGCTGCCCAGAGAGGTTGTGGAGTCTCCATTCTTGGAGATTTTCAAAACCCAACTGGACGCAGTCCTGGGCAACCCCCTCAAGCTGACCCTGTCTGAGCAGGGGGATTGAGCCAGATGATCTCCAGATGTCCCTTCCAGCCTCAACTATTCTGTTCATTTGTTGCACCAAGATTATGGTTTCAGTTATGCATTCCATTCCTGTTATCTCTTGTTGATTCAATTTCCCCTTCTGCATCTCTGTATACTTTATCTCTGTGAAATTTGGGGCCATCTTTTTGCTATGTGTGTAGTATAGCAAGTCAAACCCATAGGTTTTCATTAACTTTCTTCTGTACCAGACCAGACTTGACCTTTGTCACTACTGGTTGATGCAGCTCATGCTCATCTAGAAATAGGACCAAAATTATTATCTCGATGGCCAAGATGACTTTTGACAGCCACCTTCTCCTTGATATTTTTAGCAGTTAGCCGGAAGAAATAAAATCAATGCCTACAAGATCTGTAAATAGGTGATTTGTGCAGTTAAAAATATTTTTGAAGGTAGTTTACTACTGCAAAGTGTTTTTCATTGTTCAGTAATTGGTTTTACCAATTAAACAGCATGGATTTTGGTACAGTCAGATGCAAGGTTTTCTAGAAACAGAGAATGCACGTGGAAGTTGCAGGATGGAAACAATCTATTGGAAAGCTTTACTTCTGAGAAGGGCTTTTTATGTAATAATTGCCAATCAAAAAAATCTTATGCACCGGTGAAGTTTGGAGCAAAAGAACAGTTTAGCTGATAGTTGGACTAGGGACATATTAAACAAAGTCTGATTCTTCTGTTAGTGCTTTTAAAAGGATGCTGAAAAATTTGTGAGAATATCTGGAGATAAATAATTTTCTGGACTGAAAAAGCTATTTCGCTAAGGGAAACTGACAACCTACTTAATTTATCAAGAGTTAGCAGGCAATAATATTGTTGAAGTATCCACAGAGAGTTAAGATACTAAAGCGCTCTAGTTGAGCAGCTCTAGTTGAACGGATGAACGTGTATTAAGATTCAGTCACTGAAGGCTAAACTTTGATAGTCTCAAACTGGAAATAAGACTAATTTTTAATAGGATTTTTGTCTTAGGTGGAGGTGTGGTTTACTGCAGTGTAACTAGCACTTTGTATATTAGTTGTTACTTTGAAAGAATTTGAAACTGTGCAGGTCAGTTTTCATGTCTTTTCCAGCTACTTGTCCATCTTTTGTGCTCTCCTCACATTAAGTTAAGGCTTAAGAGAGAGGATCTGTTTCTCCAGCTTGACTCCTTCCACTACGAACTACTGGAGAAGTGAATCTATCTTTTTCACGCACAGCCTCTCAGCCTTTGTGCATATGTGGGTCCAACAGTGTACAATGCATTATACTACTGTGTGCAAGAAATAAACCACAGCCTTGTTTGGACCCTGTATTTGTAGTTCATTAGCCTGTCTTGTTCTGCTCTAGCATTTGCACAGAGCTTGGAGTATATCTCGGATTTGAAGCTGTCTTGGTACAGTATGCGTCTGACTAGCACTCACCTCCCCAAGTGACTGTGAAGAGAGAACAGCTGCATGGATATTAAATGAACAGTGACCCACTCCAGCAGATCATGCTCCACCTGGTACATCTGTCATTTGTTATAAATCACTTTCATTTTTTATGCATTTAGCTATTCTTTAGGTTGTGTTGTAAAGCATGTTGCTCTTCCTAGTAGGAATGTGCCTTGAGTAAAAATATACAGTTTGAACTCTGGACAGCATAGCTTGACATAAGAAAGACTAAGATCTGAAATTACTCCCCATCTAAACAGGGCTTCCTGTCTAACAGCCTGCAGTGCCATATATGAGGTTCAGTGACTTCCTCCAGTGATCTGTAGTGATGTCACAACTTTAGCATAGTGACACCCTCTTCCCTGTCCACTCACAAAGTGGATATAGTTCTTCATCCACAGATGCTTTCCAAGTGAAACATTCTTTTGCAGTTAAGAATCTCCAGACATCTCTTCTGTCCCTGTTGGACTTTGAGTACAGATGATAATGCTGTTATAATTGTGTGCATGGTATTTTTGCTGAAATACAATATAGCATGATTTTTATATTGCCATTTTGTGTTGGTACAGAATGTCAGATGTGTTTGAATGCCACAAATTCTAAGCAGTTATTTAATCTGATTGTGAAAATGAAAGGTCAAGCATCCAATTAATATGATAAAATCTTGCTTCAAAGTAAATTTAAGAGACATTAGACTAGAAAGTTAAGTTAATCACAGTAGTTCTCATGAAATGTCTCCTGCAAAATGTTCTATTACTCAGCTATTCTTGTTCTAAGAATGCATACTGAAGTAAGAATCATAACTCACATCACAACAGAACAGCTTGAGTCTTCATTTGTGGTAAATAACAAAGAAATCTAGCTAAAATTGTAATTCACAGATAGCCTATATGAAGAGGTGGCTTGAGACATGCATATTTTGGCTTTGGCCTTTGTTGCACAGATCTCACTGAATCTCTGAGGAGTTGCCAGAAGCACTTTGCACTGGGCTACAAGGAAGTCTGGGAAAGCAGTATAGCAGGAGAAGAGTGTTCTGATATTTGTTCTGGCATTCAGATCTCTGCTCTGACTTGGATGCATCAAGCCCTTTCTGCAATATAAGGCTATATTTACTCCTGTGAAGACTGCAAGTGGCAGTAATTTTAAAACAGTAAGACTTCATAGAGTAGTCATATCTGTATGGAGTTTTAACATGGAGAGTTTGGAATCCCAATACCTGACATAAGAGCAGTGGGATTTGAACAGGCTGATGCAGAAAGAAATGAAAATGTCTGAGTGAGATTCAGAAACTTCTGTTTGAAATCTTTGGAGTATTTTGCATAGGCATGCTTCTGTCTCTCCTTATGAGTGACTCATCTTTAGATAAAGATGAAACTACTGAGGCATTCAGGCAGATGAGATTAAATTGTGACATAGTGTAGAATAACAATTCATCTGTCAGATAACTTCAAGTAACAGACAGAGCCAAAATAGATCTTCCATGCAATACATGAAGAGAATAACTAATGAAAGCACAGAGGTAAAATGATAAAATATTTTGAAAGGAATGTTTTTGTATATTATGGTAGATAATTATAACCTCTTAAAGAGTACCATGTTCCTGAAGACAAGGGTCAAAACAGGAATTATTGTATATGTGACAGATTAGCATGATTATATATTTTTCAAGCAATAACACATTAAGGCAATTCAGAATACATTGGAAGTACAAATCATTTTCTATTCCTGTACAATTAAAGATGAGTTCGAGTACAACAGCTTAATCAATGACCGGGACAGTGGGACAGAATGCATCTTCATAAAGGTTGCAGGTAACAAAAAAATGGGGGAAGCAGTCAACACACTGGAGGATAGGGTTTATGAATGCCCAATCTGAGTTTTGTGGCTGCTTGAACATGTGTGGATAACCCATGAAGCAATTCTTTGTTCTTAATGTGCTAGAAATTCATGTGATAAATATGAAAGGTGTTCTTCTGAAATTAACCTTAAGTTCAAGATCTATAAGGGAAGAAGTGATGAGGAAACAGTTTGGCATGAACATAACAGTAGACATAACTATTGTAGACATAACCATTAACTGTGTTACAAGACTGAGACAGAGTTACCTAGGCATTGGCATTTTCTTGCTCCATATTAAGGTCTCGGTTTATTTGCATTATTCATGCCAGGTGCATGAATAATGCCATATGGCAATACTGTGTAACCTCACATACCCTTAATTACCTGATACATGGATCTCTAAGACATGTATTTTGTGTCTGGTAAAACTGTTCATCTGTGCTGAAAAGAGACACTTCCTACTACTATACTCAAATTACAGGACCAGGGCCAGGGAATCTCCATATTCAGAATTGACAAGATCCCATGAATTTTCTTAGGGAAACAGAAGAAGCTGATGGTAGCTTCTCTTCACTATTCGGAGGAGCTAGCATTTGAACATGATGCAGTTGGACTGAAATGTTAAGGACAGGAGAGATCCTAGGACTGTTTGGAATGGGAGAAAATGATATATAGATTTTTCAGCTGTAGTTGAGTGGAAAAAATCAACTATAAATCTGTGGAAAATCCTTCACTGAGAGGGAGTTTGCCTCCAGCTGAGGCAGTCTGTGTTACCAGATGCAGCCATGATTCCAGGACACAAGTTCCTATTGATTCCGATCAATATCAGCTATGTGTTCTGTTACTTATACCATATACTCGCCACACGAAGCTTGGGAACTCTCTGCTGAATTAACACTTTTTGCTTTGTCCTTGTTCTGTAGGATTTACTTTTTTATTGCAAGCAGAATTCCCCTGGCACTGATGTTTGCCCCTGGCACAGATGATGTCCTGCCAGATGGAAAATCTGTCAACATTTGTTTGGCTAATGAAGTCTTTACAAATATTTGTCTCAGTGCCATAGTTGCTGGGCACAGGCAGCAGAAAATGCAGAAGTTTCACTCATGCATAAGAATTCATCTGCTTACAGAACAATTTAAGGGGTGAGCAGTCATTAGGAGAAAAGGAATGCTCTAGATATTCATATAACCTTGAATTACGTGAAAATTGTGAGTCAACGCACAGGACTCGGAGATGCATGTAGATTTAACCTAATTCAGATATTTATTTTAATTTTTCTTTAGAGTAGCTAAGTGTACAACCAAAACCCTTAGGTACCTTGCAATCTCTTATAAACTTATCCAAAAGGATACTACACAGATGCTCGTCTGGAGCTCTGCTTAATGCTATGACTCCTTGTATTTGCAATTTAGGGTTGGAGCCTTAGGGAGATTTTCTAAAAGATTTCTGTTTCCACATTCAGTTAGACACATAGTGAAAGCTGCCTTTAAAAACAAAACAAAAAAGGGTTTTTAGGCTGCCTCTTTTCACAAAATGTGCAGGAATTGGATTATCTGTCAAACTAATGTCTTCCATCACACTCTACTAATGTTGACCAGTGGGCTCAGATTTTATTGGAAGACGCAAGGTGTGATTAAATATATTTTTTTTTTTTCTCTCCAAGAAAGTGAAGTTAATATTGGGACTGACATATAAGGGAGTATTCAAACTCAGGATAAAAAGTAGTGGTTTTACAACAAGGAGTTAATGGTCCTTTCTTCTTATTTTATAACTATCTCTTCTTACTGGAGATTGTGTTCCAGTGCAAAAGTAGAGATTTGTTCACGGTCAGTTGTGTTACTAAGTAGATGAATTGTTTGCCATTGTACCCACTGGAGCTCTTATCAGCTCTTATCAGGCATTATTACTGGATCTAACTGTTATCATCAAGCCTGAAAGGCGTCATTGTTATGTGTCATCCTGCCCAATTCTTTACTGACAGGATAGGGTGCTATCTTAGCCACTTAAAGATGGAAGCAGGGGTTTTTTTTGCTACAATTGTTTAGGTATTTGATAGAACTGAGGAGTTGTAAACGATTTAGCTACCTAAAAGTACTGAGTTCTTTCATCTTAAACATCACTCAGCTGGATTCTTCTCCATTCAGATATTGTAGGAACACTTTTAATGAGAACACTGAATGGCAAAGACTGAGTTATATCTCTATACTGCTGGCCTTTGGATAGTCTTGCCAGATTTCTCCGTGGCTTCAAGGATGTTGAATAACACAGGGACAGAGGACTACACCTCGTAGGAGTCCTTGGATGAGACCTCTGAAGATGCAGGAACAGTTACTTATAGTTACTTATAGTTACGTTCTATGTTACTGTGAGAAGGAACCTATGCTGTTTCACATTGTTTTCAATTGCCCCCCACATGCAATTTTTTGGAGGAGGGACAGGGCTATCAGACTGTCAGTCTTGGATGCTGTGAAGAAAGCCTAAGTTCAGATGAAATGTCTTTCTGTCTGGACTGTCTACTAGAGTAGCAAGTACTGCTTTCCTAGCCGTGAAGCAGTGGTAGCTGACAGTAGAGGCTTTTTATAACTGGTTCTTAAATTAGCTTGTGCAGATAATGGTTAATCATCCTAGGCCTTCTGGTATCTCCAGTGTTTTCTTACTTTGGTCAGGATTGTATGCTCGGAAAGAGTTATAAACTTATGCTGTAGTAGGGGCTAACAGGTTAAGTTTCAAGTATTCTCTGCTCAGTTGTCACCCAAGAAAGTGGCATTTTCATACACAAGTAGTTACCATCATGGCTCTAAATATTTCTGTGAGTATATAATCTGTAGCTAATTTAGTTCTGAACAGTATATTTGGCATCTATTAACAGGAAAATCAAAGGTTTTAGTTATCGATAGCTTCTGGGGACTTCATAAATACTGACACGATTCACTGAGTCCTAATTGTTTTCTTGACGCTTTTTATCATGCAGGTTCATAGCCAAGAACATTATGAGGCTGCAGCGTCTGGGGATAACCCATGTTCTGAATGCAGCAGAGGGGAAGTCATTCATGCATGTGAACACTAATGCAGAGTTCTATGAAGGCACAGGCATCAGATACCATGGCATTAAAGCTAACGATACACAAGAATTTAACCTCAGTCGCTATTTCGAGGAGGCAGCTGATTTTATTGAGCAAGCACTTTCCCAGAAGGATGGTAAGGCAAACTGATATACCTTTCTGCCTTATTTTTGGTACATTGTATACCTTTCTCGGTCATTTATTTCACTGTTTAAAATGGTTCTTTGTTCAGATTTTTGGCTGAACAACCAAGTTGGGAATTCAGATCAAGACTCAGGATTAAAGATGCCTGAATACACAATAAAGCATCTTAATCTGCTGTCTGTAAATGTGTGTCTCCACTATATGGCAAATGGAAGTCTGTCATTGCAGGAATGACTTTGGAAAGTGAAACAGCTACTGCATCCTAAAACAGTGCCTTTCTAGGAGAATGTATTCTTATTTTTCTTTAGACGTGTGGTGAATCACCTGAAAAATCAAGAAAATAAATGTAGGGTCTAAAAGTTGTTTGGGGACACTAGAAATTATAAATTAGAGGAAGGATTGATATAGGTAATGCATAGCTGAAGAATACTCACACAACCTGCTATATTTTTTTTTCTAAGTGTCTCCAAATGTACAAAAAAGTTTAGAGACTGTGGCCCTATAATTTTTATTGCATTAAGTTGTTAAAGTTTTTTTTGACAATTACCTCACTATTCCCTAGGGTTGCAGGAAGGCTGGAGATCATATTTGCAATGTTGCTGATTGCCACATTTCTCTACAATGTGTTTCCTCAGAGCAGAAATCCTAGGACATAGTGCAGTGGGCCAGGCAGTGCTTCCTGTTGTCTGACTATTTCAGTATGCCACTTATTTCTGCATATATTTAATTTCTTTCTTGCTTCATGACTGAACATCAAAGAGGAGGAAAGAGAACTCCCATAATTTTATGAGTTCTTTCTCTGAAATGGGCAAAAAGGTGGACTAGAGCTGTGGTTTGCTTTTCATAATGGAAAGAAGTTACACCTCAAATTTGGTACAGTATGAAAAAGTCTAAAAATTAAAACACAGCTCTTCCAGTTAGCTTTGTGACCCACTAAAACAGGTTATGGTAGGAGGAAGAGTTTAACAGTGCTAGCTGTGCTGTGACTATTCCAACTGAGTTTGACTAATAATACCTCACAGTGATCTGAGCAGTCACAGAATTACTCTGAATTTGCAGTAACAGTTCTATTTGGTAGGATTCTTTCGGTCTTAGTAGCTGTCCACCAGGCCTGTCACTGTTCTTTTACCATGGCAGACAAAGAGGAACTTTGCAGCTTGTCGAGCTGGAGCTAGTTCTCAGATACAGTTCTTACTGCTGAAATTTGATAGTCTTTGTTAACTACTGAAGGTTGAGTAAGGACAGTTAAGAGGAGTGCAGCAGTATCTTCTCCTGCAGTTTCATTTTAGCACTGTAGTTGCATGAAGTTCTGGAAGGCAGCTAAATGAAGGCAGATTTGTTTTACTAAAGGCAGCTGTAAAACTCACTGCTTCTCACAGAGGAAGGCTAGAAACCCTTTTGCTTCAGAACATTTGCAGAGGGGAAGTGAATTGTCTTCCACATATCTGCTTACGAATCCTTAAATCTTGTTAATTTATGGCTATGGGGTTTCAGGAAATGTTAAGAATGAATTGTTTTTTGTTGTTTAACTTGCTTGTAATCAAGACTGCAGATCAAGGCAAATGTGGTAATGGGCTTTCTGTTGGTGTGGTTCAGAGCAAACTGTGGATATCACGAAAATGTATGCATACAGTTCATCTGTTCTTTTGTCTCAGAAAAAAATTTACTCTGGAGACTAGGCTGGGGCCACATCTCCCACTGCATTTGAGCAGAGGAACATTTTTGTGTCTGGAAAAGCAGGTCAAAGAGGAAGCAGCTGAGAAGGAATCAAATCGAGTCAGATTTCTCACAGGGAGAAATGGCCTGTTTTATTATTGTTGGGTACCCCAACAAATATGTGGAATGATTTCCCCAATCAGTTAGCTGGAAGCATTTTGTTGGTGCTGGTGTGATTAGATGCTTCCTGTTCTTGTTGCTGCATACAGTAGTCAGCAATTTCATTTACTGTGGTGTTTATGTGACTTCATAAATGGCCAGGGAAGTAGCCAGGTGTCATCCAGCATAGAGTTAGCATAGGAATTACCAGCAATGCAGAGTAAAGGCTGAGTATCTTTGAAGAGATGTAGTATATGACAGACAGCATATTTCTCTGTACCCTCTGTCTTCAGTTCAGTGTATTTTAAACTGAGCGCCATTTATTTCTGATCACTGGTACTGGTCATCTTTAGGGGCAAGGCTTATTCCAAAACACAAAGAGTGGAGAAGCGTAGTAAATAGGCACAGTTTGAATTTTTGCAATATAGCAGCAAATACATTTTAGTGTGAATGTTTGTGAGATACAACCACTTTTCTCTGCATTTTTCTTGATGACAGATTGTGTAGCTACTGAGAGTGGTAGCACCTTTCTTCCAAGTTTTCTAAGTCTTCTGTAGCATTCAGAATTTAGAGTCCCAAGCTGCTGGAGGACTAATATTACCTTTTATATCCTAGCTAGTTCACGTTACTCTTCTATCCTAGATTCTGGTGTAACCCAAGTTATGACCTCTCTTCCCTGCAGGCCAAGTGTTTGTGCATTGCCGTGAGGGCTACAGCCGTTCTCCTACATTGGTCATCGCCTACCTCATGCTTCGCCAGAACATGGATGTCAAGTCTGCATTGAGCACTGTCCGGCAGAAGCGAGAGATCGGCCCCAATGATGGCTTTCTAAGGCAGCTTTGCCAGCTCAATGAGCAATTAGTGAAGGAGGGCAAACTGAAGCCCTAAAACAGAGCACTGTAGTATTTTGGGAAGTTTCTCAAACTCTCAAAGGATATGTGTTAGGTGCTTTAGATACCCAAACCCCAACTACCAAGCTAGGTCACATAATGTGAGGGAGACAGACTTCCTGCTCTTGTCTAGTAAAAGTATCTTTTGCAAACTCTGGTCTTTTAAAATGGCACAAAACTCCCTCAATTCTCAGAGCTGTTGCAATGAAGAAGTGTCTTTAGAGGGGTAACTCCAATGATAACAGCTGTTTTCACATGTATTTCAGAGTCCCCGGCAGACCCTATCATGTATGTGCTTTGCATTGACCTCAAGGGTGATTTATTTAAGCCTTGTCTTGTATCCCACCGGAACACCATTTTCTGAGAGCCCCAGCACGTCTCTCTTCACTCACTCTTAATTGAAGTACTGTATTTTCTAAGATTTCTCTTCCACACACACAGGTGCCTAAAATCTGAGCGCAGGAGCTTCATGGAATGGAGAAGTATATATGCAAATGCACAGATGCACTCTCATGTAAAGTGAAGTGTATATAGCTTTGTGTTTAGTGTGGGTATATGCAATACACACGGAGGATTCAAGTGCGGTAGTAAAGACATTCAGAGCCCTGTCTTAATATACACTGTATTTCCAAGAATATTTGTATCTTTTGCTGTTGTGGTTGACATGAAGTAGTCTGATATTAACTGTTTTTTTATTTTTATTTTAAAATCATACTAGAAAAAAATGTCAAGAGCAAGTGTTGAAGAAAAAACTTCAGCAAGGGAGAAAGAATGTCTGTATCGAGTAATGCTTGTACCAGGTGTAAGGTAAAGTCCTAAGTAACAGAATAGAATGGCTCCTGAGGTTTGTATGGAATTACAGTGCCTCCCTTCGCCCTCACTGTTTATTAGACTTGAAAGCTTGAACTGAACCAGCACATATATAGATTACTTCCAGTAGGACAGCACACAGGTGCTTACAAAGCAGTTTGTAGAAGTACACTGTGACTTGTTGGATTGCTTGCATGGTTCCATTAAATAGAAGTGAGAATTGTTAAGTATCACATGGACTAGCAAGCATTTCCTTTCTAATAAAATAAATGAAGTCATGGTTCTGTCTGACATGCAGATGAAATGAGTCATTGCATTGTTGGGAGAGGAAGCTTTGTTTACGGTATGCCTGACATAGTGTGTAAATGTGTGACTGAGTTAGCGTAGCACTGTACTAATACAAAGGGTCTCCCACAGAAAACTCAGAGCTAACTCGGGTTAAACTAATAGAACCCTGAGATGTTTATGCTCAGTTTTTATGTGTGCTTTAACGTAGATACAGATTTAAAAACTATCACTATTTAACAAGGAACACTTTTGTATTAGTAATGCATATAACCCCAGTTCCACAGTTTTGTATATTCAATTCATTTATCGAAAATCACAAAGGACATAGATTGTTTTACTTCTAGTTGGTTTGTTTTTTTCAATTTAATCAGATAACTTTCTTGAAATTAAACTCCAAGGATATTCTGGTTGAAGACAGGGCTTATTTCAGTTTCCTTGCATAGCATGGGAATTGCCAAGAAGCAGTATTTGTCTTTTGTGGCCTCTAAAGGGACAACTGGGGAACACTGCATAGCAGGTGTTTCCTTTCACCTCCCTACAGTCAGTCAATATTTAGTGCTTGCTCTGAAGCAGAATGGTTCAGTAATACCTAGCAGTAGAGAGTTCCTTAGGGTAATTGCACACCTGTTCAGTGTCTCCCATTTTATCAGGTTTAAATGAATTGCTTTTTTCAAAATTCCTTGTTACTTCTTTCATGTTATGCTGTGTGGGGAATAGAAATACTGACTTTCTCTTTTCTACAATACTGCCTTTTTCATACAGAAGTCCTATTTACAAATCATGCTTTTTAAGTTTTTACTATGGGCATAGTTTTTTTTTTTTCTCTCTACCTGCACCATGTATTCATAACACCTATCTATACTACAGGAAAAAAAAAAAAACAAGCAGAGATGCACATGCATGCACTTTGGCATTGATCTGTGATTTGTTACTTAGAACTCAAAAATTCCAGTCTAATAAATGACTAAACAAACTATTTGGTGTTAGATTTTTGTTACTATCTCAAAGAGTATAAAAATACTAGTAGCTGTCAGATTAAAAAACATATGTTTTGTTAGAATGTGATAAAATATGTTAAAATGGTGATGTTTTTGTATAGTTCTACCGGTCCACAATGAACTGTCTGAAAATATAGACAAATTAAGAAATATAAGAAAATGTTCATGTGTTCAGGGTGTTCTTTTAATTCATAGGACACTGCTCCATTCTAGTGGTAACTTCAGTGATACTCTGGCCAATTTATTTCAATACAACAAAGCTTAATTAACAAATATGTTGTAATATGAGGGGGAGAGGAATAAATAAGACACTTATAAATTAATTAAACTGAGCTCTGAGACAGCATATCCTAGTTTGAGTTACTGATATGTGACTAATTAAGCCATTTCTAGCTTTGCCTTTAGAACAGGCTAAAAATAGTTAGGATGTCACACCACTGCTCCATTAATGGATTATACACGGCCTCTTTTATCTTTCTGTTTAAGTTCTAGAATGTTGCAAATTATTCTGCCTATTTTAGTGGACCAAGAAGAGTTTATATTCCTCTAATCCATAATCATATGCTACGTGCATCTTAGTGTCTCCTTCTGACTGTGGAAGGCAAAATTGTATTAAAAAGAGGAGTGAGACCTCTCTACCATTATAATGTGACATTGACAGAATATCAGAAGTATGCCTTTTTGTTTTGAAATTACCATGTAGCTGCCTGTTGCAATGAGGCATTCTTAGCATGCTAGTTGGGGAAGATACTTTTAAAAACAAATAGGCAAGCAGAAATGTTACTTTTTTGGTGTTTAAACCTTTGCATTATGGCTAAAATAGTGTAGTCTGGATTTATATTAATATGTTTATCCTGAATAGCAGCATGGTACTTTTTGTGTAGATAGAGCTTTGGAGAAGGGATGGGGTCTCTGTAGAATATGCATCTGTCACAGAACAAGGATATCCAGCCTGTCAAATCCATGGAGGGGGAGGAAAGATGTGGGGGAGAAGCTATTAGCATTTTATAACAAGGAGCAAAGAAGAAAGTCTGGTTAGATAATAATCCCTCTAAAATTATTATATATATAAAAATAAATTGACCTTCTACCTCATGCTGAACCAAATTTCACCCATTCTATAAGCACAGGGAAAGAGTTTGTATCTTAAAATTAAGATTCAAAGCAAAAATAACATTTTCTGAGTGCTTTCTGTCCTCATCCTTCCACCATGCAGCTAAGACTACACTGTTGTCAACAACAGTGTTATATCTAGCATGCTACTCTGAACCAAAGGTACTGCCAGAAAATACTTCACAGAAGGATGTTGCAATAGGTCACTGCTGACAAGTGAGCATTTTGCAAAGCTATTTCAAAATTAGACTTATAGCAAACGAATGCAAGACTAGCAGCGAGTATACACTCTATTGCAATTCCATTTTTGGATGTTGAGCGTGTGTCAGTATTGGACACATTTTTTCCTCCAACATGAGTATACATGTCTTATCTCTCTTTGTATTGTGAGAATTAATTAAACTTCATAAAAGGCTTTGGAAATGAAAAGCATGGTGTATAATAATATTACATGCGCTTTGACTTGAAAGACAAACTTGTGTCTTTATATGTTCCTCATGCTGAAAAAAAGAACCATAGCAGTAGATAATGATATTTGCAATGTTTATTTTCATCACTTAAATATTTTCAATAAGATGTCTTCTCTTGACCAGAAATAGTTAAATCTCTGATGCTGGAATTGGAAGCAGGATTTTTTTTCCTTCTTTTTAAATCAGTTTTGCTGGTTTACTAGGATAGTCTTAGCATAGACGGACTATCTAATGGAGTCTCACTTAGTATAGCACAGAGGTTTCTTCTAAAATTACTTTCTGGGCTCTGCCAATGAGTAAACAGAAAATAGAACAGGCCTCAGACATAGTTTCCAAGGATTTGTTACTGAGAATTTGTATCCTTATTCTGTGTTAGATAACTCATGCTGTGTATGGCATTGCAACTCTGAATCCAGATGAGCAATTGCAAACCACGCTTTTGATTTTGTTTTGGGTAATTTTCTATGAAAAATTGGAGTTGGTAGTCTATAATACCCTACTGAACATATTATTAAAATCCATAAATTATATAGCGGTCAAATTATTTGGCCCTAGAGATAAAAACAGTCTGTACTAACTGTCTACAGAAATTTTATTTTTTCTTATCATTCAGTTACTAGTAGTTTCACAGGCCTTTCACAACCCTTCTTCTTTTTCTGATGTATACTTCTGGTATACCTGGAGCTGAATGTCTACTTTTGATTGTAAAGCGCTCTCTCTGGTAGATACTAAACCAGAAAAAAATATATTCAGCAACAAAAAAAAAATCTTAGTAGGAAGGTTAGCATGGTGTTAAATAGCTGATTTTCTCTTTTTTTCTCCTGGTACTGCTTTGTTTTAAAAATTCAGATGTACCAATTCAGTATCGCTCATATGTTCTTGGTACATAAAGTACAAATAATCTGACTAAGCATATGGAAAACTTATTTTATGTTGATAGTGAGATTAATGACGGAAGCTACTATGTATTGGGCTTTGACTGTTACACTGAAGAATTAACTCTTGCTTTTGCCAACCAGTTTACAAACATTTAAATGCTATTGTATGTTAATCATAGTATATGTTACTATATTTTCTTCACAGTAAGATTATGTATGTTTCTTGTGGAAATAAGAGCTGCTGTTGCTGACTCTTGTTGTTTGTGCCATCTCATAACTTCGGACCTTCCTTATATTTTGCCAGCCTCTCAAATCATTCTTCCACTAATCAGTGGATTTGGAGAGATGTGCATAGTGCCACATTTTGGTTTATATTCTGCAGATAGGTTCCTGAACCAAGTTGATCATTGAGTTAGTTCTAAAACAGTGGGTGAAATTATTAACTTCTGTAACACAAATGTTAGCTAAATAAAATCTCACCACTATTAATCATTCATCAGCTTAGATATCTGATACACAGCGGTAAGACAATACAGGATGTATGGCTAAAATCTTGTGCAATTTCAAAACCAAAAATTAAGCTGGTGTCCGAGCAACTCCCTTATGGAGACAGTATATCCTACTGTAAGTACCACAATAGAAAAATGATACAGTCTTGTCAAATACAGCAAGTAATGTGATATGGCTATCTTGAATTTAAATGCAGCTCTATCTGTGAGTAAATCAAGAATTTCTGCTTATAATTTTTGAATGGGCAATGACTGACTCCAGTTCTTACCCTCTGGACAACCTGTTCCTTTGTACTGTTTTGGAAATAAACCCTATAAACTCAGATTGCCTGAGCAGTTGAATTAAGGCTTTGTATTTTAATTCCCATATCTCAAGGGAGCCAGCTAGCTGACTCCCACCAGATGGAGCTATATGCTTATTATTCTTCACTAGATAGTCATAATTTCATCTCTGAATGATGGTATTGTATGATTCTAATGTATTTTCTTGTTATCATCAAAAAAGGTAAGTCACCAGTATGAGTTATCATGCATTTGCTCATCTCTGGTGGGAGAAAACTAAGCTTCCATTTCTTCTTGGCTTCTTAGAGGAGTTCACAACATAGCATTCAGCCTGATATATTCAGAAGATAGTACATGGCTCAGCAGAATTCTTGTGAGACAGATAGAAGTCACCTGGGCAAGGCTGGCTTAGCAGCATCTCAGGAAAAGAACTGTTTGAGAAGCAGGGAAGCTCTTCTTCATCTTTGTCAAAGACTGAATTCCTGGGCAGTGTATAAATTATGAACCTAATTCATAAAAAAATTTAAACTGTGCACCTGTATCTTAGTGCTTGGATATCTAACAGAACAACCCTTGCCCCAGGTATTGTGGGGGTACATTTAGCACCAGAAGTTACATATGACAGAACTGATTTTAGAAACCATTTTACATGTGTGTGCCTTCATAGTACAGTGTTGCAATTTAAGCTCAGTAGGACACAAGTTTGAGTCCAAACAGCAGCAGCAAGGGATTCAGGCTAAGTATATGATGCCAGTTTACTACCTGTACCCACTCCCACTAATATATCTGATGCTTTCTTAGCTGGACTAATGGTGTTCTTTCAGCTCAGAAAATAGCATCCCAGTTCTGAGGATAGTGGATTCAAACTCAGTTCCACCTTCTGGGGCGGGGGGAAGAAGGGAGGTCATTATGAAAACATCCTTGATGTTATAAATCACAAATGGGTTTTGTTTTTTCCTGTGCTGTGTGTAGAATGAATTGTTCATGGGGGCTGCAGCCCAGACTACTACTTCTTTCCTTGTTGCAGAAGTAGAGTGAATATGCAACCAACCACAGGAAGTGGAAGAGTGTTTTTGTAGTTAAGGAAACTGAGTATCTAATGGGATTTGGCTTCTTTTCTTCCCTCTACCAAGGCTGCCCTCCTAGACTGTGGACAAGAGGTTTTAAGTCAGAGGCTAAATATAGCTTCCAATTTTGGCTTTCCTAGATTTTTGAATGATTTCTCCCAGTTGTTGGTACAGATAAGTGTTAAGACAGGTAAAAGAGGGGATTGTTTAAATACTTACAGTGAAACTGCATGGAAGAAAATTTTATGTTTCATTTAAAAATAATAGCTGTAAGTGTGATTCTTTTTAGTAGGCCTAACACTGACAATGATGTCATGAACCTGGACATATCTCTATGCAGACATGATGTGAAAAGAAATTAACGGAAACTGAGCTTCGTTAAGTAGAGATATACAATTCTGAAGACATTTAAATAGGGGAATGAGTAGGTGGCAGTTCCTCAGAGATTACCAGTACTCAGCTTTGTTCTATTCTCCTGTTCTGCTTTTCATCTGCACTCCATTCTGCCATGAGCTGTGATCTATCAGCTCTTCAAACACCAGTTACTTTGGAAAAGGTCACTATGCTACTGGTATTCTTGCCCTGACATAAAGAATACTGAATTAAGATCCTTGCTTAGTGCCTGGTCATCCTTCCCCACTTTTTCAGATAAAATAGAAGAAAAAAATGCACTTCTTTTCCTTGTGGGCCATTAGAACTTCACATTGCACTGTTTCTGAAGAAAAGAATAATAGCTATATTTTAAGGGCTGAAAGCAAAGCTTAAGAGATCATATATAATTTAAAATATAACTTGATCATGATAATCTCACCTGTTCTTAAAAAGAATCCTCCAACGAAGATGAATCCACAGCTTTCGAAGCTGGCATCTGTCCTTTCTTCAGAATCCCTTTTATTTGGTGGGCTATATCTTGAATGGAAAATAGATTTATTAAAAAGTGAGAAAATCTGTGCTTGGAGAAACCTTTGCAAGGTTTGCAAGGGTTAAGTATTTGGACTTCCTGTATTTGTCAGACCAGCATTAATTGCTTTTGCATTTAAGGGGAAGTTATTGATGAAAAATAATCATGCTGCTGCTGCTGTTTATAGGGAGAAAGGAAACAGCACACCTCAGACAAATTATCAACATTCTTCAATAAAGAATTATGTCCTGGCAGACTCTGCACAAAAAAGTTTCATGTATAAAGAAAATAGTGTGCTGTATTCCTCTATAGAAACAGAGTAACTCCTGTGATGGTAGGATGAGGAGGATGTGGGCTGGGGGGAAGCAGGAATAGGGAGAGAGACAGTGCAAACAGTTGTATGCAACATAATGCACATTGCACATAGTTGCACGTATGCACATATGCAACATAATTGCACATAGTCTTTGGACTATTTGGAAAGAAAGGCCCCTCCGAAACGTGTTCATTTCTGTAATTTTGAGAAAAAAGAAAGGGTAGGAGAGAAAGCATGTCACAATATATTTCAGATGCTATTGTTTCAGGAATGGACCATTGTGCAGAATAGTTAGGCTAAAGCTCATCTAACTCAGTGCCACTATTGCATCTGCTATGTGTGTCTGTGTGTGGAAGGCAGAAGAGGTGAAATGTCCTCAAATCATCATTGCCATTATTTGAATATATTATTTTTCATCTGGGTCATACCAAGGGTGAATGTGCCCCTCACTTTAAATTCGGTGACACCTGTTTTCCATGCCAGGTCAGGGCAATTGTCAGAATGGAATGCAAGCCTTAGGTGATGAGTCCTGCAGCAGTAGGGAGAAGACAGACAACCCCAGCTGTTTGCAGTGTTCAGACAGGTAGACCAGAAGGCAGAGCTCAGAGGCTGTTATTGACATTCCAGCTAATTGTTAAAAAATGCTGGAGTCCAGTGATTCACTTAGCATCTGTTCTACACAAAATATTTTCACGGGCATGAACTGTATGTGTATGTGTAGTTTCTAATCTAACTAAATGTGAGATGCTTTCTGATTAACGTATTTAACCTGACATCATTTGTAAATAATGTGGAAATGTCTATGGTCTTGAGGCACAGAGCTTATGCAACTGTCCCCACTATCATCTTGTTTCTCCAAGGGAAAAGAAGAATGCCATAGAGGAGTTTTAAAAAATGACACATGAACGCATCTTGGGCATAGATATCCTAGGTATAAGGTCAGCTCTTTTCTAATTGGTTGTAACGTGATTAGAAGTCAGTCTTGCCATGTTCTTGTATTTAAAATAAGCAAATTTTCTATAATCAATACTTGTACAAAATGTCAGCAGAAGTAGTGGTATGCAATGATATTAAAGCAAATGCAAAAAGTGAGAAAAAAGTGTGGAAGAGCACATCAGAAAGCATGGTGTGCAACATTCTGGCTGTATATCTTTACTAATATGCTCCAAATAACCTATTATTTTTAAGGAAAACTAAGTAAAAAAACTTCTCATTTTGAAAAGAAGCTCTTTCCTGTTTCTTCTAGTCCATTTATGAAACAAAATGCAGAGATCCTTGTTTTGTAAAGAAAAAGAAAGAAAAATATGAAACCACAATAACTTATCTGCAGAAACTGAAATGCATAACTACTGAGCAACAGTTTCTAATTGTGCTTACTTTATACTTGAAAAAAAGCAATAAAAAACATAGGAAAAATAGTCCCCAAAAATGAGTCTGAAAACCTTTGAAAGAGACAATAACCAAAGTTTCAAATATGGAGGTAGAAGCAGATTTTAATTATAACATTGTTAGAAAAATTTGCAGAAAGACTTGTCAGGCTGCAGCTCATCCTAGTCTTGTCAATCACCATTGTTGCCAGGCAGAAAAATGAAGCATATGAGAAGTTTTTAAGCGCACAGAATATTTTTTGCTAAACCACCCCCACATACCCATTTAATTTCTGACCCATACTGACAAAAGCTTAGATGAATGAGTTGTTGTCTGGCCCTTCCCACTTTGTATAGTCATTGGCTGGCTTGGTTCTAAAAAGGATTTTAAAAAGGACAATAATTTGCCTTTGCCTGGGATCTGAGGCTGTGAGGGTGCTGAAAAGCTAATCTGTGGGCTGCCACCATGCAGATCACTTGGGCTGTGTGCTCTGTCTGTGTCTTAATCCAAATTGCATTTCGATCGGTGGAAGGGTGGCAAATGTTTAAAAATGATGCTACAGAAATCATTCCTGAGATCACTGAAAATACAGAAGCACCGATGGAACAGACTTACAGCGACAACAACAATACAATGAACCAGGCAAAGCATGGGGGAAGACACATACAACAGTCTCCAGACCCTAATGGTAAGAAAAATAACATTATATTACTGTTTTAAATGCTAATAGACAGTTTATGAGAGGATACTTATTATCATCTATGGGTATTTATTAAAACCTTTCGGTGTGGACCTAATGCTGTAAGTGATAGAGAATTACATCTACTGTGGAAGAAGTATCCATGTAAGCATCAGGAGGGATATGCCAGCGGTGACTGATAAAAAGTGTGGTTTATCTATTGAACAATCCTTAGGTACTACAATATGCATTCCTGTCCTGCCCAGGTGCTATCTGCAGACACAACTCCAGGACATAAAACCTGTGGAAAAACTTGGCTTTTAAACATACAATACAAGCAGCAGTAATCCGTGGTTTAAATTTCCCTGTGTAATGTGCTTGCAAGCATTGTGCCGAATATCAGGGGTCTTCTTTCTCTCTTTGAAATTAGGATGGGGCAATGGCTTGGGAGTGGAGCTAATAAGAATTCTTAAATATTTAGAAAGAGTCATACTAGTGGTGTCTTTAAGATCACACAATGAAAAAGTCACGTGGAGGTTACAGTGAGCTAGACCAGAGCAGTGTGCTGGTCACTGTCCTTTGCCAACAGTAGCCTGATCTTCAGGCAGATTCCAGTAGCCAGAAAAACCTGTTATGAACAGTTAAAGCACTTCCAAAGCAAATTTACGCCCAAATGAATTGGAGGGGACTCTCACTGTTCTGCAGAAGTGTGACTCATGGGAACCGTCTGACTACTTTGACACTACTGACATACTTCCTAATATGATATCACTGTATTTAGCCAAATGTCTGACATCAGCTATGATGCAGAAGAACTTTGTGAGGAGAGCTGGGAGATAGGGGGTTAGCACCAAGAAAGAAGGAGTTCTGCTGGCAAATAGGCCAAACTCAGTGTTTCAGACTAATGTGTTTGCCTGCCAAATGCACATAGCAACAAGTCAAACTTGCAGTTTCCACTACTGTGCATTGCAGATCTGAGCTAGACTTCTTTTTCTGTGGACAAATGGAAGGGAGTTGTGTCCTTCTGCCGCAGCTGTCAGTTAGGGGTTTAAAGCCATGCCATTAACAATATTTTAAAAGAAACAAAAAAATGAAGCAATGTTTTTGAGTGTGCCCTATCATAATGTTCTTAAATACGTAAAAGAGTGAGCTCTCTGCTTCTCACAGGCATCTCCACCAACCACTAGATCAAAACAGGCTGATTTTGTAACTACATCTGAATACCTTGATTTTCCAGCCTCTAACTACTCTGGCATCGTTTGGGGTGGGGGGATGGGGGTGAATCTGTCCCACTGAAATGTGCATATTTTTGGAGGTGGAAAGAACATTTATTTAAGAAAGTGAGAGAAAGAAAAGGGAATTGGATAGTTATTCAAGATACACAATGGTCTCACATACTTATTTTAACACCTTTAACACAAGGAATCAAAACTATAGTCCAAAAGCTGCCAGACCTTCCTGGCATGCATGAGGTTGCCCAAGACCATGAATAATTTTGCAGTATGTGGAATCTGTGCACATACAGGACAGGACATGTGTGTGCAGTAAAGAAATCTATATGGCTGAGGCAAAGGTCCATATATCCACCCATATCTGCCTATGTACTGTGATGGTATAATACACCTGATTCAGACTGTTATTTTCAACCCAGAAAGAAGTAATTTTCCTAAATGCTTAGGTAGTTTGAGAGGATCAGAGTAAGCCTACATGGGGTTCAGTTGCCAGTATTTTCATCACAACATTGTGACAAAGTTCAACTGATTTGATTAATGCAGTCCATAAAACTTTTAAAACTGCATGTCCTGAAAAGCTGTACGTAGGTACATATAAATCCAACCACTAAAAATCATGGTTCCACACTTCACAGGAGAAAAAAATTAAAAAATGAAAAAGTATGTATGAATATAGTTCTATTGCTAATGGCTCAGGGTCAGAATTCTGTGTCAATGTACCAAGGAGGGAAACATCTTGTACACAGCAAAGGTAATGGGTCTAGGAGAGACAGCCTTCTCTTTGTAAGCTGACCTGTAATAATTTCCATTACAAGTTAACCTGAGTTAAAATTATCCTTCTGACTAAGAGAAGAGCGCTAGCATGCATTTATCTAGATGGAATTCTTTGATAAACGCCTTAAAAAATCAATCTCTGTGTCTTTCAAACACGTCAATTAGCAAAGCATCCTGCTTGGCAAAAGAGACCCCCTTTGGCAGTTGCCCTCTTCCAGCTCATGGAAGGAAATCCATCCAAACATCCCTTATTCAAGGAAAAGGTCTATGCCTACAAACAGAAAGTTTTTCTAAATTCTTAATGCTAAAAATCTTGTATTTTCTAATGCCTATTCTCTTTGCCTATTGCTATCTATTAAGAAAAAAGGGGGGGGAAACACAGTAAGGTTTCTAATCAGCCAAAAGATGCCTCTAGTCTGAAAAAAATGTTGTGGGACTTGTGGGATTATCACAGAGAGCAGGAAGCTTGGAAAACCTAATGCCTGAAGAGTGGGAATTCCTTAGCACTGTTGTAGTCTGCTAACATCCCTAACCTGGCACACAGGTTATGCTAGTTATAAATCACTTAAGGGACACTTCCCTTGTTGCTAAAGAGTGTAAATCTGGAGTCAACCTCTGAAGTCAATAGAACTCAATCAGAGTAAATGGAGAAAGGTTTTGCCCACAGGTAAATGAAGCCAGCAGAACCACATCTGAATTCACTCAAAGCACCTGCTGGTGTTGGGACTATTGTTCAGAAGCTGCGCTGCCCACCAGCACAATTCTGTCATGGGATTTACCTAGTGGCAAGAGACAGATTTTACTCATCAATCTGTACATGGCAATTCAAGGGTCTCATAACTAGAATGGCCAAAAACTCAGAGGCTACAAGAATGGGTCTTTGCAGATACTCCCTCCAAAATCTGTCATTCAAGCTCAGAGCTAGATATCTGCTACAGAAACAAAAAAATTGCTTTTGCAAGGACGGGGAAGAAAGTACTCAGTAATTAATTTGTTTCTCGTTTGCAGATGCTTCTGACTTTAGCTGCAGAGAAATGCGAACCACCCGCTATGTCACTGAGGGACCTTGCCGCAGTGTCAAACCTGTCAAGGAACTGGTCTGCTCTGGCCAGTGTGTCCCCTCACACCTCCTCCCCAACTCTATTGGTAGAGGGAAGTGGTGGCGTCAGAATGCCCTGGATTACCGCTGCATCCCTGCTCACACTCGCACGCAGCGCATCCAGATGGTGTGTCCTGAGCAAGAGACTCGGACTTACAAATTCCGAGCTGTCACTGCCTGCAAATGCAAGCGCTACACTCGCTACCACAACCAGTCTGAGCTCAAGGACTTTGGCAAGGAAACTGTCAGGCCTCAGAAGAACAAGAAGCCCCGTCTCTCCAGAGCCAGGAGCAGCAAATCCAACCAGCCTGAGCTAGAAAATGCTTATTAGACTGTTGCTCTGAGTGATACAGCCCAGCAGCTCTGGGTATTTTACAAGACATCAAATGGCACTCACAGGCCGCAGAATGGGGTTCTGGCTGCAGGAGGTTCCAATTCCTCCTGCTAAGCTGGGTCAAAGGCTCACATAGTCCAAAATCTATCAGATTATAACAATTGTGGTCTGATAAGAGAATGAGATAAACTGAGCTGGTGGTAGCAACACCTAAATTCAGTCTGAAAGGAGAGGTACACCTTGGAGATTTGCATGAGGTCATGTGGCTTGTACTTTGAGGAAGGCAGAGGAAAGAGGAAGTGTTATGGTGACAATCACTATCATGCTTTGTTAGAAGTCATTTTACTCACTTTATATGACAGGAACGCCAATGTCCCTTTCCAACTTTTCTAGGCACCACAATGCAGGACAAGCGTGAGATTAGGGAACCATCAGGAGAGTTACCACTCTGAATGAGTTGAATAAAGTTAATGATAGCAAGGATTTCAACAGTTATGGTGAATAAAGTCAAGTTGTTAGGAAATTAACATCCTATCAGATGTCCTCATGCCCCAATTGATTCCTCTAATGAGGAAAAACACACAAAAAAATGACACTTGAGTTCTCAAAACAAAAGTGTGATAAATCTATTTCATATCTTTAATTAGAATACTGGAGGATCAACAGATTCAAGGCTGACATTTGACATCTAAAACACCAGACTTGTTTTAGGGACAATTCTACTGACTGGAGCAGATTTATGAAATGGATGCTCCTCTCAAGCCAAATAACCACACTGATGTGACCTGTAAATAGCTAATGATGTGCATAATTTTTACGTAAAAGATACCGATTGTACTTTATTCCCTCAAACAAGATTGACTTTAGCATCAACTTAGACATCTCAATTTATATTTTCTATTCTGTAGAGTTTGGATCATCTGGCCGTACACTTTTTAGTGCCAAGACTGAGCAAGCCAAGTTCTGGGAGTAAAGTGCCGGTTCTGCATTAAAGTGAGCCTCTGCTAATTTAAAAGCCATGAATTCCTCTTGAAAAGACTTTGGTATGCACAGTTTAGTTTGACAGTAACTTTCCTTTACTTAGCTTCTCAACATTCAGACTAGTGTTTGTGTTTTTACATTAAAGAATATTATTGGAAAGCAAATATTCACATGCTGTATATATCCTATAGAAATGCTAAGTCTAGTACCAGATAAACACAATTTGGGATGAAGATGGTTCCTCACTGTTCTTATTTTCTGTGTAGAATTTATGCTAAAATCATATAAACTATGGAAATTTCCATTGTTGATAGATTTTGCAATTATTTTATATGGGACCAGAATCTAGAGAAAGAAGCTATTGTTTCAAAGAATGAATTATGTATTTATTTTTTTCTCAGAAATTATTTATGCAATGTTTTCTTTGTAGAGGATGAGAATTAGTACTGCTTTAAAAATATTAGTCTGTTATTTTGAATTTTAACGATATTGTTAATAAAGTAGCAACACTGATTAATTATAGGAAGACTCACTGATTTTCAGCTAAAGTATAAAGCTGGTTTGCTGTAAAGCCTGTGAATCACAGAACAGTCTGGGGCTTGACTCTGGCCCGGGAACTACATTTCTGTGCTAGAGAATGTCAGGGTCCTTAATTCTCAATCAATAACCCACACATCTCTAAAGAAACTCTGTCCTGGGACTGCTCATTCCAGTGCATGACATTTCTCACAGTAAGTCATCCTGGGCAGCTGCGGAACTCAGAGCCATTTCAATATTCTCATTTCTCCTTCCCCTGGGAGAGAAAAAATCAGCAGACTTCAGTTCCCTCCTACTCCCAGTGACACTTCCTGATTCAGATGTTTGCAGCCTGATAAAGCTACCAAAGTACCCAATAAAGCCATGAGCTTTCAATCAAATTGCTTCAGATTTTCTCTCATTGAAAAAAAAAAAAAGGTAGAACCCCCTTTGCAGGAACTACAAAGGCCACTTTTCTTTAAGAAACAAAGACATTCTCCCATTAAATCAGGGAAAACTGAGCTTGGAATGCATGTCATGTGCAGGTCTTTAAATACTGTTGTAAAGATGAACAGCTTTTCCAAGACAGTCAGCAGATAAGGGTCCTTTCACTACTATTATTTGAAACCTCATAGACAAACCTAATAAAGACTCTTGTCAGCTATCTGGGACAGCATTTTTCAGACTTATCTGTGATTTTAGGTATTTGGCACTTGGGAGTTAATTTTCAGAGGTCAGGATGAGCACCTGCAAGGGCTTCTTAAGTCAGTAAGAAAAGCAGAAGTCCAGTTCCTCTGAAAAGTTGGTCCACAGACTCACTGGCACCTGAAGTTCCTGGATTTTTTTTTTTTTTTTTTAACGTTGACTGTGATAAACCAGTAGAAAGAGACTTACTCCACTTTATCTGGAACTTCATGATGTATTCCAGGCAATTTAAAAGTATAGGGCTTGCTGCAGGTGAACCACTAATATCTTTCTCCCAAACTTTTCACCTTAAAGATCTGCTCTTCCAAAAAAAAAAAAAATCTCCCACACAGATCTCTTACCAAAAGTGCACAAGTTTTCTGCTGTCCAGCATCTTGCAGTTGACTGACTTACAATGTAATGATTGGTTCTTTGCATATATAAAAGCTTTAACAAGAATGTCAACGGACAAGGTGTCCTCAGGCACTTAGACTATATTTCTCTCAATGCCCATCCTGTTCACAGCTGCTTCTCACTGGTTTCTTACCACAGGGTAAAAGCGGAATAGGTAAGCAGTCTGCAGGTACGCTTTGGCTTCAGTAATGTACCTGAAACAGCCCCCCTCCAACCACCTCTTTTGCAATTTATGTTATCAAAGAGGAAGAGGAAATAGAACTATTCTGCAAACAGCTGGAAAAATCTAAATGTGAGGAGTTTTACAGCGAAGGACTGCTACACCCCCCCCCCCCCGCCCTGGCCCCACACAGGGTCTTTTCAAACAGACCATTTGGGATTTTAATTTTTTTTACTCTCTAATAACAAGGCGTGTATGATTTTAGCTTCAGATTAGTACATATTACTTATAGCTGTTAGTAATGCTCTAGAACGGAACAGAAATTTAGGGAGCTTTATTAATCCAATAAATTATGTCAATGCTGAAAGCACTGTTTATGGGTTAAGGGATGTGCTGTACAGAAGAGACATTGTCTCTGACTGTGGCTTTGCAAGTGAGCTCCTTGCAGCATCTGCAGAATGTTTCTGTTTGTCTTTCACGTCAAATCTATACACTTCCACTTATTCCAAAGGTTGATACTGCACACAGGGGAAATAACTAGAAACAGAGCACCTTTCTAGTTTGTCCTTACATCAAGTGAAATATTACTGGAAACATAAGCCACTCATGGGACAGGCTCTTCCAAAGTGATGTGTGCTCCAGAGGGGCTTTGTAAGGAGCAGAGACCTCTTGCGCACTCCTTTTATGAGAGCATTAAATAATCTTTCTTCAGGCCTATGAACGCTTCAGGCAAGAGTACATTTCTCCATCAGCATGTTTGCAATAAAATAGCACAATGGTACATTATTTAGGTGCTACTGAACTATAAACAGTAATATATCACTGAATCTACCTTTATTTGGCTGGAGGGGACAGCTGCCATAGTGGTCAGTTCAGAGGAAAAAAAAGAATTGAGTTGCATTTGCAGACAGGGCTCAGTGTATTTCTGCAAATCAGCTTTGAGCAGTTATTTGTCCCCCTCCGCACCTTTTTTTTCCATCTCATGTAGACAATGAACCATGGTGCTTTTTCAACCACATACTGATTTACAATAAACTGTCACTGTGCCTACTTTATTTCTTTATCTTGTAAAAATACAGTTCTGCTGATGACTATATTGTTCAGTGAAAAATAAACTTACAGGCAGCACAAATATCCTGCTGATATCCTCAAGATCCCAAAGGTCTTGCATTAGATCCAACTTTTTAATTACAAATTGCACAGTTAAGAACATAACTTCTATCCAGTCAGGCCCTAGCCCAGCAAACACATTGTGTGTGAGCTCTGCAAATGTGGCTGAGAAAGTCAGCATCACAAAATACAGAAGGAATAAACATGTATTTTTTTTAGCCATATGACATCAACTTATAATTAGCTTGTTGCACTGAAATTGGTGCAGCATATGGGTGCCCAGAACAATTTTTCTATAGTAAACAGACTCAAAAGTCTTAAATTAACACAGAAAATATTTATATGTAGCTTGAGTTTGGATTGAACATGCTGTGCAGCCGTAACCTGAAATTTGAATAAACTGAAACTTGCTTTAATAAGCAAGTAATGGAGCCCACAGTTTAAAATAAGGCTGGTTCAAGTTGCTGAACTTGCAACAAATGCATCTGATATTACCCAGGTGCACAAAACAGGACAACAACCCTGTACCATGTACTTTCCAGTTACATACAAAGTGATGGACAATCCTGTCTTGTTCCCAGACCTGCAGGAATGGTTTGTACACTGAATTCTGGAGAGCTGTAAGAGCTGCAGTATCATGCAGACATGGCTCATGACGCTCTGTTTCACTGAATAGTGAATCTGCTGCTCTTCTGCATTTTTTGATGCCAAACTGAATTTTATTCTCACTAGAGCATAGTAAGCATGCTGTATCTGAAGCCCAACAGCACAAACCCTGCTAATTCTGAAATAAAAATTTAAGGAAGTGTAAAGACAATCCTCAAAATGTTATTCTGCCTCTGCCGCATCATAGTATATGTCTAGAATGCACTATAATACCCTTAGGAAAGGGCATAGCTGTTTTTAATTTGTTCATAAAGCGCTCTGCACTCCTGGGGTGCTACAGTGATGTGACCGGATGATAAGAAGTGGAAGGATAAGAAGGCTTCATTTGGAAGAACAATACTATGCAGTATGTACGCAGCATTTCTCACAACAAAAGCACATTACAAGTAATTATTCTCTATGATCTCTCCAGGAATCAGGTTACAATTAGTATTTGGAGTTTAGAGATAGGAAAAATTGTAAAAGCTAAATGAGCCGCTTAAGGTCACAAATGGCCTCGCTGCCAGAGACCGGCTTATGAGATTACTTCTGCTTCACTGTCCCACACTCAGATCACCAGACCACACTTCCACTTAGGGAAACACCACAGAGGGTGATAGGCTACAGTGCTGCCTTTTTCTGGCGATCATGTCAGAGGGGCTCAGGGCTCTGCAAGTCCTTGGTGTTCCAGCTGCGACTGTGACCATTCTTCCCCGGAGTTATCAATGACTGGGTCAGTTTGGGATAGTTTATGGCCATTTCCATCAACCTTGGGTGCACGAAACTAATTGGTATCCTGACACCAATTCAAGGAGTGTCCTTGAATGGAAGGATATAAACACTCCAGTCACCTTTGACAGTTTTGGTCATTTTAAGAGCAAATGCCTTTTACTTGCTCCTGATAGCTGGGATGAGGTAACCTGTCTAGGGAACTGCAGATGAAGGTAGAGAAGAAATCTGCAGCTCTGGAATGAGAAAAGCATCTTACATGACCTTTATTTAAATTTACTGCATTTTGAACACTTTCGTGTCTAGATCTGCAATCCATCCTAGCCCTGCTTCTCCCTGCTGTTACTGGGGGCTGCATGGTTCACACTGGTGCCAAGGCTTTAGCTGCCCCAGGTGAGGCTGTCTGTGATGTGAATGACTTTTTATTGGCTACTGGGCTTCTAACTGGTCTAGCTGGGGCTGTCATGATACTCAGACTCCAAGCATTCTAGATTGAAATTGTCCCTTTCTTATGAATTTATGCAGCATCTGGGCAGTGGGAACATTAGTCTGTGTTTGGTGTCCATAGGGGTAACATAATCATCTTCATCTCAAAGCAAAGTAGCCCCAGCTCCTTGACTGAGTTTCAAATCCCAAGGAGTGTATCCCCCCATTGAAGACTCCCACATCAGGCTGGGCTTGTAGTATTAACCTTCATGTTCAAGCTTATTCATGCTCTTCCATGCAATTTAAGATGTACTCGCAAACCAAGGAATAAAAGTGTATGTACTTAGTGGTTATCAAGTCCCTAAATTAAACAGACATCTTTATCACTTTGCCAAAAATTTAATGCTTGTGGCATGAGGTTATTTCTATGTCTTAAGAAAACAGCTCAGCTCTGGCTAAATAAATAAGTGATGTCATTCTTCATTCAGGCTACCAGATTCTTTGGTGTTAAAAACTTCCCTTAGGAGCAGCCTTGGGACACAGTGGCTCCTCTGAGACTATTTACATCTGTCAGATTCTCTAATCTCTTCTTCCTTCCTTCCTCCTGTCTATTTCCTTCCCTTTCACTATAAAATGGCCCGTATTTAACTCTAATGCTTCCAGTCTGCAAAACATGCTTTTAGCATTGGGTGGATTTTTTTTTTTTTTAACCAGAAATAAGGCTTAATTTAAGGTAATTACTCTCCCATTCAGAGGGTTTTGCTATTTGCAGAGCCTTTTTTCCCCCCCCCCCCGGTCAAATTAGCAGGAGAAGTTATTTCTAAAAGTGACAGTTTTATTCTAAAATTGTTCTTCAGAGTGAGCGTGGTGTTCACAACCAGAAGCCTTTCACTCATGAATTTCTGGGTGTCTAGAAAGAAAAGTGAAATCATTTTGTGGGGAGAGGTTATCACACAGAGACTTCCAGTGAATTGAGGAAATGCATGTGAAATCTCAGTCTGCTCATCAGTTAATATGGGCGTCTGAATAAATTCATCTTTAAACCATAGATGTCAGAGGTCCTCCTAGGAGCCAAACATCGGTCAAGACATTTTAAAAGATGCATTTTTCTAGAAAGAGTTTTGTTATTAACATCTTTAATACAGCATCTGGAGCTGGAAATCAGTCACAAGGATTATTCTTTGGACTTGCACTTGCAACAGGTAGCAGAGCAATAATACTTTGTGGAGCGGAAAGTGTTAATAAATGGAAAAATTCAATGGAGTATAGTTCAGTGACAGGAATTAGTGAATAGGGCATGAACAATCCTTACTGAAAAGACTGGTATAATCTCAAAATTTGAGATGAATATCCTTATTTCCCCAAACATGTCCCTTTCTTCTAGTTGGAAAGTTGTATGGAAGAATTTCAGGATTTTAGTTAGTTTTCCAGGATTTGGGGATGCTTGGGACCTCAGAGTGGCCATTGGCTGCATAGACAATTGACTTGTAGCATGTTCTGAGTGGGCAGTCTATGTATGAGCAATAAACTCAGCCCATGTCAAGCCTGTTCAACTTACTTTTAAGCTACGCATCTCTTAAAAACATAATTCTGTCTTGGTCAGCAATATGGCCACCCTGTATTTACTGAAATACACCATTATCATTTTTAAATATATGTTACCTACAGCTGTTATACCAATGACATTGAATTTGCTTGTATATCTCTGCAAACAACAGTGAAAATAAAACACTGACTGTATATAGACTGCTGTGCTATTTGGGAGGCACAGAGATGTCCTGAGAGTGGTGGGAATGACGCGTGACTAAGCCCATGCATGCTGAACTTCCAACCTACGGCTGAAAGTTTATGGGTGGTCTTGGGGGGCACCAGTAAGGAGCAGAATAAAACCATACTCAGAACTGCCTCTTCAGTGAGACCTCGCAAATGGTCTCAGGAGGAGCTGAGCAGAAAATGTTGTCCAAGAGAAAACTGCCACGAAGATAGGTTTCGGTGCAGCTGTACTGATTTTTGGCATCTGGATCCTAAGACAGTATTAAGTGACTATCACCCAGACTATAATTATGCAGTTTAAAAAGATCTTTCTACATATGAAAGGCCAAAAAAAGCCATACTAATCAGTAAGAAACACATCTACCAAAGGAATAATGGAGTGATTCTGCAGCACCTGATGATTCAAAATGAGCTAACAGTCCAGAAATACACCTGGCAGGAGAAAGTTGTAAAGCATTTCCTGAGCCCATGCGCTACCAGCCCCGGGACTCTGGGGGCTCTGCCAGGGCTCTGTAAATGCTACCTGAGGAAAACAAGCCCATGGCAACCGCCTTCACAACACAGGGGCATGCACCTCCACTGGAGATTTTAGGTGTCTGCAAACTGAAGAAGTTTGAAAAAATCCTTCTTCTGATTCCCTTCAGTTTCAAAAACCCTTCAATATCACTTTGACAGGCTCAAAGGGAAAATTCAAAAATCTTGCAAAGTGCGTCAGCAGCGGGGAACTCGCTCGGCGGTTACTGCACCGCGGTCAGGGAGAGGACTCGCTGGCTACTGCTCCGTCAAACCCTCCCCGTGTCCCCAGGGCCACACTGGGGCTCTCTTCTGATCAGAAGTGGAGTAGGGAATCACATTTTCAGTTCAGCGTCCTTAAATCCTGACTGTCCTCTCCGGATGCTTTCCACATAAGGCCTCCTTCTCCCTGGTTTGTGAAAGGGGATTGGAGCGGGACGTCAGGCACCAGCCACAATTTCGGGAAGAGAGAAGGTGCCCTCTCGGCCCCACTGTGCCTGCTGCTCTCCTGCAAAGGCGTCTGGTGCTGCAGCAGGGGCTCGCGAGGGTTTGCAGAAGCAAGCCCCAGCTGTGCTAGCCTCGTGCCCTGCTCACGCACGAGTTATGCCGCACGGAGACCTGCACATCCCTCGGGATGGTTCCAACATCCGTGGCAGGCAAGCCAAAGCATTGGCGCAAGTGTCCCAACAGCCTCCCAGAGGGACAGTCAGCGAGGGCCAGCTCGTCCGGTGGCCTCAGCTGAGCTCCCTCCTCTGACTTCATTTCAATCATGGTTTTTGTATGTGGTTGAAGGCAAAAAGTCAAGCGCTCAGCACACCTGAAAAGCACATCCTTTGGGCTGCACTTGAAGGGGGGGGGGGGGTCAGAAAGCAGCAGCACTGTCTGGAAATACTTTTACTCAGCTCTGATGGTACTCACTACACAGGTAGCAGGTAGGATTTGTTTGTTCAGTCTTATCTATTAATAAATGTAGCTCTCTTCCTTCACACATGCAGTGTTTTGTGTCTTTGTTTTTGGTGGGAAAAAAGTGCAGCCAATGTCTGATATATTTTTCTGATTGGAAGGGCAGGGACAAATGTTCTTGTGTCTGTTACTAAGAGTCACTGAGGACATGGGGCCATCAAAATGTGCAGCAACAACCACAAAATAGAGCTGAGTTTTCTAATTGCAAAAAAGTAAAATAATTATTTAAAAAAAAAAATTGACCTTTCTGGCTCGGTAAACTTGACTGTTTCTAAAAAAGAGTCACCTGGTCACGCCTTGACTGAAAAGCTGCACGTTCTGTTATTGTCCTGTGGGGGGTGCATGGGAATAAATGTATTCTAATAACTAAATAAGGCAGCAGTAAGATTTACCTGTATATTAAAAAAGCATTCATACAGTGCTGGAATCTATCATTTCTCATTCTGTCACAGACATCAAGATGTTGCCGCTATTAAAATTTCATTTAAATTCTGGACAGGTAGACAAATATGAAAGACCTAAAACTAGTTGGGATATTTTAAGGATTATTAATCATGGAGGTCATAGCACTCATCTGTGAAAAATAACAGCTGTGTAAGGCAGTCACTTCTCTGTAGTTATACTACATGCAAAAGTTATACTACACACAAAACATGGTCAATACAGTCTGCAGGCACATTTTAAAACTTCCAGGGTGCAAGTTTTCCTGTATGGGGCTAAAAAATCCCAGCCCAGTGAAGGCAGCTAGGGCTGTACAGTATAAAAATAAAATAACAACAGAATAAAATAACAAAAGACAAGCAGGTCAAATATTCTGGCATTTCCAAAAAAAACCAGAGCCTCAGGCTGTGAAAGGCACATAGTGCCCTTATCGAGGTTATTTCATGCCGCCAGCAGCCTGAGGCCTTTACAGGATTTAATTGCAGAGTGAGTTATGAGTCAGGAAACTATCACTGGAAGGAGAGAAAACATAGTTAGCATCTACTTTTTTTTTTTTTTTTTTGAGAACATCAAATTTTTTGCTTGCTATTTTATTGCATGGGAGGGGTTTTGCTTTTTTTCTGTTACATTTTTGTTTTCCAGTTCTTTGCCTTTAAAAATATTGGAAAATGTTTTTAAAAATGATGAAAATTATAAAGCTGTATATGCGCCAATAGTACTTTTGTGTCCCTCTTTCTTTGGGAAAGTGCCTTGGTGAGTTTGGAAAGGTTAGTGCTGTTGGGGAAACAATTATTTAGCTGCCGCTTTCTTCTCACTCTTGTCTCTGCACCACCACACATTTTTGTGCATTATCTGCCGTAGATGTCATTTTATTTTTCATGCAGTGACTGATTCCAAGCCTCCCTATTCAGGCATTGTGCTTTTCCTATTAAAATGCATATTTTGAGGTGTGAACTCATTGCTGCTCTTTGAAAGTGCTCAGTCACAAACCTCTTGGCAGCTGCCACGGCTTCACTGCAAATGGCTCCTCCCGCATTTCCTGGCAGCTGACTCGGACCACACGGATACATGTGGTTTATCTCATATGTGCTATATGCTTGTGGAAAAGAAAAATTTACGCATCTGCTAAAGTCAATTTGGAAAAACACTGCCTGATTGCAAAAAGCACGGTCTGCATAACTAGGGAAGGCAAGAATGGGCCGAGTACCGTGCTGCAGCACTGTGGTGGGTGCTGCCAGGGGACACGGTCCTGGCTGCTGCTGCCTGCTCTCCCAGCACGTGTGCTGCAGCTAAATCATTGCTTAAAGTCTGTTGTCAAGCACCCTGGACCAGATTCCCTTCTTTATTTCGCCAAGGGAAATCTGGAGCACTTTCATCAGTATATCTGTAAAATGACATCAAAATAAGTCTACAGTCTTTAAAGGTTAAAAAATCGACATCATATTCAGGTTCCTCTTCATTCATATGCACAAATACATGCAAAGGTGTGCTGACACAAACTTTTAACAATATTAGCAAATGCTAGAAATTGGCCTCTGTAGCAAATACTGCCCTACATCCTAATTATATTATATGGAAATGCACATGAAGAGCAGAAAAGAAGCTGTAAGCATTTGGAAATCCCGGTCCACTGTTGAAAGAGCGTGCCTAAGAGCAGCGTCACACCCAGGGTTGGGGCGAAGAGGCTGCGTATGAGGGCCAGAAGCTGCGGCCGCACCATGGGGAGGAGGTTTTTGGTCTGTGCTACTGTCAGAGCCCTTGAGAGAGGTGTTCTGAGTAAATGCAAAAAAAAAAAAAAAAAAAAAAAAAGCTCCTTTACCAAACCTTCAGAACAGACCTCTCCATTCTTTCATTTTTCTTCACCATCAGCAATATTTTTTACTCCCCAGAAGCTCACATAATGAAAACTGCTAATCACAACATTTTGAAATGAGCCTTCCTTACATAGGTTGCTATTCATGGTAGCAGGGTCAGGCCTTATAAACAAGTAAATGGTTGACAACAGACTTTCAAACATAAAAATAAGTTTAAGTAATATCCCAGAAAGCTTCAGATTTTATACTCTGTAAAACTCTAGCAAAAGGACTTGAGCTATATATCGGTTCTTCAAAATAAAAGGGCACATATATGTTTATTTTGAGTTCAACGTATAGTTCGCTGAAGACCTAAAGTGAATCATGTAATAATTTTAAGTGTATAAACTTCCAGTTTAGAATGTTTCTTGGTAGCCAAGCTCAGCAAGTGTCAAAATCAGCTGAGGGACAACCTTTCCCAGGGGCTGCGCAAAGCCGGCGCTGCCTGCGGCCATGCAGGGTCGAAGCCAGCGTCCGTGTCGGCAGCGCTGGCCCCCATGTTTCCACAAGGACCAGGCTGAAAGTCAGCTGCCAGCAGGCACCTGTGCACCACTAATGCAAATTTGGCTAATGCAAAGTGCTTCCTTCAGCTCCCATGGCTAAAACCAATGGCGTTATTGCAAGGCGACCCCAGGTCCCTGCCTGTGCTTTCTCTGATGTTCCAAAATCGCTAAAACATAAAGCTTGGAGAGAAGCTCCTGGTCCATCCATTTTAATAGTAATGATGATTAACCAGCATTTACAGCACTGATCGTACACCTGCTGCTTCATGCAAATGCAGGCAAAAATCAGCACAATCTGTACCAGGCAACTGAGGCAGCTCAGCAGGCTGTTCCCATACAGTATAAAGGCTAATATGTACCCAATTAGCCAACATCTAACTTGCTTAATGAAGCCTTAAAATGCAAAATGCATTCTAAAAAGAAAGCTGAGTAATCAAGCAGTATATGTAAGTAGCACATATGTAAGGATATAGATAGAAAGATAGAAAAGAAAGCAAGATGATAGGATAAACTCGTGGCAATTGTGGGGCAATTAAATTTTTTTTAAGAGAGAAAAACAGCTGGGATATGGGCAAGTCAGAAGAGAGACGCCGAATTGGGGTGCGAGTGCACTCCCCACGTCTGTTTTGTTTGGGTGACCAAAGCTCTATGTCCTGGGTACACTTGGAGTCTCATCTCTTAAATTCTAATAGCTGGCAAGGAAAAGACACTTTCACCTTTGATCCGCAGTTAAAGCAGGCTGAGAAAATCCCTTTATAATCAGTTAACAGTTCATGGGGCTAAAATTGTTGTTGTGGCACAACCGGTGGGAACAACACAGGAGCAGCCTTTCCTCCGGAGGAATGCTGAAGTTTAATTACTGCACCTCACGCCAGCGAGGGCTGCAGCGCGCGGGGCCGGGCGTTCAGCCAGTTACTAGGTAGCCGGTCTGCACAGGACTGTGGCTGCTTTGGTCTGGCCTCCGCCGCGCCAGAGAACGGCGCAGGGGCCCCGTTCTCATGACGGGGCGGAGGGCACACCGCACGCCCCTCCGAGGCCTCGCGGCGCCCGTGCTGCCGTGCCAGGCCGGCTAATTAATAACTGTCCACGCCTTGTCATTTATCATCACCAAACAGGAGGTGGGGACCCTTCCATGTGCATGCTGTACAGATAAATTAAAGTGGCCTCAATCAGTCTCAGGGGCTTGCTGCTGTCAGTCACCTGTGTTGTCCTTCCTGCAGTTCAAAGCCTCAGATCTTATCTTGCTCCCAGGGCTGGGCAGATATTTATGCAATGTAAAATGAAAACACACGCTCACGTGCGCCTGGGGTACAATCACCCTTAGCTAATATTGTTGTAGAGAGTTTAATTACTGAGTTCATGATAAGACCATTTACTACTAGATTTTTAAATGTGTATCAAGGAGGAATGTTTCAGGAACAGAGAAATGCACAGAGACAGACCTTTGCAAAAGTGGGAGAATACTGCAGTCAGATAATGAAGCCAATACGAGCTTTTTCACTGACTTCAAATGTCATTACAGCAATCTCTTATTTTCACAGTGCATAGCCAGATACTAAGTAGCTCATTGCATGTAAGCTGTTCACCTTGCTTTGTAATCAGATTGCCATTTTGCACCTGCTTTAAGAGCAACCAGAAGGACTCCAGGTACCAGACAAGATTTCATTTCCAACAGTCAAGCAGGGAAACTTCTGAACTGTGCATGCTTTGGTTCTTTGGTGGCATTTTATAGGAAATACCTGTTAAAGCCACCAGCATGGTCCAGCTCACACTTCATCAAGAAAATAGTTAAGCAAATTGTGGGATGTGGCAGTTTTGCCACGCTGAGTGCCCTAGCTCTGTTCCTTGTTGCACTGCTTTCACGTAGGGGAGACCCTACGTGGAGGAGACTGTATGTAGTGCTGGATAATACCTATTTCTCACAGGCAACCTGTGCATTGCACTATCATCTCATGAAGAGCATAATATGGTCAAGCAGATCCCAGCATACAGGTAGGTGCAAACAAGAAAATCCTGCACCAGGGTTTGAGAATTTCTCATTAAATGTGTCAAAGAGACAGGCATAAGATAGGCCAAACAAAAAGAACCCTTCACATGCCATCCTTAGCAGGAGCCCATGCTAGAGCTAATACTCAGGGGTCAAATGGCTGAACGAACTATAAGAGTATTTTAATAACGTGATAGAGTTGTAATTCTGGCCCCTTCTGGCCACAGTAAATTGTTGTGTTTGGCTGGAGCCAGGCTGAAATAGCACGTTGTGCATGCATCAGGAAATGAGCTCATAACATACGCAGCCTTAGCCTGCAGGTGATAAGTAAGGGCCCAACAAATTAATCTCATCAACTGCATTCATCCTTGGATGCAACTCTGTGCCAGGCCACAATGTGTGGGCTGGAGGCTATTTTTTCATTTGTCTGACTTAAATAGGTAGTTTGAATTATTGTGATACAAATGTTCTATTCTGTGCTGTCTGTGTCCTAGATTCTTCTTGCTGAAAAGGGAAGAAGTATCATGTTGTATTTTATACACAGGGAGACAAATTATTATACTGACAGCTTGCTTTTGTTCCTTATATCTTGAATTAAGTATTCTGGAAATCTAATGGAGTTAATTTATTATTTTCCTTAATCTCTTCCTATTTAAGGGCAAGCATCTTTATTAATAATTGTAATTTAATTATCTATACTGCCATTCAGAATGCACTATGTTCTACAGTCTATCTTTTAAGTGCATTCGTCACCACCTCTTTGCAGGATCAGCAATGACATCTATGCGAAGTGGAAAGGATGAGTTGCCTTAGGCTCAATATTGGGATTTAGGAGATTCTATGCTATTAAAAAAAAGAAATTGATTTATAGAAAAGAACACCCCCTGCCCCATTCTAAAGATGAACTCTTCTTTTTCCAAACTATGTATCTAAACTGTCAGTGAATTTGGCCATCACACAACTGTTTTGGCAGCAGGAAGAACAAAATGTCTCTTTGCAATGCGCTCCCTTTGCTCCCGGCAGCTGCAGGGACTCCATTGCAGACACGAAGATGTGGGCAGAGTGTTTGGCCCACCGCGGTCTACCCTGCTCATGTTCACTTTGCAGTCAGTAAAGATGATGGGGAGGGAAAGAGGGGTTGTTTGGTGCCAGTGGGTTGCAGTGTAGGGCAGGTACTGAGGAATGTCTGAAGAATGTCTTTCTAGAAGCTACCGTCAGCTGTGTAAGTCATAGTGTCCCATATATGTTTGCTTTGACTAAATCCAGAACTGCCTGGCTTCCCAGAGCACTGAAGTCCTTAAGGCTGTTCACTGCCCAAGCGGAAACAGTGTCAGAGTTTGAGCAAAAGCTCTAAGTGAAAAACCCTGTTCTGCATTAAATACACTGGAAAACTGGGACACTGGAAAATACACCATTACCTATCACACTTAATGAACTCCCCCCCCCCCCCAGCCTCACAGATACATGAGGGCATAGGACCAGTTCTTTTTGGAAAACATGGTCTTTAGCAAGAGGCACTTTGTAGTTGTAGAAACACTGAGCTAAAGGTGATCAAGATGTGGGAATTTATAAACCAGACAGTGTTTGTTTGTTTAAAAAAAATTTAACATTTTGACTCTAAGCTAGGAACAACTTCCAGCGTTCTGAAGGAAGTTCAATATGTTTATGCATATTTGGATGGCTAAACTAGCTGAAAAATAAAATGTTTAGTGTTTCTGCACATTGGTGAGGCAAAGCTCCTTCATCAAAAAATGTAAAAGTGTCAATTTCCAATGTAGATACAGCAATATTTAATCCGCGATCCCTTACTGATCATATACAAACTCAGTTGTGCCAGCCAGCCTCCAAAATACTGAATGGGAAAGTGATAGCCACGTTGGCTAGTTATTCCATCAACACTACTTAAATTGTCTGGCCTCCGCTCCTGCCGTGTGCTGCATGCTGCAGGGATGCGAAGGCTGCGGGCGCAGAACTCCACGCCCCGGCTCCTTGCCCCGAAGCAATCGCATTTATGCAGCTCTGGGCAGAAAGATGGCAGCTGGCCCAGCACTCCGCAGTGGGCATGGGGGCCCGGCGCCTGCGGTCCTCGCTGCCCAGGTCGGATGCAGGCTGTGCCTCTGGGGGCCAAGACACCCGCACTGGGACCAGGAGCATGTGCCAAACTCTAGGGGCCAGCAGAAAAACGCGGGGTTTGGTTTATGTTTGCCCGTCTTGTGGACGCTTTTTCCTGCTGAAATGCGCCACACACCTCGGGCTGCTCTGACGCTTGGCGATCTGCCCGGAGCGCCAGGGCTGCTCCTTCCCGCAGTTGTCTCAGGAGGGGGCCGGTGGCGCCGAGCTCTGCCCGCCTGGGCCCCTCCAGGGCGCGCGGCGAGCTGGCTCTGCGCCCCAGCGCTGGCAGCTCCTGGCACTACGAGCCAGTGGCGGCAGTGGTGGCAGCACCAGGGCCGCTCGTCGCACCCTCATTGCGGTGTTGGCACCACACTTGCGTGGTTTCCTGACTGTTTGTATTTACTTGCAAAGTCTCTGCTGCACAGGGTCCGGTGATAAATATAATTCCAGTCATGGCTAATTTGATGTTTTGGGGGGGGGGAGGGAGGGTGAAGGGGGGAGTAATTTCATGGTAAACCATAATTACTAGTACAACTAGTACCCTAATTGCCAATCCAATTCGAGGAGGTAGCTGGGGCTCAAATCAGCCTAATTAGAATTCTGCTTGTTCATAATAAATAAGTGGCAATTGCTAATTCAACCTAGCTCACATTAAAATAGATCCCATCCTAAAATGAAGTGTGAAAGTTTATGTCAGTTTGAGTTGAAGTTTTGGCCACTTCCTAATCGCATTATGCTGACAGCCTGGCTCAGAGCTGAAGGGAGCTTGGCAGTCCCGTCCTGCAGGTCTCCCAGCGGTGTGGACCCCGGGAAAGGCAGAGCACCTCTTAAGGCCAGCTATCCACAGAGCTGAAGAGCTCTATGTGGCATGTGGAGCGTTTTTGACAACCTGCTTCCAGCTGTGGGTGCAGCCTGTAGAAAACTTGGCCCTAAACGAATTGCCTACAGTTGCACAGTAACACAGTGGCCACGTGGCATTAGACTTTTGACTTTTAGCTCCCTGTTCCTCACCATTTCTAACCAAATCACACTCCCTTCCAAGCCAAAAATTGCACCTTTCATTATTTGTGTCATTCATGGCTACAAACCTTGATGTATGATTGACATGAAGTAAAAGGAGGAACTGTCAATGTTGATATACTGATAACTTGACTCCAGTTGTATATCCAGTAGGTATTTAATCACAGGCATAACACATATTTTCCACATTTGTTCCCCGCAGTTTCCTGACCTGAATTCCTAGCATGTTTTTGCAGGGCTGAAATCATACAAGCAAGAATGAAGAAAGCATTATAAAAGTATTTCTTCTGACACTCTCTCCCCCTTCTTCTTTCTAGGAACTGCAATAATTGGTAACAGGAATAGGATGTTAGACCTATAAGATGCTTTCTGACTTTTGAATGATACATGTGTTCAGCTGAGAATTAATCCATTATAGCCAAGAAAATCCAGTTAAAATTCTTTCATTTTCAGTGAGCCTTACTATTCTGTCACTGCCTGTTGGCTTCCACCAGGGAACATTAGGTTTGCTAATTACAGCAAGTAATTATGCAAGTAATTACAGCAGCAGCATTATATTTTATCAGAAAACCGCTATAGGTTGGAAGCAATGTGGGAAGCAGAACAAACATAGCATTTTGTGGCATCAGCTTGAGGTTTCATAGATCTTTTTAATTAATAAGACTAATGCTAACTGTAAGATTCCCTGACTGAAAGACAAACATCCTCTCCAAATCCTACCCAATAAGCTTGTCCTTAATACAGTCTAGAATCTCTAACTTATTAACATTCTACTCCTTAGTAAGAGAGGCCTCTGACGTCTAAGCATATTCAAACATATGGTAGATACAGGAAAAACAGTGTCAGAGCATATAAACCTGCTAGTAGCAATATATACTTCTAGCTGCAAATATTTTCGGTGCAATATATACTTTGGAGCAGATAGATCAGTAGCTCCTCTTTTCTTTTTTTGCAGTTTGGAACCCTTCAGAGAGAAATGGAAGAATTCCTTGCTTTTTTTAGATAAGCTTCTGTTCCCATAGCTTCTGGGCAAATACCTCCTCACTCTCAAGAGGGCTAGGGGCCCTGGGAACCCAGCGAGGGGCAAGCAGAGGAGCTGCTCGCACTCTTTCTTACCAAGCTAAAAATCATTTTTTCTATCAATCAAACCCCACATGAGGCCTCCTTCAACCTGCAGGTTCCTCACCTTTGCATTTTTGCCCTGCTAGTGACTGTCATGGCAACTGCAGCGCCATTCCAGCAGGGACACGGCGGCGGAGATTAGGAGGGAGCCTGTTGGCGGGAATCCCGCTCGCATTTCCATGGAGTTGGTGGAGGAAGGAGTCCAGGTCCCTCCCTGGGGAGCGACTGCAGGGCACGGTGAGGGCACAGGCAGCACAGGGGGCTTCACACAGTAAGCGGCTTTAAATTTTCTGTAAAGAAGAAAAGCCCAGAAAGGACAGTAGTTTCCTCAAAGAAGGATCGGAGCACAGGGAGCCCTCTTGGCTGCACCTGAGGAGAAGACCACGTAAGGACACTGGCCCTGCAGGTCGCCCTCCCTGCTGGCTGAGCACCCCTGCCAGGCAGCGCCTGCTGCTGAGTAGTTTTTTGGCAGGTCATCTCGGAAACCTTCCCGAGCAACCTTTGGCACGTCCTCCAGGACCTGCGTGCACTGCACCACAAGCCTGCACCTGCTCTGAAGGCGCCTAAGCAACGACAATTTGGGGAAAGCCAACGTAAGCATCCTGGAAAGCTTGCGCACTTTCCTGAGAGCGCGGCAAAGCTCTGATTTACGTTAGGGTTTTGTCAAACAGCTTCCAATAGTCAGTTCGGTTAGCAGAGCGGTGTACATGGATTTCCTGCATCTTCTCCAAGCAAACACTCTAAATTGTGCCACTTTTCTCTGCCACTACCCAAATTTGTATTTGCTCATCCCTCTTTCATAAGGCTCCTCAGAATCCACGATGGTTCTTTGTTCTCAGACGTCTTCAGGAAGAGAGAAGTTCCTGAACAAATAAACTCTTCACAGTACTTGATAGAAGTTGCCTAATTTGTCCTTATTTTTATGGACAGACTTGAATATTTCTGTCCTTTTGACCAAAGAGGGCCAATAGGAACAACTGTAAAGCAACTGCTTAGGCAGCCCAGTCCCCTATGGCAAAAGTTTGTCTCATCTTTTGGGGCATACTAACTGTATTTTCTTGTTCTTTGCTTACAGAAATCACTGCCAACAGTCACTAGTCTATTAGAATCATTTTACAAGTTTTTCATAAGCGAAACTAAAAAGAATTAGACCTATAGTACCCAAGGAAATGTGAAAATCCATTTTTTCCCCTTAAACCATAACAGTTACATCCTGAGTCACAGCAGGAACTGTGGTGCCTTGCTGTCCTCGAGCAACGAACCGCAGGAGTGACTGTCACGGTCACCTTCTAGCAACGATTCTGCTCCTCAGAAACATCTCTGCCACAGTGGCAGCAGTCCAACGGCAAGAAAAAAAATAGCTTCTTCACTTGGTCCCAGATCAGGACCTGGCAAACACACTTGTAATTTGCTGAAGGGGGTTGGAGCATATAAGCTATAAACATAAAATAAAAACAAGTGAAGCTACAGGCATGAGGCAGCTGTTGGAGCTGGGGGAGAGGGGAGGAGACATGAGTGCTGCGGATCGGCGGAGACCTTCCTACTGGCGCCGCTGGTCACGGGGATGCGGGAGCCCCACGTAGGCCTGCGCGGAGCGGCCTCGCCTCCGCAGCTGGAGCTGCGCTGGGCCCAGCACCTGTCAACAAGCTTGTGGAGGGGTCTGGCACTGTTTCCTAGAGAAATGTGATTGCAAATGAGAGTGTGTCCTGAAGGTTATGTGGTCCATCCTTGGGCTGTGCCTTGTCGACTGCCCTTCTGCTCTGTGCCGCAGGGCTCACCAGCAGCCACCTTCCTGCGTTGCCGGAGGGGCAGCGCTGCCCGGCTCCCTGTGCTTTCCCACAGCAGAACAGGCCTGGACACGTCCCTTCTAAGTAACTGAGATGAAACATCCTGTCCAAAGCCCGGTTCCCCTCCACTTTGGGTAGCGTTAGTGCGGGGGTCTGAACTTGCTGCCTTTCCAAATAAAATCTGTACAACTGGGAATTTAGTAGCGGCTCCATATTCTCCGCGTGGACTTAGTCCATGCAAATTTTCCTTGCCCCTCAGCTGGAAAGCAGGCACCCTGGCCCTGCCCTGCAGCGAGGGCAGGGAAACCTGGCCAGAGGGGCTGGGGCGTGGAAACGCTCCTGTCCTGCTGGGAACTGCTGTGGTTCAGAGATCGTGTCACATGCCGTCCTGGAGTTCGAGAGAGTTTTGTTCATGCAAAACAAGGGAATAAGAAAGCTTCTCGACAATGGTTTTGCAGACTGGTAGGGTGGTGGGGGTCTGCGTTTTACATCAACCTTTGCTACACCGTTGCAATTGAAAATTAGGGTCATTTTGCCAAAAACTGTTGGTAAAAGTCTCCACCTGGTGGTGCAAAATTGAAGTGGCTTTACAAAATTCTGAAATGCTTATTTATCCAAAGGTAAAAACATGTTTAATTCACCTGTTTTAAAGATTTTCTTTTTCCCAAGAACTCATTAGCAGAATGCTTATGTAGAAAGGCAAGGAGGAAAAAAAGCTTAATGGAAAATTGATGGGATATATGATAGTGCATCATATAACAGAAACATGCTGTACACAGGTATCCATCCTCGCTATATACACGGATCCATGCCCTGCACAGCATGAATAGCTTTCTGATGTTGGGTTTAAAGCATTCCTGTGCTTTAACTATTTCATTTATTTACAAAAAGTGTTTACAATATTTCTGTGTAATTTAATACAGAAAACAAGGCCTAAGCCCTTGACTCTTCCTCAAGTCATTCTTATTTAGGTATTTAGGTTTTTTTATTTATAGATATAGTCTGATTAATTCTGTGCAATTCGGGAATATATATGCCTTTTTCATAACCATACACTCTTTTGGGTGTGCTTTAATGATGCCTGCAATAACTGTTACAGCCTCAGATGGGTTGAGGGCTGGGGTGAAGCAGATTTATACAAGCCATAGCCCAATAAATTATTCTCATGGGTGGATGTTATACTTTTTATTTTGTCTATTTTTCACAGAACTACATGAATATATCAAATCTTCCTTTAAAAAAATGATTTATCTGTAGTTACAGTTTTAAAGTCACCTATTAATTATATTTAATTTTATAATACAAAACCTCTTGCTTTATTCCTGGTGTCTGTGCACAAGGATTTCTTGTTCCTATCCATGCTAAGACCCGTTACATACCCCTCATATTAATAGTTTAAATTTCCTTTCTCTTTTAATCCATTTTTCTCAGTCTTTATCTCTTTAAAAGCATAATTTCTCCATGTAAGAAGACAGGCTGGAGAAGGGTCTAAAAAATATGAGCAACAAAACAGTCTTTTCATGATGTATATATGGAAAACTTCCTCTGAATTTCCTTTAAAAATTACGTGTTTGGAAAGAGCCTCTTGGAGACTAGATTCTCAGGGAATCCAACATGGAAAGTACAGTCCAAAGCCTTGATCACGAAGGAAGCCCAAGCAGGCAGTCAGCACACAGCCTTCGCTGCTACGCGGGCAGTGCTTCTGTTTCTCTTAGCACGTGAGCTGACGGGCCAGTTGGATAAGTTTGCTCTTAATGGGCTACATAAATTATCATGTTTCTAAAACACAGTGGACTGCATACACAACCAAATGGAAAGAGTTTATAGCACATTTACAAAATACCCCAGGAGAGGGAGGTGCTCCACCACAGACAAGTGACTCCTTAAGAGCAGCGGGTCCGGGGGAAGCGCTGCTAACGTAGCAGCCTAGTGTTGCAGCAGCATGCCTTGAACACTGGGATTTATGCCGATCCCTTCAAAACTATAAAAATGTCATGACTATATTCCAAATAATAAGATTTTTAAAGAATACTATTTTTTTTTTTTTAATTTGCCTAATTTCAATGCCCATAATGGTCATTCAGCATAGGGAAGAATTCCAGCTCCTCCAGAAATCCTTTCCAGAATTTTCATTTAGTATTTAGCTGTGCTTAGTTCAGCTAGCTTCTGTGAAAGGGATTATATAGCACAGTGACAGTAGCAGCAGCAAAGCATGTTTTCAAGAAAAGTAGCGAGGTAGTCTTAGCACCAAATAAAGATATTAAAGAGCTCATCAGCTGGCAGATAATCTAAAAAAAAATTTTTTTTAGGATCTCCAGAAATATATAGAATTCTTATTATAACACAAATTCAAATGAAAATGTGGGACTGTGTCCAACCTCAAAATGCATGCACCATGCACTAAAGACTAAATGTAGATTTGCTAATCCATACCCATGAAAGAATGGCTCGAATAGGTGGACTGCTCTGTTCCTATCTGCTCCTTGGGGACACCGCGGTTCCTGTTTCTTTAGTGTGGTCTGATGAAAACAGCAGATGAGTTTTGAAATCTGCCAAAAGCTGAGCTAATCTTGTGTTTTGCAAAAAATTTGCCTGTCAAACTCTTTAACTCTTCCATTGCTGATAGTAAAACAATATTGTAGATTTAATAAAAAGCTTCTGGTGCCTTGTACATTGTTCAAGGCATTCATTTCTTCATGAAATAGCCACAACAGCATGGACAGTGTAAGGGCAAGATCCAGTATGTTAAAAAAGATGATTTATTAAAGTTTTTGGCAACTGGTCTTTCCTGTCTTAAGAATAAATGTTGTAGCTGAGACATTGCTTGCTTATATGACCTTTCAGGGAAAGGAGATTCCTCATCTTTACATGGCACTAGGCCTTAAATCCAGAAAGAAATTGAAAGCAGAGACAAGCAAGGAATACAAAAGTCCGTGTCTAGACTTGCCAGCAGAGATCTTTGCTCCCTTAGCATCCAGATGCTGAAACAGCTGAACATACTTTGTTTCCTGTAATTGCCATGTCTTAAGACAGACACACACACATATATCTTTTTTTATTTTCATTCATATTCATTTCTTAATAGTAGAGAGAAGCAAGTAAAACTCCAACTAGCTGGGGACAGATTCACGTTACAAGAAAAATATGCACACCTCTATCCATCCCTGCACTTGCAGTGTTAACTCTCCTAGCTTCAACGACAGCAGCTCCACAGATTTTTTTAAAGGGTTCTACGCCAGTTTTTTAGGAGCAAGAAATATTGTCAGCTTCTCTTGCAGAGGCTCTTTCTCCAGAGCTCAGATAATATTGCTAGTGGCTTACTCACCTTCTGCAGATTTCATTTATTTGAACATCAGCTGAGCTGCCTGAGTGTTTGGAGGAGGCAGCACTTACTTCAGCAGGAAGAGCTGCAGGTACTGTTTTTACCCTGGCACAGGGATACCCTCGTGCAACAGAAGCACCAGGAAAAAAACAAACCAAGAAATGATAAGATAGAGCTAGCACTCATTTATTCAGTGTAATTCTTGCAGATGCAGCTGAGTTCTTCCTGCGAGCAAACCCCTGACTCCAAGTAACCTATGTCCGATCTCATTTGCCTGTGACTCCATCACATCTTTCATTTGTAAAATCCACTCTCCTCATTATTGTGAGCATAGTAATAAAACAGCAACAAAAAAGTGATCTTTCAAACAAAAAGGATTAGAACTGACAGATTATACACCATGTAACAAGATTATGTGGTTTCCAGCTAGTGTTTTTTTCTCTTAGCGTTTCTCAAAACTTGAAACTAACCACCTCTTTCTTCTGCTTTTTTGTTTCTACTATTCTGTATCCTAAGATAAATTATCATATAAGTGTCTCTGAATACATCTTGATGTTTCCTGTACCTGAAACAGTTTTTTTTTCACTGCTGTAGAGCCATCAAATTTAATTAATACCGGAACTATTGATTTATTGCTAAAAGAAACATTATCATTAAACTAGACTTCTTGCAGTAGTGATGCCAGCTCCCCCGCTGCAGAGCAAGGCCGGCACTCAGGAAGAGTCTCAGATGAGCCTCTTGGAGGAAGATCACAACAGGAAAAAAAGCCTTAACAGTTCTGCACTGTGATTTGACTGTACAGCTCTTGCTGACTAATGAGGACTGTATGAGCACCCACTAATCTTATAGGGCATCATACTGCTAAAGCCATAGAGATGCCTTTAATAATTTAGGGGAAACCCTGAGAAACTTAAGGAAAGTGAAAATTCAGGCAGCAGAAGAGGGACAGAAGTTGAAGACTGCAAATAAACTGGATAAATGAACTGAAGCAGAGCAGTAGGGGATGAAGACATGAATGGAAGGAAAGGCAAGGTATTTTAAAATACTGTACTTTGCATTGTCAAGTTCTTAATCTTTTTAAAAGATGAAAATTATGACTTCTTTTCAAGAATATGTGCAGAATGAGCATGTTATCACACATACTTCTTTTGTTGTAGAAAATTATATAGAGAGATTGAGAAACATGAGAATGTATGAGTGTCTATGAAAAAACAAAAGGGCAAATCAATCAGAAAATCACTTCAATCTATTTGGAAACTATGAACACAAGTGTATTAGGAGAATGTTAGATTCAACTTGCAAGTGACACCACAACAAAGAGTAAATAGGTAGAAGATACTATTCTTCAGTCCATACTATACTTGCTATGGATATAAACAAAATAGGAAAGTATCAATCTGTGTTCAGCTAATTTTCTTGAGACTCTGCCAATCCCACAGTCAAACCAGCTAGGTCGTATGGCAACAATCCTAACCACGGGCACAATGTCTGGGTTGGAATTAAATGTTATGGCATAGACTTAACCACCTGACCAGGAGAAAGATACCCCAATGTTGTGGCCCAGATGCTTGCCATGGTTGTTAAAACCTCAATTTTGAGTAAAGCCACGGGAAGGGGGACGAGCCGGACAAATACTGCAGACAAACACGGCTGACGCCATAACAGCACTGAATCATTTTTTCCTTCTGTTTTGAATCAACTGTTTGAAATAGAAAGGTAAAATAAGACATGGAGAAGAAAACTCAAGTCATTAAAACAGTAAAAATAAATAATAAATAATAAAACCACTCTTGAAATACAGCTTCTCAGAGTACAATACTCACATAGCAAAAAGACTATCCAGAGGTGAATGAAATGTATGTGCTGAATGGAGCTGTATGTGATTCTGCGGTAATACTCCATATCACAGCAGTATAAAGTTTAATGTATCAGAAGCACAAGATCACCTTGACTCAGCATTCCTGCTCATCAGTTTGCCTGTATTTCTCAAAGATGCAACTACAATATTAATCTATGAGATTAATAGGTTCACAAATCATAGGTTCACAATTTGCTTACAAAAATATTTCTTTTGCATGACTTTTAATAGTTTTAGCCCATTATTCATCTTGAGTGGCTTGTTCTCAGATCATACGCTGTGCTAAAAAAATATTAATTCTATAGATATTCCCTTCAACTCACCTTTGCATGCAAAAGAAATCCATTGTGTCACAGGATGTGACACATACATTGCCTCAAAATTTAGGGAATGCAACAGGAGCCTGGTTTAATCTACTTATGAATTTTGCAGGTGGAGTGCAAACATGATTTCAAATTGAATCACTAGATTGAGGGTTAGTTAACACCCACACTTTAACAAATAGTTACTGTGAAAAAAGGAACAAACAGGATAATTCTGAACACAACTCCTGCTGAATTTTATAATGAAAACATGGCCAACAACAGATAACAAAAAATAATGTTTTTAAGTTATACTATGCTTTGGGAAGCTCTTCTGGCTAAAAGAATTAATTAGCCACATAACCTAGAATATTCATTATACCACTTCAGACTGAGAAGCTGGGTGTTTGGGGGTCTTCTTTTTTTTTCACATTACATATAGTTTCTGCTTGAAATTTTGCTACAAACCAACTAAAATCCTGTTCCTGGAAGTCTGGGGAGAAAAGATATAAATACTGTATATCACATAACTATGATACCACCATTACAAAAATAGCTGCTTTTGTCTGAGAAGTAATACAGAATTTTCTCACTCTCTCCATCTCCTTCCCCAAATCCTCAAAAACCTAGTACTGATTTGCTGCAAATATAAGCCATTTAAACTGGACTAATTTGCTATATGGGATTACAGCAAAATGCAAGTTAATGTTTCCTGACGTTGTGCCCAATATCTAATGTCCTTTAATATAGCTCTTTAACCACAAAGCTCTTTAACTTTCATTGGTAAGAGATCGTTTTACCCTTCTAGGTACATTGCATCTATTAGCCTCAGCTTTATGCTTTTTCTGTCCTTTTATTCCTTCAGGATGCTGAGGAAACTATTAAAATGACTGATAGCCCCCAAGCGCCCATCTTTGGGCTCAGCACTTCCTTTCCGGCACTGCTCGCTGCTTGTACCTGTCCTCTCCCAGAGCACCTGTCGTCCCTTGCCTCGCCACAGCCCGCTGCCCTCCGCTGCCTCTCCCAGCTGGCTCAGGCCCAGCAGAGCTCTCCAGCACCCAGGTCTCCCTGCTTGCCCCACCACACATCTCGCTCTCCTTGCATGTTCATTACCTTACCTACAACGCGCTTTTCGAGTCCATTTAGATTGTCATTTCTGCAGCTCTTCATGAAGCATGTCTGCAAAATGCCTCTAAAAGACCCTTTGGAGATGCTGGCTGTTGCAATCCGTTCTGGCAAGACTTAGACATGCCAGAAATGCCCAGAGGATGAAGCAAGCACTGGGCTGGTTCCAACCTTTCACTCAAACTCCTCATCCACCACCTTCCCCATTCATATGTCAAAGTCAACACATCGATTCAGGTTCACAGTCTCATGAAAGCAGAACAAATACAAGATTGTCAAATGAACAATCCTAGACATGAGAATAGTCACTGAACAGTCAACACCAATTTTTGTTCACATTGCAATGACTTTGAGTGGCAGAAGACAACTTCCTGATGGAACCTTGAACACACTCCAGGAGCATCCGCCACACTGACAGGTGTAACCTTATACCAGTGTCTGCGCACCTACAGTCGGTGCTTTGCTAGCACAACAGCTTCAGCTGTCAGTATGAATTTTTTTCATCTCTATTTCTGAACTTCTCACTGGAATGGCTTTTAGCCTGACATCACATTCACTTTTTAGGGAAATGCTGCTAATCAGCAGAAATGTGACATTTGGGAGCATTTGCAAGGCAGTGTCTAGGCATGGGGAAACACAGCATATTGCATATAATCCTCTGGAAACTTAGCCACATGATCCTGCTGTTCTCCAGTTTCTTTTGGAGAATAATCTCCCTTCTCCACTGAGGGAACGTGCAATAATCCCTGCTTGGTGCCACTGGATCTTCATTCCCGGCACTGCCACGCGGAGAGGTCACAGCACCACAGTCGTGATGGAGAGGCTATGGTGATTGACTCCGAAGAAAGATTAAAAGTCTAAAATACATCTGGCTTGTGTTTAAGATGGCTTATCAGAAGTGCTACAAAATCTTAAAACCTGCTTGAATAATTGCTCTCCACCTGTGTAGTGCCCTTGGGCTGTGACTCAGAGCAACAAGATGGAGTCAATAAAAGTGAGAACTGAGTCTAGACTCTAGGAAAGAGTGAAGAATTGTCTTCCCCGAAGGGAAATTGAGCGACTGAAACTGGGACGCTTATTCAGGTTTGAGCAATATACTAGAACATGTCTAGGAGAGAGCAATCAAACAATTACCTGGGGGGAGACCAAGTTACCAAATAAACTTTTTCCATCTTTAATTTTTGCAACTCAAGCAGCAGCTTCCTGAAGTTAGTAAGAAAACAACTGGCTGTTTTGTTTTTTTTTTTCTCTCCAGCTTTCTTCCATAAGTGCTAAAATGAGCAATGGCATTAATAAGAAGAACACCCCCCCCCCCCCCGTAGGTGGAACTCCTCAGTCTCTGTCAGCACCACATGGAGGAAAACTTTCCCACTTCCTTCAACTGCAGACATGGCAGGGGAGTTGTTTAGGATTGTTTTTTTATGTTTGGAGGGCATTTTTTTAATGAAGGGAGCTATTAACTTGCAAATTAGTTGCTAATAAAATTTCAAAATAACCTTCCCTGTCTAGTTTTCTCCATGCCAAATTTGTAAATTTTTCTTAGACTTCTAATGAGATAACCCCCTAGTCTGCCTCTCTCTGTTGCTAAGCTAAAACTTTCTTTGTCTTGCAATCAGAACAAAGTCTTTAATCTAAGAAATTGCTTTGAATTCCAGGTGCAAAAGCTCCAGACCCCATTGCACTGGGTCAGGAGCTGCAAAAGCACTGTGGGACCAGGGTTCCTGCCTCAGAGAGCTCCTGTAGGCCACAATACAACACAAGTGTGAAGGTAATTTGGAAGAGGGCTACATTTGTGTGGCATGAGATGGTGCAGGTCTTTATTAAGAAACAGAAAATTGCCGCACCAGAAAAAGGAGATGAAGACCTGGCACAGCTTCCTTCTCGTTTCACCTTCACGAAGCTGTGCAAATAACCGTGCAAGCTCTGAGGACGCACCAGAACTGAGAGGCTTCTCAGCCTGGAGGATGGCAGAGGAATACTCTCTTGGGGATGGCACAGGCCAAGCTCACAGAAAGCTTGGAGACAAATTCCCACTTTCCAGTCTTCAAAATCAGTATTCATTGCAAAAAGCCGTCCCCATGCATTGCATCCTTTCCGCCCAAGCACAATGCTTGACTGAAGAGATGTTGACTTTAGGAAGGTTAAAGGTGGCTGCCTCATCTAACAAATGGGTTTTACCAAGAGGGGAGGGTTGTTTTTTTTTCTCATTTCAGGAATGAAGTGTCAGGAAGATGTAGAGGGCAAACAGGCCCCTGCTGAGCAGCTGAATGACGGCCCCAGCTGCAGAGGGTGCTGGAGCAATGCAAGACCTGCAGTTCTCACATTTGGGAAGTACATGCCAGCTCCCTTTCCCACATCTGAAGTTGGCAGAACAGCAATGACAGCTCCATTGGGAAAATGGGGCCCGAGTAGTTTAACTCAGAATGCCAAGTAATGTGCAGGAGTTGAGTCATGCCCAATGCTGAGACCCCCTGCTTGGGCCTTGCGCGGCTTCCTGAATGCGAACCTAGACCTGCTTCTGGCTGAACCGAACCCTAGATCAACAGGCAGTCCTCCATCCCCTTCTGCTCCCCCAAATGTTCGTGCATGTAGATAACTGGGATTAATGGTAGCATAATTAACTAGATCCTTGTAGAGGCTGAAAGTAGAGCTGAGAATCTGCAGACCAAGGCTTGAATCCAAACAGCCCCCCATAACCTGTGTGACTTGCGTGGGTGTTATACATGCGATGACACATGCAGAGAAGGAAGGTGAGACACTCTGCATCTGCAAAAAACTTCTGGGCTCTGACTTGGTTCTGCAAGTGCTCAGAACAGTTGCAGCTTTCACAATTTCACCATAACCTGGCCTTTTGGACAAAGAGCAATCATCTGGAGTGTTTCCTGCTGTCAGTGAGCTGGAAACACCTTGTAATTTTTATTCTCCACTACAACACAGGAGTAGTTTCCATCATTATGCAAAGCTCTTCCTAGAGAATGCATCAGGTATCAGATGTATTTTGCAAGAGAGCCAGGAATCATGTGAAAATAGAACAGAATTTGATGTTCCTGTTCAGAAAGATCAGCACTAAATCCATTTGACTTCCTGGAGAAGGCCAAGCTCTAAGACCCAACAGATACCAGGATAAGCACACTTCCCCCCTGACACCCCACGATTCCTTGAGATGGTATAATTCAGAGGTATACAGAGCCAAGCAAAAGAACTAGTGTACCACCTAGCCCCTGGAAGAACTGAGGCTCCAGGTCAGTCTAGGAAATCTCTTTGCATCTACGAGGGAACACGAAACCCTGCACAAGGGGCAGGAGGGGATGGGAAGGAGGCTCCCTCCATTCTGCTCTCCTGCTTGGGTTGTTCTGAGTCTACACCAACACACTCCAAGATACAGCCTTGCTGTTTCCCCAGAAACTGTAAATATGTGTCTCACCAACTCCTTATTGCTTTTTTAAACTCATGTAGAGGATTATGGAATGCCCATAAAAATACAAAAAAGAATCATTTCATCAAGACTTCAGTACTTATTAGCACGGAGAACAGAGGAAGCAGTTTTGTTTCCTTATACCAAAGACATTTTCTGAGTTGAGATGCTATCATTCTGTTTCGTGCAAATATTTTATGGGGTACAACCTCCAGCGCTGCATGTCCTGGGGGGAATCTGCCTTCCATGCACTGAAAGCACCATCTAGCTAAGAAACTTTAACGTACATTCAAAAGGAAAAAAGCAGCTTTCTACTGCTAGAGTTGGTAATCAATCAGCCCTGCCATTCTTCCACTGTCCGCAACCACAGTGCGAAAGCTGGACTTCCAGACTGGACTTTCCCTTGCTGTATTCTTTCCTCAACAAATACAGTGTGGGCTCCCTGGACAGATGGAAATAAATGTTACTTATTAGAAAATGATGCTTTCGCAGAAAGACAAGAGTCCCGACAGGTAAGTCGCAGCATTCGCCTGGTTGTCTGGTACAGACCACACAGAGGGCATCAGAAACAGCCCCCAGCTGAGGCCTCCCAGTTCTCTGCCTCAGACCCCGCTGGTTCCCACTGCCACGTCCTCAAGTCCTGAAAGCTGCAGGACAAAAGCAAGCACCTAAGCAGGACAGCGAGACAAGACATTGCTTTCTTTGACAAGCAGCCCAATAAGAACAGCAGAGTTCTGTTCATTTTCTCACATGTTATTTAAAATTATCCTTCTTTTCAGGCTTACAGTTAAGTGACTTTTCACAGTATAGCAAGGTGTAGAGGAATAAGCACTGCAAAGGGTTGCAAGGAGACTACAGAAATAGGGAACACATGCATGCAAGCTGTCGATGAAAGCATGGACAACAACTTCAGGAGAAACTGCAGTTGCGCTAGCAGGGCTCTTGAGTGGGGCGTTGGGGCGTCCCCAGCTGCCACCCCTGCAGAAACGGGAGCCAGGGCAGATTCCTTGGCTCTAAAGTCTAAGAATCTGCTTTCTGTTAAGAAAAACTGTAAAACTTTCAGCAAAAGATGAAAACCATGTCTCCTATTGGCATAAAAGCAGGAGATTTCTTTACAGGAAGGAGTGGCATATTGAAAATTCCCTGGGAAGTAGGAGACAGAAAGGATAGGTGCCATTAGCAGCAAGCTCCAGCTCTCGGCAAATTCAGCTGTGTTACAAAGCTAACAAAAAGAGTCACCCAAAACCTTATGCATGTGCACGAACCAGGTCTCATACTTTTTTTAAAACTTACAATTGGGCCTTAAATTAAATATAATCTGTGAAGTCCTCTCTTGCTTTTATTTCCCACTTGTTATCTGCTGAATTCTGTATCTGGTTTAGGGCTTTTTCCAAATCCAAAACTTGGGGAATTTTGTTAACTGCAATAAAAATAACTTCACAGTGTTACAGGGAAACATTAAAGCCTTTTTGTTGTGTGCTGCTCTCTCCGTTTTCAAAAAAATACAGACAATGTTTCTTTAAAAGTCTCCATCTGCAAATCCCATTAGATGTGCATATAAGGTTTCGGATGATTAATAGGTGCCTGCTTTGCTTTGGTTGGAGGGACTCAGTGCATGCAGGTTAACCCCTCCCTCCCCTCGCTCACATTTCACTTCACAAACTTGTCACTCTACCCTCGGCACAGTATTTAAAAAGTTTCACCCATGTCCAGCACCTCACTAGGAAGAAAGCTTCAGGCCTTGGGAAAGGCTCCAGGGCAATTGCGGCACGGATCTGCTTATGGTTTTCCAGCCGGGACAATGAAGATGTTTAGAAGAGCTCCCAAAGTAGCAAATTTGCAACAGCATAAAGCTCATGAACAAACTGTTTTTTAGGGAGGAATTGGATTTCTAGTTCCTGTGAAAGTTAGGAATTCTCACGGCAGCTGCCGCTCCATTTTCAAAGCCTGAGCGCCAAGGCGGGAACGTGGCTGGCGGTGGGGCGAGCCGATGGAGCCCACCACCAGCAGCTGCATGCGAAGCCCGCCAGCTCCCGCTCCGCTCTGGGGCTGCCTGCGGGGTGCCCGTGCCGACGTGGCCCCGGCTGCAGGGCTGAGCCCCCTGCCCCCAGCGCCCTTCTCCTTCCACCAGAAGTCGGACTTTGCTCCGTACTGTGATTTCGCAGCCTCCTGCCTGGCGGCGGCTCCCCACAGCTTCCCCCGGGAGCAGCGGGCGCTCGCAGAGCAGCATCCCTCTCCCCAGCGCACCAGCTGGCACCCGGCCGCCACCGAGGCCAGACGACGCCTCAACCCGGCGCTGGCTTCAGTGTCTGCGGAGCCTGAAGGCGGCAGCCCCAACCTGCTGGGTGCTGCCATGGCCGTGCATGGTGGCTATGAGCTACCAGGAAACACTCCAAACAGGACTGAGAAAAAGGCATCCAGAAGGAAAAAGGAAAACTCAGGTAGGTCACAAAAAATCAGGGATGTGGGCTAGTGCAGGCTATAGAACAGGAGCACCTATGAGATTGGGAGTTAAGAAATAAAGCCTATGAAGAAAACATTTTATAATTCTTGCCTAGGGAAACTTATACAACATCAAAACTGAATTGTTTTTTCTTTGATGATCTCCTGTGTTTGTACTTCACGTCTGCAAATCTTGCTAACTGAACCAGGCACTTCCCTTGCCAGCACAATGCAGATTTGCTGTCACCGCAATCACACGGCATGTGCAAGCAGCGCTCAGAGTGCGCGGAGGTGCCGGCATGCACGGCTTACCTGCCATCCGCCTAGTGCACAAGGAAGGAGCCCTTGTCTTGAGCTGCCTGTGCTGGTTGGGAGTGTTGCAGTGGGATTTATGGTCAGAAGTACCAGATGCATCGAAGTCTCCCTTTTGAGATAAATTCAACTTGCCTCACTAAATATTAAATGCTTTCACTTCAAAACAGTAGACACTACAAGCTTGCCCATAAGCACAATGTCCAGCAATAAGGAAAACAATGTAATTTTTCATTGTGTGATCATAACTAGCAAAACACGCTCTTTCTACAGCATAATGTTCAAGAATTTCACAGATATATAATCTCTTATCTAGATATGTGAAATACATATTAAATAGTTTCCTCTGAAGGAAGGTATTGAAAGTTAAAATGTTTATATGTGTTCATTTGCTACTGTGCTAATTTACAAGCTACAGCATGCTTTTCCCCACAGCACTGTTATGAGGCTGGGACTATTTTCCAGTATCCCCATTTTACAAATAGAGAACTGAGACATGTAGATAAAATGATTTTTCTGAAGTTTTGCAGGTTGGCTACGAAAGAGCCACTAATGCAAGTCTCATTTCTCCATCCTGCAGTTTAAACAACGCGCGCGGATCCACTCTCTTTCCATCGCGCTTCCCGTTCCCGTCTCTGCTCTCCTACAGTGCTGGACAGGCCCACTCGGGGCACCCATGAAATAGCTAATATTCTGAGCCTCTTTGTGCCCTGAAGGCTAGTTTACTACCCTCAGTACTGTGTTTTCTTCTTTAGAAACCCAGCTTTGTATTATTTAAGGCCATCTCTATTCCAAAAACATTTTTTGGGCAACCATTTCCCCCAAAACTCAAATGCAAAGAAGTTTTTCTTTTTTTTTAAGGGAAAAATGCTTTTATTAAAACATTTATTAGTCACAGGGTAAAGAGCAGATTTCCATGCACTCAGAGCATGGGGATATCCTTATTCTTAAAGCGACGGAGATGATTCCAAAGCATATCCCCTGTTTTAAGGAGAAGACAAATGCTCCTTCTGCTCTTTATTGTCAGCAGCCTTGACGTTTTCTTTTCACACTTGCTCTGCCCACATGCTTATCATTTCAAGGAGCCGTAAGCAAAGACATCACTGCGGTGCAAAGTGCTTCCTACCTGCCAGCAGCAGCTGCTGGCCATGCAAGCTGCTCCTCTAGGGAAGGCAGAATAACAGAAACACCCTGCAACCTTTTCCTGCTCTCCCCAGACAAAATAAAGCAAATGGGCGAATGCCGATCAATGCTTTTATTGCTGCTTCCTGAGCTTTCACTGCAGTTCTGGCGATGTGTCCGGACACACACCGATTGTGTGTTGGAAGGGGGGACATGCGGCCTCTCTCTCCTCTGGAGAGTTTTCCCTCACTGGGCACCCAGAGCCCTCTCTTCAGAAATTAGTAGGCTAATAAAGAAAGAAAAATTTGAAATCACCTGAAGACAAACACTGCAAAATAAAGTCACTTTTCTTGGTTGGTGCATTACCAGCTACCATCTTATTGAACTGCAGTATAGCTATGGCATGACAATGATTTGTTTTGGTGTGAAAACTTCCAGTTCTCACCAACACTTGATTATTACAAAATAGGCAGTGAGGATCTTAGAATATGGTTCTTTGCAGAGTATTCTGAGAAAAGTCTAACATAACCATATTTCTCAGACAAATAAGCAGAATGATGTAAAAATGAAAAAAAAAAAACCCTTGACAATCTTTAAAATTTTCTTTGAAACTTTGATATATTCAAAACGTTTATAAAACTTCTTTGCTATGGTGGTAACAGCAGTGGCATTTCCTACCAGCAGCCGTGCGCAGCCATGCAGGCACCCTTCCCCTTCCTCTACAGGAGTCTTCAGTCCTTTAGGGGCCTTATTCAGTCCCAACTTTGCAGGCTCATGATGACCTGAAGACAGAAGGGAGCCAAGTGTTGGTTTTCACAGCTGGTTCTGCAGCCTTTCCACAAGTCAGAGCCATTAACGTTTTCAAATTTTTTTTTATACAGGGCTACAAGGATTCAGTTCTGTACAACTTAGCAAATCAGTTAAAGCAATGCCTTTGCAATTACAGCATTTAAGAGGCTAATGGACTTTAAAATGACTTAGAGTTTAATACTGTCTTTCACGTACAATTAAGTAAAAAGTTAGGAACACACAGCAACCTGTAAGGAAACTCCAAAGCACTAAATTAATCTCTAAAGTCAAAAGACAAATGATAACTTTTGGGAGACTGACAGGAGCCCTGCAGGTTGTGAAAAGAAAAGAAAAGAAAAGAAAAGAAAAGAAAAGAAAAGAAAAGAGAAAAGAGAAAAGAGAAGAGAAGAGAAGAGAAGAGAAGAGAAGAGAAGAGAAGAGAAGAGAAGAGAAAAGAATTGCCACATTTGTGTTCATTTCTTAGCATAGTTGGTATAGCATCCCTGCAGCTATGGCTTGAAATTTGGCTTCAGAAATGTGCCTTTTCCAGCCACATTGCAGCTAAGTGCATGGATAGCAAAAAAGTGTTTTGAGGCAGCATAGTGACAAGGATGATACTGAGGCCAGTCGCACACACAGCTCCCTGATTCCCTTACAGGTTTCCTTCAGTGAGGATACAAAGAAGCTGAAAGTCAGGAGGATGCAGGGCTGACGCAGGGACACTGGTTCTCTGCTGTTGATTGTTTCTCCATGCTCTGCCCTCACCATATTCCCCAAATATACACCAGCCCAGGGTGCTTCCTCAGTGACTTTGCTTTGCCCCCTGCACTGGAGAAGGTCCCCATACACTCATTACACATCATGCACACATTTACGTGCTAGCTTTGCTTTGCTGCCAGTTGCTGGGTAGTGACTGTGATGCAGCAGCCAGCATCAAGGGAGAGCAATAATACATATATATGGAGTGAAAGTAAAGATGTGGGGAAGATGACTGCTACTGAGAGTACCATTTAGATGCAATGATTGCAAGGGATGTGGAAGCTTCCTTCCCAAAGCTGCTCAGTCCTAGCCTTGCAGACCTAGGTCTGTGCTTCTGCAGTTCTGGCAATGTGCCCCTTCCTTTCCCTTAGCTGTCCCAGCTTTGGCCCCTTGATCCAAAGACTGACAAGCTGGAGGGGGCATAAAACAAGCTTCTTAAACTAATGTCCAACTTAGCCCTTCAATCAGTAGTTTACATCAGATCCCTACAATGCGCATATCCACATAGATCGATGTAACTGCAAATTACACAACGTGTGCTTGTCTCTTAGAAAACCAGAGCTCAAGCAACAAGCCAGAAACAAGCAGCAAATCACGGAAGGAAAGGACAGCTTTCACTAAGGAGCAGCTACGGGAGCTGGAAGCTGAATTTGCCCACCATAATTACCTGACAAGGCTCAGGAGATACGAGATAGCTGTGAACCTGGATCTCACAGAGAGACAAGTAATTCCTGAACCCCTACCTCCCCAGCTTCTCCTCCCTTCCCCATCATTTCTTCCTAATGCTATAAAACAGACATGTCACTCAAGGGTGGACTTTTGTAATGGCACAGAAGTATTTTAATACAAAACCTCCAAATTCTTTTAAGCACATTTGTTGAAATTTCCTGCAAGTAGTTAATAGATGTAATTCTGTTAGTCTAAACTACATAAGACACATTTAGGAATGTCTGATATCTGCTGAGCTGTTGTTTGTCACCACTCTTTGGTGCATACTGATGTGCCATGAGTTGCAGAAGGAATATGGATATCATGTTAGACTCCAGTTACCAGGACGTTATTTGAACGTTACGTGTTTAATAATTTGCATCCTTCCTGGGTCATGTAATATTTTGAGGGGATAAGGGAAGACAAAAATGCAGAGTTTTGCGGAGACAGATATTTCTGTTCTCCCATTGTGATAGCCAGGGTTTCCTTATCAAAGCTTAATGAACAACAGAGGAATTGCTCAATTAAATGAAGCCAATTACAATTCCTGAAACATTAGATTGGCTGGCCTGACTGTTAAAAGGCATTTAGGGACACCATGCCCATCAAATTTACATGATTAACTGACACAGAGATGGACCCTGGGCAAAGCACTTGTACTGCTGGTTTCTAGGAGAAACATCTGTCTACAACAGATTAGTGAGAATTGTCCCTGCCCTCATTAGAGAGATGGCTTAGTTAACCTTGTGACGCCCCTTCCACCTTTTCTTCCAGAATCCCACAAAACATTCGTTTATCAATATACAACTGGCTACATGGGGTCTGCCTATACGGCTGAAATTGAGGCAATAAGTAACATTTCCTTTCTATCATCCAGGTCAAAGTATGGTTTCAAAATAGAAGAATGAAGTGGAAGCGTGTTAAAGGCGGGCAGCCAGTGTCCCCCCAGGACCATGACACAGAAGATGTGGACTCTGCTGCCTCCCCCAGCTCTGAATAGTCCTTGCAGCAGTGAGGAGGGGTATGGAGAGGGGACTGCTCACAGAGCGGATGCTGCGCGGCTCCGATCAGCGCTGTCGCCGCGAGATGAGCCTGCCTGCAAAACCTGTAGCCCTGAGCCTTTGAAAGGGGAATGATGCTCTAAGTGCAGAGGCACTTAAAGAACACAGGGGAAAAAAGCCAAGGAAGGGCATGACTTTGATTTTTGTCTGAATGAATTTAACTCTCCAGAATTGTCTTACTTCCACAGGTGTGTCTTCAGAATATTAACTAAAAACACTGAATATAAAGCAGGAATAATGTTGTCTAGGCTCTCAAATGCTCAGAAAATACAGGTCGTCAGGCAGCAAGAAAGGGTTCAATGAGTGATAATGCAACGCCGTATTCACATCCAACCCTTCCCTGGTCACTTCTATGCATTCTGCATTTGGAGCTGGCATGGCACATTTTCCTTGTGCCTTCCTTCAAGTCATCAATAAATGTGTTGGTAGTCACTGATTTTTCATGCAATATGAACAGAAAACATACATGGCCAGGCAATAAGATAAAAAACAAAAATTTGAGGGCAAAACTATAGACACAATGCTGCTTGCCTGTTGGGGAGGAGATGGCTTTCCCCTTAGGAATACAAGAGGGCAGGTGCCTTGCTGATAGCAGCAATTTGTGGCAGGAGATTTCTTCCAAGCTTACAGCAAATCCTGAAATCATGTTGCTAAATCTCAAATTCAAATATTTTTTCAAAACAATCACTACCAAATATCACATCAGATACAGCAAAGATTAAGCCTTCTGAACACAGTAGCTATCACTGTTTTGTTTTAGATATTTTTGTCTCTTTAACTGAAGGAAAACTACTCTTTCATGCTCTTTCTTTTCTTTCTTTTGTATTTCTGGAAACTCTCTGAACACCCAGTATTTTCTTTGTGAATTTAGGATTGTTAGGAGAAGCAGAAAACAATATTATGGGGAGTGATTTAGCTGAGTTTTCCTGTCTTCAAATTCTTGGTTTGTTTTCCGTTGGAAACAAAACTTTCCGCATAACAAGCATGCACATGTGTATATTTAAATCACGTACAAATACATCTGTCAATCAACGTATTGTCTGGATTTACACTTATTACTCATAGACCTCAAAATCAGTATCACGGTTTATCAAATTTACAGTTATGTGACCAACTTAGCCTTTTTTTGGCTGTTTGCAAACTTTCCATTAATATGTTATTTTTTTGTGAATTTTTTTAGTGTTTGCAACTGTTCAACTAGTTCATACAAATGCAAAGTATCTTTTCTCTTCAAAACATGTAGACATACTGTGGCTTTTTTGTCATTCCATTTTGATTTTTTTCTCAGTGCTTGATCACCTCTGCCTCTGACAGGCTTTGAGGACATCAGGAAACTTTACCAGTGATCTTTAAAGCCACTAAAGCTGAGATAGCCAACTGCCCCTATTTCAAATGTAAATAATATATTAAAAAAACCTTTCCAATACAAGATCATAAACTGTCCTGGCACCACCAGATATCTTAACAACACTTCCACTTGAAAATGTTCCCCTTTCATTCAAAAATTGTATTATATCAAGTTTATTACAAAGTTTTAGGAAAGCATAGTGTCTGTTTCTATTTCTTCTGTCCTTTTGTTTAATGTATTCTAATGCAATTTTGCCTTTTTTAAACAGATTTTCACACTAGCATATTACATAATGAGTTTTGAGAATACTGAAACTCATGTTTAAACACTTGAAAGGTAAGCACTATTTGCAGCTGTGGCATGCTATCATACTGTCTTCATTTCAGCTTATTCTGCTGCATCGTTTTGGGGCATTAACTTGGAGAAACACAAAATACTCTGCAGATATGGTGGATATAAAGTTACATATCTGGATGATATGTTCATAAACTTATCTGTGGTCATTCCACTTTGTAAAAGACCTCAGAATAGCTAATATGAACATTTGTTGTAAAAGAGATGATGCATTCTTTTCAAAGAGCTAAGAATTACTGTGTCTACTATGAAAAATTGTCCATCCACTCCATCTTTTAAAATTTCCAGACTATTTGACAGATGAAAATTGAACATTTTAGAGTAGACATTAATGCAAAAATGATTTAAAAATAAAGAAACTCGAGAAGTGAAAAGTTATACAAGGTATTTTCCATGCTGTGACCACAGCAGGGATGCAAACACTGGTAAATCCTGTGAGTTTCAGAGGTGTAATCCAGTGACTTCTCAGGCCAGCCAGCCAGCCACTCAGCCAGAACTGTCACCTGTAAAAAGTCCACTAATTTCTCTGGAGCAACCAGCATGCACCTCCCCTCCATAAGCTTAAATAACTGCTGCATTTACTGCTAATTAATAATTAATAAGAATAATTAAGAATAGGCATGTCCTCTCCCTAGGCTAGACCTACTTGTCTCACTTAAGATCTTTATGGAGAGGAAACACTATCCTCATTTTCCTCCCGGTCAGACTGTGTGAGATTGGTATGGGATTTCAGTAGGAGACCTTGCAGACAGGAGCTTTTGGCCAGATCCCAGCTGCGGCAGCAGCACTAAGCCAAGGCACACCATCAGAGTGTGATCGTTATTTGGGTTTCGTAAAACTAGGTGGTTAAAAAAAAGGCTCACACACAGATGAGAAGAACTCATAGATTATGGTAACTTTAAGAGCAGAGAATGTCTATTGCTCTGCTTAAACTTTGGTGCCTTCTGATTAAGATTCTGATTAAATTTCTCACTAGTTTAACTCTCGCTCTTGATAAACACTGAAGAAAAAGCTATTTCTGTGAAAAACTCTGGTGCCAACTCAGGCATCCTAGCCCCATTTCCAGGAACAAGAAACACCTCATGTCCGGGTTCCTTTGCTGCTCATTTCCTTGTAAGCACTGAAGCCAGCTGTGACTGTGCATCAGCCCACCACCTCCTCCCTGCTATGTTTAGGCAGTTTGCAAGCTGCAGAAGAAGTTTATTTTGTGATGAGACCTGTTGGGCTCTTGGCTACTACCATAAACCAAAATGAATCTAGATCAACTCCTCACCCAGAAAGAAGCTTAATAAATATTCCCTTTCAGGGAAGCTGATTGGATCCTAGTTCACTTAAAAGTGAGTCAAAGGGATCTCAGTTTGCACCTATAATTACAGCGCCTAAACTGCTCTTGCTCTGACTCTTGACAAATAGGTACAAGTCACCCATGAGATCATTTTATGCTGGAGTTTCCATGTGAAACTGTCAGCTTATTCTGAGATTTTAGTGTTTCATGATGGAACATTTTGCCATCAAAGCGTTTGACCCCCTGAACCTTTGGTGCCAAGAATCTTTCAGGCAAAGCCTGTCGCCTGGGAGAAAAATCTCTGACCTTCAATTATTCTTCTCAGAAATACACATCAGGCTTTATTCTCCCTGCGGAAGGGAAGTAAGCTACCTGGGGATGTTTGGCAATGCTTCCCATGACCGAAGCTCAATAAATAATCTGTGCACAGTCACCCACATAACATAGGAAGGGTCTGACAGGTCTTCTACAGGAAGCATGTGCAGGCAGAGGAACAAGATTTCTTCCCATATAAGGCCCACGGAAACAATCCATGGGGAATGGGGATATCTGTATAAACTCACCAATATGTGCTGAAGTCCTTTATTTCTGTGCTGCCTCTTCCAAATGCAGGAAGAAAAGCACTTTCACTAGAAGCCAACACTGCTATTAATTCCTGTTCTAACTTTCTAGCAGCTCTGTGAGAAGACAGCTGCATGGTTTTTAATTGAACAAACTGAATGTCTGGACTTCTGAGATGAGCTGTCCAAGTCATGCATGAATATGTAATTATTCATCTGAGTTTCTTAAAAGGTATCTTACATGTTATGTGGTCCAGAGCACACAAATAAAGGGCCTCCCAGCAAAATACACTATTTCCTATTATTCACTCTTGACAAATTCCCTTGCAATAAGGGGCTGAATTTTGTACTCTTCAAAACAATAACGTCAAAAAAAGGCATGATGGCAGTACAGGCAGATGAACCCATGGTAGCTACTTCAATGCTTTGTTAATGTAAAGGGGAAACGCTCCAAGCTTGCTAATTCTGTTACTGGCACTACATTGCAAGGGCAATGCTTAAAGCCAGTCAATTTTTGTCCACATTGCACCTAGGAGAAAGCCTCTAGCTATTGCCAGGGGTTTAGATGGTACTTATTCAGGAAAAATGTCTCTGGGAATTTGAGTTCCTGAATGAATATCAAAACTTGCCAAAGAAACAATGAAATATAAAATCCAAATCTCCTGAGTATGTTTCTTCTTATTTTGGCAATTTTTTAGTTCAAGATGTTTTCAGACATATTACAGTAGTCTCATGGAGATGATGCTATACAATATCCAATCAGGTGCTTCAATGAAATTTCACAGCAATAATCACTAGTATTAATAAAATAGATATAAAGCCAGTCATAATTAACTGTCAGCATAGCTGAACCTGTCTGTGCACAGCTATGAGATTACCATATTATTAAATTACACTCCCTTTGTAGAAGTTATTCATGCTGGTCTCATCTGTTAACTCTCTATGGGTTCTTTCAGCATCTGAACAATAAAGGTTATCTTCAGTCATCTGTGGCAAACATATTCAGAATACCTGCTTCAAAAGAAAAGATTATAAATCAGTTCCTTAGAAACACAGGTATAATGAAGATGATTGCAAACAAACAGCTCAAAAAAATAACTCCTTAGAGTGGAGTAACATTCTGCTCTGTTCCTTCTGCATGTGTTTCTTACAGGCTGTTACTCTTAATTATCAAATATATGCAAGAAAAGGATTTGTAGAGGGAGAATCCTACTGCACCCTCGATCCAGAGACAGAAAGCTGGAGTGCCGTGCATGGAAACGTGTGCCAAAGCACTGCTGTGCCTGGCTGCAGAGCACCCATCCCACGCTGGACTAGGCGGCTGCAAGGCACAACAAGCACTGCAGCCGGTGACGAAACGCTCTGCCCCACTCTAGCATTCCTGAGCAGGGACCCTAATGAGAAACCTGTCTATACTGCAGGGTAAACAACCCTGCTCTATTTACAGTCTGTCTTAGTACCAGATCAAGGAAAAATTCAGCAATAATGAAGGACAAATATCTTTCAGGAATGGGAGACAGGCTAGATGACTTTTGGAATATATTTTTCTATGGTTTGATAGTAGCAAATTCACAGTAATAAAATATTTTGCTCAAGTGCATGCCATTAGGAAAGCTCTTCCTGTCCCAGAGAGCAATCTGCCTCCCGTGTAGAAACAGTCAGCAGCTGCCACCACTAAGGGCTTGTGGAAGCAGGTGTGGAGTCACCAGAGCTTCGAGGAAGTGCCAGATTCCTATTCTGGAAACATATTTTTATTCCTTTCTGAATGGAAGCGTGCTCTGCAGAAGCTGTGACGCAGTTTCACATGAGCCAGCCCTTGCCTAGCCCAGGGAAGGGGTTTGTACTTGGAAGAGTGTCACCTTGTGGTAAGTGTCACCCGTGGTGAGCACTTTAGTGTTTACTGCAAACAGCAAAAATCTCTCTCCACCCAAGAGAAACGGTTTTCTGCCATTGCAGGGTTTGAGCACGGTGCACATAACACCAGCAGGAGCCAGATACCAACCCAGGGCTGTTACAGAAGTGCTTCCTCCCTTCTTTGCTTAGCAGAAGTTCTGTGTTTGGTTATTTTCATTCACTCTTGTTTGTTTGTTATTTCAAATGTTGCTAGTTGTGGCCAGGTGATCACAAACATCTCATGCTTTTCTAAAGGAGACTCTCCCAGCAGGGAGCGTATCTACCCAAACAGCCTTACCATGGCCCACAGTGTCTGCAGGTCCCCAGCAGAGGCCTGGGGGGAGATGCTCGCGCCCGGGGCAGGCTGCACCGCACCTCCCCGCCCACCTCCAGACCGGCTTCTCCCGAGATACCCGAAACTGCTGCACGACCTGTGCGATTGCCATGAGCCCTGCTGGGGAGCTCCCTACACTTCATGATGGCCATGTTAAGCCCATCAAGGAGAGAGGCAACACTGCAGCCAGATGTGAACTTGACTGCACTAAATGAGCAACTTGTCCTAAATCATAAGCCACAGGTAGTGAAAGGCCCTTACAGAGCAAACAGTGGCATCGGCCTTCATAAATTATACTTATGCCTGGAGAAGCTGCTTGCAGCCCTAAGCATTTCAGGTTTATTTTCCACATACCATAGCCCCTGCTGCTGCAAATCTCTGTCTCCCTGAAAAAGACCCCTTCTCTGTCAGCATTACAAGCTGGTGAAAGGGCTAAGGAATGGGATAGCTGCTCACAACTGCACTTTTCACCGAGGCTGGTAATAAAAAGTGTCCAATAAAAACATGACACTTCCTTTTCCATAAGGTATTACTTAAGTGGATATGACTGTATTTCATCAGGGAGACAGCAGAGTGAAAAATTGGAAGCAACAGCTCCGCTTCCCTTCAAACACTTTTTAAAGCTATGACATATCCCTGTTAATGTTTTCTTAAACCACCTGCTCATACTTTTCCCTGACAATGTAAGAGGCGAAGCTTGCAGAGAGCATAGTTGTGTACCACAATGGTAAAACTGTTTGAGTTGGCTGGGTGTGACTGAGGCAAAAGCTGTGATGTCTTCTGCATCTCCTCCAAGATGCTTATTGCAAGGACTGGGAAAACAAGGTGCTAAGAGAGAGCAAGCTAGACAAAATATCCAGAGGCTGCCTGCCCATAGGATTCTCTCCAGCAGAACCACTGCTCTTCGTCCAAGTAAATTTGTGACCCTTCAGGGGCAGATAATGACTCCCTTCCCCCTGTGCGCTGTGAGTCTGGCCGAGTTACAGCCATGTGACATGACGTTCATTACCTGCCTTTCCTGAGCTCCCTTTCCTGTGGCATTTTTTTTCCTGTGTAATAGACGCCAAAGTTGCAGATGGTGGACATTGTCTCTCTTTATCAGGCTATCTGGTCCTGGCATTCATAAGTGTCCAAAAAAAGCCCCCCAAAAAACAAAGAAGTCTGGAAACTTGCTACATTTTTGCAATGCGACCTCAAAGATGCAGAACTGGGGGTTGCTGTAAGCCATGAACTGGTGACAGCACTTCCTGAAGCTGAGATACATCTCACAAAAACCCTCCTGGCAGCACTTTTGAGAAGACATTCCTTGTCTGAAGTAATCATGATTTAAGTTTTGCTTCCTTCCCTGCACAGAAGACTTTGATGGAAGCTTACTCAATGCTGTACACAGGTTTCCACTACCTGCAGTAGTTCGGGGATGCTGACGAGCTGCACAGCATAATTTTCCAATGAAACATTAAGCCTCTCTCAAAACTAGAGATTAAACACTAGTTGCTATTTGTGTTTTTCAGTGCTTGTATTGTGCCGTTGAGTAGGTCAGAGATGATCTGGAGTCCCTTCATAGCAGCGCCTACAAAGCTACTGGGGCCACAGTTTGGCACCAGAGCCTCCAAGTATCTCCTGCTCTAACACCAGCATCACTAACAGGGTCCCAGACAGTTTGGTGCTTGCATCCTGGCTCTTGTTTAAAGATTTGAAAACACAGACTACTTTGCTTGAAAATTATACTAACAGAGTGGAGCTACTTGGGGCTGGAGTTTAATTTCCAGCTGTGATGTGTCAGCTCCAGCTGTGAGATTTCTCATGTTAATTAGTTGCAACTCAGAGATAAATCTGATTTAGTCTGTATGAAGCTATGAGTAGAAGGTGAAAGTATATGGATTCACATGCAAATTTAGTTGCACGAAACTAAATGGTCAAGAGAGGACCCTGCATTTGGATTGGCTTAATGTAGGGAGATGCCAGTCTTTTTAAAGATGAGCAGATGAATGTGGCATTATATATTTGGGATTAATCAGTGGAAGGGCAAATAGGACTACCATAGTGAACTACCATACTACTATAAGGGCAGTGCATCTACTAGGCTTCTAAACTAATATATCTCCATAACAACAACAGTGACTCTTGTTGAAAAGCTTAATTGTTTTCAGAGTTAACCAGTGATATCAAACAATGCATGTGCAGCCATCATTTCTGCAGACTGGTAAAAAAATATATGTTGGTGTAGCTCCTTATAGCAGACAAATCTAAAGAAGGTGATAGCTCAATAGTGCTATTATGGATGGAGAGAAGAAAATAAGCATTCCCTTTCTGAAGTTTTTATATTGTACTGTGATCATAAAAAGTACCTCTCTCTCCAGGATGAAGACAACAGGGCAGCGCAGACCTTAGCTAGCAAGTCTCAGAAATTTCTGAGCCGATTCCAGGAATTTATGATGACACTTATTCACCAGAAGCCTAAGACAGGTCTTCGTCTTGAACAAGAAGCTAAGAGAGGATATGCCAAAGGAGACCAAAAAAAATAATCTAAAAGAGCATCCAGAAAAGGGTCAAGATTAGTCTTTTGGGTGCATCTCCCAAGTTTCCTCTAAGGTTTTGCTTGACTGCTTGCTCTCTAGTTTGACCTATAAAGGGTCTAACAAATCCTGAAGCGATTTATCTTGCAGAGGAAATGAGACAAATCGTTCTGTCTGCACTGAGCCAGCTGTCCACATTTGGGCAGCAGGCATGTGAAATTTAGAAGGGTCACTCTCTTTTGACATTATAAACAAAGATAAGCAGTCCGGGTAAGCATTGCTGGGTACACAACCTGTATAATCAGCCTATATTATCCCCCAAAATATGGGTACTGAAAATGAGCAAACGGAGCTCACACCTGCCTCTTCCAACACGATACTTCGACATATTCCAGAGAACTCCCTGCTATTCTTTAACAGAGTGTGGAATAGGCACAAAGTAGAGACAATGAAAGGAAAGCTATGATGGAAACCTATGAAGAAAACTGCATGCTTCTCTTCCTATATTTAATAATCTGGAGAAGCGATTAGCCAATAAAAGTAAAATGCAAAGATGCACAGCAAAACCAAGGTGTATATCTATACCTGGGTACACACCTCTAGAGAGAGAGCACACAGGAGACATTTGGTATGGGATGATTCCTGGAGCTAAGGTGAATTCAATCTGACAGAAAAATCAAAATCCAATTCCATATTTTACAAAGGAAAAAAAATTCTCCCATTAAAACCACTTTTAATTCTTTTGATAAAAACAAGTATGTCAACACTTCAGCTTTTTTCTGCCCTTTCGTTCTCCTCATCACTGTACTGAGGTGGGCTCCTCTAGAGATGCACCAGTGCAATGTTCACCTTAGCTCTTGTGGCAGGAAGTGCTCCAGATCAGGCCTGATGAGGAAATCTTATTTTACTGAGTAATGGGGCAGAGGGGAGTCTACATAGGATATGGCTGTCATCTGTCAAGCTCTATTTCAGTGTACATCTCAGCCAAGATATAATCTAAATCTTTAGCTGTTGATAGTTACTGCCTCAGCTGTTGCATATCTGGCTTCGGCATATCCTTTCTCATCAGGCTGGGTGGTGTGGTGACTGGGTCTCTCTTCTAGATACCTGGCAACCCAGGCTAGAAAAGCAGGTATCTTACACTACTAAACCAGTGATGCAAATGCAGCAATGCTCTCGCTCTGCAGAGTGCTGTCTGTGCAGCTGACCTGTGCAAGTGTGGACAGAGAGGGAAAAGCTTTGGCATGTGGGATGACTCTGTATACAGACATGCATATTGCTGGTGGGGGCACATAAGAGAGCTGACACGCAACCTCCTGGCTGGTGTGTCCTTCTCACGAGCCATGAGAGCAATCCTGCCGTTTCAGTCTGAATTATCCTGCCCCACCTCCTGAGGCCAAGTGTGGTCAGGTCTCGAACACAGTTTCTCCTGTGCATTTTATATTTGTGACTTTGATTATGAATATTTAAGTCCATTGCTTCCTGGGAATCTCCAGAGAAGTCACACCAAAACATTAATCTGTGATGAGACACTGCTCTGCCGCAGAAACAACAGTCTCTATTGATATAATTGAAAAAAAAAAAAAGCGCCTGCCATTATTCCACTCTTTTCACTGGATACACCTTATCATATGACTAGCAAAGCCTAATGTTTGGTTAAGGAGTGCAAAGGTTAACACACACCAGATGGCAGAGAACCGTATTTTTGCAGGGGCTGAAGAACCATTTGGCTGAAAATACCTTAGACTAGAAATCTGGGGCAGAAAGAGTGGAGGTTTCTCAGCGTTTTACATGGAAAAGCCAACAATTTGCATACAACCTAGAGTCCTAATGCCTCCTCAAGGTTGCTAGAGCTGCTGTCTCATGCAGCATCATGTACATTTTACATAACACATTGGTCTGTGGGCCACTTGGTATTTGCACTTAGGGGATGCATGCCACGGAGAGCAGTGCCATGCAAAGCACCCCCAGCTGGACCCCTGGCACTGTGCTAGCTGCTGAACTCGCATGCAGTCATTGCAGCATCACAAAAAGAGCGGTGGCAATGACATGTTCACGTCCAGCAGTGACGGGATTTTAACTGAGAGCGCTGCTGCTGCTGGCACGAAGGCAGCGGGCCTGGGGGCAGCACGTGGGTGCCAGATAGATAGCAGCTGCGAGGGTGCGTTTCTCCTGCAGCTCCCTGCCAGCCTCCTGCCCCTCTGTGAGCTTGCCAGGGGAGGGAGTCCCTCGAGGTCCCACACGCACGTCCCTACGTGGGCAAACACAGCGTAACTAACGCTCACCCTAATCCTTTGGCTCATGCTGTCTGGAAAGCAGAAGAGCCGTTTTAGGAACCACTTTCTAGCCAGACGTTTGACTGGGACATGTTCTACATGAGGAGAGGTTACAGATCCCACTCCCACCAGTGTTTCCTGAGTGGAGCCAGGCGCACGCAGCACATCCGGCAGCTGCAGCCCAACTTCTCCACTGCGTGGAGCGGACGCAGGGCCCGTCGGCTGCCCATGCTCTCTCTGCTCCGGCACTGCTCCTATTACATTTCATCAGCCACTATCTCATATTTTGGGTAATTCTCATCCCCTAGGGAAAGCGTATGCCCCCTCTGAGAAATATTATATGTCTGCGTTAGTGACTGGACTCTGAGTACTGGATCCCTGCAGCACAGCTAAGCGCGCAGACAGGAAACCCACTTTCTCTCAGCGACTGCAGCAGAAGGGCTCCTGTCTGACTGCTGCTTGCCTGGTGCTGGCTGTAAAACAATCGTAGTGTCAGGCTATCGCCTTTCACACTGCATTTGTGAGTTATGACAGGGCAGCATACACCACCATCCTGGGGATGGGCAGGTGCTGCAGAGCCCCACAGCCTCCTTTCCCCATCCTCCCCTTGCACAGGGCCACCTTGTTTTAATTTGCACATGGAGAAAGGGTTTGCATCCAGGACTAGGCTTTTCAAGCACCATTCCCTGCCTCTACACTTCAAAAAAAATTTTTTTTTCACTTTTACACAGGGGTAGGCAGCTGGTTGTCTGGAAGGTCCTTGGGGACCGGATTGCAAAGAGATAATGGAAGTGAGTAACAGAGTGGACGGTGACTTCATGCCATGAAGATTCGAGTCATGTTTCTCTTTCTTTCCTTTTTAAAGGGGAAAACATTTTTCAAGCCTCCCTCAATCCTACTGTGGGTTCCTGGCTGTGAAGTGAGAAACAGATGACATCTACACTGACACACAGGCTTTTGCACTGCTTTTACTTTTTAATTCAATGAGCAACTCCGGTGCCCCATGCTGATACCCTCTGCTCACCTGTCACCCACAGTCCCCATGCAGAGAATTTCCTACACTTGGGCACTTATTGTCTGGTGAATGCTGGCCCAGCAATGCTATAGTAAAGCTGGCTGACAGGAGAAAAAGAGAGAAAAAGCATCATTTCCTCCTTTCAATACTCACTGCACAAACATCCCTGCAGATTTATGCTTTGGTCTGGTTTCCTTTCATTTGATATTTCTCTCTTTAGAGACGATCCAAGGAGAGATGTAACTGATGAGAATCTGCACACAGATCCTAGCTCAGCAGAGGAAAATCCATCAGGTCTTCCTTGCTCCTTCCACTTCCTTAGCTGCAGGGAGGAGCAGAACAGGGCTCTGGTCTGAGCATCAGGCTCCAGGGAGGGCAGGAAGTTCTGGGAGTGGACAAATATTATGGAGCCCTGTAAGTCCCTCACAAAATGGTCTAGGAAGCTCTCTTCCAGGGAAAAGAAGCATCACTGCATGAAAATTAATAACAACTGTTTCTATCTGAAGTTAATTGAAAAGGACATTCTGGGAAAAAGTGTAGTTCAAGAAGCTGAACTTCATTAAAATGTTTTGAGATTTTCTGCTCAGACCAGACTCTGCTTGCTCCCAAGGTCAGCACTACTCTTCTTTCCCTTGGTGTGACCGTATTAGGCTAACTTCAGTCTAAGCTTGTATACCACTAGCTAGCTTCTGCTCAAGAAACTTAATTTCATATTCTCAGGTCTGGCTGCAATCTCCAGCCTTGCACATCCCTAAAAGAAGAAATAATAGGGCATTTTTCATGAAATTTATGGCTGAGAAACTCCTGATCTTCACACAAAACTGGAAGTAGGCTTCCAATGGAGCTGAAGCATTACAAATTCTAACCAAGAAAAGAGCAGCTGAAAATAAAGATCACCACATTTCCAACTGGAAAGTCTCAGAGTTACATTCCTTGGTTATGCTACTTTAAATGTCCTCATGTTTGCTGCCCTTGCTTATGACAGGGGGAGTCCAGGAAAGAACTGAAATGCAAGTATCAGAGGAATCCCCTGCTACTCTTGCCCTCGGGCAGGACTCTGCAAGACGGACCGGAGGCTAGCAGGTCTCACAGCTTCTCTGACAACAGCAAGCGGCAGCTGCAGGTGCCACCACGAGCCCTCGAAGCCCCGTGCAGCGTCCCAGCTCCTCGCTGGACCTGCTCAGCCACGCGGGTCCCCGGCACACGGGCTCGCGGCTGGTGGACGGCTACAGGTTTGCTCAGAGCCACGGCCAACAGGTCGATGCCCAGCACCGACTAGACACACCTCAGAAAGGAGGTCACGAGACCAATGGAGGAGCCTGATTAGGCCTGGCAGGGCCCTCACTCACACTGGTAAGGAGAAAGGGAAAGTTTAAGTGAATTCTGGCATTATCTGGCAATAAGAAAAACTTTTAAAAATTCACCTGAACCCTTACAGAACATATGGGCAAGTACAAGCATAGCTCCATTGCTGTTCTTCTGCAACAGCACTAGTTCAGCTGCTCCTTTCTGATTTTTTTCCTGATTTTTTTTTTGTTGTTGTTCTTTTTACACTGCACATCAGATTTTAAATGTGGTGGAGTCCCTGTTATATGCAAGCAGCAGAGGCAGATGGTGGCTCTTTCTCTCACGTGGTGTGTGGCTGGCTGCTCTCAGAAACAGCCTGGGGATGTAAAAGGGAACAAAGTGATGTCAGACAACACAGGATTGCTGGGGGAAAGAATCTGTGTGAAGGATTTTGCAAATAGAAAGCAAGAGAAAAATAATTCCAAGTTAAAATACACCTCCAGTCATTGGCCTGTTTTAATCTGAGCATATGCCGACATGTACATATATGTACCCCATGCTCTTTTCTATGCGTTCCACCAAGAAAATGACACAACCTAAAATATGAAAATTTCTTGTTTTAAAGGTCCAGCATCACATACTTGTATCCAGGCTACTCCCTGCCTGCAAGCAGCCTTACTTTGCCTGCACTGAGTTATAACAAAGTGTTCTTAAAAGTATCACCTTTTTTAAAAAAAAGTCTATAAAAAGGGGAATGAAAGAATGAGATGAGAAATTGTCTGTCTCACAGGGAAACATTTTAGACACATCTCTCCCTTGTTTATTTGCAGAAGAGAACACAGACACAACTGGGGTATGTTTTACATTACGCGAAATAAGGGTTTGTGGCATTCCTGTCTGCACTGAAGACATGTTTATACTGTTGGGTTCCATTACGAATCTGTTTAATATCCTGTGAATGCTCCGAGTCCTTTGCACACTCCAGGCAGGAAGTCTTTAATGCATACACTGAGAAGACATTTCCAACCATTCAAACATTAGATAAATAAGCATGAAAAAAGTCATTCTGCTGCAAGAATTAAATTCTTCCTTCTCTTGTGTTTTTGCAAGATTATTTAGAGGAAAAAAACCCTCCTAATTCTATAGCAGAGCTCTTCATAGCATCAGAGAAAGCCATAATGGAAACAAACTCAGTGGAAAATATTCCAGGTCGTTTACCCTTTGTATTGTATAGCACCATGAGATTTCAGTGAAGATCAGAGCAGTCCTTGTCTCAAAGGTATTTTGCCATTTAAACTAGGTATGTACCAAGAAGAAAGCAAAAATAATCTTCATGTGCCATGCTTCTCTAACTGCAAAGCAGGGATTGACAGACTTGTCCAATGCTAGAAGAGCAGAGCTAAGAGAAGCAAGACATCTTGGTAGCCCCTGCCTGGCAGCTCCGTGGCAATGCTGTTCTTACCCTGATGTTACTGTAAGGAGCAACTCCACTCATTGCTCAGAGCGTGACCCGCAGCACCTCACCACCGCTTACACATAACCATTGCTTTCATATTTTGAGAAGTTCTCAGCCAGCAACAAGTTGAGAGAGCAGCTGGAGAGGAAGTTGTGCCTGAAACTTTCTAGAGTGGAGAATGAAACCACAATTTTGGGTCAAATATTCTGTGGCCAGTCAAAACCTTGCCCTTTGGAGACCAGCACCTGGGTGTTGAGAAGAAGTTGCAGCTGCTTCGCCATCCTTTACGCATATTAAGAATATAACTTGTCATTTGGAAAACAAGGTAAGGGTAATAATGTTGGATTTGGAATCTGCATATAAGTTCAAATATGAAACTTGGACTGAATTTTCACTTTCCTTCGCAATTTCTAGGACCAACTTGAGAAGCATTATTTTTAGGAGAAAAATGATCTTTCTTTTATTACCATCTTCTCTCTGATGAAATTTCACTGTATTTCTGCCAGAATCAAGATGAGATGATGCCAAGAAAAGGATGAGCTCATGGCATTTAAGGGTATGAGGTTTCACAAATAAAAACTACATTACTCTGTTCAGAAGTAGACAATGGTATACAACAGGGTCAAATGACAAGTAATTTTTGGCTATTAAATACTAGATAGCCTACCCCACTACCTGCCAGACTGGCATCACTAATGGCATATTTATCCTTCCTACAGCTGTTTATGGGGGAATGATGTTCAAACGTGCTGAATATTGGCAGCCCTGCCTTGCTTTCATGACCTTTGTTCCCATTTTGCGTATTTAAATCAGGCCCTTACTGGTCGCCATAATCAGCCTCATAGTAACACCAAAGATACCATTATAAGGGCATGTGGGAAGATGACACATACATTCAAAACGCACCTTTATACAACAATTAAGCCTTGGAATTCAAAGCCCGGTTGTGGGCATGGAGTCAGCCTGGGTGCCTGTCCTGAGCGTGCGCCAGGTACTTGGGTCGGTGTGTGCAGGCGCATCCTGCTGCGCTGCTCAGTACCGGCTCTGTTCTCTGAAAATATCCCAGCTGTGGTCACTTCTGTCTTGTGTTACACATGTTAAACGCTCCCTTTAGTTTTCTTCTGTGTGGGAGCGCAAGCAAATGCAAATGTATTTGCAGTCAGAATAAGTTGTGCGTTCAAACTGCTGGCTTTCCACTCTCTGTGCAGTAGGGGAGGACAGCGTTGCAAACAGCACCCCTGCTGTCCGCCAGGAGTTATGTCAGAAAACACAGTTATCTATCCACATTCAGCCTATGATTTTTCTAGCCTTAGGACCTACAATCTATAAATGAAAAAGGTATTAATTCAGAATACAAACTCTGTATTCTTTCCCTGGTTACAGTTTGTAAAAGATCATTCTGCAGAAGCTTCCTTTTTGCCATGCTTTATAACATCTAGGCCATAACCAAGGGTCAAACAGTATGTTAATAAAGGAATTCAGTGATCTGCTCCAGTCTGGGACACAAGCTGCCTGTGAGCTAGGGACATTAGCAGTGTTGAACCCCAGAGAGTCCTAGGCTGTATTGAGTGACATTTCCATAGCTAGATCTTTTCTCAAAAGGGCTTATGCAGCTGTGGTTTGATTCTGCATCTCTTTTCATCTTATCACATGGACTTTTCAAAGGAGAAGGGCTCAAGGGCATCTAGGAAATTCCTCCTGCCAGTAGTGCTTACAGAATGGGTCTGATTCTCCTTGAAAAGGGATGAAATTTCAGAACATTCACCAATATTGCATTATTATTGCACTTTTATGACTTAATATTTAATCAACAAGATAAAAGTGACTGATAAAACAACACATTGAAAACAAAAGATTACAAGAAAGAGTCATTTGGATTTTCCTATTCAAACCTGAGATATAAACCTCAACCTCTGGAGTAATTCAGCACTCCTTTTCAAGGCTTGTTTTCTAGGTCATAACAATCTCACAAAAGTCTGTTATTCCCCAGAACCATGCATCTTTCTCATTGGTGCTGTACCAGTTAGAAGGACTTTCTAGAGTCTGTGAGATCTACCAACCATCACCTATCCAACAGTGCAACTTCTAATACACTCAGACACACAATCTTTTACCCAAGCCCCATGCAATCCTTGCAGCACATTGCATAAAAATGAAGGAGTCTTTAATACAGAAGGACAGTCCAGATGTCTCCAATGTGCATCTGAGCTCAGGATTTGTTTGATTGGCTGGCTGGAGTTTTGCACGAGGGCTTGGCAGGTACAGCCAGGTCATTTCAGGCAAACCAGGTAGCCTTAGGTGTCAAACATTGCCTCATTTTCCATGTGGCCAAAATGTAAATAAAATCTAATGAGGTATAGTTTTCTTGTATCCTTTGCTAAATCCTTTAAATATGCTGGTGAGCATCCCATGGCTCCTGTTTATGGAGCGATAGGAGGATATGACCCGTTCCGTCTCCTCTGCCCTTCCTGCAGCATAACTGGATCACTGAGCCCCCCATGCCTGTCCCAGTGGTGTCTGCTCCAATGTCTCATTGACACAGAATGACCTAATTTGTTATGGCTGCTAAGAACTGAGAGAAATGAAATCCAGGGTCTGTAGTTAATTGGGGTCAGGTTGAGATGATTTATGATCTGAGGAATGTATTCATTCTTGACACTATCATATGAACAACAGTATCATTTGGGCTGAGCCACTTTTGGAATCAAATTACTATCTGGATTTCCAGAAAATGAGAAATAATGCAGACCTGAGGGAGAAGGCAGAAAGGTGGCAGATGGGGCTGTATTTGATCTACGGAGCTGGGCACCTACTTTTCCCAGACTGTCAATCAGTTAAACCTCAAGTCCTGATTTATCATGATTCAGGAGAGAGATGTTGCCAGGAATGGGCCTATGCCAGGAAAATTTCATCTGTCTGGAATCTGACAGGAAAAAAGAGGTTTGGAAATTTCAGAGGAAGCTGGGATTTGTGCTAGTTACAGTGCCTCTGTTTGTGTTCACTCAGCTGGCTCGTGTTAGCAAGTTAGACTTACTGAGAAAAAGCGTCAAAGGTTTTTTCCATCACTCAAGACCCTTGAGCTTGATCCCAAGGCAGCAGGCTATGCAATGTGACCTGCGACCCCAAACAGCAGGAGCCTTCAGCAGGTTTCCCCGGGCCTTTTGCTGTATATCTTAAATCAACATCTTTGTTTTCTCTATGGGCTTTAAAAAAAAAGATTACAGAAAAATTACTCTATTTTCTAATCCAAGGCACTTTAACACACTTCAGAAGTTAAGTACAACATGAAAATAAATTAATTCAATTTCATTCTAATTTCCCTTTAAAATATTTTCACTGGTGTTTGCCCTTCTAGTTATGCTTCTCCTTCTCCATTCCCGCTAACTTTGTGTCCTGTGCTTAGCTACACAAGACACAGCTGCCTGCAAGCCCGGCACGACCATTGGCTAAATGCGGACCCTGGCGGCTGGGGTGCCCTGTTGCCCTCCACACCAAGAGGCTGGGCCCAGCAGTGGCAGTTGCAGGAAATCTCCATGGGATCCTGTGCTTCTGATTCAACCCCATCTTGATTACAAGTACCTTCATCTGCTGGCTGGGTGGTAAGTGCATTAACGCTTTATCTGCCTTTGCCACAGTAAGGTCTTTGCACACTATTCCATGGGGATATGAACCCCAAAATATAGAAAGATTTTGGGGAGAATGAATTATTTCTATGGAGTAGTGCAAAATGTTGTGTAAGGGCAGAATTTGCTTACTGATGATGCAAGAACAGCCTGCACTGGATGATCTGCGATGTATAACATAGACTCCATCTAAAGGCACATGCTGAAGGAGCAGAAGAGCACAAGATTGTGGGACATCCCCTGTTCCCCAAAGGGAGCCCCGAGCAATTCCAGCTCCAGCACGAGGAAATCTGGGAACGTAACCTTGTCGTTATAAATCTTCCTGCCTTGCTCTCATCTGCGAGATTGTTAGTGGATGCAGAGTGTGGCAATAAATACATTTGGCAGTGCTCTTTGCTACCTGTAGTTTAACTCCCAACCAGGCAGACCAAAATAATGTGGGATATTTATTCAGCTGTGCCTCTCTCTGTATCCTGGGGAAAAGAGATATGTTCCAGCCTCATTAATCACTTCATTCTTCACTGGAGTAAACAGCAGAAGCCACAGGGGGTTGTCTTTGCTCAGGAGGTTCTGCAACGCATGGGATTTGCTGAAAGGGACACCCCAGTAAAAGAGCATGAAGATCCTTCGCTGGCAGGAGGGAAAGATGAGCTGGGGTGACTAGTGTCTACACAGATGGTCAAGGAAATGCCAAACAGGATTAAGCAATGGTCCAAACAACTCCTTTCTGTCCCTCCTAACATACCATGTAGCATCCTGACTGCTATACCATGTGCTGCACCCAAGATGTGGGCTGGGAAGCGTTTCCTACCACACAGACATTGGAAAGGCTGTGGCTCAGCTACCCCTGCTTCTGGGCTGCAAAATCTTCTTGGTGCAGGGGCTCAGGCACGGAGTTTAGGATTCCCTGCTCTAAAATTTATGCATTCCCCCATGGGGCACAAAGCATTGCCCCTTTTCACAAAGGCCTCTGACACCCTGAGACCAGGACAGTGTGGAGCCTTCTTTCTTCAGGGCCCAGGCATGCAGCACGTTCACATTTCAGACCATCTCGGATGCTGCTAGGTGGGGAAGCAGCATGATGTCTTCATCCCTCAGCTGCTGCATTGAATGGCCGGGATGTGGCAGTGCTGCCATGCCCTGGTTTGCTGTAGCCCTGTGAGAGGCAGCCTGGACAGGCTGCCTCCGCATATCTTCAGGATCACCACCCTACCTCATTCTAGTAGAAGCCTCTTAAAGCCAAACAAGTATTTTGACTTCATCCAAGTCTGCTAGAGGATTAAATGCCAAGAGCGAAACAAAGCTTTGGGTCATGGGGAAAGGTATATGGAGTGGAAGTTCAGGTCACCCCAGTGCAGGCACCCCCTACCCCAAGCCACCTGGCAGAGCTGCCCCCTTCCCCATGTTCAGGGAGGCCACAGCCCTAGGCTAGTGGTAGTTCCTAGTTTCTTTTACCATTACACACAGTGGGGTTAGGAGGGGAATTTTCCTGGCTTCCCTGTACAAATACATCTGCAGTCAGAAAATGAGGACACTATCTCCTGCCACTGACATCCCTTCAAGACCAAGAACAGGCTGCTCTATTGGGCAGATTCAGGCTGACTTAAAACTTCTTTTGAGTAATCAATTCAAAATGCATTCCATGTGGAATATATGCATTATATTCATGTATATTTAGATTTTCAGTATGCTGGATAGCTGTTTGCTTGGAAAAGAGCATGAACCCCACCCCATCCAGGGCTTCATTCAGAAAACATGTAGCGCTGTAAATGCATGACTCACTTCTTCCCTTCACTAAGCACCAAGTTCTCCTCTGGCAAGCAGGAACTTGGCTAAACACCAGGACTAAAGAGTTTATAAAGAAAACAAGGTAAAATCTGGTAAAGTAGGATCCTCTGTTCAAACTTTCAGAATCAGGAGTTTTAATACAACTTTTACTGCAGGCAGAAAAATCTTGTCTCCTTCTGTAGCTCTGTGACCTGCCAGGCCCAAGGCAGTTTCTTTAGAAAACACATTTTCTCACATTTTAATTCTATGGATTTTCTTAAGACTTTTAAAAAGGATATGTAGAGATTACATGCATTTTTCACCCAGTGTCTTGATGCTTACAAGTTCTATCTTTTAGGCTTATTTGTAATAAAAAAAAAAGTGAGAAGCAGCAAGTGGAGAGAAGTGTCCAGGGCAGAGGGAGGGAGATTTGCTTCATCACTTCCAATACTAATTTTAGCTGAAAGTTTGGGAACAGGTTTGACTGCTACTTCTGCTTCCAGATGGATGTTATAACTTCTTTAGTTCAATTCACGTTGCCAGAATAAACTCTATAATATTGATTGGGATCTAGATAACTAATTTTCCTAGACACCTGGTTTATTTTTCATCAGCCAATTTCTTTTCATTTATTTTTATGTAGGGAATTTGGGGGTGGGAGGAGATGATCTAGCACTTTCTCAAAATATTTTACAAGTTAACTGAGCCAAAGAAGAGTGCCGTGTTTTCTTATATGTCCTCAGCCCTTCATGAGGAACACCTTAGCTGAAATTGAATGTATGGCACCATCTGAATGATTAGATCTTTTAGGAAGTCTTTGTTAAAGTCCTTCAAGATGTTTTTTCCCAGTTTTGCTTGATTTAATTATGTCCCCATGTCTGCTGGATCCCTGCTTAGTTTCTGACATAACAGAGCAATTTCCTGAGAAGAGGCAGTAGCAAGGCAGAAACTCTGCTTTTTGTCTTCTCCTAGTCTTAACAATCAATCAGTGCTGTCTAGAGCTGGCCACGAGAGCTGCTTTGGGACACAAGGACAACTCCTTTGAGAAGTTAAAAGACTTGCATTTTTTTTTTTTTTTTTTTTTTTTTTTTTTTTTTACTTCATTTGTTGGGTAAGGTTTTGTTGGGGGCGGAGGGGGGGGGAAGAAGGCGGGGAATATTTTCAGGTTGTGTGCCAGAAAACCCTTTCCTTCATAATCCTACTTGTGGGTTCACCAGACTCGTCACCCTTTACCATCCCAGGCTCAAGATGCCATGCTGATCACTAGCCTTCTGGCTGACTTCTCTGGCCAGAGAGCCCAGGCGGGGAGTCTAGCTATGCTGTGGACTGACTGAGTGGTGGTGGGAGAAGCAAGTTCAAATGCCAGCAAGCTGAGCCCATCACTGCACCAGTGATCACCCTTATCAACACTCATATGTCGTACAGCCTGCAGTTCTCTGCTGTGGGCTTCTCAGCTGAGCCCCTGATCTTCCCGATATCTCTGTGCATCCCTCTTCATCTGACAGCATCTCCCCGCAAAGGAGCAAACCAGCCAGGCTGGAGCTGGGCTGTCTGTGTTGCCCTCTACTGGGCTGAGCAGGACAGATGGCTTCTCAAGACAGGATTGGGAGGGTTAAAAGTCTGCTGCGAGTTTTGTGGCTTCTTTCCAAAAGGTTTCAGTTAACACCAAAGGTCTCCTGATGGCTCACTCGCTTTAATAGATTTTTCCCATTGACTTCTCATTTTATAGACTATCATTTCCTTTTCTGCAGGGGAGCTATTTTCTGGGTCACTGATCCAACCAACTTAAAAGGGATTTCATTGATTAGGTTTTATTGGTGGTTACTTCAGCCATAATGGGATAAGTTGCTAGTACCTGCTAACAGCTATGCTTCTTGCTTTAGTACTCTTGCCCGCTCTGCACACCTACAAGTGAAGTCTGGGCTCCTCTCTCCTGCCTTGGTTGGGTGCTTTGTAACTACTAGCACCTTCGTTACCTCCTTATGAACTCAGTTGCTTTTATCCTTTTTTCCTCCTTTAGTACAGCAAGTCAGCTGCATGACTGAGTGCTGCTGGCAAACACTCCTGCTCATCCCACATGGCACCTTATTGCAGCAGCATCACCGTGCTTAGCACTGGTCACACCTGCAGTTACTCAAATGTCCCCTAACTAAATGGCTCAGTCACTGCAGCCCCACCAGCATCCCCACAACAGATGAAGCCAGGAGATCACCACTTCCGAGACAGAACTGAGGGTTTGGGTTGTTTTTGTTTGTTTGTTTCCCCCCTCTAGGGCAGACAATTTTCACAAACAGTGAAAACTGAGGAATAGAGCACAGAAAGGGAGAGAAAGCAGAATTTGCAGCCATGAGTCCCCTCATACTCCTATCTTTTCATCCTTCATACTGCTGTCTTCTTTTAACCCAAATGAGGCAAAGCTTGGGATCTTAAGGTCATGTATGTTAGAAGCACAAACTGGTAATTAAGGCAGGCATTTTTTCAAACACCTTACAGCAGAGGCATAACTCCTCATTTGACTCCTGGGCAACGCAGACTCCATGAGCAAGTCTTTCAGTGCAACATTTGCAGAGAGGCTGCTATGATTTTTACAATTAGAGCACTGAAGGTGATAAACTGTGTTGTAAAGAAAAAGGATTATGCTTATAATCTTCATTGCAACAGCATTTAATTCAATCACTTCCCTCTTCTGGGAACTTTCAGTACTTTGCAAACACTAATTCATGATGCATCCCCAGTCTCCATGAAATAGAGAGTTATCCACGTTTCACATATGGGAAACTGAGGCACAGAAGGAGAGAGAGCTCTCCCAGAGCCAGACAGTGGTGGTTGCAAGCAGGAGTCCCCCCCCAGCAGACCCTGCCGCAGCTCCTCCTGGCCCCAGGGAGGGACCGGCCAGGAGCTGGCAAGCTGCTCCTGCATGCACATGCTCCTGATCTGCCCTGGCAGATGCCACCTGTGACCTGATACTGGTTTAGGGTTTTTGGTGTCATTTCTGAGATTCAGGAAGGTGCAGGGAGGGATCCAGGTGGTCACAGCCCAGGTAAGAGCCATACTAAATAGGAAGCAGAAGAGCTGGTACTGCCCAAGCACAGTGTTAACCCCATGAGTGCCAGCCATCACAGAGCTAGCTTCAAAGACTTAAGGAAGTAGATTCTTCAGAGCAACAATACAGACTATTTCCAAACTGCTAGCTCTAGCTTAATTTCCTTACCTCTAATACAGCTGCTTTCCTGGGCAGAAATTACGATTTTCTCTCTTTGTGCTGAGCAGAGTGCTATGGACATAGGCAAGAGGACTTAGCCCCTCAGTAGGTCTGCGGCAGAGGCTGCACTGCCAGCCCAGGGCTTCGCCCTCCCTGCAAAGTGCCAGGAGGGGACAGGACACTGGCAGCCAGGCACCTGCAAGGCTGCCTGGCTCCACTGCTGGTGCTTCTGGGCAGCCCCTGGGCACTTCCCATTTCTGGGCTCCAATTCTGGAGCACTTCTGCTTCCCACATCACTGTCAAGAGGAGGAGTAAATATAACCTTGCAGGACTGGGCCTCGGAAGCTGAAAGGAAAGACAGGGAAGTCCTCTGGACTTCATCTCTCCCCACAGGATGCAAACAAGAATCATCGGGGGTAGCAGACTCCTGCCTGCTCCCATTTCCCCAGAAGATATTTCCCTTTCTCTGAACTTCATCTCCAGCCATCCTGAGCAGTCCTCTCTAGCTGCTGCCACAACTGCCCTGGTACATTATAACAAGCTGACAATCAATTAACTGCTCACTCTATCGCAATAAGGAAGCCACCCAACCTTATATAACTCTTTTTAATTGTTTTCTTACATTATAACATTTTGTTAAACTTATTCTGCCATAAGTTATATCATTTAATTTCTCAAAGTGCTAATAATTTAATTGCTTCCTTCCTGCAGACAAAGTGCCTGGACTGTCTTCTCTCACTCAGAGCATTATAAGAAGTAGCTGGCATGAATACCTAAAAAGGGCATTTTGTTCACAAGATCTTACAGAAAACTGCTTCCACCAGAGTCACTGTGTTAAGTCTAAGACAGCCACAATGGTGCAAAAACCTGCCCAGACACGTCCTTGTGAACTGGGACCGCATTTACTCTAGAAAGTCACCTTGATATGAAAGGCACAGCAAGTCTTATAAGCAAAGCTCTACACCTTGGTGGAAATTTCCTGTCATACTACCCCTGTACAACAACATCTTGAAATTAGAAGGTGAAATTCAAGTGATAAATATTCATGCTACCATGGAGCTTCTTGCAGATTGCAGAGAAACCTCAGACTGAACACACACACAAAAAAATAAAATTTGCAGTTTACATATTCATACCTGGAAAAAGAGAGAGCTTATTAGCAATAAAGTACATCATGCATTTCAGACTTTGATCAATTACCTGTGTCTGTAATGTAGACTTTCCAAGTCTTCTGCCAGTTATATCCGCCCTGTTTCTAGGAACACGGACTGCTTATGTCAGATCTGCTCTGGGACTTCCCTGGGCACAGCCTTGCTTTGTTTCACTTTTTGTCCCAATGTGAGTTATGATGGGGATACTGCCAAGCATCCTTCCAGGAAATTGGATGAGATGTTTTTCTTACTCATTGTAGCTAACCTTAATGATGCAGTTTGCAAAATAAAAGGACCAAGAGCAGTGTATGATTTAGCCGCCTGACAAAGCTTCTGATCTCTGGAGATAATCATGTACAGAGTTATCTGATTGCATCGTTAAAATGAAATTGTGTTGATGGAAGGAGACCGTAACTTAATAGTCATAGAGCCTCACCACTTTGTTATTGTAATCTGACAAAAACAGCAGTTCAAGGATATAAACAGCCATTTATATCACTGAAAGATCATCAAGAGCAGTTATGACACCTGAAAAGGTTAAGTGCTGTATGCGTTAGGGTTGGAGGGGATTGCAGAGCAGTCAGCACGTTACAACACAAGAACTCACACATGCTGTCCCATGCAGAGCAGCATGTCCTGCAGAGTGCACTGTCCCATGGCAGCCAGGGTTAGTTGTTGAGCCCCGTGGGCTTTTCTCAGTCCCTTCCTGAACGCATTGCTTAGGAAAGTCCTCCCTACAATTCTTGCCCAAGTCTCTCTGTCAGACCAAGCAGACAGCTGCACACACCCCAGGGCGACTGTCTCTGCCCACGGCCCCATGGGCCACAGAGGCTTGCGAGTGCCACAGCCCCAGCACAGCACTGTGGACAGATGGCTGCAGCAATGGGTGAAGGCAACAGAGCCGTGATGGGCTGTGAGTGCTTTGCCTGCAGATCTTTCCTGGCAAAGCACAAACCACTATCACCTGTGCTGCAGAAGAGATGTAAGCTAGCCAGAGACACAGCCAAGGCATTTTCCACTAGTGGAACAACCAGCAGGAAAGCATGCACGCATGACACCTGCAAGTGGTTGGAGTGGTCATTACAGTGCAAGCAGTGACTCCAAGTCATTCCCTCTAGGAACTTGCTTTAAGTGATGCTTCCTCCAGGAAATTGGCTGTCCCTTGCATTTTGCTTCTCCACAGTGGAAGAAGCCATTCTGACAACTCCTGCCATGTGCCCAAGAGCAAAGGACGCAGCAGCAGTGGCTGACAGAAGAAGATTAGCACAGCGAAGGGAGCATGCTCCTTTTCCTAGCCTCGCTCTTGAGCACTGTCGCTTGTGCAGTTGAGCTGGAGCAGTACACGGCTATTTGGAAAATGTTCCCAGTGTAAGAATTTCTGTGTTGTCTCAGATATCACATCACCTTACTAGACAAAGATGGGTAATATCAATAGGCAATGAGCAGACTTAACACCTTATTCAGGATATTCCTGTCCAGGGAACAACAGGGTATTGAAGACCGTCTGAACTGATTTCACTCCAGATGTTAAGAAACCTGAGCTCTTCACCCAGCTGTTCATTATTATTTTTATAAAACTGCAAGTCTGTTCATGCTCCATCCTGTAATACAGAGTTTTTTCAGCCTCCAGTTTGCCCCATTCTGAGCCATTTGCCATCTGTTCCCATCTGGGTCAGGGCCACAATGGGGAGCATGACACTGCACCCACTGTAGCTGGTGTGGACTGCAGAGGACACACCTGAACCCCAGGGCTGGGTTTCCTCAAACCAGTACAATAGGGGAAAATAGTTAAGTCACAGGGGTGGATGCAGGAGGAGGTGAGGGATTAGACACAACACTTTGTTGCTACCTAAGGAAAGGGAAGGGGAAAAAAAAAAATGCTATGAGCCCAGCAAAGTGTCTCAGGCCATCTGGGTTGGACTGCTGGAATAAACCCATGGTTAACCCCTAGGGAACAAAAGCCAGCGCACCTCTGGTTTGTACATCACTTCAGAGCCCTTCAAACACTACCACTCTAAGAGACAGTAAAACAAAGTAACTATCCACCCTAAATTATAATTTCTGAGCCTGTAGATAGGGACTCTAGAATCATATTCCCACATTTGATTATTTAGTCTTTGAAAATAAAGGTGACTTACCCGTAAAACAAGTGCAAGAGAAGTGGAGACAGCCCTGTCAAGCAAGCAAGCTACGTAACTCAGTACCTGTAACTTTTACTAACCTTTTGCAGATCCTGAATATTTCTTAATATGAAGTCAGCAGCTTTCCCAAGAACCTCACTGCCTTCACTGTTCTCTTATACCCTGCTTAATACAGAGGGCATGTAGCTTATATTAACCAACAGCTGTTTTTAATATTTCAATTTTATGAAAACTTAAGGAAGGATACATATAGCTCACTGGGGAGGATACAGGGCAGAGAGATAGGTAGGTGGACAGGTGAGCTCATTTAAAGCATGATTCATCCCTAAAGGTATGCCTTTCTGTCACTGCATCTTTTGTATTGTGGCTTAACGAATTCTTTGCTCTTAGTGATATGCTATTTTTTTGTTTCCAGCCTAGGAACTCATAATATAAGTGAAATCTCTCAAATAACTAGGCTAAACTGGCTAGACAAGTGGAGGAAAAATATCTTTTTCATTTTTGTAATTTTTATACTTCTCTTTCTCACCGATTACTGCCTGGATCGCAAGCTGGAGCCCAGAAGCAGCCTGTTGAACTCTGCCCAGTGGGGCCAGAAGGTTGCCCAAAGACAAAAGGATCACGAGAAACCTGTTCACACTACTGTCAGACTCAGCTGCTTGAAAGTGAAGAAAAGTCCCCAAATCTCCTGAAATTCACTCAAAATCATGAGGTTTTTTTGAAGGATAAATTTAGCAATTTAGTTCCACGTGTCCATATTCTTTCTAACCTTCTTAGCACTGGGATTCAAGTTTTCTAGGTTTTTGCTGCTAGAAAATTACTTCAACAAACAAAAGATGATGAAACCTGAAACTGCTCTGGGAGCAGATTTTAGTGGGAGAAAGAGCTGCAATAACATAAGACTTATAATAAGAAAGTTTAATCTGGAAGCACTGAGTTCTCAGTGATTTTCCCTTGAGTTTCCAGTATGTCTAGCCCTAATTAATATCATCTTTCTAATTAGGCTGTATGGCATTTTGCACAGGCTCAAAAATAATTTAAAAAACTGCAAGCTTTGGCTGAGATCCTACATCTGTGTAGCCCTTGAAAAACTTTCATGTAGTTCTTTTTCTGTAGAGTACTTTTATGGGCCTGAGGAAAATTTCATGTATTTGGGACTGTACAGTCCCAAATAAACATGCCTATGTGAAAATGTATGCACTGTCACATTACAGAGGGGTCCCAGTACAAATGGGGGTGTATGGATCCTAATTTAATTCAAATAAATAGTAAAAGTAGGTGATAGTATTGGCAACACATTTCAGTCACAGCAGAAAATAGCATTGCTGCCTGGTTAGTACAACTGGTGGCTTTATTATTTTGAATGCACACAGTCACTGTGGCTCATGTCTGTCCTGTGCCCTTCTGCTCCTTCTTATTCACACATGTGCACTCATGGCTGCACCTGGATTCATTCTTCCTGTTGTATGCATTCATTCAGCGCAGCAGTCACTCTGACTAGCTAGAAGGATCTGTGTAAACCGTGATGCAAAATTCATCCTGAAGGTGACATGCCTAGAGCCTGGATATCCTCAGCTGATGCCGCTGTCCTGAGCAAGGCCTTGGGAAGACAAGTGCCTGGCTCTGCGCCACGGGTGGACTTGCCCCAAAGCAGAGCGGGGCAGTGACCAACAGCAGGAACGCTCCATGCTGCAATGGGAGGCTTCTTGCAACCCACTGGGTTTCACAGACCACTGTGAACAGCACTGTGCTCCCACACAGAGGTGTGCAGGAGGGGAGATGAGAGTGAGCCTGTGCGAAACACTCCTGCCTGGGTCTCTCTCTGTGCAGTTTGGATTCAAAGGGAGGCGCACTCAGCTCCAGCAATCCCTCTCCGTCATGCTTCCTGAAACGGGAAAAGCAGGCCCTCTAGAGCCAACAGCCCCCTTGTGACAGTCCCTAGGGCTTATTTAAACCTGCAGGGTAGCCCGAGCGAAGGGCTGAGCTGCTCTTGCACGCCAGGCCCTGGGAGGGTTCTGCACCCACCCTGTGCTGCAGTGGTACCTGGGCACTCGAGAGCTGAGCCTTCCTGGTGCCTCTGGCTGACGTGTCTCCAAGTCAATACCAGCAAAGCAGGAATGGATTATAACATGTGGCAAATTATAGTTGGGGAAAAGTTCTATAAAAAAGCTAAGCCAGAGCATAAGTTGCCCATCCATAAAACACTTTCTGCCTTGTTGCAGCTGAAGATACCCTCTGTGGGGAAGAGGCGAAGCAAAGGCTAGGAAGGCAGTTCTGGATTTAGTCCACCTCCCATCTCATCGTCCATTTGTCTTTTCACTCCTGGTGGCAGAATTCTTTTCCACATTGCTCTGAAAATGTTACGCTCTGGATTTAGATGTGATGTTAACAGAAATTGTCATAAAATTAGCTAAATTTTGAGTTAGTCTTCATAGACATGCAATATTCTGAATTTCAGGGTGTTGTGTGTTTCTAGCCAGCTTGGGATGAGGGGGACAGGACTTTGCAGCATGTAAAGTTGCAGTTTTCTGCCCTTCACTAGTGTGGAAAGTACAAACTGCCAACACCTACTTGCTAATACGTGTGGAGGCACGCTAAAGAAAAAGCCTGTCTCCACTCAGCAGGCAAAACTGTAACCCCTTTTTCACTGCTGCCCAGTGACTGTGAAAAGCATTCACATGTGGAGAAATGTGCTGCTGAATGCTGTTGAAAAATTGTGAACAATCCCACAAATCCAGTAAATTTTTATGTGGGTAAGAACTGCATAAGGAAGGAAAGAATCTCGTGCCTGAGCTGCGAGGAGTCAGCCTTTCCTGAAACAGCTTTGTGTTGGGAACTGCAATGGGTTCTCTCTAACCAGGGATTTCTCTAATGGAGACAGTGTGGCCACCAGCTGTGGCTGACCCCAGCCTTAGCCCCTTGCCACACACTGTCAGGGCCAACAGACTTGGCCTCAGTCCTGTTTTGCAACTTAAGTGTTTGACCTAGGCTATAATGCACATTTAAATATGACTGTAAAGAGATATTTTCATGTCCAAATGCTCCTCTTGAAACCACAGCCTACCCCATACAGTTTCCTCCCAGGCCCTGCTGCCATTGTGGACCTGGAGGCCCGCTGCCAGGGCTGCAAAGGCACAGCCAGAAGGATTGACCCATTTACCCCCGTTTTCACCTGAGATGGGCTCCCAGGCTGCTGGAGACAAACATGATGCAATAACATAAGATGACTATTTTAAACTTAAGCTCTTCTTGGAGGTACACATATCTTTTTTGTTCTTTTTTATAGTCTCTTCACCGTCATATCTAACATATCATGCAGATACTTAAGATTTTACCTTGTCTAAATCCCCAGCAGGTACAAAATACCAAAATATACCATAATCTCTACATTTGAAGCATACAGAGATTAAATGAATTGCCCAAGGCTTAAAAAAAAAGACTGTGGCATCAGCAGTTCTGCTGCTGCCAGAAGAATGGAAAATTAGAACACTGTAAAGTAAACAAATATTACAGTAGAAAATCCCATCCGGTTTAGAGTTCAGACACATCCATGTGTTGAAATCAGATCTGAAATAACAAAGGTTCCATTCTCTCTCACCCAGGAAATGTACCACTAATAACTAAGAGGCAAACTGATACGTTGCTATGATACGTATAGCAAAAAGTGCAAAGCATAATTCTCTGTTGACTCTTAAACTTTTAAGGCATTTAAGGTATAACTGCACAACAACAACCTAAGTGGGAGAAGTATTCTCTTCTAGCTCTGCTGTAAAATTAGATTAAACTGACAGTCTGAGGTGGTTGTTACAAAATTTACAGAACAGACACAAATTCTTTAAAACTGCAAATATCCAGAACATTTACTCACATACTTCAGAGATTTTCACATGTCAGGAGTGTATTAATATTCCAGTGCTGCATTAAACCATCTGTTTGCAATGTCTGGGAAGGTGGGAGCAGTTGCTGCTTGTAAACTGCCTGAGAGTTAGCATGTTGTTCATTCTGCTCCCACAGACAGGGCAGAACTGTATTTCTGTAAGGTTTCCTGACAGCATGAGGTCCTGGTAACACTGGAGCCACAGTATGCTTTAGCAGAAGGATTGCAATATATAATGGACTGGATTCTTAAACATATTATTCTGCACAACAGATATCCCTCTTTTGATAAGCATACCAGTGTGTCACACTGATGGTGTTAGTTACAGAGAAAACATGTCAAAATGTATAGTTTCCATTAAGCATTAGGGATTACTTTCCCTTTTCCTTCTTTTTCTCTTGAGTTTTCTCTTCTAGGAGATCAAATTCCATTAATGATTATCTTATTATAACTGGGTCCCCACAGTTACTGATATTTCTGTAGGAAAAATAGGACCAGCAAACATTAAATATGATCATGGAACTTTAAAGAAAAAAAAAATAGAAGAGCTGACAGGACACCATACATGCACATGGCACAGGAAGCAGCACCTAGTTTGTGCACAAACATGCAGAAATACTTTTATGGTGTGCAGATTCAGAGACTAGATGTTTGTTTCTTGTCCCTTAATATTTATAACAGTAAAACTGGTTTTGGTAGCCAGGGCTAGCTTTCATTGCTCTATCTCCAGATGCATACATGAGATTTTTCAAAATCTTGTTGAAACTTGAAAAACTTTCTCAGAACAGAGCTGAAGATACTTTAAAGACTGTTTTAAAATGACTCCAGTGCGTGTGAGAGCTGGCAGGCCTGGTCGTGTGTCACTCTGTGTGGGAGTCAGACAGTGAGCGATGCGTACTTGTGCCATGCACGCTCGGCGTGGTTTAATCTCCTTCGCAGGCTTTCATGAATGAACTTCGGGAGTTTTTTTATGAATGGGAGCTCCGTTCTTGAATGAATCCCAGAGCGCTGCGATCTGATTGGCCCTGGAGGCTAAAGCGACTCCCACTTTTCGCTGGGTGAGGGCCAAAGAGAGCCGGGATTGGCGGGCGTGCCCCAGCCCAAGGCTTCATTCACAAAGTCAATGAAACAAAGGAGCGAGAGAGCCGAGCCGTGAGTGAGGCGATGCGCCAATGGGAGGCCGCCCCCGGGCGCACGACCGCCTGAGCCACCGGGGCGCGGGGCGGAGCGCGACGGGGCTCCGCATGGGCCGCTGGCCGCCGCCGGTGAGCGCGGGGGCTCCGCCGGGCCGGGGCTTCGCCAGGTCGGGGGCGCGGGGGGCTCCGCCGGGCCGGGGGCTCCGCCGGGGCTGCGGGCGCGGGGGACGCCCTCCGCGCGGGCGGTGGGCGTCGTCCCCACGGGGATCGCCGTGGCGGCTAGGAACGGGGGGGTCTCCGTCCTGCCTCGTCGCCCAAGTTTCGGGAGCTACGGCGCGATCGCAGCCTCCCCCGGCGCGGCGCGGGTCGGCCCGGCGGGGGCTAGGGCGCCCTGTCCCGCCGCGGCCGCTGGGCCGGCAGGTGGTGGTCGCTTCGCGGGCCGCTCCGCCGGGTTGCCCCCGGACGCTCCCGCCGCTAGCTGCCGCCTGTACCTTCCGCAGGTGTCCGCCGAGAGCCGGCAGCTCCGTGCCGCGAGGTAGCGCACGACCGGGAGGATGAAGGGCTACCTGGACCAGCAGGTGCCGTTCACTTTCCCGCAGGTGAGTGGCGGCCCCCCCCCCGCGGGGGCCGGGCCCGGGCCTGCTCCGGGCAGGGACCTCCCGGGCTGATCTCTCTTTCCGCAGCAGCCGCCGGGCCACGCGGCTCCCGGCTGCCGAGCTCAGACGCGCGCTCGGAGGAGACCCGCGGCCCCGGGCCTGCCGCCGGCGCAGGAGTCGGAAGGTGAGTGGGGTGGGGGGGGTGAGGGATAGAGAAGGCTCTGGGCTGGGACCAGCCCCCCCGTCCCTCCCGGCGTGGCGAGCGCGGGAGCATCCCGCCGTCCGCCTCCAGCGCTTCACTGAGCAAACCTCTCACTTCTCCTGCAGACCTCTTCCAGGATCTGAGCCAGTTCCAGGAGACTTGGCTGACAGAAGGTAGGCTCCTTCCCCTTGCTCTGCTGTTTTTTATTTTATTTTATTTTTTTCTTTTTCAGTCGTCTGTTTTTGATGTTTGTTCTATTCTTCCTTTGCTTTGTTTGCCTAGCTCCAAACAGTAAGTATTTTTTTTTTTATCCTTGCCAACCTCTGGCTTGTGTAAATGAAGGATCATGAATCACACTATTGTGCTGGGTATTTGCTTATGAATGGAGCTTGGCTGTTAGCCCATTTTCCTAGTTAAAATTTTTGTTTCAGCCTCTACTTGCAACTGCTGGGATTTTGAGCTAATTTGTCACTTACCTTTGTTAGTTGCCAAAACATGGATGATTTCTTAAATAATAATCCGTTCTTTTAATTTGAGGAATAAACTGCTGCTCTTAACAGTTTTTTAAAAGATAATTCTCTGATGAGACCTTTCTGGATTTTCTTCATCTTTCAAAACACCATTTATTTCTGATGCTTAAATTGTTTTGCCTTTTGACTTCAAGGAAGAGAAAATTTCAAATCCTGAGGAGTTCCATTAATTCAAAGTGAAAATAGTTTTAAGCAGTTTGATCAATTTGCTTTAGCTCCAGCACTGCAAGCAGCCCATCTTCTGAAAGATTCAATATATATCATCAAGTAGAGAATCTTGATAAATATAAAACTACTGTGATATCGACACTTAACAAATGTTTAACAACAATAGTAATATAAGAATATGCTTGGTATTTTGAGCAAAGTTATTTCCCCTGATTTTACCACTAGTGAAGGACAATCCATTAAATCATTCTTTAGAGAATAAAGCCTCCAAAAACGATATTTGCCAACTGAATAAGATTATTTTAAAAAAATGTTTTATATTCATTTCACATTGAAAAGAAATGCTTTTGATTGAGCAATATTCAGGAGTGTGAGGATTGTAAGGATGCAAAACAATATCTGGAAGCTCTTCCAGGATTAAAATATTCATCTAGCTTACATCACAGGACAAAAACAGGTATTAATAGCTGCTCATCTAATAGAAGTGCTGAGTGTGCACACTTGCTTTAGACTAGTTTCTCTTAAATCTTCAAAAACCTTGAGCTGCCAGTAAGATAAGGTTGCCTCAGAATTGGATTCTGGTAGATTCTGAGTTTTAGGCTTTCTAATGTTTGATTAATATTTTTCTCACTTAGCCAAAGACTTTGTATGGAATTGCTTGACACAGGATTGCCAGTAGCAGAGTGTTTGCAGCATTAATTCATAAATATCATGGGGTGAAAGAAAGGCCACATTATGGTCTCACAACACTGAATGAAAAGAGGTAACCTCTATTTCATGATTAGTAAAGGATAATGCAAACTCTAGGAAAAAATGTAGGAGCAAAAAAACTTTATTTCCTACCCAATACCTTCCAATTCCAGAAAGAATTCCCTAGTGACTACAGTGTTGGATAGAAACAAATTTGGGTTCTCCTAATAGCTCTGTTATTTGCATCCTGTGGGACAGGAAAAATTTCTTATCCCTCGGAGTTTCGACTTCTTTATTTGATATTTATAAGTATTAATACTTTTTATTTCTATGACACCTTTCATTCAAAGAATTTTAGGAGCTTTACCATTTTCTAAGAACTGGTCCTCACAACACATCTAGCCAGCATGCACTGTAGTCTTCATTTTCTGTTTAGGGCAGCTGAGTCCTAGCGCATCCCTACGGCTTCCTCAGAGTCACACAGCTGAGAATGGACTCCAGGTTTCTTGGTACCTGGTTTCACCACTATAACCACAAAAAACACAAAACCCTTCCCATGGCAGTCAGTGCTTTTTAAAATTCAAAGAAACTTTTGGATGGAAATTCAGAGATTTTTCTTTAAATTACTATTGAATATTTGGAGTTAAGAAGGTAAGATTTTCATGGGAAGAAGGTTAAATGAGAAGGTATGCCATACCCCAGGAGTAGCAATCATAACATATGGTAGTTAGAGAAGACCTAAGATATGGCTCTGTAACAAGCATTGTCTTTGAAAGGTCACAGTAGGATCCAGGGAATAAAACCCTGTAGATGTCTGGTTTTGTTCTGTTTGTCTGACTTTACCAAATAGATCTTCCAGCCCCATTATCTTCTTGTCTTTATCAGCTTTTGCTCCAGGCCAAATGCAAGAACAACACTGGGCTTGCCAGTCACTGACTGGCCAGCTGCAATGCAAGAAATGCCCAACAATAACTATTTTATGTTTTTATAGCATAGAAAGGTTCTTTTTATATAGCTCATAGCACCTAGTCAGAGTCAAAGTGAAATCTCTGGGAAATTCAATACGTGTTTTAACAAACTAACATGATTTTAGACTACATATATGTGAAAATATTTTCTCAGATCTTTCTGAAGATAATCTATTTTGAGCATGGTGACCCCCATTTCCAGTCTTTTAACAAGAAAAGTTGCCCTCTGAAGTAAACTATTGTTTTTCCTATATTCACCAATATTACAAATTATTTTCCTGGATGGTGAAAATAACTTTTTTGGCTCGTCCTGTGTATGAGTCTCTCTGCTAGCATTTCTTCATGAGAAGACAACTGAAAACTTAAAAGTTCCTTTCTAAACAATGCAGAATATGACTCATTGAAATAGAAATAAATAAAAAGAAAATAAAGTGAAAATATTAAATATTTTATGTACTCTCTGTCTCTACCACATGTAGTTTAGAAATTTAGCTATTTTATTTTATTCTGTTTTACAGATCTTGATGTTAGTTTTAAAGGGGAAGAAAAATCCATGAAGTAAGCAAATTGTAAATATAAGTACACACCATGCATTCAGCCATATGCAAAATCTTAAAAAGTTTAAACCACATAGATATGTATTTCTTAAGATATGTGGTTTCATTCATAAGGCTATCTTTTTGTTTGCTCTTGAGTGGTGACAACTGTAACTAATTTTTTTCATAGTCTGCATCCATACCAAAAATACCCTGGGACTTGATCACGCTGTAGGAAGGGCCCAGTCAGAGCTGGGCTTGGAGCTCTGCTCGGCCTGCACGCTCTCCGCCGACTGCCTCTCCCAGCAGAACAAGCCTGAGACACGCTCCTTGCAGCACTGCCAGAAATGCACCATCCGTCTTTTGGTGGAAAAAAAAAAAAAAAATCTTTTTCAAGTGGGCAAAGGAGCAAAAGCCAATAGTGACATCATCTTTTTTCCGTGTGTAAAAAGCCCAGTTCAAAATTCTCATTCTTTACAAGTATCTTAGCAAAGAAAAGCAGAGCTGTCTTCCAACACAGGTCTATCCTTGGAGATGATCATACTTGAGCTCTACTGCCTAAATTCAGTTTTTCAGATGCATGAAGCTAAATGACATAAATATTGAGATTTTTTTTCCTTTCCTTTCTCCCCACTTTTATTCAGAAAATGTTTAGTTTTTCCTCAGGCAGAGGCCCTAGGTCCATCTTGTGCCTGTGCACTTGATGTGTTCTCCTTGCTGTGATGCGCTGTTGGTATGCTCCATACCAAAAGCAGCTCTTGCACACCATGCTGAGATGCATCTTAGACGCTGGTGGAGTGCAAGCAGACTGCCGGGACCTGCTACGCAAAGCCAGTTCAAACTAGGACATCTCAATGCTCTTGTCCTGGTTAAGTTTTGTGAAGTCCTGCAATGACGTTTGCAGTGTGTGGTGTGTCTGACCACTGGGGAGGGGGTTCGTGGTTGGGCTGGGGCTTGAGCTTGTGCGTCCGACAGTGCCTGGGAGGCTGGAGGAGGATCCTGTCCTGTCCAGTTTCCAGCAGAGGCTGATGCTGGGCTCAGCATAGCTGGGTGTAGAACCTGCCTCCGTTTGCTTAGTGCAGAGGTGCACATTTGTAAACCGCTGACAGTCAGCAATGACAAACACGATTTAAAAAAAAATTCCCTCCTATGCCAAGTGGTACAGCATAGTCCCACCAAAACATGGGACATGGGGAGGGCTGGTGGAGAGGAGGTGCCAGTATGTCTAGATATGTTTGGCCTCAGTGGGAAAAGGAACAAGAAAATGCAGGTTCCTAGAGGATAACTAGATCTTCCTGCTTTGGTGGAAGGTTGAGATTTTAGCAGGCTTTTTGTGTGGGAGTGGAGGGCATGTTCATCTGAGCAAGGTGCGATGGTGGGGAATATGGCCAGCGCTGCACAGCTGTCTTCAGGAAGCTGGCTGGGGAAGCGCAGTAATGCCGGGTGGATTGCCTTGAGCTGGAACTGCAATGTAAAGTGGGCTCAGAGTAATGGAGAAGAAATAGCTGTGTATCAAAATACAGGCCGAATTCTGGTCAGTAGTGTGGTTCTGATATCAGGGTAGTGTGCCTTTAGCTTCCTTAATCCCTTTTCTTTTTGTGATGGGGCAGATTTTAAGGTACTTGTAAATAAATGCAGATGTTGCTGCTGCTAAGGTAAAAGCTGGATTGAATCACCACTTTGCCTCCCGTTGTCTAAGGATGGTATTATGAGAGATGTGTTTCAACAAAACCCTGTGTGCTGGGCTTTGGGCAGGCTGTCCAAGGGCACTGTTTTGACTGGCTTATGTAGGTTTTGCAAAGGGAAAATGGGGACAAACCGCCCTGTGGAGTGGGGTAACCTGGCACAGTTAAACTAATGGTTGGGACATCTGGATAAATTGTTCCTGCTGTGAACATCTGAGGGCAACGTTGGTGAAAGCTTCTCTTGGCAAATAAGGAAAGCAGGGAATGGCGAAGACTGTGTGTAGCTGTCTCCTCCGTGAAACAAAAAAGGCTAGTAACCAAACCCTGCATGTCCGAGATATAAACAGAAGAGGACTTGTAGCGTAACTTGTAGCTGAAATTCCTGTGTCCAAACTGTCTAGTAGCACTATGGGCCACATTATTTGAGCTTGCATGTTGGAGCAATCTCTCTGGGATCCATCAGGATTAATAAATATGACCCTCTGGTTTGTGAAGAGGCATCAATGTATAAACAGTGTGCTGCTGGCTTTTCATGCCAGCAGATAAATATGGTGAGCCTCTCCAGTTTGTCTAAAGGAGGCAGCAAGCCTGAAGCTTTTTAACACTGTTGAGATGCTAATGTTGTTAACTCTTTCACTGCTTATCACAGCCAGCAACATCGTGTCCAGTGAGGCAGGCTGTTTAAGGAACCAAAGCAAGGTCTCCGGTGCTTCAGATGTCTTTATTAGACGGTGTTGAGGCATTCAGATGCCTCAGGCCTTGCTGCTGTTCTCCGAGCAGTGCTGGCAGTGCTGGCCGCAGGCAGCTTCCCTAGACAGGGGTTTTCCTGCACCGCTGTGCAGGGGAGGAGCAGCTGCTTAGTCAGGTTCCCTATGAGCGCTTCCTCTTATATTTCCTGTTTGCAAAACCATACACACATATGAGGTATTATTAATCATCCTTTCCCTCTCTTTCTACCAGGTTATACTATTTTTTTTTCTTTGAAATATTTTCTTTTTGCTGATTTACAAATTGTAGCCTATTCCACTAGTGCTAAGCTAGCCGCTAATTCTGGAGCTACTGCAAAGATGATTTCTATATGAAGGGGTAGATGCTTCCCATTCCTCTCATCACCTTGACGTAGCCTTGCCAAATTTACCAGTTAGTAGCTGTTCTTGCTATGATAAATGTTTAAAAATTCCTGCATATTATGTTTCTAAGGAAAAATGTGAACCTTGAGCAAATAGGCTTGCTGTTGTCCTTTTTTATTTCCAAGGCAAGAGAGAAAGAAACTGACAGGCTGATAAGGGGTAAATCTGCAGGCAGAGGAGCTGTATTCATTAATCCCAAGAGGAAACTAGCCCTAGTCACTAAAGTGCATCCCAGCAGAAAGCTCAGATCTCCCCTGCATAGACCGATTTCTGCCTTACTGTTAATTATACCACACAAAGTGCCCGGTCTAATTCTTCTCCTCTCTTTGCTCCCCCGGCAGCTCAGGTTCCAGACAGCGATGAGCAATTTGTGCCTGACTTTCATTCAGAAAACTGTAAGTAGTGTGGGGGCGAGGGCACCTCTCAGGGGAGGAGGGCAGGATATGCTTAAACTAAACAGATATGTGGGTGAGATGTGCAGAGTGAGGCCCAGGTACTCATTTCATTCCTACATTGTTGTGACAGTGACAAAAAAAACAGACTAACTGTCCATGTCCGGAGAGTGCAAGTGCATATGCTGAGGGATTTCAAAGAATGTATATCGTAGCTGCTGTATGTGTGAATAATTAGGCATCCCTGAACATCCCTGAGAAAAAAAAGCATTACTATGACAGTCAAAGGTAAAATTTGTGGCATTGTCCACTCCCCCGAGCAAAGTGCATTGGATGGTACGTGGGATGAAGGGTGCGGTGACTCCCATGGGCTCTGCTCGCCTCCGTGGCCCCTGGCAGAGCACACCTTGCTGGGATGGTCCCTGTGAAGCTGTGGCCCTGTCTGCTGCAAGCCACGGTGCGAGGGCTTAGTACCCTGAAGAGCTTTGCTGGCCAGCCTGACTTTTCTGTTCTTAGCAGAATGATTGCATGTGTCTGCACAAAAGTGTACAAATTATACCACAAACATTTGCTCTGAGCACTGGTCAAAGCACTCCCCACTGCAGAGGAGCCGGCTGTTGCACGGGGGCAGGTGTCTGCAGGAGCTGTCTGCGCCATTGCTGTGCAGCCCTGTCTGCCCTCCCCATGCTGGACCTGTCCTCTCTGCATGCCACTGTGTCATGAGGGAGCTGGCGCGGGGCTGACTCCAACTACACGCCTGAAATTTGTACAGACGGTGTGGAATAGCTGTACGTTGCAAGCAGCTGCAGGAACCCAGAGCCTGGACCATGACAGGCATGCCAAAGCTGCAGGAAGATGTCGCACCATTCCCTGGGCATGTTCACTTCTGGCAGCTCACTGAGAGCAGAGATGTCCGTTTAAAGCTGGTGCAGTCAGCTTTGGTGCTCTTTCCACAATGATGCCCCTCTCCGCCTGGGGAGGAGCAGGATTCTTCCTCCTTTTTTGTTTTTCTCCATGAAAACTAAAATGAAGTGCTTTTCCTGATTGTTCTGGTCTATCTCCCTCGCCTGGACTTGGCTCTGCAGCACAGCTGGGCTTGCTCTGAGTCATACGACTTGTTTCTTCCTCTCTTTGACCTGGAGCTGAGGAGAGGGCTGGTCCCATGTTTCACTCTGAATGAATGAGCCGGTTGTAATGCGATAGCCTGTTCCAGCTATTAAAGGCCGGAAAGAGTTGGCCGCTCCTAGCACATTTAGCTTCTTGAGGCTTGAATGGAGTTCAGTGTACTGGACAGAGCAAATTTTTTTTCCTAGGCTCAGTTGACACATTAGCAATTTTAGTGTGGTTCTATATATCTGTTTACTCTGTGCATTGAAAAGAGCTGCTGTAGACAGAAGGAGAACGGATGCTCCAGGCATAGAAAGACGCTTTTCTCTTGCCACTCTTCCCTGGGCCAGGACTGTTTGCACAGATGCAGAAGTGTCAGGCTTTGGATACCAAATCCATCCCTGGTGTGGGCCAGGCCCACCGAGAGGGTGAACTCACGCCCCTTTTCTGTCTGGATGGTGCCAAGAGCTGTCTGTGAACACACCACCCTACTCAGGCCCGGCTGTGGGACACCCCATTGTCCCTGAGCAGGAGCCAGAAACAACATGAGGCTCTGGACTCTTAAGGATGTATTTATTTATATTGATTTCTGTCAGGCTGTTTGGATCCCTTTGGGTCCTTGAGTGATGTAGGGATTAAAGATGGGCTTGAAACCCAGGGCAGGCAAAAGGAGTGAGGTTTGTGGGTTTTTCCCTCTTATGCTGAGGAATATAGTTGGGGGAGAGAGGGACTGGCGATAGAAAGCAGCTGTAACATCCTGAGCTCAGAGAGGCACCTGCAACCCTTTCTCCAGCCCTGTGGATAGCTGTCTGTTGCAGCACTTCTGAGGGACAACTAGCCCTGCATGTGCAGAGAGAGGTGGCCTGGGATGGTAGATGCATATATGGTTCAGGTTAGTGCTGAAATAAACTCAGAAAAAGTCTGAGCTATTCACAGGTCAGAATGTAATTTCCCTCCTGTAAAACTGTAGCCACAGCTCTGGACATCCCACTCTTTGCAAGCAGCATGGTGTCACCTGGAAGAGGTGGGAGTGAACTGGCAAGCAAGGGCCAGAGCTGGCCTTATTCAGAGCTCACAGTTTTGATACGGAGGGCAGGTATCTCACTTGTTTGGAAAACAAGCCCAGACCTATGAACCGTTTCTCAGGTCACTTTCCTTCCTAAGTCCAGTGACCTCCTGGCAGCAGTAGCAGAGCTCAGAGGCAAAGGCATAAGATGCTTAATGTGTCCTTCAGCCAGCGTAAGCTTTTCTGAGGAACTAGTGAAGGAAGTTTTGCTCCCTGCTGGATTTAATTAGGCATAAGAAGTAATAATACCCACATCCTACTTCCCAGTGCTGCAAACTGCAGCCCACATTTGTTACTCATGAAATCCTAACCAGCCCAGAGATATTCCTCCTCACCTGCATCAACCCATGACCAGCAACTAGTGCACTGAAAACGGGGCAGAGCCTTTTTCCTGTTCCATCACTTGAGTTTTGGATGAGCAGAGGGGTTAAGAGGTTCCCCCAATCCCACCTCCGGAGATGCTGGACTGTTAGTATAGAAGAGATTCAACAGTGGGAAACCTGCGTTTGGAAATTATATCGGCAGCTGCTGAGCGCCACCCTGGCAGCTTCCCGTCCAGGAATCGCAGTCTCCTGCAGAAGTGCCTGTCCTTTTTCGTGAGTGCTGAAGTATAAACCTGATACAAGTCATGAAATCAGACCTTTCAAGGGGAGGCTGCTGAGAGGACCTGACAGCTCCTCTTCTGACTTTGAGGTGAATTATAGTGAAAGCAAGGGCTCGGAAGTCAGATTTCTGTTCTGTACTCTGCTTTAACGCTGACTCAGTTCCTTTGAAAAAAGGATTTTAGCTATCTGAATTGGCTGGAACTTCTGAAAACAGTACTTGTGTAAGGTGTCTGAGTACAAGCTAGCCTGGTGAAAGTCTGTAACAGTATGCAATATACATAATAGTATTTTCCCACAGACAACCTTCAGCAGCTTGTGTAGCTGTGTCTAAGAAAACCTTGAATTCATAGTCCTACAGGACAAACTATATCACCATGAAGTCTATAGCATGACATAGTATTAGTGCATTATAATTTAATGCAATGTTGTTCACAAGACATGATTACCCGGTACGTCAATGAGAGAACATTTTACATGATGCAGATTAGAGCTTTGCTTTTGTGTGTGGAAGACTGTAATATGCACATGCTGTCCCTTGGGACACAACAGAAAATGTCTGTCCCAGCCTTGAACAGTTTAGGAAATTACCCACTCTAAATCCTTCTGAGTGCTCTGGATTATCACAGAGTATATTAGCACTCTTAAATCTGTTCCTTTAAGGCTGATGTACCATATGAACCCCATTATATCAAGAGCAGAGCTCAGGAAACTCCAGTGAATGTCTATTGGTATTTTGTTTCTCTCAGAGCCAGTTGAACAAGGAGCAAGGTGGTGGCATCTGAACCAATTTGTTGTTGGTTGATGTAAACATGTCTCCAAAAACAAGAAACGTTTTAACTTGATCTTTCATTTCTCTCCCACAGTAGCTTTTCACAGTCCTCCTGCTAAGGTTAAGAAGGAGCCCCAGAGTCCCTCCTTGGACCCCACACTGTCCTGCAGCCATAAGCAGCCTTTCCAGTACCGCAATGGCGAGCAGTGCCTTTACACCAGGTAATGCAGCTGGCACAGGGGAGGGACAGGAGCTGCTATGAAATGAGTAGCACTGCATTATCCAGTGAGGAGGTGTTATCACCGCAGCCTGGTCTGGCTGTTGGGTGTGCTATGATGCAAACTAACCAGTTGATCAGCTGGTGGCATCCTGCTCAGACTGCAGTCTGCTGGAGCGGATAGCTCAGACCCACACAGGGTAAATCTGGATCTGCCTCTTGGGTCTTCCCTTGCGCTGCTTCTCAGCTGCCCTGATGCTGAGAGCAGGCTTGACATTTGTCACATGCTTCTCTCTCCCCATTTCTTCCTCTCCTTTCCCAAATCTGTCCCACGAGGGGCTCCCTGACACTACCACCCACAGTCCCAGCCCTTTGCCTGAGCTGTTGTATGACCTCTTCAGAACGGACACCTTCTCCAGTTTGCTGCTTGAGGAGTTATTGCTGTCACGCATGGGAGCAACCAATGATCAGAAAAGAAGAAGCTTCTACTTTATGCTTCTGGCCTAAGTGGTTGGATGGGTGGGACAACATATCTGCTTGTGACGTGTTCTCCCTGGGTGCTGCCACAAGTCCTTCTTGGAGAGTTGTAATGCTCCAATATCTGTTTGACTGTCCCAGTGCCTATGATCAGACCAGACAAGTTGGAATCAAGTCCCCCAACCCAGGAACCCCGCTACAGTCACCGCTTCAACATTTCCCTAGGCAGGACAGGAGCTTCCTGAGCCCTGTGGGGCCACCCCACTCCACCTCCAGCTGTGGATATCTCATGGAAAACAGGTGAGTGACTGCTGGGAGGAGGCAGCCACTGCCCTCCTCAGTGGTCTGGGGAGAAGGGGCTGCGGCATCTGGATTAAAGCTCTCGGCTTCCAGCAATCACAGGATCCCCCTGCCCAAAATACCTGGGACCCACAGCTGCTGCCCTGGTTTTCAGAGGACATCAGAGGCCTTAAGCCCATCAGATCCGGTGAACGATGGACCGGGTAGTTGCTCTTAGAAACATCTTTCGGTGGGGTGCTTTCCCTGCCCAGCTGTGCTTGCAGCTCCCACATCCCTAGTAAGAGCCTCCACCCACCAGCCCAAGGTCCCCCCAGCCGTTCTGCACCAGGGGCCAGACCAGACGGCCAAGAAACAGCCATCCCATGGCCTCTCCCTTCTTCTAGCTCTGCCTACCACCCAGCCGTGGAGATGTGTCGCTCCTTCCCCTCCTCACAGGGCATGGCCCGAGAAGCCCCCATCGCCTACCAGCGCCAGGTGCCTGAGCCCTGCCTCCAGTACCCCCAGCAGGGCTTCAAGCAGGAGTACCATGACCCGCGGTACGAGCAGGCGAGCCAGGGGGGCGGCAGCCGTCAGTACCCGGCAGCCGTGGTGGTCAAGCAGGAGCAGGCTGACTACGCGTATGACTCAGGTAGGCAGAAGGAGCTCTCGGACTGCGTGAGCCGGGCATCAGTGGGGGTGAGTGAGCTGCTGGCCGAACAACTGTCGCTGGTCGTTTGGGCTTTGAAACGGTACTGCTTTGTCTTCAGGAGTGTTATTACTATTCACTTTACGTGGAAGGCAGTCAGACCATAGCAGTGACTATGTAAAAATCCCTAACCTAGATAGATTAATGTGCTGGAGAACTTTGTGCAGTGAGCTCCAGTACCAGGAGTTTCCCACTTACCATCAGAAACAGAGGAAAGAGTGTTCCCGATTTTGTAGGGAGTGTAGTCTTCAGGGGGACGTGTGGACTGGTGGGTGGTGGAGAGGGAACGAAGCAAGGTCAGTGTTGAAGAAATTATACTGAAAACCTGTAAACGGCAGCGGAAAGGAGAGAATCAAATGTCTTTGGGCCTGTACAGAAAAGCCCGTCCTGGGTCCCTGCAGCAGGAGGTTTGGTGACAGGGTGACCTCCAGGCGCTGGCAGCGGGGCAGAGCGGCGCTGGGTGCAGGGATTGCACTGTGGAGCCTCCAGCTGCTGTCCCCACACCATCTGGCCCCGCATGCCTCTGCCCTGAATGGAGGCGGAGGAATTTCATTCACAAAATGGAGGAGTCAGAAGCCGCTGCTCTCCCAGACTTGGGCTGGCGGGTGTCAGCTTTCACCGCTGCCGTCTCACCACAGCTGACATTGGCCGTGCTGGAGACGCCAGGCAGCGCACTGCTGCCTGCAGCAGGTCGCGGGCAGGGAGAGCCCATGCCCCAGGTTGGAGGTTACACTGCAAGATAAGCCAGCCCTGTTCTGGCAAACAGATCTTTGCCCTGGACTTGTGCAGCTAGCAATGAACTGGCCACTTCCAAGGACAGGCACAAGCCCAGAGCCGGGTCTTTCTTGGCTGGGCTAAGTGCAGCTCAGCTGGTCTGCAACTCTCATAGTGTCAACTTCCACCTGCTACTTCCCAGAGAAACAGGGCACACAGAGCAGGTATTGGAGATTTCAGAGGATCACGATGGGGAAAAAAAGTTTATCTATAAATTCCAAAGATAGCTCTTCAGATACCAGACAGATCAAGTAATTCTCTTATTTTCCACAAGAGATAAATGTTATTTTTCAGCAGACCTGCCCAGATTCTTGCTACTCTGATACCACTTGCGCAATACCCTGTTCTAGCAGGCATGTTGCTTCTGGTTTCCTGGTGTTTTAATGGTCATTTTTGAATTTGTTTCCTTTAGAAGAAATAAATACACAAATAAAAAGCTCCCATGTGGGTATAGAATGCGTTTCTGTGGCCATGCTGATACCACACTTTCACTGGGTCCTTCTGTCCAGACGGGGGAAGAAAATGCACAACCCATAGAAGAACACTTTTGTGAGCATAGTTTACGATTGTAATAATGCACAGTCCGTCAGCTCAGTACCCTTCTGCCCTTAGCAGCAGCAAAATGTCTGCCTAAGGCAAACACAGGCATACAAGGGAAACGTAAGGTAAATCTTTCCAAAGCTCCCAGTTACAGCTTCCATTTCAGCTATAGGTAGAAAATAGGTTTGATTCAGAAAACACAGGATACAGAGGCTATGAATTGCAGTGCCCAGTAACAACATATACTGTACAGAGAGCTTGAAAACAAGCAGAAGGTCTTTTTTTTAAACTGAGAGTGTTTTAACCTTTATGCTTTCTCCATTGTTCATGAGAATTCCCTATTTTGATGTGAAAAAGCCAGTGAGACTTAAAATACCTGAAATGATGTTTCTGAGACACACTCTGTAGTAAACATTCAGCTGTTGCTGCTGTCCTTTAATGTCAGCATAGTGCCCCCAGAGAAATGCAATGCCTTCTTCACCTGCAACAGCTGTAGCAGAGTTCAATTATCTTAAACTAAGTTTTCGAGGAAGGAGAGGTGTCATACAAGTTTGCCTTATTCTCTGAGATTTTGCACTGAGAGTGGAGTGTGGGTGTGGACAGAAAATCTCTGCTACTCTGAGGGACAACATGTGGTAGTATCACAGGGATGCCATACTGTAATCGTGATAGGAAGCATAATGCAGATGAAGTTGTGGTGGGATGGCCGAGAGCTAGGAAGTTACCTGGTGTGGCATGAGCCCTTTAGGAGTGCCCTAATTTGGATGTTGGTCTGGCAGCTGCACTTACCTGTCCATGTCTGGAGAGCAAGATGGTTCTGCCTATGTGTGTGCTTTGCAGTGAAATCAGCTTGTTAATCGTTCTGTAGATGTTCCTGGCTGTCCTTCCACGTACATGAATGTCGAGAGTTACCCAAGCCATTCAAATACAGAAGGTTCATTAGGTGAGAAACTCAGTGCCTGCCTTCCTTTCCCCCGCACCTGCATTGCATTGCTCTCTAGCACCAGCCTTTCTGTGTCTCCAACTGCACGTGCTGCTTTCTCTTGTAGGCTACAGCTATGACAAGCAGATGAGGGCCTTTGCTGATGATGTCTGTGTTGTTCCAGAAAAATTTGAAGGTCAGAGAAAGAATGGCTTCCAGTTTGGGTGGTGGGTTTGCAGCCAGAGTCCCAGACCTCGGTAAATGTGAGCTGAGATGGGAGAGACTCTGGGACACCCTGCAGCTTCTCCTGGGGCAGCTCACAGCCACCTTCACCTTTGTAGCTCTCTTTTACAAGGCAGAACCTCTGCAAAGAAGGTGTAGGGCTGTTATCATTAGAAATACCTTGTTTGCTCTCACCAGGAGACATCAAGCAGGAAGTTGGAGGGTACCGGGAAGGACCACCGTACCAGCGACGGGGATCGCTCCAGCTCTGGCAATTCCTTGTGGCTTTATTGGATGATCCAACCAATTCCCACTTCATTGCCTGGACGGGCAGAGGGATGGAGTTCAAGCTCATTGAGCCAGAAGAGGTGACACCATTTCGCTTTTCTCCATGCTCTGGGGGAGCAGCCACCGTTTCCGAGGCTGCAAATTCCCACGTGGTTTTTCCTCTGCCCTGTGCAGGCTCTGGCCTGCCAGTGAGACCTTCAGCAAATCACAGTTTTCAGAGGAGGCCAAAACATTAAGGTGACACAAATACCAGGTTTAACGAAGGCTAGGTTTAAGTTTAGGCTCTCTGCAATGCAGCGAGTCACATTTCCCATGGCCTCCACTTCCTGGGCTGCTTCGCTCCCCACCTTGCAGCAGTCTGTGCTGTCCATGCACTCCCCGCTCAGGGCTGACATCGAGACATGGGGCTTTGAGCCCTGCTGATCACAGAAGCTTTCATAAAAATCTGGAAGAAACCATGTCCTAGTCTCAAGATATCTTGATATCACAACTGGTATTAATTAAGGTGTCATTTCTAATGCTATCATGACCCCAAAAGCCCAGTAATACCTGACAATAGCTGGGAGATGTGCCTGGAATATCTGTTTGTGTCTCGTCCCTGTTAGAGCTGTGTTTAGCACTGTTGTTATGTATCAGCCTCTGTGGGCACCATCAGTGCAGATGAGTTATTTTGCTGAGCTAACATGTTTACAGCAGATTTTTCAGTCTCACAGATGAAGCTAAAAACCATGTAGTGGGAAGAGGCACGCTGGTCTTCCAGTGGAGCTGTTCTCTTATGCATGGGCTATTGCTCAACTTGCCTGATCCTTTCAGATAAAACGTAGCACAGGATCAAGCAGCCTTTCAGCATCCTCAAGCTTTCAAAGCCCTGAAGAACAAGGAGAGGTGGTGACTGCAAATGAGCTCTGCAGTGGCAAGGAAAATGCCTGTCTATGATACAGGATGTTTCAGTTTATCAGTTCTATTCTTCCTCTTTAAAAGCGGCTAAATAATTTTTGCTTGATTCTATTATAAAACCGTTGTAAATGTTTGTATGTGCTTTGGTGCAGTGTTGTTCCCTCAAAAGAGAATCTGCCGGATCTGGTTCTTCTGCCCTTGGGAGTGTTCAGACACTCACGCGCTCTGGTGCTTTATTCTGCAGGTAGCCAGGCTGTGGGGCATCCAAAAGAACCGTCCAGCCATGAACTATGACAAGCTGAGTCGGTCCCTTCGCTACTATTATGAGAAGGGCATCATGCAGAAGGTCAGTTTGCAAAGCAGCTGAAGTTTCTATGCCTTTCGTGATGCTTCTCTTGTTTGTGACAGGAAGGTACTGAATGTGCTGTAGCTGGCCAGGCTTCCTGAGCTTTCCTTCCCCTGGACTTCTCTTTGCAGCAGACAAAGAAAAAAAATCCTATGAGGAAGGTGTAATGGTGCTGAATCCAGGCAGCATATAGGAAAAAACACATAATTTCTTTCTTTATCTGTATCTGCAGCTGGGAGAGAGTGGGAGTTTACTCAGCTGCAAGGACATACACCTGGCTAGATTTACTGTGGGTGAGAGAAAGAGACGCTACCTGGGGGTTGCTCCCATGCGGCAGGGATGCTCTCCAGACCCAGGGCATGGGAGGGGACAATGGCAAGTGTAGCTATATCATGGCACAGACTGCTCAGGGACTGTTGGTGCTGTTGCCACCTGAACAAGGAGACAGCTGGCAGCATCCCATTTCCCAGGTACTCTTCCCGGGGAGACCAGAGCAGCAGGAGCACAACGTAAGGAGAAGTTTGCAACCCCGACGTGTCTCGGGGGGAAAGGGCTAGAGCAGCCAAATGTTTCCACAAGCTTTCTCCAGGCTGAGGAGCGTCGCACTGGTGCTGCCTGGGTGCCTGCAACATTCAGCTTGTCTCTCCCTGCAGGTGGCCGGAGAACGCTACGTGTACAAGTTCGTGTGTGAGCCCGAAGCCCTCTTCTCTCTGGCCTTTCCTGACAATCAGCGCCCCACCCTGAAGGCAGAGTTTGACCGGCAGATCAGTGAGGAGGACACAGTGCCCCTTTCTCACCTGGATGAGAATGCGCCTTACCTGCCGGACCTTGGGAGCCTTCCCCCGCAGCTTTACGGCAAAGGCTATGTGTATTAGCACTGCTGGGAGCCCGCTGGGACACCCTCGCATATGTATATAAGGAGACACTTGGTTAGTATTTGGTCGGTATATGCATGTCCCCAGGCCAGCCTGGGGCTGCACTAGACTGTGGATACCTGCCTTGGTCAGGGAAAGGTTTCGGGTCCACCTGTGGATAAGCAGCTGGCCATCATCAGGGCTCCTGTGTGCATGTGATGAGACCCCGTGGGTGGCAGGATGGGACTAGCTCTCAGAGACGCAGACGTCCTCCAAGAAGGGGAGCCCAGCTGCAGCAGTGTCTCAGGTAGCTGCTGCCTCTGGCCAGAGCAGATGAGCCTGTTGCAGTCCTTCTCTTCGGCCAGGGAGGAGATGGGGTCCTACTGGATTTTGTCTCTGATTTGAGGATGCTACAACACTGCTGCTGACTCCGTTCCTCCAGCACCTGTCCAGAAGCCCTGTACGAGCTGCCCGCAGCAAGGGACAGCTCTGATCCACGCGAACACACCGCTGCCAGGGCAGACGTGCCTTCTTTCTGGGAGGGCTGCAACGCAGTGGTCACAGACCACTAACAACCCCTTTTTGGGAATGGGGAATACTTGTGGTCTTGTGTGTGCTTGCTCCTGCCTTACTTGCTTCATGCCAGGGCTGGCTGGTATTCAGGACTCTGTCTGAGCAGGGTAGTGGGAGGGACTGGTCGGGATTAGAGTCCTGGAGCTCGTGGCACCACACGCAGTTCGGGAGAACGGCAGAGCTGCTGGGCTGCACCAGTCTGGGGCACAGCTCCAAGCCAACATCACCTTCAGGTAGGGGGAGCGCAGGAAGCAGCAAGACCGGAGCCACCGGTTCCTCATAGTGTCTGGCTCGCAGAGGTCTGGCTCTGGCCATTGGCTATTCCAAACTCAGTAACTTCTTCAACAAACTTCCTCAGACTCTGAGTATGCCCATCCTGGGCCTGGCAAGAAAATCATCTGAGGCAAGAAAAGAACCTGGTGAAGGTGTGTTAAGAAAATACTTTACAAAATAACTTAAAACATACAAATTTCTTAATGTCTGAATTTAGGCTTAACCGCTGCAGATGTTTGCATGTTTGAGGGAAGTCCTGGAGTGGCTGTAGGGTGGACATCTCAGCAGCCCAATGCAGCACATGCAGCTTAACTAGACTCTGGCTGGTTTTCCACAATGGGGAAAATCTATAACAGGCACCACATCCCCATTGATGGGTGCCTCACTTCTAATTAGCAGCTCCAGCCATGTGCCCAGTTAGAGGAGGAGCAGTATGGGGTACCCAAACAGCAGAAGCCTGCTTCCTGCTGCTTCAGTTTGACACGCCAGCCATCAAGTGCAGGGCACTGCCAGCGCTGCCATTGTGGTCATCCAGAGAGGGAATTCTGTACATTCATTGAAAGCTGGGCTTTCCCCAGTGATTCTCCCCTGCGTGGCTTCTGCCAGCCTTGTTCCCGGGAGCAAGGGCCAGGAAAAGCAGCTCTGATGGCCTGAGGACAGGTCAGAGCCTCAGGGCAGCCTGCTCTGCTGGTGCCTTTGAGTGCCATGTGCGGCCCAGAGGCTCGGTGTCCCAGCAGCTCCCACTGGGCAAGCACTCTTCCCCCGGGGTCCCAGGAGTGAGGATGAAGGGAACCCCCCCATTGGCATAATCTGTCTTTATTATTTATGAGTGTAAAAATACTATAATTAATAAATTGGTCTATATCTTTGGCCTGTGCCCCTGGGTAATCTTTCCTTCCCTTCTGAGATTGCTCTGCCCATCTCCTTGGCACCAGCTTGCAGCTTTGTGTAGCTTGATCCAGGGAGTCCAGGGATGTGCATCTACTTCTGGATCTTGGAGGAGTTCAAGAAATGAACACTGCACTCCCTTGACCTACTCACAGCCAGTCACGTGTGAAGCAATCAGCCACCCTGTGGCCACGGTCCCCTAAGTTCAGAGGAGGGTGGACCCACCTGCAGCCCCTGCGGGCAGGGGATGAGAGGGCAGGAACCCAGCTGCGTCCTGCTCTCACTCCACGAGTTGGATCCATGCAGGTTTCACACTAAAAGCATGCAATGTTTTATTTTCACTGTTACTGTTTTTTGTACCAAGCTAACAGGCTCCTGGCCTTTGGCAGTTGCTTTTCATGATTCACTGCTGAATCTTATTGAGGAGCAATACCTGTTATGAGCTTCCCCAAGCATCTGCTGCTAAGGTAAGAGTAGTATTTCTCCAGGGCATTGACAACCCAGGGCATTGGGTCTGAGAATTTTGTCACAAAAGCCCTCACAAATGACAGTTTAGGATCAACAACAGCCCTTCTCTCTCTTCTCCCAATACGATGATTTGCCTGTGGGCCAGCGTGACAGGAGTGGCTGCTGAGCACTGTCAGCAGTTATGTGCCTTCTGGACAGCGGCAAGCAATGGTTTCTTTATTGTCATACTGCAAACGCAGTTATCCTTGCTTTAGAAAAGCAAGAGGCAGACCAGCTGAAGGAGGGAAATTCAGTCCAAGGCTGGCTGCTGCTAGGCATAGCATGGAAGAAATATTGGATTTGTAAATACAAAATTAGATTTAAAGGATGATGCTGTATTTTACTACTTTCCAGGCTACGAAGGCAAGAAAACCCAGTGAGAATTTAACGTTCCTCCTGGCATTGCTGTAAGCTTCTTGCGTGTGTTAAACTGCTCCCAGCAAGCCACCTGGCCCAGCAAAAGTCCCTCGTTATCAGGGGTGTAAGGGCACAGGAAGGGTCAGTAGCACACGCAGCAGGAGAGGTCCAACGGGTGCAGTGGGAGAGGTCCTGCAGTCTGTATTTGATCGGAGGCCCCCGACCAGCACTGGCTGCACACACACACGCAGGGACAACCTTCCTGGAGACACAGTGACATCAGAGCAGTCACAGTCATAGTTGATGTCCGGCAGCAAGGCGCCAGAGCTAAATGCCATGAAGAGGCTGGGGAAAGCAGCATGAAGGTTTATTGTCTGAAGCCGGCATCCGTGCCCGTCTCGTGTGCACCTCCACGGCAAGCGCGAGGAGGGAGGAGGGCGCTGCCAGCCCCGGGAGCTCTGCCAAGCCTCGCTGCAGCCTCAGGCATCCTGCTGAAGTGCCGGAGCCTTTGGCGTGACACCTGCCTCCTCCCTCCGGAGAGTCCGGCTCCTCCGAAGAGAGGCACTTCTGCTTTCTATAGATGAAATGTAGGCACGGGGTGTACCCTGCTGCAGGATTTCGTTCCCAATGAATGTGACCAGGAGCTTGCTTCTATTTGCTATCTTTCTTTTTTTCCAGAGCAATTGCTGTTGCCGTGGCCTTGCTGTTGCTCCTGCTGCAGCAGCGGTGCAAAGCCCAGCAGGAAGCACCATAAATCTATTACCCAGAACATGATGCAAAGTTCCTTTCTGGTCATACTAAATAATTAATGTGTAACATTACAGCAGGTCCCAGACGTGCCCTTAGAGTGTGTCGTCTAGGACAAAAGAATTAACCCCAGCATTGATGGGTTGCCAAGTAGAGCTGAAGGACCTCGAGAGTGTGACTACGGGACTTTCTGATACAATTTGCTGAGGATAAACAAGAAAATACTTGGATCAACAGATTTCATGCCCTGAAATAACTATCAATAGGGAAAATGAAGAGCAAGGGCAGCAGCAAAGCTTACTTTATGGGTTGAGTAGTACATGGGAAGGGAATAAAAAGAGTTATGAGAATTGGACTGTTCTTTTTTGGGCCATATACAACACAGACCGCTAATGCCATGTGGCTAGGCAAAGCCTCGACAGCAGATCCAGGGGTTGCAGATAGGGCGGGAGGGGTGTCACATTGCTCCAAGCACTTTCAAAAGTGTCAAAAAAGGTAATGAAGTCTGGCCTGGCCCAGGTCGTGACTGCAAAAGCCACATGAACCAAGCGGGGCCGCCCCAAAGAGCGAGGAGAGCAGCAGGTACCCCTGGCTCCCTTTTGTGACATTCCTGCCCTGCTGCACAGACCCGGCAGGAGAGTCGAGCTCTGCATGAGCAGCGTGCGCCTGTGGGCAGCACCTTCGTGCCCACGCATGTTGGGGGCTCAGCTGGAGCACAGGAAGCCTGCTCTGGCCCCGGGTCAGTACTTTGCACATCGCCAAGGCACAGGAGAGCATGGGGGTTCCAAGGGCAGCAACGCCGGGACGTTTGAGTCCCTGTAACGTTTTATGGAGGCACTGTGCTCCTGGGAAGGATGCTGGCATTAGCTCTGCTGACATTCTCAGGAGATTCATTCTCATAAATGAATCGGCCCTAACGACACCCACACGCATCTCCCCTCTGCTCCTCTGAGTTTCAGTCACAGTAATACTGTAATCTACCACAATGCTGGAGACTGTTTTGTACCATTAATATAGATCTCTCCATGCCTTGATGGCTGATACATGGATGAGGGGGCAGGGGGGCAGGGGGGCAGGGCCTTCGGCACGCCGAGGGTGCCTGCAGAGACAGGCTGCCCAGTGCAGCCCGCAGCCCCCCATGCTGGATCAGTGCCATCCATCCCTCACGCTGCCTGGTTCTGCTCGCCGGTGCTGAGGGCACGGGAGCTGGCGGGTCCGGGGTGCCCAGGCCCCCAAGGGTCGCACTGTGACAGCACGGGCTCTGCATGTCGTGAGGAGACCACCCCACGCTCACGCCAAGCTCACGCCGCTCATGGCACCCTCCGGGAGGGCTCACCCCACTGTCCCCATCCCTGAACCATCAGTCCAATTAAATGCAGAAAAGACCATAAAGAGAGAGAGCAGCATCCACCCACTGTCACCCTCAAACAGAGGGCAGCTCAACTTTCTAGACCAGCAGCAGTCACCTGGGTGGTCCTCAGGGCCATGACCGACACCTGTGTGGCCCTCTCCCAGCTTTGCTCGCCTCACTGGGGTGAACAAACATCCTCACCTCTGCTGCAGCAGAGCTCGTTGGCAGCCCAGCCCTGGCCTGGCACGCGGCTCCCTCCGGGCCAACTGCCTGCGGTCCGGTGATTGGCGACAGCCCTAAATCCTGGGTGCCAAAGTGGCCAAGGGATCCCTGGTGACCTTGCCTCAGAGCGAGGTCCAGATGTTCACGGCTGTAGAGAAGCGCTTGAACACAAATGCAGGTGTGGGAGAGAAACCCCATGTTCAAGTTAATTAACATAAAAACCAAAGCCACCTCATGACTGTGAGTCTACCTTCACTTGCAGTCACCCTGGCTTATGTGTAGGGCAGAGGAGGAAGCTTTTCCCACCTGCATGTTTAAGTCTTAAATGCCTCCCCAGGCACTTAAGGCATTGGTTAATTCTCCAATTAACAAAGAGCAGAGGAGGCACAAAACTTTCTCAGGCTTCTCCCCATGCTTCTGATGCAATTTTGTTTCCTAGACTTGAAGGAATTCTAACGCTGGCTTTCTGTCAACAGTCTTTTCAAACACTATGGCTGACCTAAATGGTACAAATCAAGCATCCAAATTCTGAAATAACAATGATGTTTGTTGACCACTTTCCTAGTCTTGCAGCAGCCAAGCCATGGCATGAAGCCAGGTACTGTAGCAACCTGCCGCTGACTGATCCAGAGTAACACACGGCCACCTCCTTGCCTAGGTTTTCTAGCAAAGGGGCACTAATACTGAGCACAGACAGGAGACAAGGAAGCACTGCTTTCAGCATGGCTTTCAGAGCAGAGCCAGGCTGGGACAGACCCACCGGCCGACCAGCTACAAGACCGTTTTGAATCGTAATAAACCAGCCCACCCAGCCCAGCGCAGTCCAGCGTCTCCACTGCCGGTACAGGAACAGGCCAGCCAGAAGATTTATGTAGGTTACAGAACATACACATATAAAACATATTTGCTAGAATTAGATACTCACTCGCTGTATTCCCAGCTGGCCTAAGAGAACACTGCATTCATAAATGAGAAATTCCATGAAGCTGCTAATGGGTCAGTATCACAGCCTTCTGCAATTGTCACAAAAATCTCATGAAAACTGAATTACTAAAAAACAAAACCCCCTTTGTGTAAGCAGCACACTACTGTCACACTGGCTCTGGTAACAAGCCCATTAATGAGGTTAAGGTAGTTACTCTAACAGATGGAACATGTGTGGGGCTGGCTGTAAAAATCATATTTATCTTTCTTGAATTAAGGGCAAAAGGTTGATTTTGGATGTGTGAGTGAGCGTGCGCATGTACATGCAAGTAGGGGTTTTTTTGCTCCGAACCCTTTGTTTGTGACAACAAGCTAACACATGGAAATTGGCCTATGGCACATGCTGCCGGACCTGGAGACAAGTGCTCTTTGCTCTGTCCGCTCAGACAGATTCACTGCCCTGTGGCAGTGCACCACAACGCGCTCGGGGAAAGCATCTGGGGCAGGAACTGCAACGCTTACTTTGTGCTGCTTGCATTAGGTGTTCCTCAAGCCACAGCGTCTTTCAGGAGCAGAGGGGTTCACAGCCAGCTTAGAAGTCCTCAGAGGAACTGTTCAGTATTTCAGATTGCTCCTTGGTCTTCCAGGAAGAAGACAAGAGAGAAAAAGAAAAAAAGAAAAAAAAAAAACAAATAAAGCACCAATAACTTGGGACATTTAGTACACCTCAGTAGCACAGGGCAAGAGCCTTCATGTACCCCCCACAAAGGCTGATAGCAGTCTGCCTGCCTCTCCTGGGAGTGGCACTAGGCATTTTCCTTCAATTTATTCTTGTTTAGCTCTTCTCACCCTGTCTGCATCCCTGGTTTTCCCTCTGTTTACCTGTAGCTTGTTCTCTGCCAGCAGGGATAAGGTTAACCCCAATGCTTTGGCAGTCAATGCCTTCCCCCCTATTTACAGCCCAAGCCTGTGTTTCAACACCAGCTGCCGAATGCTGCAGGAAGCGGAGAGCCACCCAAGCCCGGCGGTCCAGCGGCTGCACTTGCTACTGGGGCTGGAGCCAGCACAGCCCCTCCCTCATGGCACGCTCGTGGACACCTCCATCCCAGATGGGCAGGATCTGCAGCACAACAACAGCTGCAAATGGCAAGGATTTTTTGACTGCTGACCCAGACACACATGCAGGTATTGTGCACACAAATGAACTTACATTATTCAAGAAATTTTTAGCAGTTATGCTGATACAACACCTCCAAAAACATTCCAGACTAGACACTTGGCCTCAGCTGGCAGGACTTCTACCTTTAAATAAGAGATTTGTGTGATCAGTCCTATAGTTTTAACTCAAAATGAACCAAAAAATCTGCTCTTTAATCATTTAAGATAAACCAGTTAATTCAGACAGGCAGGCTGGCACACATGCTCACCCAAGCATCTCCCCCAGCAAAGTTCAAGGAGCATTTTCCTCCAGCAAAGAGCCAATATACCTATTCAGTTGACATAAGCATTGCCAGAACAAAGTGCATCAGGCAGCTTATTTTCTCTTTTTGGCATGACACAAGATAAGCAAACTAAAAAAAAAAAAATCATAGAAACAGCAGAAGACACTGGAATGTTACTGCTCTGAGGCTTTTGAGCATATCAAGTAGATAAAACATGCTTAAAATAAACATGGAAGTGCTGCAAGTCTGCAAGCCAGCATTCTTGCTTCTCAGTCTCATTTTGGATGTTGGGTGTTCCCAAACAATAGTTGAGATCCAAATGGAAAGGTTTCTGTAAATGCATTAAGGGATATTACTGACAAGTTACACAAATAAAAGAAATAATTCACACAGATAACAACTGTTGGCTTAAAAAAAATCCTCCCTCTTGATGCATTTTCCCCACCAAAAGTCAGAAAGAAGCTAAGCTAGGGAAGCAAATACAAAACAAATTTGGAACAGAAATACCTCAAAGTTCCAATGTTATCCAGTTGGGACTTCCAGTATGTACATTTTTTATTTTACATCTTTCATTGCCTTTTGAAAGTCAAGTGTAAATTTTAATGGAAAACAGTAACAGGTGCAGGTAACAGGCTGGAATAAAAATATGCTTTGAAGAGTAGTCAATAGGACAACCTTCTTTGCACAGCGCCATAATGAAAAAGTCTCTGAACTTACAAAATTTCTAATTTTACTTAACTTTATAAAGATGTAATGTTAACAGAGAGCCTTAGGTATTTATACAACATAATAAAACAGTATATACAACATTCCTGCCCACCTGTGTACATAGATACAGAGTTCAAATGTATCCACTTTTCAGTGTGAAACATTCTTCAGATCAATCAAATGCAAAACTAAACCAGCCAACTTCATTCTACTCTTTTCAACAATAACTAGCAAATATCCCAGCTTTGGGGGAAAAAAATAAAATAAAAATTGTGTATCTCCAGCTATGGAGTCAAATAACAAGTTTCTGTTCTATTTGTAACAAAAAAAAAAGGGGGGGGGGAGACATTTACAGATAGCTTCAACGTGACATAGCACACACTGGGTAATCGATCTGTTTTTAATATGGAACCGTTCCACTGTGTTTTACTGAAGTTTTAGCTGTAAGAGATTATATATAAAAGAAAGAAAGAAACAAACAAAAAGCCCTCAACAGTTGTGATGTCACCAAACACTGCCAGTGGAAATAAAACATGACACATTGGGTAGAAAGTCTAAACATCTGTAACCACTTAGGTTCATAGACAGAGCCGTGCTACACAGTGGATGTGGTTAATTACCATTTGATATACTAGCCTTCAGCACGCAGGAGATGGTGATGAAGGATAAGACTTGCAGTCTGACCTGTGTCATTGTCCAAGTATAACAGACCCTCTAGTTGGGTTTCAGGGGATCTTTTTTACCTTATCCCGCAGCCACAGATACTAAATAGCTCACCACAGATGGCTTGCATAAAAATCAAATAGTTACATTGGACAGAGAAATGCCTAAAACAGTAAAAACAGTCACTGTTCAACAGCACAAGCTGAAATAAATCCCTTTTAGTAGGGGTAAAGAAACAAACATATTCCAGCCCTATTTGTCTGGTCATTCAGAACACGATTAGGTTGGTGAACAAATATTTTTTAATCACTTTTTGTTGCTGTTGTGCTCAGTGTGTAAGATTTTCTCTCTTAAAAGGGGAATGACTAAAAAAGTGTTTTGAGATTTATTTCTGAAATGATGCAATACACTGAGGAGAGCCAGGACATTTGTCATGCAGCTGTAGATTCTGAGAGGCAGCTGACATGAGCAAGCAACGCCCCCTTGTGCTTTTGCTCTGAAAACACTTATTTTCTAATCATTTTGCAAGTAACCATTCAATTGCAAGCGTCCCAAAACAATGCAAAAACTGCAGTCCCACGAATATACAACCAACAACAGTCCATGCTAGAACTAGGCTCATCGGCGTCTGAATGCACGCGAGATCCTCCAAGCGTTGGGCTCCTCATAGCGATTGTACAGGGGTTCCAGCCGCTGCTGCTTCTTTTGTTTGCTCAGCTTGGTTGGGTCAGAAACCTTGAAGAAAGCTGGTGCAAACTCCACCAGCCAGCGGGGATCGATAGTGGTCACTTCACGCATATATTCCTTGGTGGTCAGCACCAGTTCATGATACACCACCCTGTGAAGAAAAGAGAGAGCAACTTGGGAAATTACTACTTCCAAACAGAAGGAGGCAGGGCAAGGGCTGGAATATCTAAGCTCGCCTCTTGATCTCCTTCTCTTCCCTTCCTTAGAATCAGGCTCCTTACAAGCTCCAATGTGGGCTCCAAAAGAATCATCCAGAAGAGCTATCTTCTTTTCCCTCTCCTATTTCACATCTATTCTTCAGCACGGAAGTGCTTCATTCCATGTAAAACAATTCCCATTCTCTCAGTGCTCAATGTTTTGAATTCACTTTCACAAGACAGGCACACAGAACTGCAGGCTCCAGTCCTGGCCTTGATTCTAAAAGTAAGTCTCTCATCTGCACAGACAAAATTTAGCAGAAGGAGCCAAGGACAGACTTGAAACTATTCTCATTCTGCTTGTTGCTGACAAATCAGAAGCCTAGAGCTTGATTTGTTTTCTACAAATAGTGCACACTACAGGCTTCTCAGTTATAAAATCTGAACTGAAATGGAAAATTAAGTGACGTCCCCTTCCTCACCATTCTGGCTGCCTGTTGAAAAGAGCACTGGATGGGTGGATATAGACTACTTGTTGATCAATGAGTGTCCGATAACCCTCCTGGGGATCCTTCTTTGCTGCATTTCGGAAGAAGCCACTACAGATGGCCTTCTGGACTCGCACTGTTGCCTTCCCACAGGACACCACATCCAGCTTGTGTCTACCAGACAGGGAGAAAAAATTTAGAGAGATCCCCAGATGTGGGTGCAGCTGCTAACATCAGATCTGCAGGTTTTCTTTAGCTACTACAATGTAATAACACTAAGAAAAGTCAGTACTTGTCCTTCTGGATGTGCTCACCTGTCCATAATGCCCAACATTTGCTTGCGGATGTCCTGTGCCCTGCGTAAGGACCGAGCCTGGATAAAATTTTCATAACACCAGGGATTTGAAAACTTATTATTCTTCCAGGAATTGTACACAGCCAGCAGAGTGAGGTGGTCACCTTCTGTTTGATGGAACTTGGCTTTCTTTTGATCAGCAAGTGCTTGTTTATCCTAATACATAAAATATGTATCTATCAGACATCTATGCCTTAGAGACCATCCTTGTGTAACAGGAAAAAGGACACTGGTTCCTTGTCACTCATACCATGCCTTTTTAAGGCTACCAAGAAACAGATGATATAAAACTGGAAAGACAACACAAAATTCTGAGTGGTAAATGTCTCCAATCACTCGGGCCAATCACTAAGAATCTGAAGGTCTAGGACTGCTCTCACAAAGACAAACCTACGGCTGTATGATCTGGAAAGCCTAGAACTGTTTCTGCTGAAGACAGACCTCCTCTAGGCTTTCTGAAAGACTGTCTCCCACAGGAGGAAAGGGCTTGATCATAAAAGATGATGTACTTTGTTTTTACTGACACATTTTATTCAATTTCAGACCCTTTTTTTTGAAAGGATACTTCAAAGCAGACGGTTCCCTTATATTGTAGGCAGTATATGCATACACAGAAGTAGCTAGCTTTTATTGCTCTGGAAGCAACTTCAATGAGTAATCAACACAGCTGCTGAAATAGCAGCTTTGACTCTGCTGATCTACCCACTTCTCCTGACTTCTCCAATCTACAGATAAAACATGAATCAAACACTGTGGTTACATACATCAAAATTGAAGTTAACGGACTAAATTGCAGCAGGGTATCATAATGAAGAAATAATGGATTCTATGGGACTCTTCTGTGGAGGAATCCTACTGCACCACAGTCTGCTGCTTGCTGACATGAGAACAATCAGCACAGGACAGGACTGTGATGAAGAAGCACATTCTGTTTATCTGGAGATGGAGAGGTTTCCCTCTAGCAAAGCCATTCTGAACTCAAAAGCAGGGGCAGACTGGATTTAGGGTTGTATGTGTTTACTGGGAAGGAAAAAGAGAATGTGAGGCATCTAACTTTCATCTTCCCACCCACAAAGAGACAACCAATATCCACAGCTACAGAGTGTTTAACCAAAAGGTATGTCAGATATGTAATGTATGAATGAACAGTTCAGCCAAGCTACAGGTCTGTTTTGGCAAATATGCCCACTCTCTAACACCTGAGGCAGTCAACACCCAAAAAAACCATCCAAACTTTAACACTGCTGTCTCTTGGCTGCATTCCTTACCTTTGGCCTGTAGAATACATTCTGTACAGACAGCATAGAGACTATTGTCAACATTTCCTCACTGCATCCCAGATGTACAGACATGATCAGCATCTTACACAACATGGGCTCCAAGGGGAATTCTGCCATCTGCAAGACACATGTTTCAGGATCCCATGCAAAGTCTTGGAAAAATCTTGAGATCTCTCAGTGTGAAAGATACCAGTGACTTTTCTTCAGTGTTTCCCAATCAAAGCAATGTGCTTTACCCAAAATAACTTTACTGAACATGAAACAAATTACCTTGACTATATACACAATCACAAAAATCATCCCAATACTTACAGGAGATTTTTAGACATTGATAAAAGTAACCTTATTTATAAGAAGAAAAATTATCTGCTCCTTAAAGAAGCAGAAAATACGTAACTATGGTAAGGGCAGAACTACCAGCACAACAAAGGAGAACAATGGAAGGAGAAAGAACAAGAGAAAACACAGTGCCAGGCAAGTCCCTAACAATTACTCCCATGTCATCCTCTAAACACATGCAAACCAGCCAGTGTTAAGAAATATCCTATACAACCTACCCTGCGCCCAAGTCGAGTGAGCAGTCCTTCATCATCCAGAGCTCCCAAGGTATAGAGCTGCTCCATGGCAGTTATGAGAGTTTCCATTGGGGGAGCATCCATAAAGTCAAAGGAAAGCAAATCATTGATCCCCATAGCCTGAACAGCAAAAGTGGAGAAAACTCAAGTCAAAACACTGGAGAGAAGAAGGAAACCAAAACCCAGCCAGAGATATATAAGCATCAAACAAAGTAGCACTGAAGAGCTTTAAACCCACCCCACCCTCATGCCCTTAACTCAGCTGCAACCACCATCATGAATACATGGCTACAGTCTAACACTTGAGATAATCCTGCACTGGCCCATGGCTTTCATTCAGTTCTCTTGGTATGTTTCTTTGGTATTGTTTCAAAGCTCTTCCAAACAAGATGATCCACTCTAGAAGACGCATGGTCTAAAAGCTGGGTGTGACTTCCTGCCTTTTAAGTCAGGGTGGGATGACAGCTACAATGGATACTAAATAAGTCTCCAGCCTTCCCCCTTCTCCCAGAAAGGGGGTAAAGAGCAACAACTTCCCTAGCAGCTACGTACCGCGCTAGATTCAGTTTGTGGACTCCCAGAGTTGATACTTAAATGCACTTACACATATACACAGTCAGAAGATGCATATGTCTGGGGATCAAAACCAACTCCAGAACATGCATCTTATATCCTGTTAACAACATAACTGAATGTGCAATGGCCATAAAATTCCTATTTCTCAAACTGCTTGCAATTAAATGTTGTGTGCAGCCGAGACTTCTAATTTAGGTTGATACTGAATGTTATAAACCTCCAGAGAAAAACGCATGAGCAAGCTATAGTGCCCAAAAATTGCATGTGATACAGTATCCCTTCCAAGATACACGTGTTTATTAGAAGGGTCTGGAATTACTGAAGTATTTAAAGAGGCTCATAAAGGCTGAAATTAATTTATGGAAAGACTTACGATCAGGTTGGCTTGCTGAAAGTCAGTGAAATACCTACCTTCAGGGAGAGCACTGTACTAGCCAGATTTGTTCTCTGGATTTCAGGTACATTGGTGGTTAGCATTTCATCTCGATAAGCACGCTCTGTATATAGCCTGTAGCATTTTCCTGGTCCTGTTCTCCCAGCTCTTCCTGCTCGCTGCTTTGCTTGGGCCTAGAGGTAACAAGGCATCTCAGTGGTGCAAACAGGCACAGGTGAAAACAAGTGAAAGATAAAATGATTGTTTGCGATTTTCTTTGTATTATTCTAAAAAGATTTCCAGTACAACCCAGGGAAGTATGTATTCCCTAGTCACAGTCTCAAGTGCAATTCAGAGAGATAGCAAAAGCTTGGTTTTATCATCGCCTCACTTTGCTTCCACATGCTTGGACACATCATCAAGTTACACAACAGCAGCAGGAAAAAAACGTCAAACACAAAATGCCTACCTGTGAAATTGGTGTAACAACCAGCTGGTCAATTCCAGTCTTGGAGTTATAAACTTTCTGCTTCACAAAGCCAGGATCAACTACATAATATATTCCATCAATAGTCAGAGAGGTCTCAGCAATGTTAGTGGCAATAACAACCTGCAAACAACAGTTTAATTCAGGAATCAGTTCTGTGTCTAGGTGGCAAACCAATCACGCTGCTCAACTTGAACAATTTACTCTACATGGTATGATCAGTTTGTTATAGATGCAACTACTATTAATTTTACACTGAAAGGAGAAACGGAGGGACACAAAATAGTATTAACTATAGCCAAAACCTGACAGGTTTTAAACATTTGGACTCTGTTTTACGTTCGGGCAATATGGGAAGAGAGCATAATAAAATTCATAATTAAGAACATGGTCATTATTTTGTAAGCAGATTGCAATGATTTCAGGGATAATTTCTGCCTATCACTAAAATACAGTCCACACTTAGAAAAGCAACTTCCATAGACTAAATTTCTAGGTATTTATTAGCTAGTTGGCAGGAAATTTACAGCCACCCAAAAGAAATTTTATTTAGATTTCACTGATATTAATATTCTTTAAGGGCAGCATTAAAAGAAGCACCAAGAACACCCCACAGAGATCTTTGTTACACTAGATGTTTTTATATAGGTTTTTAAAGGTTTAGAATACATATAGATATATTTTACACACACGCACACACACAAGTGTGTGTATGCACACACACTTGTGTGTGAGATATTACTGGAAGTGCTGTGGGGAAAAAAAAAAAAAAAGATGAGAAAAAGAGAAAAATATTTTCAAGACAGAAAGTAATGGAGAAAACCAGGCAACCGAAAACATGCTCTAAGCTACATATAAACCACCTTTTCTCCAAAGCTACACGATTTTGTCCAAAATTATACCTTACAGAATTGAAATGCTAAAAAAAAGTTTGATCAGCATTGTAATACTTTTTAATAGTGGGGTGTATCAGTAGAAGATGAAGCCACACTTCGCTGAAATTACCTTTCTGCTTCCTGGTGGGGCTGGGTCAAAGATCCTGGTTTGCATTTCACTCGGTAAAGCTGAATATACTGGCAGGATAATTAACTCTGGAACATCAGGTCCTAGAGATTTCATCCTCTCATAGAGGATCTCACAGGCAGTGTCAATCTCTTCCTGACCAGTTAGAAACACCAAAATGTCACCTACACAGGGAGTACACATCCACAAAATCAATTCTGCTCAGTACAACTCCTGGATTTCCATCGCTCACCTCTTCCATTTAAAGCAGAGTTCCCCAACCTTTGGTAGTCCTGGGGCAACAACCGTTAGCCAAAAACAACATACTTTACTCTTCACTCAACCTCAGTTCTGAGCATTTTATTTACTGTGGTTGCAAACAACAGAAGGTAGGGCTGAGAACAATATTTCACTCATGTTATTGATGCTTGATCTGTGCCTCATAGAAAGACCTTGCTCAAAGGTATTAAGAGTCCCTGAATCACCAATCACCCTGCAGCATTCTCCACTTACCTGGTGGCTCTGTTAAGTGGATCTGCATTACTGTAATCAGACTGGCATCCAAATAATCCGTCTCTGGCTCTTTTGTGTACAGAATTTCTACTGGGTATGTTCTGCCAGGAATTGTGAAGATTGGAGCTTCATAGAAATACTGAGAGAATTTCACAGCATCCAGTGTTGCTGATGTCACTATCAACTTCATATCCTGCCGTTTCTGCACCGTCTATAGGAAAGAAAGTTCTCAAGTCATTTATTGCCTTTGGCACTTTTAACATATAGCATTTGACTTAAGTCAAAAAAGTATTCTATACTGCAGAAAGAAAAACAACCAGTCACATAAGGCGTTTTGACAGATTCCAGAACTGCTATGAGCAGAAGAGCAGCTCATTCTAGAATCCAGAATTTCAAACAACTACTTATGCAACCTACTAAGGTCACATTTCAAACCTTTCTTAGCAATACCTATCATAGAATAACTTTGTCAGAGCAGGAGCAAAGCAAGAACACTCCACTGCTCAGCCATCATTAGGAGCATCCTAGAGTACCAAGGCTCACTGTTTCTTTTGAATTTTGCTTGCTTTGTCTTTACAGAGTCTTGTCTTATGAGCATTCAAACTATAAACCCTTAGGAACATTAGTTTTGCTTCAGAAGAGTCTCTTAAGGCACATGAATGAACTTGGTTTGGATAACTTTGCCTTCCACTTTGGGTCTCTACCCATACATAACACACAGAGAAACCCAAGGCAATAAGAATCAAAGCCTATATTACCTTCTTCAGGAGTCCAAAGAGAACATCTGTATGAATGGTCCTCTCATGGGCTTCATCCAGCATGATAATGGCATATTGGGTCAGATCAGGATCTATCAGGCACTCCCTCAGTAACATACCATCTGTCATGTATTTGATGACGGTTTCAGGGCTAGTGCAGTCTTCAAACCGAATGGTGTAGCCAACCTAGAAAGAAGAGTTGAATAGAAAACAATGTTCTACCCCTTTTACATTAAAACTGAAGCTGCAGACCATTAGTTCCTGGGTTGATTACTGTCAGCTCATTTCCAGCCTACCAAGGAACAGACACATGGACACACAGACACACGGACACACAAACTAACTCTATTACTGATTTTTCCTGCTTTTCATTGTGTTTATTCCAGCACATCCTTCAACAAGGAAATTCACCTCTTGTCCCAAACAGCAGCCGAATTCTTCTGACACTCGTTTTGCAACAGACATTGCAGCCACTCTGCGAGGCTGAGTGCATCCAATCTTTCCTCTCGATGTATACCCCGCCTCAGCCAAGTACTGGGTAATCTGTGTTGTTTTTCCAGATCCTGTCTCTCCAATAACAATCAGAATCTGGTTGTCATGCACTGCCTAAAAAAGGTCATATTAGATAAAACTTGTTAAAATTTAAAAACAAACAAATAAAAATCTCTACACAGTGTATCTAGGACTACACTGAGCACCTACTTCTCTTGTTTTAGCTGACCCAGACCAAAAATGATTTAATTGTTGTTCTTACTGACCAATAGTCAGCAAGCTGCTTAACCACTTAGCTGACTCGTTCCTTGCCCTTTGTGATCCTCTTTTCAATTTTGACTTATATCAGTAAATATCTGGAACATTATTAAAATTATATATATATATATATATATATAAACCTTTTAAAAAATTATTTTGTTCCATGCTTAATTTTTTTAACTGGCTATTCACCTGTCAACAGGATAAAACAAAAACATTTATATTAAATTACTCCTTGCTCAAAAAACAATGTCATTTCAAGGGTCTTACTTGTATCAGCTGCTCCTTCAGTCTGAAGATTGGAAGACTTTCCCTCTGCTCAATGATGGAAAGTTGGGTTTTTTTACCATAAGAAGCTTTGTTGCCACCAAATGCATGTTTCTTCCACTCTGGGATATCATTTGGCATCATCCCAATACCTCGCATGTTTGCAGCTATTTGTCTTCCATCCACTAGAAAAGAAACAATTTCACCATCACATTTAGGTTCACACAGCACAGGTCCAATGATCTTGCTCCTACTGCTCCATCTTCCACACTTTTCCTGTGCATTTAAGTTTCTGTATTTTGTAAAATCCTGCATGCATCCTCCCTCTATTAAAACAATTTCTGTGTGAAATATTGCTTCGCTACCCATCACACTTTTCAGTAGTCCATCCCTGATGGATAGTGGAATACCCCTGTACTTTTCACTGACATTCCCATTCTTAAATGGAAACTTTCCCAAACTTAAATGGAAAAGAATTTCTTCACTTTAAAAACAAGGCTGAGAAGCGAACAAACACAATAGTATCATGAACTAGACATCAAAACACTTCTCCTGTGTTGCTCAACTATCACAAAAAAGGCATGGGTCACACCTAGATGTGTTCAGACATACCATCAGGAAGAGGATCCACCCAGTGTGTGTTGAGTCCCATAGGGATAGAATCCATCTCTGCTTCTCTTTGGGCTTGTTTAAGTTCCCGCCTTTCTTTAGCTAACGCACTCTGCATCATTGCAGCCTGGGACAAGGAACCATCTGGATTCTGAAGAGCAAGAAAAGAGTTAGGATTTCAAGCACTGCCCAATCCTGTAATTATCTCTCTGTCAGCACTGTCCTTCTGAAGCCTCTTCTGAATCAGATTTGTTAACTTGTTATATATTTGAGTTCCAGAGTATTTCCACTTGCCCAACCTCAAGAACTTTCATGGCCATGACTAATATAGAACATCTGTTCGCTGTCTAGTCAGGAGGATTATGGGCACTACCAATAAAAAACTTATTTCTCCACTGCCTCCTACCTTCAAAAGGTAAACAGCAGAACAGAAAAATACCAATTAGTTCTGACACACATATGTGAAACAGTTGCTGCAGGCTAAATGTGCATTTCTGTTCTATTATTCTACTTCACTGTTACCAGTTAACTAATAACCCAGCTTTATAAGTAAAGAAAGGATCTCCAATTTAGTAGTAATGTTTTTCAGGGCTCTGAGAAATGTTCAGGTAGAACCTTGGTTGTTGAATTCCCAAATATTTAATTAAATCAAGTACACTGTTTTCAACCCTTGAAATCTCTTACCTTTACTATTTTGATGGGACTCATATCCATGCTTTGTTTAGTATGACCTCGAAGGAATGGTGGCTCTTCTTCAACCAACTCAATCTCAAGGTCCTCATCTAAAACCCACAAATTACAGTTTTAATGGAAAGTTAAACATCATCTTTCAGATGCATGTGAATAAGAGTACCTCTTAAAACAGCACCTCCTGTGCATTCTTGATTATGACGTAATTAGACAATTTTCAAAAGTGAAAACACCACAAAAAGTACACACAGACAGTCAAGTGCACATCCAAGTGTCACTAACAATGAGAAGGCTGGAGTAACCCTCGTTCCAAATGTTTAAGGTGACACCAAATTGTGACATGCTTCACATCCACTTATATCATCATCTGTTTCTGAATCAAAACACATCCAGAAACAGAAGAAATTTACCACAACAATAAGACTACTTGGAAATACTACCTTCTTCATCATCAACTTTAGGAAGAATCCCAGTCTCCTCATCAAAGTCAGGAAACTCTTCTTTGGAAAGCACATTAGCTGCAATCATCTGGGGAAGGAATGAAAGAACAGGAATTTGTCCCCATGTATGAACACCACTCATGCCAGCAAGGTTTTTGTTCTAACGATATCATCCAGAGTTATAAATAAGGAGCAAAGGAATGAACAGTCCTACATTCTGGCACATATCTCCCCGAGTCATTCAGTCTCTAAACAAATAATCTTTTTGTTATTCTAAATACCAAAAGTATGGGACAGCTGATTTAGGCATGGCAGGACTGTACTGATAATCAAAGACCATCTTAAAAATCATAGGATAAAGACCAGGATCCCACTGAATCGTAGAACAATTTAGGCTGAAAGGGATCAGAGGTTACTTAGTCCAACCTCCTCCTCAAAGCAGGGCTAACTTCAAAGTTAAAGCAGAACTAGAAGCCCCAGATAGCAAGAAAGCAGTGATTTAGAGATAAGGAATAAGTTAAAAAAATAATCAAAGAGCTATAGCTTAGTTTATGAAACCCCCTTGCAATTATACTGACTGGCACCCCATTTCACTCAATACAAAACATACCTGTTTTATTTCCCATTTCTCCGGGTCTGAAATTCGGGTGAGGCGTTTCCTTTCAAGGGTATCATCCTCCACCTCTGGAGCATTTACCAGGGAAAGGTGACTGGGTCTGTCTGGGTTCCTCATAGAGGTTTCTTCATTGGTTTCTCCAACCAGGTTTCTCCTCCGGTTTGGGTTCAAGTCTTCCCCAGTGACTTGATCAACATCCTACATTAGATTGATTAATCAATCAGCTCTACCTATATTGCACTTCTCCTTATCTATTAACCCTGCCTGGTACTTCCTCTAACGCAGGAGTAAAAGCAGAGCCCACTTTTCCAAGAGGCTACTGCCAAACACAGCCCATATACAGAAAATGCTAGTTTGCACATATATATATATATATATATATATATGCAATATATATTTTTTTTTCAGCTGGTATCCAGAGATGAGTACATCCCAAGGTCTGGAATATATTCTGCCCTGGCAATGGCAGTGCATTTTATTTAAAAATAAATGCTTCTCTAGTTCAGAAAAAGGAAGACAAGCATAAAAACAGCATAAGGTCTGACTTGTCATGTAGCTAGCATGTCAAATCAACCACTTCATTTGGTTCAACAAATTTTTAGGACCATTACATCAAAAATGCACAAAAAAAAGAACCTAAGGAAAATGAGTGAAAAGTAATGAGCCACTTAAATACAGAACCGTAATTCAAATGTTTTAACTCTCACTTGAAGGGTTATGTATTAGTTTTCAGTAATACATAAGGTAGCAAAAGCAGATGTAATCTTTATAAAAGGTTTGGCATCACATGAACTCTATTCTAAGGACTATGGAATATCTTTCATACCTTCATGCTCAGGCTGGTTTTGGATCCAGTAAAAGATAACACTTTGACCTTTACTCTTTGACCTTTGCTCACAACATCAGCAACATTGGCAACCCGTCCTTCTCTTCGAAGCTCAGAGATGTGGACCAAGCCCTCCCAGCGCTTCCTATAGGTGCAACAGAGGGGCATGAGATGTTGTATATTAATACTCAAACAGTCCTTAACATCATTCAGAGGCTGGTTTAAAATATTTTGCAACTAATTTTTGTGTATGCTCATAAACCGTTTTTCGTGAGGAAAGCATTCTCCCCTGTCAAATTTATTTTTGTGAAACAGAACTTCATTTTAGCATCAAAACTCAGTTTACTTTACTGCAGCATCCTACATTCTTTAAGACATGATCAGAGAGCAGAACACAGATGGAATAATACAAGATTTATTGTGAAGATCAGAGGGTACCTTAGTCCTTCCAGCTGCACAAAGCATCCAAATTGCATTATACTTGTCACTTTGCCATTGTAAATGTCACCAATGGAAGGCTCTTCAGGTGGTGGACGGTCTACATGCTTGTCTCTCCATCTATCATTGCTCTTCTCGACATATTTCTCTCGATCCTTACGATCCCTGCTGGGACTCTGACTCCTGCTCCTTGAGCGGTATCTGGATTTTCCCCTGTTCTTGTCCCGAGTCTTAGAACGAGACCTAGAACGAGACCTGTGCCTTCGCTTCCTGTCCCTGCTGCGGCTTCGGCTCTTCCTCTTTTTCTTTGCCCTATCAAACAAACATTAGAAGTCTACACTGAAATTCTACATAAGAACACAACAGGTAGACAATATTAAGTGCCAGTACCCATCCGCCAAAGACACACTAGAAACCTACCGGTGGTCGCTGTTCCTTTGCTTGCCTTGTCTGTCAGCACTAGGCATTAGAGCTTCAAGCTCTTTTAGTGCATCAGCTGCCACTTTCACATCATCTTCATCCAACATATTCTGCAAGGACAGAGAACCATTCTATAGGAAGGCTGATAAAAGTCTGTCACAAAGAATTAACCTACACAAAGAATAATCAAGTGCGTTTCTGTTTAGAATGAATATAGAATAAAGAAAGATCAGACAGAATACACAATATGGAAGGAAAAAAATTGTAAAAAAAAAAAAAACCAACCAAACAAAAAAACCACAAAAAACTCCCCCCCCATTTTGGCACAATGTTGTGCCAATTCTGCTTTTATACAAAGAAGAGTTTTATCTCAACATCTAAATTATTACTGAAATACAAAATACAAGTTTCTGGTAGTATTTCAATGTCCAAGATTTTCATCTAGTTCACGATCAGTTGCTCTGAACATTATGTCAAAAAGGTCAGGCTATAAATTTCATGTCACAAGAGCCTCTTTTTTCAAATATCCCGCAAAACAGTATCAATGCTGCAACTCCTACAACAGCAATTCCTGATAACTGCAGCCAATAATATCAGCTTTCTGCCTCTTCTGGGTTTCACTTCTCATGGTCCATTTTTATTCATGCAGAAGATACAAATGCTAACATAAATACAACTTGAAACTATGAGAAAAATGTAGAAAATAAGTGTTATGTTTCCATGTACATGACAGACATCTGAAATTATGACCTTACCCTGATGTTGGGATTGTCTGGCCTGCAAAGGGCTGGAAACAATTCCTTCAACTTTTCTTTCTCCGATTTGGGTTTGACAACTGCCTCTGATTTTGAGATTAAAAAAACAAACAAACAAACAAAACCCTTAGAAGTGCTATAATGATTTACCCTTAACGTTTCTGAAATTGAACATAAAATTTAATTTTGATCTGAATGCAAAGGTTAACACAGTTGTCACAGAGATTAAATTCAAAGATGATAATGTTATCTTCCTACAAACAAAATTATGATTAACAGTGAATCTGTGAAAATCACAAATTCTCTAAATACTGTACTCAATATGTTTTAAAGTGCCTCAACAGCTTTGCAAGCCTACCACTAATAATAGCAAGAAACCCATTACAACAATAGGATATGCATTGTCTTACAGGACTAGAACAATAACTACTTTGATCTGACCAAATATATATTAAAAAAAGGGAAAAAAAAGGGGGGGGGTTCTACTGAACTGATGAGAGAGAGATTATCCATACCTTTGCTTGTAGATGGTTTTGATGGAGGCCGCATTGTCTGTATGAGACGCAGCAAATTACTAACAAGGGAATCCTGAAAAATTCAGTAAAATATTTTATTCTGAGAAGTGACTTCAATACTTTTGTTCATTAATAAAGGGCTCAAGAGAGGATTTGTTAGGAGGGCAAAAAAGCTCAATTCTGAAGATGCAGGCTTTGTTTTTAAAAGAAGCTTCATGTACAGCCTAAAACAAATACAATAATTTGAATCTGAAAGTGATTATGATAATTCCATTTAACTGATTTTTCCACCCATCTTTTTTTTTAATCAGCTACTTAATCCAACCACAGTAATTGCTGAGGAACTCATGAACCCAGGAACTGAATATCACAGAAAGACTTATACTAATATTTGTCTTCATGACAAGGTGTTTCTTCCGTATTTCGCATGCTCAGCAATGAGATGATAAACATTTCAAGTAAGTCCTCAGAAGGATGCTTCACAAGGACTATGAGTGTTAAGAAAGTGGAGAAGGAGGGGAAGGCTTGATCAGATAGATATACTCAAAAGTTATATATTTGCATAGTTTTCCATTAAAAAAAAAAATCAATAATCAGGCCTCGTACCTCTCTTTTCAAACAAAAAAGGCTCTATAAAATATGCCAGGACAAAAACGTACAAATAATGTCGAGATCTCACTTACAGTGAACTCAGCACCATTCTTTAGAAGAACAGCTTTAAATGTGTCAAACGTAGTGTTTTTCTCAGCAAGATTTATCACAAACTCGGCTGTAAAGAAAAAGTATAAAGGAAATCAGAGCAAATAATTAAAAGGCAGTGCAAGCCCACATTCTAGTAAGAGCTGTTCCAGTGGCAGCCCAGGGCTCTGCTAGACTTATCCACCCACAGAAAAGCTGTGGCACTGTTCAGGACAGCAGCCCTTTCCTTTCCGAGTCCTTTCCGGAGCCCAGATCAAAGCATTTTCTCACGCTCGCGACAAGCTTTTTGAAGAAAGACCAGTTTCCTAACTTTGAAAAGCCGCTCGCAGAACACGTCCCAGCCGACGGAGGCAGCTGTAGCAGCCCCTCCGGTGGCTGCTGTCACGGCCGCGCCGGGACAGGCCCTTCTGCCGCGCGTGGGGGGCGCCCGCACCGTCTCCGGCTGCGACCTTCCCGCTCACCGAGGTCCTTGTCGTTGATGCCAAGGTGGTTGTCCAGCTCGGTGCACACCTTGGAGACTAGCGACAAGTACTCGAGCTTAGCGAGCTCCTCCAGAGCCACCGGGTCCGCCATGTCTGCCCCTTCCCTTCACGGCACCACTTCCGCATCCGGGACGCGGCGGAAGCCGTTAGGGGTCACGCGCAGGTCGCGCTGGGGCTGACCATAGAGAGGAACATCGAACATCGGTGCTAGAACGGCCCATCGTGAGGGGAGTCTGTAACACCATCTTTGTGGTTGTGGCGGGCGAGGGAGCCAATGGGGGCGAAGGCGGGAAAAGGCGCCGCGCGGTACCTCAGCGGCGCTGCGGGGCGCGCGCGGTCTGAGGCGGCTGGGGGAGGGTTGGGAGGGATGACGGGGATTGCGGCTGGCGGCGGCAGGTGGGGAGGGATGAGGGAGGTGGCGGCAGGGCTTCTGCCCGGTCGGCTCCCCTTGCGAGGAGTCACGCCAGGGCTGCCCTGAGTGGAGAGCCCACTGCAAAAAAGTGACAGGGCAGCCAGGGTCGGCCTGTTCTGTCAGCACTGCCAGCGTTTGAGGTCTCACAGATACCTCAGGCTCCAAAGATGCGCTGACTGATATTTCTTACTCTCCTCTCCTGCTCCTGAACTGGCAGCAGTAGCAGAGCCCTCTTCATATTTCTTTTTCTCTTCTCTGACTCCTGAAGTTGGTGGCCCCATCAGAGCCCTCTTCATATTTCTTTTTCTCTTCTCTGACTGCTGAAGTTGGTGGTCCCAGCAGAACCCTCTTCATATTTCTTTCTCTCTTCTCTGACTGCTGAAGCTGGCAGCAGTAGCAGAGCCCTATCTGCCAGGGGTACCTTACCCAAATCTAAAACCTCAATAGCATACTTTATCCTTGGGTCAGAGAGTCAGCTTCAGTGAAACATTCGGAGAAGAACCGAAGCTTCTCAGATGAAGATATATACAGATCTCTATAGGAACATATTCCCCTTTTACCACATCTGGCCATGTAACAAACTGCTTATCAGCCAGGTTAATCTCAGCTCCTTTGTAATCATTAAGTCATCTAGTCTTCATTGTGTCTCCGTATGTGTGGTCCGTGTTTTCAACACATGGAATATTCTGCTGCCTGTTCAGTCTAAATCTTATATATCACAGTTTGTATTATTTTCTTCTGAAGATTGAGAAGATATATCTGATGCTAATATAATCCCCTGTCTGTACTGTACTCCTGACTTTTACTGACTTTTTATAGATAGTGTTTAAGTGATTTCCATTGTTTGCTGCACTTAAGTAAACTAAGAGCGCTTGCATGATCTGCTGACATAGTTCAGTTGAGAAACCATAATGAACAGCTGGGAATTGGAATATCTGTTTCTAAAGTGAGTATATGTCTTTGCCTATAGGAAAAAAATTATCTCTGTTCTAGAGAGTGTGCAGTTTAAGGTGAGAGAAGGTATAGAAGCAGTCTGAGAGAAATATTTGATTTGCTTAGTGTCACACAACAGGTCATTTACAAAGCTAAGCAGAATTCAGGAAACCTGTGGTCTGGTGCAATATGCAGTTTGCTAACCTGTACTGCTCCTATCTGCACAACATCCTTAGGGCAACAGCTGGACTTTGGTATTTGAATTAGGACTGGTGTGTTACTATTACACAAAAACACCTCCTGATGGTACACATTAGCTGTGCAACATTTGCAAATACCATTGAGTGTTTCTTGCTGGCTTCTGAGCCGAACCGCCCCCCTTAATGCTGTTAGTTTTCTCTGACTGTGAGTTAAATTTACTGCCTTGCAATGACTGATAATCTAGAAGAATGTTGTACCCATTGCAGCAGGCAGGCAGGCAGCCTAGCTGAGATACCTACCCGTCAAACAGATGGAACTGTATCTTTGGGAGGACTCTACTAGGCACACCTCAATGTATTAAACATAAAAAGCTGGCTGCAATCCAGAGTATCTCAGGTGTGCAATGCTGTGCCGTTTCTGGCATGCAGAGACAGGGGCAAGTGACTTTTAATTATGCCCTGAGAACTTGAACTCCAATTACAGTTATTATTGAGAAATGTTACAGCCATCCATTAGAGATAACTAACTGTGGGGGTAGGCAGCCAGGAGCTGTGTAGCACCAAAAACATCATTGTGATGAATGGTTTCAGTACTTGGGTCAGTAATCAGTTCAGATTCCAATTCTGCCCCCCAAACCAGCTTGGCCTGAAGCAGAATATGTATATATTCTTTTCCATCTTGCTTAACACCAAATATGCCCTTTCATTACTTTATGATTAATTTAAAAGTGCCTAGAGTCAAAAAATGAGCATACAGAGGACCAGTTTAGAAAAATATTGCCAATGCATGTTCACAAATTCCACATGATATACCATCCTGCCTCTGACTGGCAAGTGCAGTGCTTTAGAGTAAGCAGCACACTGGCTGATCACAGTAGAACATCCTGTCTCTATAAGTTTCTTTCTGATTCCACAGTCAGGATTTAGTTTATCTTTTGACAGGGAACCCTTTCAATCTAGAAAAATATTTTGGTCCACAGCCTTCTCATTCAGACTGGAAACTGTGTTATTCATGTAAGAACTTGTACTAAGCTCTTATCTCTTAAGAAATGGTATAGCTGGGGCTCTGCTGTTACAAAAACCCATCTAAATGGTTCTAATCTCCCAGTCATTATGACCAATAAGCTCATGGAATTTGCCACATCAGATGACATGTCCTGCTTCTATACTCTTAAGCTTCATGTTGAGGAGAAATAAGCTTTTCAGTTACCATATTCCTGGGTCAGAGCACAGAACATTGAGCTAAGCACAGTTAAGTATGGGGCAAGAAACTGATGCAAGAAAAATTATAAAGATTTAGGCATATTACAGAACAGGGTGATTTATACAGTTATAGAAAGGTGGAAGGACAGGATGTGCCTCTGAAAATGCTCTGCCAGCCTCAATTAAGAGGTGTGACGGTCATAGGAAGTGACACACCTCTGTAATCCAGAGATTATCACATACCTGCCAAATGACAGAGCTTCTTCATGATCCTGCCAGGGGTTTCACACCTGAGCAGGCTAGAAATTACATACCCAGAGACTTTCTAGATAAAGCCAGTATAATTAACAGAAGAGTCATATTAGAGTCATGCTGGGCAAGCCCTTTCAAACATTTATGGACTGGAGGAATAATATTTCAATGCTAGAAAGCTGGAGCAGAGGACAACACATATACCAGGAATGAGTCCAGCTTGCTCAGGAAATGCTCAGCTGTTACTCAAGACTGTTGTATGCAGCATTCAGAGTGCATGCCATCCAAAAAGCAGTTACAGCATAGAACACAACAGCCTTGTCCCTATAAAGCTTTAATCAGAGTTGCAGATACTCTTTTCCCAAGTGGGCTTATTGACTAGTGGGCTTATTGACTCAGTTAAAATCTTCCTGTCTGAGGCCCAAGATAAAAGTTGCTATTTGCTCTGTGGTAGTTCCAGAACCAGTTGTGTTGGATCCTGCCATAACATAAGAGAGAGTTTGGATTTGAAAATACGCAAGCAACTTCCAGTGGAAAGAGGAGACCTTAGGAAGACATAGGATTTTAAGATTTGACAGTGGCCAGATGACCCAGAGCCACATTGAAACAGGACAACAGTTAGATTAGTCTGATAGTCTGCTGAGTATTAACCCTGGAATAATGTGTGCCTTATGATTTAACAAGGTGGAGAAAGATGGATGTGAGAGTGGAGCAGCAGAGAGAAGGAATAATCCCCTCTTCTCCACATCCACCCTGAAACAGATGGCAGCAGAACCAACTCTGTTGTCACTCCGTTGTGACAGCCTCATTACAGTGATTAAATTGTCCTGTGATAGTGACAGACTGGGGAATGTGGGAGGCAGGGTTAGAAACAAAAATGAGGCAGCCCATAAAATATTCAGCATCTTACTAAACAAACAAAGTAACCCATCCATCACTCCCCAGGGGTGTTGGGGTGTATCACAGCCCACAAGGTGGGCTTTCTCGATAAGACAAAGACAGGTTCTGCTTGGATGAGATCATTGTTAGCCAGCTGTTAACTGCCCTCATTTGCATATCTATTTCTTAAATTATTAACATAAATTGAATGAGGCAAAATGTTCTGATACCAGCAACAGTGTCTTTTTAGCACTGTTAAAGTGATGTCTCAGTACTGGGTTATTCTGGATTCTTGGATATCGCAATAGTTTTTTGACTTATATACTTAGATTCATTGTATATTTCACCAAAGCTTTAACTTTCTGTTCTACTGGGCTGCTGCAGATGTAATCAGTGCCCTGCCTGTGCTCAGTCCTTCTGGCTTGGTTGACATGTCAGACCCTTCTGACATGGATTTCTGGAAGAGTAACCTCCTTCCCAGTATGTACTATCTAAATAACCCCAAAACAAGAGGGTTGTAACATACCAACATGTCATCAAATATTCTATATTCAAAACCATGTTTGTAATCCAGCAGAGAAAATTGATTTATGCGCTGAAACTTTGAAATCTTGCCAACTAACAGTATCAGCTTCCTAAATCTTATTCCCAGACTCTCAGTCCCTTGTCAGGATGGAAATCTATGCCTTGCCTCTGGTTCTGTGGAAGAGCGCACAGCCTGCAAATGAAAAATGCTGTGTACACAAACATGGAGAAATCTCACTAAATTGTGTGTACATGTTAGCAGCTTAGGCTCATTAACATGGGAAAATATGTCCAGCCTCTAGAACCGTTAGTGAAACAATGGAATGTTATTCTTGCTAAGGCCAGAATTAGAATGGAATTTATGTGAGCTGAGCACTATCACCTTAATGAATCTAGCAGTTTATAGACAATAAATCATGTGCTGAGATTTAAATTACTGTGCTAGACACATTTTACCTCAAGTATTTACTTAGTGTACCTCCTGACCACTTGCAGAGGATTATTGGGAAAATCTAGATAGAGAGTGAATTTCCATACTTTGGGAAATGTTCTACATGAGACAATAATACTAGACTCAACCGAAGCCCTACTGCAAACTGCATTCATCAGCAAATTACAGCAATTAAAGTAAGGGACTCCAGATGAATGTGGGTGGCAACTCCAACACATGGCAGGCACTTATTAGTAATTAAGCTTTGGCAAGCAGAAAAGAATCAAAAACTTCATGCTGCCAGCATATGTGACAAGCTAAAAAGGAAGAGCCTGCGGTTGACTGAGCACAGAGACAATGGGGGCCCAGGAGAGACTGCTGGACAGCAATAGACGTGGAGCACTGTGGAGCAGCCAGGCTGACATCCGTCAGTGTTTTCAAAAGCCTGTCACTTGGGACAGAAGGGGTTCAAGTGCACTGCAGAGGTGACAATCCTGGGGCTGAATGAGCTTTGATTGCATCCATCTCTACAGCTGCCTATTCAGCCCTTTCCCCATAGTCCCAGCCTTGTGGTCACAGGGGAGAGGAGGTACTTGAAAGCTCTAATCGCTGGCTTAGTCACTTCCACAATGCTGTGCATCTCCTAGCTCACAGCACTCCGCAAGCCTCATATGAATGGACAGCTGATCAGGAGTTCCTACTCTAGTGGAAGTAACTCTTCATCCTCATGCATTCCCTATACCATACAGTATTTTCCTGGGTCCAGACTCTGCAGAAATCACTCCAGAGAAGCCTGACAATGATTCCGTTCCTGAGCGCAGCCAAAAATAGTGATGGCTTATGTGGAGTGATGAGGACTAATCACTGTGAGCCTTCCCTGTGAGCCAAGACCAACTGGTGTTTGTATTAGAGCTGAAGAGGGAATTAGAAGGATGATGTTAAAGAGAAGCAAACAAGATGAATTGGTTTGTTCTGTCTGCAGTAATGCCAAGCAGAGCTTTTGCCTTCCTGGGAGCTTGTTGCCTGATGTAGTATCCTGTCAGAGGTCAATGAGAAGCCCTAAAGCCATATTCCCTAAGAGGAGGAGTCCAGGTACACATCCCTGACTCACTAACAGTGGCTTTTCTGTGTTGCTCGGGGTTTCTGCAGCAGCTATCGCTGTAGAGACCAGGGAAGGTTAAAGCTCATTAATTTATGGCATGGGCTGTGTTCTGGGTAGGGTCTTCCAGTAAAGAGCTTAATAGCAGTGCCCTTACTCATACACAGCCTGAGTGCAGTCATGCCAGAGCCTGTGAAGTGCAGGTTTCAGGCTGCAGCAAAAGTGTGGAAATACATCTAGATGCTTAGCTGGCACCCAGCCATGGAGTGTGTGTCAGAGCCCTTCAGAGGCATTGTTTAATTCACTGGGAGTAGTCTCTGATACCTTATGGATGCTCCATTAACAAAGTGACTGACCAGAGGCTGTACAGGGAACATGTGACACAGCAGGAACTGCATTAGACATCCCCTTTCTGGCCAGTGTCTTAATCATAAACCCAGACTTTCTCCTTCAGCCCAGTCCAGATATTCTCTGGATACTGAACTGCTAGCAAATTGCTTATACCTGTCATGCTGTGAGCCTATTTTCATCTGATAAAGAGGCTGCAATTTATTTACTAACAAGGAAATGGAGGAATTTTGCCTTGAAGGAATTCCATGGCCTGGGGACAGCCTGCATCTGACAGACAATGGAGAGAACTTTCCTGCAAGCCCAAGCTAGGACTGGTCGAGTGCAGCTGGCTCCACAGGAAGGAAAGCACAGCTGAGTGACAGACTCAGAGCTCTGTGCAGCCACCAAAAGAGCTACAGCCCTAGCTGCTCTTGGCTATGTCTAGATTGTTGGAATTGAACAAATGCAGAGGGAAGAAAAGACTCGGGTGACTTTTGTGCCTGTTCATCCAAAGCCTTTTATCAGCTTTATGCACATATCAAGCTGCTAGTGGCTACCCTGCCATTTTCAGTTAGCTCAAAAGCTGCAGATATGGGAGACCTGGGGAAAATGACAGACACAAAACTGCACAGGCTAGAAACTTTGTCTCTGAAATGTCTGCATCTGGCTTAGCACTGTGAAGTTTTGGCCCTTTGGCTCACATTGGCTTGCATCTCTCCTATCTATACCTGGAAAGGCTGACCTCCTAACAGCACCAATTTCTATCTCCTGGCACTGCCAGTCTTGCTCCTGCTCCACGGTAACATGCTTATCTCCCCTCACTGCTGCATGCCCATCATGACACAACCACCTAATCCATCCCTGTCACAATCCAAAGCCGTCTTCCCCATCTGACTTGCTGAATATTCTACTCAGATCTTCATGCCCACCATCCTTGCCTCAGCCTTATTACAGCGCTTGTCCATCTGCAAAGATTGGGTGCTCCCCCTCAAAACACACACACTTGCCAGCTTGTATCCCAGCCTACTTAATGATATGAGAGGAATAAAATCAGTATTATTAATGTCAGAGTATTTAGATCATCTGCACTAGCAGCAAGGAAGGCCGCTTCTCCAGTCTTTGAAGTCTGTATGAACTTTTTAGTCTTGTAAAAGACACTGAGCATAGGCTCAGCTGCAGCCTGTTGCACAAGATAGTGCCTAGGGAGCACCTCTTATTTTTTGCTAGGCACACCTGTGTTCCCAGGAATGTGAGCTGCCTCCTCAGTTTCGGTGCTGCCACAGCAAGAGCAAAACCAATCCACTGGCAGCAGCCAGAGAAACGTGTGGGACAGAGGCCTTGTTTTGATTGCTGAAGCGATTAGAGCATGGCAGCTTGGGTTTGTCCAGTAGCCATGGGAGGGAGCCAGGCCTATTTTTCCTCAGAAAACCATGCCTGCCTATTCTGGCTGGAGAACACATGCTCACTTGCATCCCTCCCCACCACTGCAAGAGCTGGCTGGGTGTTGCCGTGTACTCAGCTTTGCAAGGTTCAGCAGAACCATCTGCAGTGTCAGAACGGGAACACTGGCCAGTGCCTTATTAATTCTTTTTAATGTACTTACATTTGAAATAATATATGTGTTTTTTTTCCAAAATTCTGAATGCCCTAATATTCACAGAAATTCAGCCTGCAAGCTGCCTCCTTCTTTCACCTGTCAAACTGAAATCTTTTGCAGAGAGTTCAGAGTCATACCAAATCCAAGCTATTTTCACCCAAGTTCCAGTGTCTCAAAACCTCCTCAGAGAGTTTCTAAATGTAAAAAATTCAGTGTTACATGACCCCCAAAACTCACTGATGATCCAAGAGCATTAAAAAAAGCAAATATCAAGGACCCGTACCCTGCCACCTCTCTGCCTAGCAAAAGACACATCCTGATCCAATTTCTCCTCCCTCTCAAACTGACCTAGGAGAGATGTCCAGGGAGCAGAACCAAGAATACAGTAGACCTTCAAAAAGCAGCAGACTCTCTCCCAACTCTGAGGATGCTAAGGATTCCTAACATGTATATGAAGAAGCATTTAAGTCAAAACATTTAGCAAAAAAACTGACTGAGGAGGCTTTTGGAAAAAGGGCATGAGGCTAGTGAGCAGTGCAGCTATCTGAACAGCTGCATGTGGCAGCAGAGTTTGAGTGGCTGTCTGTCCCCAGGTCCCTGTTGCTCTTTAACGGAAACCTATGCTAGGGGATCAATTAAGCTAAAGTGCAGATGCATCTGTGGATGTGTAGGAAAACAATGTAGCTGCTTACTGACAAAATCTTGCATGGTTATAAATGCATCATATTTTCTACAGTCCTCCACCAGAGAGGGAGAAACGTTTCCTAATTCACACATGCGAACAGCAAGGTCACAAGAGCCTTGTTAGGTAATAAGGATATAAAACAGTGTGCTTTAATACAAAAGCTCTCTCTTCTGCATAGGAATGGGAGGAGAAATAATAAAATGCTGATTGTTTGTATTGATTTTGAAGCTAAACAGCAAAAACATTTATCCCAGTTTCTAGCTATTTGTCATCAATTAAATATAGATGACAGGCACAAAGGCAACACTATCAGCTAGTGCATGTCACCAAACCCACACCTCAGATCTCCCTGAACTCCAGTTCCAAAGACAGACCTTTGCAGCAGCTCAACAAAGCTCAGCTTGGCACAGGCAGCTGGGAGAATCCAAGCTGTGATTCAACAGAGACAGTGAACTACATGCAAATATCAGGCTCCTGAGAAGGAGAAGGTAAAGGAACTGTTTGGGCTTGAGCAGCATGTGTCAGGGGTGGGGCAGAAAAATGAGTCAGGTATTTCTTGTAATTTTTTCCTTTTTTTTTTCTAATGGTAATAACTTACCACATGTTTCCTAGTAAACAGTATGAATCCCAAACGTTAACAATACTTAGCAGAGCTCCTCTACAATGCTTCTTAGTGGTACACATTGAGCAAGCACCAATCTGAGATTTTTCTGTTCACTAGCACTGGTTTAGCTGGGCGCTAAACCATCAGACACAAAGCAGAACCTGCTAATCTAGGGCTAGGGATAGAAGGAGTCTCATGCAGTTCCAGAATCAGCATTAAAGGCATAGTAAAGTCCTGTTTTGGAAAGCAGGAAAAAGCACAAAACTCATTTGTTTCCCAGTTAAGAACTTCTCCAATAATCCCCAATTCCTCATGCAGACCAGGGGCTTGCACCACTCTGGGTCCAATGAGTGGATTATCAAGTATAACAAGAACAGAGTGAAGATGCGATTCTGGGAGCTTCCTGTAATCAGACAAGCTGGGGCTGTTCCAAACACAAGCGCCTCATTGCAAAGCATATCACAAGAGATTAGCTACAAGCAGCTGCTACTGCCAAGACACTTTACAATCAGCCAAACAGGTCCCAATCTATACGATGCACAGATGGAGCCCAGGCCCCCTCTCCTCTGTGCCCTACAGATTAGCTATTATATAAGGAATTTCTGGACTGCAGACATACAAACAGACAGCTGGAAATGGATGGGAGGGGGGAAGGGATAGCACTTCTCTCAAATCTGGTTGATTTGAAATGGTTTCATATCATGACTGAACAGACAAATGTGAGGATCTCCACACACTCCTAGGTCAATATTGCTTCTGTCATTCTGGATTAAAGTGGAAGTTAACAAGCAACAAAAGACAGACGTGGACAGGAGTTCAGCACACTTTGCATTTTAGTTGTGCAATGATAATTCCCCCAAACCTCACAGCAATTAGATAGTCAGCATGCAGAGTGAAATGAGAGGCTATTTTCCAAGCAATGTAGGAAAACAACAAGGAAGAGGAGGAGGGAAGAAAGGCAGAGTAAACTGAGAGGATGGTAGGATATTTACAGAACAACTCAACTGCTACCACATACTAGATTTCAGTGTTTTCATGTTTCCTGAGCCTTAGGTACAAGCACCTCTCCAGGTTACACATTTCTGCAAGGGATATGGTGAAAGTTCCCCTGTCTGGATTCCAAATTATATTTGTAGGTGCCTGAATGGAACTTCTACTTCACACGTTGTTGCATATGACTGGTTCCCAGCCATGGTCTTCTGAAGGATTTAGTGGAAACCCCCATCCCAAAGTCCCAGTATTATCATTCAGGTGAGAATATTCTGTGTTCGCATAGAGTCAGCACAAGGATTCCTCATCCATGACTGGGGTCCTACAATCTATGATTGCTGCACTGTTCATCATTTTATCTTCACCAAACTCGTCACAGACTGAATTCAGCAGTGATGCTGGACATAGATCAAAATCTACCTGTTGAACTGATCTGCATTTCCTGAGGCTTCTGTCCCTTCTCTCCGTCTTGTGTGTATGTAGCAGGAAGACTAGGAAGCGCTATCAGACAGCTGACTTAATACAATCAGACTCCAGTGCTGAGGTATCAGGCATTTTGCATTTGGTTTCTTGCTTTCAAAGACTTCACAGAGAAGGTCATGGAGTTCTCTGGCTCCTGCTTTTTGTGTCTTAACACTATGGGTGTGTGACTGGAATAGAGAGAGCTGTCTGGGTCAGGGAGTGGTTTTCTTTCCCAATATGAATCCTATGCAGGTGTCAAGTTGGGGGTGTTCTCGTTAGAGGTGGGTGGGAATAGGGAGAGATAAGACAGGATCGCTGAACCAAGGAAACACTCAAGGGTTTTCTGAAAGTTCATCTTTCATATCAGTTTTGTTTGCATTTTAAAAAGATAAAGAAGATTTACTGATATTCCAAGTGCAGCAGCCCGAATTGTTCTTTCTGTTAGATAAACCGATTTGCATGCATGCATAATTGCGTAGGAGCAGAGGCAGCCTTGTGCCTGTTTTGTCCGCAATTGCCAGGTAACAGACCTCTCAGCTCAGCCTTTTTATCTCATAGGATACTAAACAACTACACCAAGACTAAATGTTGTTTTATTCTTGCAAACTGAGTGGTTGTCCCTGGACTCCCCACGACTACCTTGCCGGCAGCCTGTGCTCATGCACAACTACCAGAACACATGGCTGCTGCCTGCAGAGCTCAGAGCAAGCTTGGGAAGTGCTGTTGCTGTGCTGGGTGGTTATCACCATTTCAGCAAAACACCAACTGGACAGCTTCACTATAGTGTTACTGAGCCAATGGCAGACTCAGCCCTGAGGTAAACTGTAACCATAACTTCATGAATCCAGGATTCTGGCAAACATCTTCATTTCTGCTGCCAGAGACAATGCTGCAGCCCGTTTTACACAGGTGGGCCACATTACTGGCTGGATGAATGGCAGCACAGAGCTCTGTGCTGCACACCTGTCTCCTAATCTCTAAACAGTACAGCACCACATAATAGCAGCTTAGTTTAATCAGTGAAATTCAGATAAACCTCAAACTCTTCCTGCGGCAAATTTGGAAATAAAATGGTTAAGATCTCTCCTTTGTTCTACGTAAAGCAAACTTCAACAAACCTTTCCTAATAATAATTACAATTAATTTAAACCTTCACTGCTGTATAAGATCTCTGCACATGGAACATTCTCAAGACTTAATTTCCCAACTCTGCTTTGGGGAGATTAGGATTATGACTCCTCCTTCACAGAGCAGAGAGCACACAGTTGGTCTTCAGCAGATGTGGTCATAGAGCCCAGGACTTCCTACTCCCAAACCTAAGCAGTAACTGTCAGCCTTCACTCACCCATCTCTTCCATGCGCACAATGGGATTTGCATTTTATGTGGATTAAAGGGACAGATGCTACTTGCATGGAGAAAACAAACCAGCCTTCCCAAAGCTTCCTATGAGTTGGAGTGTAGCCCTAATGTAGAGAAACCTAACCAACCTCATTCACTTGAGCACTCAGGACTAGCACAGAAGAGGAACAGCCAAGGAGCAATGAGCCCTACAGCACTCTCCACACTGAAGGCAATTCAGCTACACTGCAAACAGAAAATGCTCTTTCCTTAATACAAAGGCAGCTTTGAGGCTGAACAGTTTTCATAACCTGCCACCTGCAGCCCATACTACATCTGAAGGTACCTGGGCACACCATCCTATCTGAAACCTTGTTCCTTAAATTAGGAGTTCAGTGGTTGGGCTTTTTTGTTACCAATCAAGTTAATAAAGCAGGAACAAGTTACATTTCCTTTGATAGCAGGATAGTCTTGCTGATGGATCATTTCTAGACAGAGAGCATGCAGTGCTATGAAGCAGGTTTTGTCACTGCCAGTCATTTGAGCAGTGAAAGGCCATAAGGATGTATCTCAGAACAGGGAGACCAGTCAGAGCTGGGAGCTATCTTCAGTGCAGTGTTTTGCTTGAGTACTTCGAGTGCTTCCCAATTCCAGGAAGCAAAGCACTGCGAGAGCTACAGGCAGTTGATGTTCTGGCTCGAGAAAGCATCCTCAAACTCATGTTCCCTCTCTTTAGACCTCCATTCCTTCTCACTTGCAGAAACAAAGTAAAACAGTTTTCTGCCAGTGAGTGAAACAGATCTCTAGGTTGCATCTTGGCCATGGCTCCTTCCCTGCACCAACAGAGGATGCAAAGAATGTTAGTGCAAATGGAATAAGAAATTAAGATGAGCTTTCCTTCACTACCAGAAGAATCAGTCTCCATGTGCTTCTGGAGTTCAGTTTCATCTTGCAGGTGACTCCAGCAGCTTCATGGCTGCAGCTCTCCAACACCCCAAATGTGTCAGTAAATAGCTTTAGTGAACTATCTACACTGAAACTGCTTTTCTAGCAACCAAAGCACTGATGTGCAGGCAAAAAGTGCATACACATCTGTTGCCATCTTGCACAAAGTGCATGCATGTAAGTGGCAAGTTGTTTTGAGACCAACAATTAGCAAATACAGCCTTAACACCTGTCCAGGCAACTTGTTGAGGCAATCCATGATATACTAGATTTCAACAGTTCCATGTGGCATACCTCTATAGAGAGTCTGTGCTTTTTTTTGTGTGCATTACCTTGGAAATCATGAACCCTGAGATGTTATGACAGAGGAGACAAACTGGGCATTTATGTACATGTATTTGGGGATTCTGTTGGTTAACCTATACCTTGTGCAAATAAACTGCGCCTATTAAACATTACTGAAGCTCTCAGAAAACAACCTATTCAGGGAGTAACACTGCTTCTTGCTGGGACAGAGGAACATTCTGTCTATCCAGCAAAAAAATAACTCAAAGTACAGACAGACAGAGCTGCTCCCCAGAGATGTGAGGGGACTAAGAACTAATATTAATTTGGCAGGACTGTTTTGGAGACAGTAGGGTTGTATGAGTATTCATGTTCCCTGGTTTTAGGGTGCTTCTGAGATATCTGACAAATACTGGACTAATTAGACTAAACCATAGTGCACAGATCAATAGAAGGAGCTGGATGAAATATTGCCCAAAGTGCTATAAAAACTGATGGACCATACTCTGCAGCTGGCGATTTCTGGAAAATTCATGTGAGAGCACAGGACTGTGCGAGACTGGGCCTCTGCTACATCATCACCTTGGGCCAAAACTGTAATTTGCATCTAAACGTGCCTGACTGAAGCTGATTTCATGCATCAGTTGTTTCTTGTGCCTCTAGACTGTGAGCAGATTTCAAGTCAATGGAGCTACCTCCAGTGCAAATCTCTCAGCTGCTGCCCTGATGCAGGGGACAGAAGGCAGCCCATGGCAGGGTCTGCATGGAAACCACCTGTGTATCCCTGAGCCTGGACAGCCCCTACCTGTGAAAGGCACAAGGTACAATTCACAGCAAGCACAGCAGATATTTTTTTCTGACATCTCTGTGGACAATAAAAGTTTTGCAGCAACAAGGCCAGAAGACACTGCAAATAAAATAGAAAGTAAAGCTGAGGGTGCCTTTGAGAGAAAAGGCTTGGAAATCCAGAAAATGGAAGAAGTACCTCTTGCATTCCTTGCTGTCTCCCTGGAGCCAGCTCTGTCTGGTACTGACTTAATCTTCCTACCCTTAAGTGGCTCAGCCCTCTTGAAACGCAGATTTCAGTGGCTTGTGCAGTAATCCCTACAGTTTAACCTTTTAGGTGTTCCTACCATGACCAACAGATCCAAATGTGCCCAGATGGCTGGGTCAACACACAGCAAGTACCTTTGGTCTTTACTGGGTTTCCTCCCACTGGATTTCAGACTGTATTTAAACAGAGAGGCTAACACATGGCTTGATGACAAAACCAGGGGACTGTGACACAAATGCAACCCTAATGCAAATCTGCCTGAAGCTCCTTTGAAAATTGCTCCTGGGTTTGCCAAGCAGAGTTGCATCAGAGTTAAGGGAGATGCCAGCCCTGCCTTCCCCCACTAGGCAAGTGTTGTCGCAATGAACTGCAAGGCCAGTACAGCTTTGCTGCTGTGAAGTTTCCCCTTCTATTAGGAAATGCTTGCTAATAGTCTGACCTCTAGGAAAATGCAACTTTCTCATACTACCCAGATGCTAAATATCACATGAAGGAGTCAGCAACATTGCAAGTTTTATGCTCCACCCTTTTCCATCTTCTTCTTTTCCATAGAAAGGGAGGGGGTTTGTCATCCAGGGAGCTTGTAGTACTGTCACACTTCAAAAATTATCTGACAAGAAGCTGAGAGCACACTTCTTCATGCCAATCTACTGGAATACAAGCCCTGTCCTCCTGATCACAGGCTGTATTCTGACTCACTCTTGTGCAGAACCTGAGCTGCACTCAGGGTCCTGTACAGGCGTGGCAGAAGACACAGCACTGTCTGCCTCAACATCTCTCCCAGATCTGCAGCACAAGAAAACAGGCACTGCTTTTCCAGGCTCTACTGACTATCTGTGGGATGTTAGGCAAATCACACAGCCCCCGTGGAATGGCTACAATACTTCTCATAGCCAAAAGCTTTTATTCTGCATAAGGGAGCAAATGCCTAAGATTTGCCCACATAATTAATCTGCTTTCTAAGCACTTACCATTATAAACACTCATGCTACTTGCTCTGAACAAAAAGGTACAGAACTGTTTGCTTCCTGCAGGTAGAAGCTTGATGGATAAATGGCTACAGACTGCAGGGAGAAGGCTGGAAGATTCATTTTTAAGTACAACACAGACTGAGATGAACAAAACAGGAACAGTCTCTAAGAGTCTGCAGACTCTAGAGGGGGATGACTAGTGATGACCTACCCCAATTCCCTGCACCAACACCTTCCTCCCATATCACCTCAAGGCCATTTCCATTGAAACATGTTCCAGGATTTGCATAGAACACAATTAAAACAGAATAACTCACACACATTACCTGAGATTTGTCTTCCTTTGTGTGGATTAGCCCAGGTAAAGCTGTCTTCTCCTCCCTGGAAATCAAGAGATTTGCTAATACTGCTCTGGGGAAAATACTCACTCTTGTAAACTCACTTACTATTCCCCCTTACAGGGGCTCACAAACAGCTGAGCTGTCAAACACCTAAAGGTTTTATCTGGAGCATCTGCTATGCCTCTTAATCACCAAAAGCAGTCAGTTGTAGAAGTTAATCACAAAATTACAAAGCAGTAACAAAGCCTGAATTAACCTCATTAAGATTTTGCAAACTCTGCTGTCCTCCCCCCTCCCTTCTCCCAGCTGGAAGGCTTTAGATCTGGCTGAAGCTTCGCAGGTACCTGCCCCTGCCATGCAGCGTTTCCTGGGATTTACACAGTGGTAGCTCATCAGCACCAGGTTCCTGAACTCACAGGCAATGCCATGGGAAACTCTTTGAGGAAACATGTGGCCTCCTGGTCCTGCAAGTAATCAAATTCTTGCACCCCCCTGCTGAAGCTAGCAATGAATTGCAGGTGCTGCTGATTTCAGGGAGATAAAGCAAGTCAGCAAAACAGCTAAGGGTGGGGTGCTGGTGCAGAGGGAGGATGCCAGGTATGCAGAGCAATGACTATATAACACCCCTGAGGGGATTTAAATTGTTTGCAGTAAATTCTCTTACATAAAAGAGAGTGATTAGGTGCTGAGACACATCCCAGTGGAACACCCAGCTCTGCACTTCAGGATGTGGCTGGGTTTCATTAACCATCAAAGCATCTCATCTCACTTGAAGTGCTCCAGGGGCTTTTCTCTTCCCTCCCATGCCAGCTGGGCCAGGAGCTGAGCAGGGACACAAAGGTCAGGCAGTTCCAATAGGCTATTTGTATGCTGGATCACTGCACCAGCGCTGAGCTCCTGGATAGCTCTGTAATCATGTGGAAGACATTTACACCAGGGGACCTCCATCCAGGTCAGCCAATACTCCAGACCATGGCATGGCAGCTGTGGCACAAAGACTGAAACAGCCTCTGCCAAGATACCCATTTGTGTCTGCTATGTTGCTGACCATAGGGCCTTACACTACAGCTACACTAGGCCAGAAGGATGGCCAGTGTTCCTATTATATATACACCCATGTCAGGGAATAACCTAAGTGTTCTCTCCCCCAGATACCCAATCCAAACCATAAAACTAATTCCCAGCGCTAAGCAACGTGTTCAGACTGCAGTAGGTTATGTAGAGAAGTTCAACAACTTCCGTATTCATCAGTGACCCATGGCCTGCTATTGCTGAGCTCAAGGTTTCTCTTTGCACCAAGGGCTACCCTTCCCAGGGAAGTAACCAGCGGGAAAAGCAGGCTATTTAGTAGCATTCCTCTGCAACTAAAGGAGCACAGGAATATGAATAAGTGGGTAGGGAATGAGAGCAGTTCTCATGCAGCTCAGCTGCAACCTGTAGAGAATGCTGCCTATCATTTGTTTTCACAAAACACCTATCTAGAATCTAAAAAAAGGCAAGCCCCCCCACACACCTCCCAAAAGGTAAAACACTTTGGTGCATCACCATTATTTATTGCTGAATACTCTCAGACTAAAGTTAGTGTGCCACACACCACTATTACACACTCCTTCCTAGGGAGCAGGAACCAACTCTGTGCTCAGCTACGAATCATTAGTTTATCCAGCGAGCACAGCCAGGATAATCTGTGCTTTGCAGAGTACTTCACCTCAGCAGAAAGCCTAGGATCAGAGTCAGCAGCTGCATTGACTTGAGCAGAGAATTACCCAAGTGCTGGGGTGCAGAAGGCTCTGCACAGAGCTGTTGAAGCTGGTCTCCTGCTCCTGAAACCAGCAGGATCAGACGCTGCAGACTGAGGCAGGACAGCATATGTAATAACTAGAGATCAGCATTGTCCCTGAAATTTTAAGTTCTTTTTAAAAGCCTTTTAGCATCAACCTGTTCTTCAGGTCTCACCGATTCTTGGAGTCACTGGCATCCTGTGGCAGCAAAAATTTCACGCAAAACCTTTTGATAGTGTCACCGATTGACCCCCTCCAGGTCTGGAGATATGGAGAACAGCTGCTTCTGATCTGCTTTCTGCAGCTCACAGGTGGCTTTATACACTTCCATTATGCCTGCTTTTACTTGTTGAAAGGAAGTAATTCCCACATGGTCTCTGCAAAGATGAGCAGTGTGGAAGACTCAAGCCTCTTCCTTGGTATTGTGAAGACACTGCATGCGACAACCCAAACCACACTCATTAAGGAATATTTGAGGGCTTCTTTTCTACTAAAAGTCTCAGGTGACATGATTGAGAGATTGCTCTGCCAGGAACCTATATGGACATAGAGAAGCTCCCCGTCTGTTGCCTCTCTCCTCCCCACAATGTTTATGTCCTGCCACAATCCTTTTCGTAGAGCAGACGGAGAAGGGGAGGTCGGCTGTGATAACAAATCCACGTGGCGACATGTTTGCTCTCTCTGTAATGGGTGAGGGGAGAGAAACGGGGACACAACACCCGCATCATTGCATCATCCCCTGCACGCACAGGCATCCACCAGTCCTTCTCCCGGTTACTCTCCCTCGCAGCCCCTGCGGAGCTGAACGCTTTGCGGCAGCTCCCGCGTGAGCGGCCAAGGGCCGGGTCAGTCCCTGCTCCTGCACACGAAGCTGTGGCCCAGTCAAGCCTCCAGGGAGAAAGCACTTCCCGGCTCCCCGGGCCCTCTCCCCCCAGAGGCAGCTGGCCTTAGCCCTCGCTGCTCCAGCGAGGAGGAGCAGAGCAGGGTTCACGGGGCAGCTAAAGCAGCCGCCGCCCCACGCTCACGGAGGGGGTTAAGAATGAGGCAACCGGCTTCGGAGAGGGCTCCGGCGCCAAGGCCCCCCCAACCCCGGCAGCCCAGGGTCACTTGTAGTCCAAGGTCGCTGCTCGGGCTCACGCAGCAGCGACCCCTCGGGCCGCCGCGGCGCCGAGCGGGGCTCGCCCGCCCGCCCGGGCCCCGCCGCCGCCCGGCGCCTCAGCGCTTGCTGCGGCCGAGCCGCTGCAGCCTCCTGCGCTTGAGGATCATGTCGTAGAGGCTGCGCAGCCCCTGGTGCAGCCCCAGCCCGTCGCGGGCGCTGCAGCCCTGCACGCAGCGCGGCGTGCCGGCGCCCAGCTCTTGCAGCCCGAGCCGCCGCTCCACCTCGGGCACGGCCAGCGCCGCCGGCACGTCCTGCTTGTTGGCCAGGACGAGCAGCGGGACGCCCTGCGCCTCGGCCGCGCGGGCGATGCGGTGCAGCTCCAGGCGCGCCTCCTCCAGCCGCTCGCCCTCCGCCGAGTCCACAACGAAGACGAGCCCGTCCGTGCGCCGCGCGTAGGAGCGCCACAGCGGGCGCAGCTTCTCCTGCCCGCCCACGTCCCACACCTGGAAGGTGGCGGCGCGGGCGCGGCCCAGCGGCACCCGCACCCGCTCCGTGTTGAAGCCCTTGGTGGGCGCGCTCTGCACGAACTCCTGCAGCTTCAGCCGGTACAGCAGCGACGTCTTGCCGGCCGCGTCCAGCCCCAGCACCACCACATGCAGCGCCTGGAAGGGCGGCAGGAACGGCGGGACCGGAGCCATGTCCGCCAGCCGGTTCCCCATGGCCGCGGCGCCCCGGGCTGCGAGCACGGCCACGCCAGGAGACCACGAACCCGCTCCCGGTCCCGCCCCCTCCGGCGGAGACCGCCCGGCCCCGCCCCCGGAGACCGCCCTACTGAGAGGAGCGGCCGGGCTCGCGCGCGCCCCTAAAGCCCCGCCCTCCGTGTCGTCACGCGGCCGGAGCCAATCCGCGCGCGCGGCCGGGGGCGGCCGTTGGTGACCCGGAGGCGGGGTCACGCGCCGTTGCCAGGCGCCCGCTACCGCCGCCCAGGAGCCGCCATGTCGGCCCAGCACTGGGAGGCGCGGCGCAGGCAGGCGGCGCTGGAGCGGCGCCGCCGGGCCCCGCTCCCGCGGGTGTGTGCGGGGCCGGGCGGGCCGGGCCCGTGGGGCCGGGCCGGAGCTTACCGCCCTCTCTGTGCCTCGTAGACGGAGGACGTCCCCGAGAGGCGCTGCCAGCACGGAACCGACGCCAGCGCCCAGGCCCCGCCGCCCGGTGAGTGGATCGCGGGGCTGTCCCGTTCCGGGCGCGGGGCTGCTGCTCTGCCGGCGCCCTCCCGGCAGGGTGGGGAGCGGCCCGGCCCTGCGCAGGTCGCGGATGCCCGCCCCGCGGCCGCTCCCGCCCGCGCAGGCATGGCTAACGCGGTGCTTGTTGCAGAGCCTCGACCGTGCTGCTGCCGCTGCTCCTGTCATTACCCTACGAAGGCCAGCGCGAAGCTGCCGCGCCGGTTCTCTGTAAGTCCGCGGGAGAGGCGGGGAAGGACGCCCAGCGGCAGCTGCCAGGGCAGCACTGCTACTCAGGAGCACTGGGCAGATCTAGCCCAAAGCACCGTGTAGCTTGCTTTGTGGAAGCACTGTGAACAGTCACAGCGTGATGCTGCAGTGCTCCAGTTACCAGCTAACTAGCTTCCACTCACGGACAAGAACCAGAGCTTTTTTACTGCTGTAAGATGCCTTTATACTGTGAGAGGGGCATGTCACCCTCACTGTTGCTCATACATTGGTCTCTTCAGAGTCACAGCCTGAATACGTGGGAGTCCAGCTGAGTGGGTTTTAGATATAAGCATATGCTTATAATTAAACCAACCTTGTTTTTATTCTGCAGTTAGTAACATCTACCACAGCTACAGTAGATCTCTGCTTAGCTCTATAAGGATTTGGGTGGTTGTTTTGTTCTTTAAGTGGCACATTTAAGTCACTCCCAGTTGAAGCTTAGTTTGAATGATGAGAAAATAGTTCACTTTAAAATCTTTCATGCAGTCTGAGTAACAGAAGTAATTTTCATACGCTGCCATTATACAGCAGAAACAAGAAAGTAACTTCTCTTTGCCCTTTCAGGCTGTGCAATACATGCAACAATGGTAAGGGCTGACTAGCCAGGGGGCCCAGGAGCAGCTCCCAGGAACTCCACTCTGAACACCAGACAAGTACAGTGAATCCAACACCACAAGCGTACAGAATCAGTGGATGATTTCACCAATTTAGGTGGTAACAGCTAATGCAAAATAAACATCACAGTGTCCCAGAGGAAGTCTCTCTTAAGCAGCAAGTACTTTCCCCAAACCTTGCTTGCTCTGGTTCTGTTGTCCTGTCCCTCACTCCCTCATCAAGTATGTCCCAAAAATTGGTCTCAGCTCTGCACCATTTTTAAAGCCTTCATCCCATAAAACCTTCCATCTCCCTTCATGCCCATGTGAAGCAACTTGTTTGTTAGCTGTATCACTGGAACTGTACAGCGGCTACAGCAGAGGTGAGGATCTGCTGTGCAAAGACAAATCACCCCTTTCTGGTTGTACAATGTCTTTTATTTGTGAACAGAAGGAGATGGTGAAAGTGCATAACAGCAGTGCTGCAGAAGCACAGCTGAAAACTGAACAGCAGAGGTAGGGAGAGTGTGGTAGAACCAACAATACAGCAAATTCAAAACTACTGCAGAGATGTGACAAGAGCAGGGAGGATTCCAGAATGGCACATGGAGCTTCCTCATCCCTGCTGGAGGGAGTTAGTTGACTAGTTACCATTTCAGTGTGATCTCAACGGATGATGTGAGGAGAAACACCCTGCTACAGCTCTGTAAGAAGTGCTGGGTTGGGAAGCACATTTTGAAGTGAGGGTCAGAGGTTTCCTTCCAACTGTTCTAACATACTGATTCTCTCCTTCAGTGGGAATGGTACAGGAAAATGCTGAACTGCTTCTGAGTAAGAATTTTTAGTCCAGTAACTCCCAGGCTCCTACTTCACCACCTAGAATGCATCAGGCACTAGCTAAACTGAAACCCCAGGCATAGGTTATAACCCATCCATCATATGGGGGATACAACTGCTACATTCCCAGCACTGGGAGGAAAGAAGGCTGCGCCAGAGCTATTCCTCCCATAAAGTTCATTGGGTTGTTTTACAGCTTTAGACAAAAAAAGCCTCAGCTGTTTTCTGACACTTGTGCAGGCTGAGCTTTTATTGTCAGAGATGAACTTTCTCATGCTTGTTCAAGTTGAAAGCATTAAATGCCAGAGCATGCAAGGAAGCAGCACAGCAAACAGCATGTGGTGGCCACCAAAAACCAATAGCCTTCCTCTCATGACCAGCTGGAAAGCAGCAATCTTTCTGCTCCATGCTACGAAATGCATTTTCTCCTGGCTGAAAGGGATCCTCCTAAAGAGCAGCCAGTAGATGAGCTGCTTTTAAAAATACATATATAAAATCAAGACAGTGCATTCTTGCTTCCTACACTGGACAGCTCAATACAATAGCCATCCAAAAGTCACACACACAGGTGTTTCAGCATGACATGCACTTGATTAAGAGCCAGAGATACAGAGACATCAGTCCCGTTTCATGCTCTCACAGAGCAGGCTGTGCAAATAGCATTGGACAGTGGTGATAGAGATGCAATCCAGCCAAAAAGTCTCATCACAGTCCTTCTTTTGTGCATTATGAGATACTTACATTCAGGATAGTACAAAATTATGCAAGGAGGAAACAGCTAGAGTTAGTTTGATTAATAGGGCACTGGCTCCAATGTAGCAGTAAAATACTGCAGAGATCATGAATGTGGCCCATTCTGATGAGCCAGCACAGACACCCCATGTATTAGTCACTCTGCTGAAGGGTCAGTCATGATAAGGCATCGAAGAAAGGAAGCTGCAAATCTGAGGGCAGTATATTCCACACTCATAAGGCCGAGCATGTTACTATCTTTGCAGAGGAGATGTCTCATCCCAGGAAAGCACAAAGTCTCCTGTTTAAGTCATGAATTGAAAAGAAGCCCCAGAATTTTGTCTCCCTATGACTTGCCTTTGTGATGGAGCATGCAGCATCCAAAAGGTCTGCCAGCCTGGCCCTGTCACAGCAGGGGGTGGTGCAGTGGGTGAGGTAGCGTGGCATTCCCACGGCAGTCCACGTACTGGTAGTTTTCAAAAGCCAGCTGCTCTGAGTGGCACAGGTACGTGCAGGTCAGGGTGCCCCTGCAAGGCAAGAGCAGACCGGAGCTGCACTCATGACTGTTCCAGACAAAAATCCCCATAATATAAGGGTCCCACGGTGTGCTTCTGCTGCCATCCTGTTTTGTCCCTATTATACAGTCCAGAACACTATCACATATCCTCAGCTCCATTTCACATGTCAGAGAGGGAGAACATCATTCAGACTGCATTAGTTTAAGGAAGCCTTTACAAGCTCCCCACCACTGCAAAGAATGCTTTGGCCATTCAAGAAGCCCAATATTAGAAAGACTCGTTGCTCCAGGATAACACTCCTGTGCCGTTTCACCATTTACCTGTTCCTAAGGTGCTAGTGCAAGACATACCAGGTGACTGTTTATGGACTTAGCTAGACAAAAGCATATCATTCAGTCGCTGTCTTTCTGTGCCACCTCAAGAGCTTTTGCATTAAGTAGTTTCTCCCAGTACTGTGCAATCCATCCATGGGCAATAACAGTGGGATGAGACATAGTACAGAAAATCGTAAAGATCACCAACATCTTCTTCACCCTCTGGCTAATGGAGAGCTTGCTGGTGGAGAAAGCAAGGGTCCTGTCAGCTGAGAGCATCAGTTAAGAAGGACACAGTCAACACAGATGGGCAGGGAGGTCCCTCTAGTGGACACAGACTGCACCAAGAGACAATTTCTGCCCACAGCTTTCCAAAGCAGCTTGAACTCAATGAAGATCACTCTTCTTTCAGTGGCTGCATAGGGGCATACTAGCAATGCTACGCCCAGCAAGGACTTCCTTGTCTCCTCTGCCTATTTAGCTGCGACACAGGCCAGGACAGTAGCAGCAGGTCCCAGGAGGAGCCGTGTTACAAAACCGCAGTTGTACTTCTCCCCCTCGCAGGCAGGAACAGATAACCTGCATTTGCTTTTCCAGCAGGGTCTGTCTTACTCTCAATCACAATCAAGCTGAGCATAGTCCCCTGGACCATTCCCTGAACAGGAGCTGCTTTGGGCAACAGGATCCACACAAAAAACCTGCTTTGCTCTGTCCTGCTCTCTGCAGCTGCTGCCAGCCCCTCCAACAGAGACCAGGCTGACTGAGTCTGCCTCCCACACCCCAAGGCAGGCAGGCAGGAACCAGCCCCTGCTTCCAGCTCCAGGTCAAATTACTCCTTTTCAACAGCTACAACCAGCATTAGGAAAGGAAGTTGGTCAGGCCAATGTGCCGTGTAACACAAGCAACAGCAACAGCTTGTGCTGTAAGCAAGCCTAAATCGAGGGGACTTCTCACAGCACCAATAGCTTTGGAGAATTATCTCCCCCTTACACCTCAGCAAACTTATCTGGGTAACACAACATTCACACTGCAGCCAGTTCTGGTCTCCAAAAACAGTGACTGGCTGACCTTGAAGGGAGTTCAGAAAGAATGCAGGTCGCATGAATATTAGTTTTAGTTCTGAACCAGGCACCACTTACTGTATATGCAGCAGAACATTGTGGACTTTGATTTTTGTCCAGGTGCAGATGTTACTAAAAGAGAAAAGAGAGTTTATTTCATAAGAGTGGCCTGCACCATGCATCTCCTGGTCCTCATTTATTCCATTGTCTCTCTGCTTCTCTGAAAAGGTCTGTCCTTAGAAGATTTTGACAACTCAGTCACTTTGGATCCAGTAATCATGGGACTCCCAAATATGCAATACATACAACCTATCTGCACAGAAGCTGTGATTGCTATGAACTTTGCATAGCTTGCTGGTTATCTGCAGAGAAGTGTGGGCGGCACAAGATGCATTTAGCTGCTCACAAATGGAGCATCAAAAGTTTGCAACCTAGACATCAAACTGATACCATCACTTACTTGTCAGAATATAGGAAAATGACGCTGTCACTGCTGAGCCAACAGTCGGCAGTGAACACCATCAGATAAGAAAGGAAAATAGTTTAAAATGGATGTGCCAGATTTGTGTCTGGGTCAGCTGCACACATTAAACTCAAAAAGACACACTCAGTTTCACTGAAGAGATAGGACCAGCACAACAAGCCTAGTTGTAGAAAGCCTTTAAATATTAATATCACTTACTAAGCAAGGGAAGAAATCTTCAAGAATTACTCACTAGGTATTGTTGTCCAATATCCTACTGGCCACCATATAATAGATCTGCAAATGTGAACAGAAGAAAAATCAGAAAACACACAAGAATTATAGTTATGTTTGGATACAGTCCAGAGAGCAGAAGTAGGGGCAACTAATGAGAGTCCAACTCTCCCCAGTTCAGAACCTGAATTTCAAGTTCTAGCCTAGCAATTGTCCTTAATAGTGGGTAACAAAATAGAATCAGAAATTAGGTCTGAAAAGGTCATCTAGGCCACATGCCTGCCCTTTACAGCAAGGAAGGATCAGCTGTGCCCAAACTGTTCCCACTAGGGTTTTGTCTAACTTGTTCTTAAACATTCCATCATTTTAAGGCAAGCACACAACCCTGCCCACTATCTGGGCAGCAGGCAGCTATTCCTTGCCCAGAAACGTACTAGCTTCAAATTCAGCAACATGTAAATTCCTACAAGTCCCCTTCTGTAGTGGGGACAGGTAAGTAGAAACAGAAGCTGCACGTGGAGGGACTTTGGGCAATTAGCTGGCAGATGACAAAGGAGTAGGTCAGGCATAGAAGAAGCACCCCCACCCCATCCAGGACATCCAGATTAGTTTAGGAGAACTGCAAGAGGCAGCAAAGCTCACCTGGCCACTCTGTAATGGGCTGATATTCAGCAGGGTTTTCATGGTGGTCTTCCCTATTACCAGGGACTGGTGTAAAACTTCTATGTCCAGCTGCACAACAGTGACTGGGTAGAAGTTGTTATTAGTTATGTTCAGCACATTCTAGGGAGAGAAACAAGAAAAGAAACCACCCTGCAGCAGAGCTGTATGTTACTGTAGCAAAACTACTTTAAATATATCCCTGCTATAACCTTACAGCAGCACTGGACCACATGTCCCCTTCCAATCCTGAGAAATATACCCAGCCTGGTTCCCAGAATTAATCACCATACTGCTCCTGCACAGCCCCTTTGACCACTCTGCATGACGCCCTTACTCACAACCAGGCTACTCACGGCTCTGACACTAACACACTCCTGACATTGCTCCTTAAGCAGCCCTAAACTGGACTGAGTTGGTGTGGACAACCAGACTTTAACTAGAGACAGCGATCAGTTATTCTGCATGGAGCGGCACAGAGAATAATAAGGAGAGGCCCTGCCCTTTTTGCCCACCATTTGACTCTGAGCTGAGAACTCACCGTCATGTTGAGATATATACTGGTGGTGGTGGCATTAAAGCCAATGGAGGAGGCATTCAGCCCTGCAGGCAGCACAGTAATGGAGCGAGGAAACAGGAAGAAGATACTGAGAGATGTCATCAGCAGGCAGATCGTCACAGCAAGACATACATATAGTTTCCTGCAAAACAGTACCATGGCCACATCGTTCTCTTGGCTCATCAGCTGCAAGCACCTGCAGCCCAGCTTCAGCTCGGTGGAGGGAGACAACAGGAGTTTGGGTGCCAGAAAGCTGGGGCGGGTTTGTGTAGAACTCCCAAACGATGGGAGAAGCAGGAGGGTGCTCCCACACAGTGACACACTGCCTGTGACTGTGGAAGCAGACAGGAATTGCTAGAGATCTCCCATAACTCCACATTTCCTCCTGCACAGAGGATCATCCAGGCATCTGCTGTTGTGGAACAGACACTGTAAACACCAAACTTACTGCAAGTCATAGCACAAAGAGAAAACACCCTCCAACAAACAGCTGCAGATAGACTGCTTCCCAAAGGACCAAGTCCTCCCTTCACACACAGAAGAAACATTCAAAGGATGAGAAAGGGGCAGAGTTTAACAGGACTTACGTTCGTCTAGGCTTCAGCCTCTGGTCACCATATGGAATCAGAGCCACCAGTTGCTTCTCTTGCTCTGAAAGAGGTGGGGCAGCAGATCAGAGACTGCACTGAGCACCCAAGTGAATAAAGCACATTGACTGCAGATTGACACTAAGCTGCTGTGCAATGCACCTTACTAGTGACATTGTCCAGTTTAGAAGGTGAGTGTGATGCAACAGAGTTCAGTTTGAACATTCCCAGCTCCGGGCAGAAACAGCAATCCCCCAGGTGCCCCAGGGCAGGCTTTGAGTAATTCAGCACCTGCCTGCCCACCCCATTCTCTCCCAAGAGGGGCAGCCCACAGATCTCACTGGAGAGCCTGAGGTGCTAAAAGAGGCAGGACACTCTTTGTGGACTGGATGCAGTAAAGACCAGCTGATTCAACGAAGGTCTTTTGGGAAAAGACACACACCAACCTCAGGAGGCTCAAAAAGCAGGCACAGCACACAGAAGAATCACCTACCCCTGGGGATCCTTCCTGTTCCCTGACATGTTGGACAGTTGACATAGCTTCGACTTGCAATGCCCACACAGGGCACACAGGACATAGCAGGGTCTCCTCCGTTGATACTAGCATAACTGGCGATTTCATCTTCTGCATCCTTTTGCCTGGGTAAGATCAGTTTGCCCTCACTCTCCTTTTGGTCAGATGCTTTCCAGAACTGTGAAAGTTTTTCACCCATGCTTGAAGGAAGAATTCTCACTAAGTGTCCAACACAAAAATGCTTTAGGAAAGTTATCTTTATTAACCAACCTCCAAGAGCAGCACTATTAGCATGTATAATAGATCACAAGTATATAATTTGGCAAATTTCTTTAAGTACAGCTCTGAAGTTGCTTTTAAAAAGTTACTCCATGTAACTCATGCTTTTAAACATGGAAGTTTCTGGCCACTCTGGTTGCAGGAAAAAGTCCAAGAACACCACCCTATAACACACCAGGTTCTTCTTCATCTCATGGTGTTTTGTAAGAGAGGAGGAAGGCTGACTCAAAGCACTTGAACATTTTGAGATGACAACACAGCCCAATAGTAGAACTCCAAAGTTCTCGTATAGTCATTATTCATCTATGTCCAACGGGGAACTCACCTGAATACTAAGGCCTTGGTATTTCCTAGCAAACACAGTGTTACTAACACTAGCCTGATTAAAATCAAACAGTGCCCAATGGACTATTTTTAAACACCAAAATGGCAGCTGAACTAATTTTCCCAGGCTCCTGGCAATCAGAAACTTCTACATCAGCTCCTAGCAATCCTCCCAAAAGCATTAACAACACCAAGCAGAGAAAAATAAGCTACGTTTTCATCACAAAGACAGCTCAACACAGTTTCCTATCTGTGCCAGCCCTTCCTCCAGACAGTCTTGTTTTAATGACCCAGAGGTAGCATATTTAGCCTAGATAAACAGCAGTTGTACATTTGCCCAGATGATCCAAAGGCTGAAAGTAAAGATCCCTGCAGGGCTCTTTTTTGTAAAACATATTGGAGAGGAGAAAGCACCATCTGGCAGTGGAGAACATCCACTGCAGCCTTGCAGGGCCAAGCGTTCATCCTCAGCCCACAAACCTGGGTGCATCTGGGAACACAAGAGCACGAGATGAGCTGATTCCAGCGGCAGCTGCTACTCCTCTTGTTGACAAGGGAAGAACCAGGAAGGAAGGAAATGGCTGCAGCATGGCCTATTTAGCCATGAAGGGTCACAGAGGAACCTCTCAGCAGCCCTGTAACCTTGATTTGATTAGATTCTGCAAGACACTGCTTGGAGGCTTGAGGTAATTCAAAGTGTTCCCTATGCTCTTGCAGCATGTAAAGGGGAAGAGAAAGACAAAGATGCTTGAAGGATTTTAGCCTTTCAGCTAACAAGGGAAGGACCCCTTTAACATCGTACTACAGGCCCTATCTGCGCAGCCTCCGAGCTCCCTAAGCATTTAAGCTGCAGCTTTTCCCATACCCTCAGTTAATCTTTACTAGTTTTTCAAGAACAAGCAGTGAGGAGGAGGTGCCAGTCCCTTCACAGAGTTGGGACAAATGACCGTGAAAGCTAGGAAACTCATTGGTGGATAGCAGAGAGGCCAAGCGCAAGGTGCAGTGTGTGGAGAAGCTTAACCCCTTTGCTTACTGCCCTCAGACAATCTTCCGGGTTCCCATAACGTACACCGCACACCAGCACTCTTGGGCAGGGGGCCCCAGGGGCTGCAAGGGAAAAGTAGCCTGCGAAGGTGATGGAGCCCAGGCCATTTCACAGGGACCAGCCCTTCCTGCTCCCCCAAGGCACCGTCAACAGGGAGCTGGGGGGGGGGGGGGGTGGGCTGTGAGCTCCTCGTTCAGGAGAGCAGTAGCTCCTGCGAGCACAGCTGCATCGTTGCGGCCAGGCCCACCTCCACCCCACCGCTAACAGAGCTTCCATGGGCCCTGCCCCTCGCACCCACCCGGAACAGGAACAGCCACCAGCCCGCCACCCCAGCAGCCGCCCCGCAGCCCCTCTGGCCACCCCTGCTCACCGGCCGGTGCCGCAGGCAGCAGCCCTGCCCTGCCCAGCCTGGTGGGGAAGGGGAAGCGGAACCGAAAGCGCCACGGCGCGGGGTGGGGCGGAGCAGGACAGGCCCAGCCCCCCAGGCAGCCCCATGGGGCGGGCCTGGGCAGGTAGCTCCCCCCAGGCTGCCTCCACCACCCCACCCCCGGGCCAGGAGCCGCCCCTGCCCGCTGGGCTCCCACCTGACCACCCCCTTGCTTGTAAAGAGCCCGTGAGACACCCAGCCAGGTAGAAGTTTTATTATAAGGACAGAGGTGAAGTTTGTCTTCCCTACTCCACCTCCTCCTCCCCCCATCACAGTTGACTTTAAAGTGCTCATCCTAAATAAGATACAGAGGTCAAATCTGCACTCTAGAATATATTATAAATTATACCATGCATTCATTAACAAAATATACAAAGCCAACAGAAATATATCTTAAGCCTGAGCATACATCATCTAAAATCTAATAAAGAATAAACTAAGCATTAGGGTGGGGGGGAATTAAAAGAAAAGAGCATTTCACACCTCACATTTCAGTCTGCAATGAAGTGTTTTTCCTCAAACCATTTTAGTGTTTTGTTAATTTACAGAAAACATTAAAATTCCTCAAAGTATGAAGATACACTCAGAAAGAACATGTGTCCTGCTGGGAAATCCTGATCAAAAGCAGACAAGCCCACTAGGCTTAGAAACTTCACCAGCCACTGTATTTCATCCATGCCCTTTCCTCCTTGTTCTGGAGGAAGCATAAGCCAAAAGGTACTCAGAACAGTACGCATAAGTCATGGCAGAAAAACAGTAGGTTCAAGTTACAGGAAGATCTTTATGTGGTCCACAGCAGATAAGAGCTATACTGGAGTAAAGATAGATGGGAAACACTGCAAAATAGACCCACTGTATTTCAAAATAAACATTTAAGAGTATTCTATCTTCCACCATCTATAAAAATAGGTTTAAAACAAAAATGGTACGATACATGTTTCTCTTCAATCATTTTTATGGTATTTTAGATAAGGGTATTAAGTCTTTAAGAAATTTACTACTAATGATTACTGGGTCAGTCACAATAATACTAATACTGCTTCAGCTACATCCTGTCACAACAGAAAAACTTTATTTTGAAGCCGTGGTAATATAAAATTTAAGATCAATGGTCTCTTATTGCAACAAGGAAAAAAATGCGCTTGAAAGTAAGAATGTAGCCAACACTGCTGTTGCTTTCAGAGGACTGGCTTCTAAGCAGTTATCTATTGATACACCACTGCACAGCAGTGGATGTTGCTGGTTTCCTGTGATTCTTCAGAATCTAATCTCTTCTTGGTATATTTAAAAAGGGAATTCTCAGACTTCCAAATTAAATATGGGCATCTAAAGCAAAATCTTGTGAGAAACTGAATCCTACAGATATGTCAATGGAAATATGTGGACAGCTAGAACCATTAAGGGTAACTGTACACTTAATACTCTCAAACTTATTCTCAAAATAAACCAGAAGTCACCCAATCCCTACCTCAGGCACTCTTCACATTCCCAAACCTTACTAGAATTTGCACTCCAGTTCAGGTCTGGCTTTCTAAACATTCTTCAATTCCTCTATGTAGTATTAGCAGAATAAAAGGCTTGTGCTACACTGAGTTAGAAAAAAAATAAAGCGGTCAAATCTTTAACCTTTTTACAAACAGTCTCTAAAGGTTCTTAGAAAGGCCTTTCCTACAATTACACTTTAACAAAATATTTTATGTACGCTATATTTTCTGTTAGAGATACATTACTATCATTACTAGAGATAGTTCAATAGCTGCTGGTAAATTCATTTTCATGCTTCATTCTACTACATGAAACAATGACACTCTTGATACTCAGATTAAAAGTGGTTAGACTTTCAGACTTTAGAAGTTGTTTCATGGCTTAAGATGAAAAATGTATGAGCAACCTTTTTCTTCTAAAAAGACTTGTATAGGGTTTAAATATTATATTACTATCATACATCAGGCAAAAGTCAGCTACTAAATCGTATCAGAAGCAACTTGCTAGCTGCAGGCATCTCTTGTATATTAGGCAAGACTACATTTTACAGCAGCATTTGGCATTGGTTCCTCCTCCAAAGCTTGTTAACAATCAACAGGAGTTTCCAGCTGCCTTAAAAATATCTTCACACTCAATAAAAGGGGAAGTTTTCACTTGACTGGAAGTTTAAGTCATTCTGCAGGATTCCCAGATAAAAGGGATTCAGTATCAGATTAGAGACTTAAAGGCTACTCATTTATGAGGTCCAAAGTAAAGTTGACAATCTGGTTTCCAATTGATAAAATGCTGTGACAAGTACCGTTTGACATTTCCATTTAAAAAAAGAAAAAAAAGAAAAAAAGAGAAAAAGAAAAATCAAAAGTTCATTAAAGAACCCAAAATTTTTAGCCACACCCCAGAACAGAAAGAAGCTGAGGAGCGGCCTGCTACTGTTGCAGTGTTTAATGAGTCTGCTCAGTGAAGGCGATTCCTCCCTCCACCAGGAAAGTTCAGCATCTACTGCCATACCAGTCACTGTTGTTGATCTGAAGCAATTCAGTTACCACTTGAACCATATTGTTGTTGTGTTTCTTCAGCAGTTGCAGGTTTAACTGCCTGTCACAGAATCCCATCTCACACAGACTGGATAGAAGAGTGGCAGTGTGCTCTTCTGTAACTGTAGGCTGCTTAAAACAAAAGGAAATTCAGAATTGTTTGCAAGTCTCTCCCCTGAATGCATACTGCGGGTTAGGCTACGCTATGAAGATCTTAAGGTGTAATAGGATCTCTGCAATCTCTGTAATCTCTGCAAACAAACTTTTTTCATTCGTGACCCATTTATTCTTCTAGGGGCACACTGAATCAGCTTCGTCAGTTAAATGGGAGAAGGGCATGTGACACGATCAGATATAGTTATAGTAGCTAAGCCTTGTAAACTGGCTTTGGCCTACTAACAAGTCTTTTAAAAATGAACGTTTAGTTTTAGCTGCAGTGGTCCTTAGTCAGTCTGATAATAAAAATAAATAATAACTAAATAAAGCACCACCACACAATTTTAAGGTCCCAAATAGCCATAGAGAATTCAGTGGAGTGCAGTGGCCAGTAAAGACAGTCAATGTATTACCATTCTTGGAGACAGATTAAAAATAGTGTTCTAAATAAAGTTTACTAGATCTAATCCTACTCAAGACTAGAGGGAAGCTCAGTCTTTGAGCATTCCAATGCATGGACTACATCAAGAAGTAGTACTATACACCATGTTAAAACATTTATAAGATATACACCTGTAATTTTAAGGTTGGCATTTATAAATCTCACACAGTATACAAAAAAAGAAATTTACCTGTTCTATAATGGGCGGCCCAGCAAATAGTGCTTTGTAGGCAGAGGCAGCAACTGACAAAGCTCCTTTAACTAGTCCTCCTGCAATGCTGCTTCCTTGGGGGTGTCTGCAGAGAAGTTAGATATTAATTTACAGTCAGTAAAGTCAAATATATGTTTCAGTTACAGGGTATGTCTCTCCCTGTTAAAGGGCCAATTGAGGTTTAGTTGTTAGTCTGAACGATTCCTTTGGATAATAGGTTGTTTTCTCTATCTGGGAAGCTCATTCCTTCTTTCCTGATACTTAAACTCTGTTTTTATGCTAAAGTACATTAATTTTCTTTCCATAGCATGACTACTGGTCGTAAAGAATTAAGCAAAGAATTTCTCACCCAGAAAAGAGTTCCTCTATACATGGAAGCTGTGCACTACAACATCCATTCCAGGCCAGAGTGACTTCTGTCTGGATTCTTAGCCACTTAAATATTCTGCTCAATGTTTTGTCCGTTTTATTCCTCCAGTCTCAGTATTTTATGTTTAGTTTCGTAGCATAGCTTACCACATCCATATTTCTGGAATCTTCAGATTCAAGGGGGGGGGGGGGGGGAGAGGGGAGGAACACTGCAGAATTTTAGGATTCACCTTTTCACCTTGAGTTCATCTTCATTTGCTTTTGCTCACCAGTTCTGGATGATTCCTATTTGTGTCTGAGTAGAAAGTGAGATCTTACAAAAAGAATCTTATATAGTTAAGTATCTGTTTCCTAAAAAGTGTGGTGGTGGTGGAGCCCTTCCTCTAAAAATACTGGCTACATGAGATCTCTAAACCAGTGCTTTTTGCTAGGTGCTTGTGTTAATTTAGCAATTCTTGTCTTAAAAGAGGAGCCATAGAATAAACAATATTTGTGAAAACAGCTACAGTTTCATTACCTTGAGTATTCTGAGCACTTCGGTTTACTAGTTATAAATCCAGAAGATTCTGGTCCATGACTATCTTCACCTCTGGATTCTAGAAGAAAAATCAAATCCTATCAACAGGCACAGTTAATGATGAGTTGGAGAGGCAATTTATGTATATAAATGGAAAAGAGGAGGATTCAGTCTAGAATTAATACTTTCAAATTTAGTTATCTAGATGCAAACCTAGATGTCCAAGATTCTCACTACAGTCAATAGTCAGAAGAATCCCAGAAGTAATTTGGCTGATTAGTCAATGGGTGTCTACTTCAACGTGAGATGAACTGCTGACTGAGCTACCAATGACTGTAATAGCAGTTTAAACACATAGCTCATGAGATCCCTTTCATTACCTTCCTCTGGAACTCAATTTCCCAAACATCTGCAAAGGTCTCTGAGTACTCTCCCACCACTTCTAATGAACACACCACCTTCCCAAAGCTGATCCCCAAAGCCAATTATTTCTTCATTCAAGTCTTCCGTATGGTAAAATTTCAATGCCCAGAGAAAACCTGAGCATTGTTACTTGGTAGGTTTCTGCTTTCCTCAAGAATAACAGGATACCAAATCCAATACTAGACACAAGGAGCAGGAGAAAAGGGTACAGACACAGCTGTTAAGCACTGTCAATACCTTCTCTTATTTGATCAAGGGGAGTGGAAGAGACCTCCTCTGAAGCTGGTATGTTTGATTCTTGGAAGACATGATTCTGAAGAGAAGCAAGATTCCTGAGAAGATAAAGCAAAACAATTATGTATGCTTAGAACAAGAGTACTGAAAGTACTTAGGTAAGTCAAGATCTGTAGGAAAAAGGTTCATACATTCCCTTCCTTCCCTCTCTTAGGTTCAGCTAATCAGCAAGTACAAGCTTGTAAGAAGCTCCAGGATTTAGCACATTCACTCTAATATATGTGACACCGTTTTTGTTGCAACAATTTCTATTTGGACACTGAGTTTAAGCACAATGTCCTGCAGAGCCTGCAGCAACTCTAACATAGCCATTTTATTCTGGTCAGAGAATAAAATGCATACATGTGTGTCTGTGGTACGGCATCCATGATCTCTGGGGTCAAAGGTACTACAGCCAATGTTTGTGAGGCTGTCAAAACATCACTGATGCTGTGGCTCTGTGGCTGGCTTCCACCTTCTGGATTCCCTGCTTGTGTTTCAGGTTCTCCTGTTTTTTCCAGACTGGGTTGAGAAAGAGCAGAACTATACATGGACTCCCCTAAAGGACGGCTGGTGTCAAAACACTCGGGGAGAATAATGATATAATCCTCCGATGAAGCAGAAGAGCCTTGACTTTGAACATCATCTGTAGCATCATCGTCATCAGAATTGCCAGACTCACTACAGGTGTTTGCTTTCCCATCAGACAATGGGAGTTCCTCTTAAAAAGAAAAGAAAAAGGTTAAGTATTAAAAAAAGTCCATTTTGTTTGTATAACAAAGACAGTACTCTCCCAGATAAAAAGACAAGTACTCAGGAACAACTGTAAACCCTTGCTGCTGATATTAATGGTATCATTTTTGAGGAGTGGGGCAGGGGTGGGGAGTGTGACAAAGGAATAGATCTTATTAAATTTATGCAGCATTCAACAGGAATAACACCTACACTGAGAAGTTGAAAAGAGAGCAGTTTTCAGCTCTTGAACACCATGCATCAAAAACAGTTCACAGCAAGGAGTACTCTGAAGCTACATGCACAGAGTATGGAGACACCAGCCATGCTTAAGTGTATGAGCACCTATCATATGAGCACCTATCATCTGAACACCTCGCTGGAACCCTTATGTCTCAATTTCACTATGTAACAGAAAGCTGCTAAAATTGCAGTATGTTCAGAGTACTGATACCAATTTTCTAATGCGGTAATGAGGATTAATTTTCTAGAAGAGCGTCAGAGATCTTTTTACATCTGAATTTAATTGTAGTCCCTCTTACAGCTGTATCTTATATTCAAAAAGAGAGACTACATCTTTACCTAATTTACTTACCACACACATTTTCTCTCATTGCCTCAAAGTGGTGGAGCTTCACTTCTTTTTTGGAAGTGTAATTAGTTTTTATCCTAGGAGATTCTTCACTTATCACATTACAACTGAAGGCATCTTCTAATGTTTGCAAAGAGTCTTAAAAACCAAAAAGAACCACAATCAGGAAAAACAATTAAAATAATATCACCACCTGCAACACAAGGCAATTTGCAGCAAATGTTTGGCTGCAAAAAAATGAAGCTACAGAAGCTAGCTAATAGTACCCACTCCGCACAGATTTCCTTTGTGGGGGCTTATGGTCAGGTGCAGCATCCAGGGTTAGAGAGCGAATGACAGTTTCACAGACAAATTGAGTCCCACTCATATCTTCTTCCCCTTCTTCCTGGTTCAATGGATGCTCAGCTCTCATTTTCACCATGCAAGCATCAGCAGTAAAGCAGGTTTCAGTCACTCCTTTGAAAGAAGTGTGACAGATTAATTTCACTATAAGGCAATGTAAATACCAGAAGAATTTTTCTCAACCTGTCCTTCCTGTAAAATGGCTAACTCCAATTCTCAGTGTTACTTCCTTCTCAAAATTGAGAGATTTTAGAGTTCATTTCAAGTTAAATGTGAAAAGAATTTTGAGAAGTATGGAAGCCAGAGCTGGAGTGTTTGAGTATAACCCAGTGTACAAAGTACAAAGAGAAAGTTTTCAATTAATTATCTCAACAATTCTAGCAAACAGACAAATCCAAAGAATTTTTTTTTTCCTGAATTTTAGTTATGTTAGACTCCAATCTCTAAGACAAAGAGTTGTTAGAGACTGCATAATGAGCCAAACGTGTTTTTTTTTCCCCACAGAAAAACAAACAACACCCACACACAAGAAAGCCACACACACCACATACGCAGAGGAATTAGAATTCTTTAGGTAACTAGAACATACCAACCTGGTGACTGCACAAAAGTTATGACATACTCCTCCCCACCACCCCCCATCGATTACTGCTTACCAGGCAGTGGTTTAAATCCAGTCCCCTCGTTCTCCTCTTCTATCTGACCTAAGCCAGGTTTCTCCAGTAAGGGGCTATCACGTGGCAAAGGGGACATGCATGGAGTCATGTCTAAAAAACAAAGGTAGCAAAGATAATTGGTACTAAAGAAGTAGGAACCTTCCTTCCCTCTTCCAGGGGGCAACCTTTTAAGAAGTTATCTTTTTTTAGGAATATTTGTTCCAAGACTGAAGAAATTCAGTTACCTTACAAGATACTTTTGGTGAAACAGACAGCTTGCTTTACATTACATTGGCTGAGCAAAGAAAACAGCTGCCTTACTCAATATCTGGGATCTTATGATTTTGGGGATGTGAAGGTGGAGAGAAGTCTAAACTGAAAATATGGAGATCCGCCAAATATCTCTTTGAGGGTGCAGCAAGAATTAAAATGGAAAGACTGGGGAACCAAGACGACACTCACTCTAGCCTGAAGCACAAATAAGCCTTTTGCACAAGTAAGTTCAGCTTTTCATGGAATAAGTAGTAACGCAGAACAGTAAAGACAACACCCCAGAATATCAGAAGGTCCTTACCAACTGGAGTATTGTGTGGCACTCGCTCCAATTCCTGTACAATATTAATATCCAGTAGCTCAAAGGACAGTAAATCCTATAGAAAGAAATCCCACAGTTTTTAATTAGTAGATCCTGAACTGGAATCTCATTTGGTGCTTCTCAGCATCAGATCCCATTATTTTACAAGTAAATCTACCCTATTTTGGTAGGTACTTGGCATGATCTCAGACAGAGGGCAGTTTTGCCATAGGTCCATCTGCATCATAGAAGACAGTATATAAACTGGGTCAGGAAGAGTGAAAGCTAGAGTATTCCTTTGTTAAAGGTTACAGAAAGACCCAACCCAGCAATTCATCATGGAAGGTATGTGCAGGACAGAAGATCCTCAGTACAGTGCCAGTCAGTTGCCAGTACTGATTCAGGGAAATAGTTCTGCTATATAAAATGCAATATACTATCCTGAAAACAAGGAGTGGCAATTCTAAAGCTCAAACTATCTATTCTTATGAATGGCTATGTACCTAGATATCAAAACCAAGATGCAACTAAGCATTTGTTTCATCTCCACCTGAATTCTAGTACTTACCTGTGCAGTGAGGAGATCAACTGATGGGATATAAAATTCTCTCTCACTTGGCAGATTTCTGATCTTTAAAGGAATATTTGGTAGAGGTATTTCAGCCTGCTCCATGACTTCGCCCATCAGTTGGGCATCTGCTTCTGTCCTCAGGGAGGCATCCTGCAAAAGCAAACAGTATCCCAGAGCACATTAGGCAGATAGCAAACAAAATAGTTACATAAAATGTAAAGTCTGAGCATTGCATATAACAACATAAGTAACTTGAAAAAGAGACTTAATTCAACTCATTTTAGGGCCATAAGGACAAGATTCAGAGTGAAGGGGAACCCTGCAACGTTGCAGTTTGCTCAAAAACTAGATAAATAGCTGCAACAGACTGATAACCAATCCCATGCCTGTCAAAGAAAGAACTACTACTTCAGAACTTACTACTGCAGTAAAGGCAGTGTTTCTCTTTTCTATAGAGAAAAAAAAACAAAAAACAAACAAAAAAACAAACAACTAAAGGAATCCCAAAAGATCAATACAGTTAGGGACAGTCACTGTGCTGAACAATATAAACTGCTCCTTCTACTAGGCAATTCACAGTTGCTTCAAGAACAGGTTGAGATACTTGCCTGCTTGTTACTGGAAGCTTTATCCTTTTGATGGAAGTCAGAATCCTTCCAATTGCTCTCTAGACAGTCAGTAGCTGGGGAGGGATCCACAACAATACTGCACCAGATCCTGGGCCCAAACTGTTCCCCTCTGTGTGACAGTCTCCAGTGAGATGTGTAGGTTCCTTCTATATTGGGAGCCACAAACTCAACTGAAACAGTTCCTACTTGCCCTGATGGAAGGGATGGTACCAGCACATCCTTTTTTTCAGAAGATGCCAGGGTCAAGTTTCCCCACATAAGTTTCAGCTGAAATAAAAAGAAAAAGCAAAAATGAAGTTTACCAGCAGCCTCCCTTCTCTATGCTCAGCAGCTGTACGAAGCCTCTCAGCAGATAAACTTGAAATGCTCCTTAATTCCCACAGTTTGCAGAGAAGCTTGCATTTTCCCCACACTAGTCACAGTCACTGCAGAGTGAGAAGATATCCATCTTTCAATATGAACTTGATCTACACTCAAAGAAGAAAGGCTTTTTAGGAGTCAGGAAGGCAAGCTACCTATTATAACAAGGTTAAACTGTAACATTAGAACAGCACTAGAAGACCTTTTCAGCTATGTTAATCTTGATTGCTTCCCTCATACTCTGTAGCTGTAAGCAGTATCCAAGACAACATATTACCCTAGAACTAACAAGCCAAGTGAAATCATGAACTCGAATCTCAAAACATACAAACATTATCTTCCAGAACTATTTAATGAGTAAAAGCAATAGCAAAGGAAAGATACCTTTGTATCTGAGCTCCATTCGACATTGCCAGTATTTTTCATTCGCCAGTGTTTGATAAACCTTGTTCCTGGATGCAAGTGAGTCCCATCTGGCAAATTCTCATCCACAAATACTGCACTCAATGTTGGGACAATTGTTTGGAAGGGCTGGCTAGAACTCCTGGGTTTGGGGTGGGTGGAGGGAAGAAAAAACAACAGCTTAGGGGCTTCTGCAGGTATTTCACTGACTAAAACGGAGGAAATTTAGTTCATCTTCTTCAAGCTGTGGTACAGCTTCAAAATTCTAACATTTTTTGCTACTCTTTCCATCATAACTCTAAACATCACGCAGTATTGTGCTTTCCTTTGCTTGAACACATCAAAATGAGATTTGGTCATTTGGAAGACTATGTATTATAATTACGGTACTCAAGTTCAAGAGAGAAGAGTTCACTCTTCAGTTGATTTGCTTTAGTCTTATAGCACTTTGGCCTACACTCTACAGTGTGCTCGAAGGACTTTTTTTTCCAGTCTGAACTCCAGTGTTTGTCTTCACAGAGAATCTAGTAGGATTGACTAATCTGTAACGGGGGAAAAGTTTCATTTAAACCACAAAAAAATGGCAGGTGCCTGAAGAACCACAGTCAAAACTAGATGTTAAATTGTCATTCCCTGCTATGTATTTTCCCCGTTTTTGATAGGCAGGTTCAAAACTCAACATAGCTCAGGAAATATGAGAGCAAATTTAGCAGCCTTTAGTTCATGCTGTTTTAACAGCTGAAATTCAAATGGCTATTCTGTTAGAGAATGAAGTTACTTTATCTTTCTGATGTTGAATCAAGGACTGTGTTATAGTCCAGCGCTGGCGTCTTGTACCTTGGCCTCACAAGCAACATTGTTTTTTAGTAGGATGCCACAGTTTTTCCCTGAAGGGAACTCAAAAACAGGTGTAATAGAAAGCTTCACTGTCAGTTTGGGTGCAATGAAAAAGGACTGGTGAAGCAGCTTTTATTAATGCCAACTTTCAAATATCTAAAAGAAAAGAAAAAAAAAAAATCACTGCTAACTTTGGTCTGAATTCTGTTTCTGTAGTAGTTCTGTTCAGCTGACAGGAAGCAAAAATGGCTATTTTAAGTTCTCCACAGGTAGAAGTAACTCTCAGAAATGCCCTAATTGGAAGGGATGAATTAAATAAACTGTACAAGTTTTATACCTGTACATTCATAAAACCAAACAGATGGGAAAATGTAATGCAGTCTGCCTTGCATGAAAGGTTGTTGTCTAACATGCCACAGCCTAAGTCCATTAAAAAAAAAAAAAAGAGAGAGGGAGAGAGAGAGAGAGAATGAACATAAGCATGCAGAATATACTTGACTTCAAGAGGAAAGAATTAGGAAGATAGACTCTTTAAAGGTACCAACAACCTTGATTTATACTCTGTGTTTGAGCATGTGTGTATATAAGCCTGGGCACACCCCTTCCTCCTATAGCTGCATAAACCTGTTTAAGTTTTCAGTAATAAACATCAGTTGCTTTCTTTGTTTGTCCCACACTCCTCCCAGGAAAAACCCTCCACCCTGCAAATTTCACTTAGACAAAATTCTCATGGAGTCCAATCGCAAATGATACTTTAAATGAGTGACTGATTTCATAATCTTCTGTTACTTTAACTTGGTTCCATCATTTCTTAGTGTAACTAAAAAAAAATGCTCAGATAACATCCCTTACATGAAGGGTTGGAGACTCTCAGACTTCAGAGTAGACGAACCACTAGTTTCCAAGACATGGACAGAGTTCCACAGATGAATTTTCCTGTGCAATTTGAGCTGCTTTTTGAGCTCTCGGACTTCTGCCTTTCGTTGTTTCTTCTCTGCTCGTAATCTTTGCTTTTCTGCCTTCAGAAATCTTTTGTCCATCTGTTTCTGGAGCCTGTAGAGAGAGTAAGCCACCTGGTTATAATATACTAAGTTGATTATAATTTAACTTCAGCCAACACAGTCTTAAGTCTCAAAGAGAACACTTCAGGGAATGTCTCATTCTTCTAGACTGGATATTCATGATTTTAAAGAATATCTTCATAGTGGCTGGTGAAGATACTTAGCATGGCCTCAGTGAAAGTGCAAACCTAAAGACAGATTAGTATACACTGCTCAAAGAAACAGCAAGGTCTCAAAGTTTGCAACCCCTCCTACTACACAAAAGTCTCTACTACACAGAATAACTATCTTTTCTATTTTCTTAAAAAAAGCTCCATAAGAGTCTTGGACTTAAGCTATTTATAAAGTACATTGCTATTTTCAGCCACTTACACTACATTTTCAGAGCACCATTTCCATTTCTTACAGTCCTCTCTAAATCTAGATTCATAAAAAACAGAATAGCACCCCAATACAAGTGTTTCCACTTTGCTATCAGGATAATCTTGTCAAGGACTGACACATGCCACCATTTACCTAACTTGCTCCAGAGTAGCAGGGAGGCGAGGTGAAAACTGTGCAAGGCCGTAATTCTCAGCAATACATAGCATAGGTCTTCGCAGCTTTAACAAGACATGATTGGGATCATGTGCATATGTTCCTGCTTCACACTGTTCACAGATATTGTAGGCTGGACAAAGGCTGCAAAGCAGAGAAGGCAGAAGATTACTGAGAGACAGACAAAGAATTAGTGCACTAGAAAGATATGGAAGGATAATTAACCCAAGAAATGAACTCAGTATCAAACCATCACTGTAAGTAGCAACTGAGTGAAACAGAAGCTGGCTCTCAGATGGACATCAATACCTGGAACCTCTCCTCTTGTCAAAGCTGGAAGACAGTACCCATTTTCTTCCTGAGTACACATTGAAAAACATGATGTTTTCTTTAGCACAAGCAACGGACAATGGATTGTTGCTATAAAGGATAGCAAACGTTATACTGAAATCCAATGCCAGAAACAGCATTGTACTGGGAAGGGAAGGATAAGTCAACTGAAGCTTTCATCTATCTTTCAGCGATGTAAAGCAGGTAGCGCTGCAGGAATAACACTGGTAAGAACAGATTGCCTCCTGCTGCTAATAACAAAAACATCCAAAGGAAAACCCCTATTGGCATCCCAGTCACTGCTGTTGCCTAGTCTTGAAGTAGTTATCTTTACAGCAACTGCCTCATTCAAATAAAACCTCACTTTAGATGCCTCACTTATTAATTACTTATCAAAACATAGTTCTTATTAACTAATTGACAACAGGGAATGTATTTAAAAAGCATGACCTCTCAATCTCACTGATTGGCAGAGCCAAATAATGGATTTTTAAAAACTGGTTATTATAAGAAGTTGTCCCCCATCCACTTTTCCCCCCCTAAAGTTCACTGAACTGAAACATTTTCCTTTGCAATTACAGCATTAGTGTTAAATGCTAAAAAGTAAGAACATTTTTTGAGGATATAAAAAAATGTTAAAGTTCTTCTACATTATTTTAATATTCATATTTTATCAAAGCAGTATCAATCTTGCTCTTATATAGATAAGGATTAATCGCAACAGTTGAGAACATAAGCTGTTTACGAGACACATACTAGGGATCCCAAAATGCATATCGTGCTACACAGACTAGCCGTATGGAAGTCTATGACACCAGAAGAGTTTCTCAAATTCTCATTCACATGCCTTAAGTGTTAGATTTCCCACATACCCATCTCTTATCAGATTTTTACCTGCACTGATAGCGGACTCCAATGATTCGGGCCTGACAGTTGCAGCAGGAGATCAGCCAGTCACACTGGCTGCCATTCTCTGACTTGGTCTCCGAAGTTGGAGGTGCTGCTGTAATGGAGCTCTCAGAAAAATCTGCAGGCTGACTGTGATGAACAAGCTTTTCATATAGCTTCTGCTCAAGTTTCTCAACAGTTTCTTTAACTACCTGTTCCCTGAACTGAAAAAAACAAGGTAGTCATGAATGGGACTCACCTATGCAGCTTCAGAAATTTGACTGCATTGCCCCAAATCTCCCACCTCATAATTCATAAAGCAGTTCAGAGTCCACCCCCCTACAGCACATTCCAGATCAAATTGAACAAGTATCACGTTCCTCAAAGATGTGGATTTTAGAAAATACTAGCCCTCAGGTTTATCAAGCCAAATTTGAAGTTCATATACTCATGCTCACAGTATAATTATTACAATAATTCCATAGCTTTGCACAAAATGAAGCACACGAATCTCCTAGACAACTAACAGATCTTCAACACTCCTTTCTAGAGTCTCTGTTCATCTCTAAGTCCTGACTTCATCCACTAAGAATATTTTAAATACAACCATTTACTTCCCCAATGTACGCAAACTCTTTAGTTTGTACTCAGAGCTTGCAAAGGAAGGGAAAACTCTAGAAAAAAAACTTAAAGATAAATGCATATACTATTGCATCATCGTACCTTTAAGTTTCAAGAAGTCACTAGCTGATTAATTCTTATCATTCTTAGCTAGCTGCTTCTCAGTCTGTGATATTTATTGCTGCTCAAAACAAATTAACACACATTTTACCAATCTATAGGTCATACTCATTGGCCTCTTGGAAAGTATTTTCTTAAAGTGAACAGTCAAGGAAAGCAAGGTCATTAAATGCTGTGCTTCAAATCTCAGGAAACCCTAAGTATTAGTATTACCCCACTGAAACTGGTCAAACAAGATTCTCCAAAAGCAACACCTTATTTCATGCTCTATCTCATGATGACTACCCATTAAAGTTCCTATGGCTGTCTGAAATACAACATGGATTCCAGCAGAAGAATTTCAAAACACCAAATGGAAGAACATCTAAACTACTCCAGCCTTTGTCAAAAATACTACTACTCAAAACTATACTCGAACCTATCAAATGTATAAACCAAACACAATCCAGGTGTGACAAGAAATATCATGTATCAATTTTTAAGGTAGCATCTATACTTTAAGAGTGTAATGGCATCTAGATAGTCCATGCCCGATTTCCGTTTATCCCCACAAAAGCCATGGGATTAGATGCCTAAATGCACTTTAAGAACTTGCTCAAAAGTACTGAGAGCAAATGTGATCAGCTGTATAAAGTTAAGCATCACAAATATCTTTTCCACCTATAATCTCTTATGTAATCCTTTAAGAACACTAAAATCCAGAAGAAAACGCACTTACTGTTTCCAAGTAGCTAGTAAACCATTCTGGAGGATTTTCATTTCTTCTTCCTTTTCTGTTGTGATTCAACTTTTGCTGGGAGGGAGGGGAAAAAAGTCACAAATGGTAAGTATGCAAAGTTGTAAACAAACCAATACAGCAAGTAACCACTTTCAAATAGCTCTCCCCTCAAGTAGCTTTCCCCAAACAGCATTTCAAGATTTCAGGAGAACAGTGAAAAAGTCACACAAGCAAGCCACTAGGATTGTCCTGAAAGATTTCTGCCTTATTAGCATTTGAGTGGAATTACACATCAAAGCCAAAGAAAGTCAACCAGAAGTTACCAGCTGGTAATCAGGGCTTCAAGAGTCAGATTGTTTTGTTTTTCAAAATATTGAAAAACAGTCAGCATTAAAGAACCTGTATTTCTAAATCCTGCATCAAATCGTCCTCTTGAAGACATTCAATTTTGCTACCTTCAATCAGTACAGATAGCTGCAAATCACAACCAAGTTGTGAACAAAGTTTTCATATATGGGTAAAGATGATAACCAGTCTGTGAAGTGAGTTACACTTAGCATTTTTTTTTTTTTAAATGAATACATAGTCCAGCTCTGCATCCTACCTGATTTATTACCTCCTTTTCATTTTTTATGTCTTCCTCTAATCCCGGAGCTATCATGGAATAGTGCGAGAGAGGTTTCCTCCTGTCTTTAAGGACAGCCAACTTTTCTGACACAGCGTTTTCACACAGTTGCAGAGGACAAGAATATGAAGTTCCTTCTGGAGAAGGGTTTCCTTCGTACACGTTCATCTGGAGTCGATTTCCTTGTTTAACTGCAATCTAAGTGAACAGTGCATGCACTATTTTCTCCAATTGCAAGTAACATACAAAATTCTATTATAATGCAACACTATACTGCACTGAAGAAATTGGGGGGGGGGGAAACAAGAAAATTGAGTAACATGTCAAATTACAGTCAGTTGATATTTTATTCTACCTTTTTAATTATACATTTGCTTACTAGAAAGTTTATGATAAGTGAAAAGTTAATTAGGCAGATATTCTGCAGGACTTGAGTCTATAATGAAGCTGTTTATGTAAGCCAGTAAACAGAGAACTTTTGTCCAGGAACTCACAGTAAATTTTTATTTATGAGCATTTTCAAGTGACTCTCTGATTAGAAATTGAGAGCATGAACAAAAGTTCTGAAAACATTAGTACCATACTAATTAATAAGAGAAATACATTTCTTATTTGGTCTAAAAATTAACTACTTAAGTAACTAAGCATTCTACCAATGACATTTTTATTGCCTGGAAGTACAAAGCTGGAGTCTTTGTTTGGCAAGATTTTTAAAGGGATCCTGTAGGAGCCCAACATCTTCAAACATAGAGGTTTACTGTCTAAGCATTTGAGAAAGCCAGTCATTTGGCCAATGAATTGTGTGTTCATGACCCTGAATCACAACCACCTACTGAACTGATTCATACAAATCAAAATTAGTCTGGATGGGGGGGGAAAAAAAAAAAACATAGTGAAACATTCAAGTTAATGTCCACAGCTAGAAGATGGAGCAGTTTGATTTCTACAGGTAATGCTGGATTTTCTCAGCTACACTAATTTTCACAGGAGAAAGTTTAATGTATTTAAAAGGTCAAAGAGGCCAATTACCTTCAGAGCTTCTTCATATTCCTCTAAAGAAAAACAAAGAAAAAATGTGAATTTTTGCCTATCTTAAATAATACATGTAATTTTAGTATATGATATTTGGGAGCCCTTATGTTGAGGAATGTCTTTCATACCTTCTTTCACCACTAGCTTTATTTTTAAACAATTTACAGAGGTTATACATATGGTGACAGGCAAACATGCGTTCACAGCCTACAGATTTAACATTCCATTCAGCAACTCCTCATTTTCAAAAATTCACTTCCTATGGATCAAGAATTCTTTCCTTTGGGAAGGATTTGACCCCGAGTCATACATAAAACCCATAATCACCCAGCAAGCATTCTCGTCTGCTTCTTCAAAAACCTAAACAGTTGGGGTCTGTTTACAAATCTTGTTTCACTTCAGGAAAGCAGTAGCTCACCTTTGCTGTTCACAGAGACCTGCAAAGAGAAAAAGCAGTAAGAGCCACTGATATAATTCGTGTGATTCCTTTTTAAGTTTAATGTGTTTTCAAAATAAATCTATTTTTATTCAGATTTTCTAAAATGCCACTATCTTTCTTCATATATTTGTTATTTAACACTGCCATATTTAACTATTAACCTATATTGTGACATTTTGGAGCAGAACATGTTCTTTATTAGATTTGCACAATGAGTGAGGTCCCTGGCACTACTGCAATCCAGAACAAGCATGCTTTCATCTACTGTACATAAGCTGGAGAAGATTCTGCGAATATCACTGGGCTCCCTATACACATAAATACCAGTTGGACACAGGTGCTACTAACACCCAGCATGCAACACTTTGTTTTCTTGATTTAGATACAAGCCAACCCCATCATCTACTGCTGCCCATTTATCAATCATGCACACAGAAATCACTAGTACAAGAACCTAGTTAATCACTACAGTGTTCCATGATTCTGAACTCTATTAGTATTTAAGAGAGACCTTTAACAGATGCAAGTATATATTTGTATAGATACAGATTAGAAAATAAGGAGAGAATCTTTCCCTGAAATGTTTCTGGAAACATCCTGTCATTTCCCCTCAGGTGAAAAAAGCTGCGATCTCCACAACTTAGAGCTATGAATCAAACAGCAGAACACAGATTTTGCAGATGTAATGTTCAGTTTTAGAGCTACATTCTAATCTAAATCTCTAAATAAACAAAGACTATCAGCTGGCAAGGTTATACCAAGCAGGAAGTTACTCAATGTGAACAACTAAAAGTAACCAGTTTCCTTTTGAGTCAGTAATCTGCTTAGAGATTACAGCATTGGAATAAAACAAGCAGAGGATTTGAGCACACCAGATCACTGAAGTAAACATATACAAGTGACAGGAAACCTACATTTTTCAGGGGAAGGGGTATAGATTGAAGAGATAGGGCTTTGCCATGGTTGTGAACACAAACAGTTACAACCACCTGATTCTGACTAAAAAACAAACAAACAAAAAACCCACACAACTCAACAGGAGCATCCCTTCCTCAGAGCACATAGAACCACTGACTGTTTCTACTGGGCTACAGAGGTGGGAAAGAGAAAGGCAGCAACTTCTAAAGAATGTTTTAAAATAAGAATACTATACTAAGAGGGAAAACAGAGGACTAGTAGCTATTCTCTTCTCAAAGGGACAAAAAAAGTCACCTCTGATCCGTGAAACCTAAGCTCCTGAAGGACCCAGTACAAACTATCAAGAAGCAGAAAGGCTCACACCACCAGCCATACTTTGATATGTGCAGGAAAACAATACATATATACATATATATACCTCATCATTATCCTCATCAACGTATTTGATCTGAATGTTGTTCAGGTCAAATGAAACCTTCACCTGCAAGTAAAAAGAATACATGAGACAGGACTATGGCAGTTCTCAGTTAATCATGATTAATCGGAAAAATGGTTTAACCCTCCTGCCACTTCAGAAGAATGCGCCTAGTAAAACATCATTTATTTCAACTGAAACTGAAGTCCAACAACACTGTCCCCTATGCCTTGCCTCCAAACTTTACTAACTTTCTATAATGAAAGTGAGAAATAAGTTTCTTTCCTGTTTTTTCCTTCCCTAGTTAATGTTTACTCCCAAAGTCAAGAGCATTTAATAACCTTTCCATTTTAAGAGGACTTGCTCTGGGTTAATGAACTCAGTCATGATAAACACTCCAATACACAGAGGCCAAAGCCAATAACCTTGAATGCTAACTTTTACGTAAAAAGACCACCTGGAAGACAGCATACACACATGAGCAGCCTTATTTCACAAACCTATTTGTGTTTTGAGAAACTAGGATTAATTCAAGTACCAAAAAGAGCAAAGTAGCTCATGCTATTATTCGCTGGCTGATGCGCTATAGATATGTAATGTGTTATACGTACCTATTTCAGAATGATGAGAAAAAGCTATTTCTGTATTTTGCATTAATAGGACAGGTGCAACAATATCAAATGAACCATAAGCAAAGGCAGTTGTTTCCCTGTGTTGAATAACAGTCTTTGAGGCTCATGTGTGCTTTTATATCATTTACCTATACAAGCCATATTTTTCCTCAAAAGAAGAGTCTTTCAGAAAAAGATTGCTATGTACGAGATACATTCTGCTAGTCTGGATCTAACAGAAGGACACTAGCAGCCTTAGAAGATTAACAGATGGTTGGGACTTACATAGCAGCATGTGAGCACAACGGAATAGCTACGATCATTATAGAATGTATGTGCTACAGGCAGACTCTTCAAAAATAATATCTCCCAAATTAGTATTTGTGAGAGTGCACTAAGAGAACCAAGAAGAAACTGCAGTTTCAAGCATTTCTCTACATTGAGTTTTTTGAGAACAGTTTATGGTAATAGACAATCTAGAAACAGACACCTGGTAATCCCGTACACATTTAACAATACGGACACCAGACACATGTAACAATACAGTAAAGAAATAGGAAAGACAGTTAATCTCATACTGCCTTAAGACAATACATTTACACAACAGTGCAGAGAGATGCAATGGTACTTCCTTGGGTAGAGAAGTGACATTATTGTAATGGAACACCACACTTGGAACAAACGCACCCTGACTCTCATACTACATAAGATTAAGGGCAACGCCATGTTCACACAGCAATCTGCTTTCAGCTTTGATGCAACTAGGATTCCAACTACTTCAGACGTTCCGGTAGCATCTACTTGCCACCAAGTATTTTAAATCAGAACCAGATCCTCTTCTACAGGATTGAAACACAGCGAGGAGCAAATATGATACAGTTCAGACTCTGAAAGCGAGTAATACACAATGCAGGAACCTCCAATGACATACATTGAATACATCAGTTAAAAGAAAAAAAGAGACAGAAAATAAAACATTGTTCTCAAAGTTGCATCTTAAGAGGTTTTAATCAAGCTAAATAAAAACCAGAACAGTTGCTACAGAATGGAGGTGGGGAAAAAAATAAAAAAATCACTGCAACTTCATCATAAACAAGAGAATCCCTACTGCACAATATCAATCTCACCCTCGGAGGAGTTTTCGCTAAACAGCACTGGAAATAAACATCCAAACAGAAATCCTTTGGAATAGTTACCTAGTATATAATATGCAGAACATCATAAGAAGCTGTCTAAGTGTGCATGACCTACTAACAAAATAAACAATTATATCCAAAGTAGTACACATGAGGCACCAGGAAGCAAGCAAGAAAAAAAAAAGTATATTAGCAACTCAGTGTCCCAGAGAGCAAAGGTAGGTCTTCATGAAAATTCTCTACAAGAAACAGAAAAAAGTTATTTCGCCAGATCTACCTGAATGGGAATAAGAACTGAAGACAGTAGGCACAGCCAAGTACTTTACAGTGAAACAGTGCCAAAACCAAATATCTGTGAGGGTAGAAAAGAGCAAAGCACATAGCTAGGACCACCTGCTCACAGAAAAAAGAAGCGACCCATTAAAAGTTCTATCCAAAAGAGTGTTTTCGCTCCATAGCGAGTATAAAACAGGAGTAGAAGTTCCTGTCAACACCAAAACAAAAGCGACGACCACAGCAGAGTGAAAGGGCTCTGCAAGGGGGGCGCGGCGGAGAAGGCGGGAGGGCAGCGGCCGGGCCCCGGGAGGCCCTCCGCGGGGGCAGCGCTCACCATGGCCTCCACGTCCGCCCACGTCGTGTGCGCCGAGTTCGACACCAGGAAGCTCTGGGTCTCGCCGCGGCAGCTCACGCAGAGGTTCACCTGCGCCTCCATGCCGCGCTCCTGCGGAGGCAAAGGAGCCGCGTCAGGCCGCCCGGCCGCCACCGCGGGGCCCGGCCGCCGTCGCCCGCTCCTCGCCGGGGTGACGGCCCTAACATGGCGGACCGACCCCGGCCTGCCCTGCGCCCTCGGCGCGCCGCTACTGGCCGCCACGCCTGCCACTCACGCGCTGCGCAGCCCTGACTGGCCAAGGGGCGGCGCCAGGCGCTCTGGAACCAAAACAATAAACAGAGCCAGGCGGCCGGAGCCGGGCGGGCGCGGCGCGAGCGGACACTCACTTCCGAGGCTGCGCTACGGCTCCCGCCACCGCCCACAACTGCCGCGCCGCGCCCAGCCTGCCTTCTCCCCCTCCGCGCGACTGCTGGCGCCCCTACGCACTCCCCAGCCGCACCGGTCACAGTGCCCGCCCCCACGCGATGAAGTCAGTAAGCGTAGGGGTCACGTGGGGGTGGCAGAGCCAATCAGCCATCCCCTTCTCTACACCGCCCCGCCACAGGCGGGATGGGAGCGTCACGCGGCGTAAAAGAGCGAATAAGAGAGCGCTCTCGGGCCACGTGCTGCAATCGTGGCGTAGCATTGGCTGCTTCCATGCGCTGGTTTCCTAGGTGATGGAAAGGGCGCGAAATGTAGTGCAGCAGGGCGGGTCGCGCGGCGGGTGAGCGGCTCCGGGCGGCGGCGGCGCCGCGTCTCGGCCCTGCCCCGGCGATGGCCCGGGGCGGCGGGTTCCGTGCTCCGGCCCGCTGACCGGAGGCCTCCTGGCCCTGGAGGGGCTGCTGCCCGCGAGGGTCGGACGGTTTCCCTCCGCTCTCAGGAGCGGTGACGCTGCCGCGGGGGCTCCCCTTCCCCGGCTGCCGTGCCGACACCTTTTCTGTTTTATTTTTGCAGAGTATTTTTGGAAGTGAGGGATGGACCTATCTGTGATTGCCGTTGGAGATGTCCAAAACGTCCTTTCAGCTATGCAGAAAAACTTGGAGTGCCCGATATGGTATGGCAGGGGAATGATACGAACTTCGCTATAGGATAGTCAGCAAGTCTTTTGCTTTTTTTTTTTTTTTTTAATCTCTGGTTGTTTTTTCCTTTCTGTTCAAATGCGTAGTCAGTTCTATGTGTCATTAGAAAGCGTAAGGAATACTATTTTAAGAGTAAGTATTGAGTTGATATTAAGAGTAAGTTGATATTTTGTAAGGCTCAAGTGAGAAAGCACAGACACTTTCAAAGAGTTCAGAACCTGTATTTCGTTCATATGTTCTAGTAAATGCTGCTTTTATTATTATAACCTAAAAGTGTCCATCGTCTATCCAGCTGGGAAAAAAAACTAGCTGATTGGATCAGAATGCTGTTTGTAAAGCAGCTGGGATCTATGTATTTTGTTTTTGCAACAGAAGTGAGGTCCTTAGTTCTTTAATACGGAATACTAAAATAGCATAGGTTGTAGTTGAAAGCCTTGACATTTGGAATGTCTGATAAGCTTTTAAAAGCTTCTTCCTTCCCTTGAACCAAACTGCTGAAATTTATTTTGTCTATGGTGGCAAATGCTATTAAATACTTTCATTTTAAATCTATTTGGAAATATTTTCTCTTACCGCCTTTGTAAAACCAAAATAATTTCCGTGTTGGTGATAACATCTATCACAATGGCATGGAGTAGAGAATGTACAATGTTTAAAAAGCTACACAAAAAAAAATATATATCCACATTATATCCTTACTGAAGAGGCATCACAGTGTTTTTGCTGAAGAGTTGCCATTGGATTGTTGGCTTGGTTACTCACTGACTTTACGAACAATGTTACAGGAGTGAGAATAGAAACTATTTCCTGCATCTGCTGTTCTTTATTGCATGTGAAAATTGCTGAGACAGCAAAATATCTTAAAGTGATTTTATGCAGTCTGGTACTGCTGACTGATGGGATGAAGCTGAATTCAGCACAGAATGGAGATTTTCAAAGTCTGCAGTAGTTTTTGTTGTTTTAAATAAAAAATAAAGAGCGTACTCTAGCTTAAGCAGCAAGACAGATGTTGTGAATGGCAGTTCAAAAACCAGGATTTTAAAGCACTTACCAGTGTTGTTCTAATTATAAACTGGACAAAAGGCTGTGAATATTGTGGAGGTTGGGCCTGTCTTGCTTTATTTCCATGTGACATTAAGGCGTAAAGGTATAATCTTCCTTTTCTATTGTAGTGAATTTAAATATTAAAACATCCAAAAAATGCATGAAGGAGATTGGGGAATGAATAATGCAGGCATGAATAATTTGGGGGCTGCTTTTGGCTCTTGTTGCTGTATATTTTCCTATGAGCATTTATTACTTAGGCTGTTCTGCAATAATAGTGTTTTATTTATTTTGGCCATAGTTTTTTCTTCTTCTTTTTTTCTAGCCTTTCTGTGACTGTGAATTCTGTCTTTCTCATGTACATACAGAGTCTATGGAACTTGTGAGAACTTTCTTGTGCAACTAGGGTTTGTAGCAGAGTGCAAGTCTAGATGTAAAGCAGTATTTTTTAAAAAAGGAATTTTTTCTTAATATGTGTTCAAGGTAAGTTGTACTTTAAGATGAGTTGAGCAAGTGAATTGTTTAGAGCTTTTCTTAGAGCTTTCACATCAGGTTGAATGTTAATTTTCACCCTGTACTAGACAGGAATGGCTTTAGAATAGAAAAACAGAAAAAGAAAGAATAATCTAAATATGCACCATGTGTCAGCACATCTATGCATATGGTTTATACATGCATAGCAAAGAGGCCAGTGGGATCCTGAATCTCTTCCCCCCTCCCTCCCCCCCACCTCCAAACTATGCTGTCTTTTGCTGTTGCCATGAGAGGTGTTCAAAAGGAAGCCTAGCCTGTAGGGGCTTCCAACAGCCAGCCCCCTGCCTTGCTGAACTGGCACCTCCAGAAAACACTGTCATCTTGCCAGAGGAAGAAAAGGCTGAAGAGAACTAGTGGCTGTGAATATATCATGTAACGACAACATTTGTTATTATGCTTGGATCTCAAGTCAAAATAGTCAAATGTGTCCTACTTCTCTTTCCCACCATGTTTGTTCCCCCCCCCCCATGTTCGACGAAGTGACCATATTTCTGAATCTTGTTTTGTTGCTGCTGTTTTAAACATAACTTCTGTGTTCTTGTTTTCTTTCTCCCTTTTTCTTTTGGTAGCTTGGACGTGATAAAAGAGCCAGTTTCCACAAAATGTGATCACATATTCTGCAGGTAGGTTTGCAAACTTATAACTGCAATGCTTAATCAATCTGTTCTTATTCTCCATGTATACTACTTTTTTTTTTTTTAACTGCTAATGTTTTTTACTGTGTTTTGATAAATTAATGTCTAGCTCTTTGAAGGGGAAAAATCCATTCTGAGTAAGAAAGTACTGCAGTTTCACAGATGTGTCAGAAGGGAATTGATGAATTCATCGTAACACCAGAACAAGAATACAAGCATTCAGTTTGATAATGAAGAATTTATACTAAGTGGTGCACAGACAGGCACAGCTTTTAAGAAAAAAAATCCTTCCATTTTAGTTACTATCATGACTATTCTTTTTTCCTAGGTTCTGTATGTTTAAACTCCTCAGCAAAAAGAAAAAAGGTGTGATACAGTGTCCTCTGTGCAAGACTGAAGTTACCAAAAGGTAACATATCTTTGGAAAGGGGCTTGGGGATGAGAAGAATATGTGTGATGTCTAAGGAAAATATGATTCATTGTCCTAAAACTGTCTTAGCTGGAAATTAAAACAAACGAAGGATGATTATCAAACAAAATATTTACATGTTTAAAACTCTTTAGTGTCTTACCTCAATATAAATTTTTTTCAGTGATCGCAGGTAGAGACACCTTTCTTAGCAAATGCTTGTGCTGTCAAGTATAGACTGTATTGTTGCTGTTCAGTCATTATAATGAGTTCCTCTGTGCTAAAGCTACGTGAGGAAAAATACAATGAAATTTTCACTTTCTGTTGATAATGTTTTAATTCCAGTAGTAATGGCTGTTTGGGGGAATTGTATTGATATTCCTTGGCAACAATTTTTTTGTCTCATCTTCCCCTTTGCAGTTATATTCCTTTTTTGTTTAGTCTAAGTTCTAGGAGAACTACTAGTAGCTTACCCATAGCTTTGTCTTAGAGATATCTTATATAGTGATGTTATTTCAGAAGTCTTCAGGAAAATTCCAGATTTAAGCAACTAATTGAAGGATTGTTGGAAACGATCCATGCTTTTGAGCTTGACACGGGAGTGAAGTGTAAGTATTATTTGAGTGTTGGCTCCTTTTTGAAATAAGATTTTGGCATTTATATCATAATTATTTGCCTGGTATCTTACTCATTATGCAGAATGCCATATGGGAGGAAATATCTGAAGTGTTTTCTTGGATTTAGAAGCATAAGTTCCCTTAAAAGTTCCCTAAGTGTGCCTACAAATAGCATCTTGAGCTTTCTTGAGTGTTTTTTCTGTGCATTTGATGACTCCAGCTTCTGATCTTATTTTCAGTGCCTGAAATATGGTTGAATGTGTAGCAGATAATCTCTAATTGTGTGGCAAAGATCTGTTCTTGATTTGTTACTACACCCAATCTTGCAGCTTTAATTTTTAAAAAATTACAGGTCTAGAAAGCCTGAATTAGGGAGTATTATAATAGCATGTATTAACTTATCTCATTCAAGTGTATTCTTTTGGAATGCATGTTTATCCTTTCTAGTATTCGGTGCTTTGTATAAAGTATTGGCAAGTCAGACGTGCTTGTTTATATTTTGGAAAAAAAGTTTGTTTTTCATAGCAAGGACGAAATTGTGCTATAAAAACTAGACTTTCTTCAGTTTTTTTTGAAGGCTTTTGGAAATTCTTTTCAAATATTTTTTCCAACTTGTTCAGTCATTCTAAAACCATTAGTGTTAGATCCTGTTCCTGCCAGATTATCCATATAAGCAAAATTAGTTGGGAAAGTCAATTAACAAGATCAGGCTTTTACTTAATATTTCAAGGCAACTTGTAAAAAAAATTTCTTCTTCAAAAAAAAGTCTTTACTATTTCATTAGTGTAATAATAATCTTGGTAATATGATCAATAATAATATAATCATAACTTAGCCAAGTGTCTTTCAGGATTTCTGTGATGCATTTTAACTGTACATGTGCTAGTTACATAGGTTTTATACAAGGCTATTTGCTGAATATATAATACCTGCTGTCATGCTCAGTATAAGAAAATACTTCTGTATTTTTTTTCTACTGTCATTTTTCAGTTCTAAACAGTCATCACTTTTCTAAAACATCCATAGAAGCCAATGCTGCTGAGGCCCTGTGTAAAGAAAGTTCTATCATCCAAAGTAGAGGTTTCAGAAACAGGAAAAAAAGAGCTAAAGAAAATGGACAAGAAAATTGTACCTTGGTAATCTTTCTTTTACCCAGTTTGCTTTTGTGTATTGCTTAGTGTTTTATTTGGAATGTGTGTAAATATATATAAATAAATTAATGAAATAGGAGATTCTCTTCTGGCTTCCTTTCAGATCCCTATTTGACTTGAGTATGACTCCTGGACAGGGACATCTGAATATCTTGTCTTGCTTTTGGAAACCTACTTTAAAAAGCTGTTCACATAAAATGACTTTATTTTTTTTTAAAAGAGAAGATAATATGGCCATAATATATCCTCTCACTGAAATGAAGGTTGAAAGCTTTTTCTTTACTATTTGTTTAATGAGGTAGTCAAATAACTAATAGCAAGGTAACATATATATTGTGTGTGTGTGTGTGTGTGTGTGTGTGTGTGTGTGTGTGTATATATATATATACACACACACACATATTTTTTCCCCCCCTTTTTTAAAAAAAACTTATTAAAAACAAAGTTCATGGAAATTATAATATCCTTCGGAAATTATAACATCCTTTTAGAAGCTTGAAAATAAAATGCAGAAATAAAAGAGAAAAGCTGTATTTTCTATATCTCTGAGGTTTGATATTCCAATGAAATTGTTGGCTTTTTCTACTTGAGTACCATTGCTGATTCTGTGCAGTTTAAGAACTATTCTTTTTTATTAGCAAAGTTAAAAGCTTTCTAGTCTAAGCAATGGTAGAGCCTTTTTTTTTTTCTTTTTAGTGGTAAGACCATGAATATAAGTCTTAATTCTTAAGACATTTCCACATTTCCCAACAGAGGGTGATTGCTTTGTGTATTAGTGGTTCATGGTGCATTGTTAAACCTTCTTGTCTTATCTGCTGGATGCGAATAGAATGTTAAATATAAAACCATTAATGGAAACAATTTGAGCTGTTAAATGCATGTACATGAATTGTTTCAATTAATATATTCTGTTACTTATATCAGTAGGATAAATATAACTTATAATACTTATATCAGTAGGATGCATGTACTGGATTTTTGTACAGAGGCTGCCAATTTAAATACTTCCCTTTAGTCCATACGTATCATCCTGCTGTAACTTGAATAATAACAGTTTATTTTTGAAATTAACTTACTGTTATCACAGAATAGTTGACGTTGGAAGGGACCTCGGGAGATCATATGGTCCACCCCTGCTCAAGCAGGGGCAGCTAGAGCAGACTGCCCAGGACTTGTCCAGTTGGGTTTTGAATATCCCCAAGGATGGATATTCTATAACCTCTCTGGGCAACCTATTCCAGAGTTCAACTCACTCTCACAATAAAGAATTGTTTTCTTATGTTCAGGTGGAATTTCCCGTGTTTCAGTTTGTGCCCATTGCCTCTCATCCTGTCACTGGGCACAACTAAGAAAGGTCTGGCCCTGTCGTCTTTACACCCTCCCATATATATAATACATATATATTATAGTATATTGTATGTGTTAGTTATGTATTAGTTTTATAACATATATATGATGGATATAAATAACTATTCCTTTATATTCTTCTATCAGCAGGAAGCTAACACGGATCCACAACTTACAGATACCAGGGTCAAAAGGTGTCCCTTGAGAAACAGAAACCAGAAATGTGACTCTGATACAGGGATATATATAGAGTTTGGTAAGAGCTTCTGTGGATACACACCAGCTGAGCTTTTCTATAATACTTGCAAAGTAATGAAAGGTGATGAAGTTCAGTGTTTTTTATAAACACTAATTAACTCCCAAAATGAGAACAAAGGGACAAATACATGGACAAGTCAAAGCCTGTAAACTGAAGGTTTTACAGAGTTTATTATGCTGTGTAACACCTTGCCATAGGAAACATTTAAGCATCAATGTACAAGACCCAAAAAAAAAAAGATGCTTATAGATATGAAGATAGTTATAGTTGTTATAATTAATGATACCCAGTGTTTTCTAAAGAATATTAAGCTTTGTTCACCAGGGCTTGAGACTCTATTTAATAACCAGAGGTAAGAAAGAGATCTAATGGAGAATGAGAGAAGAATATTTCATTTCTGTCTAACTTGGCTTTTTTGTATTTGGTCTGGACTTTATCTGGTGTGGACTCCCACTTGAAACAGGATAGGTGCTATGTGTAGTTTGGTCTCCCTGTTCCTTCAAAAAAGGTATTGCTCCTTTTTACAGATAGTATTCATTGCCTCATATTTTTTCCTTCTTGCTTCTGCCAAGATCAATCAAAGGATCTGAAACAGAGCTTCCAATCTATCACTCTGATTGCCAGTTCTAAATTCTAAATACTAGCAACAGTTTTCTGTATAAATTAGGAAAACAGAGGTTAATTCTTAGTTTTCTCTGTTACCAGTCACTGTATTAAAAACATCTCTGCCTGGAAAAAGTGTTTTATGCTGGAGCCACATGATTCTTATACATAGAATTCACTATAATTGGATAAAATACCATACTGGTATTTTGTCTAATCACCAGTACAGAACTGGATTTCACATGATAAAAGCTAAAAGCATCTATACCTAGAAAGAACCGAGCATATGTGTTCCTGTGATAATAAACATTGAATCCGACAAGTCATTTGTCTCAAATCTTTCCAACCAGAGTAACAGCTGATTTGTTTTTAGGCTCTGATTCATCTGAAGAGCTTTTCAAACAGGCAGGCAATACTGGGTAAGTAAGGGTAACTAAGCAATTCATATTTTCTAAAGACAACAGTTCAGGATTCTGATTCCTATGCTTTAGTTTCTTAGCAAAGGACTGATAGAATTCTCCAAGCTCTCAAATGATTTTTAACTTTGAGTGCATTAGGGTAGAATGGGCAGCTGGCTCCCTTCAGTTTGTCACATGATGTGCTTTAAAGCTATTTTCTAAATGTTTTGTCACTTGCATAGATGTTGGAGCATCTAGAGGAAAAAAATACTCAGTATGCTTTAGAAAATAAACACTAAATGCAGGAAGGTGGGGGGGGATCTTTTAAAGAAATGATCTGAAACTTGGGGAAGCTGGTGTGGCAAGTGCCATTTTTGCATGATTGTCTTTACTGAGCAATCTGGTTTCTCTGAAACCTACTTCCAAGAGCAAAAAGGGAAAATCGAGTATTATCTCCTATTATATCAAATTGTGGTTGGCCTTGTAATGCAATTAGATCTTTCTTCACAATCCTTTCCAGCAGGTTAGGAGACAAAGAAGTGCTTCAGCTTTCATCTCAAGAAAAGCTAGAAGAACTTAAGAGTTCTGAGAAGGGGAATGAATATTCTTGCAAAATACAGCCTGTTAAGCTGCGTGCCAAAGAAGTAATTCTGCCAAATGTCATAGGTGTGTTCATTATTTCTGTGACAAAATGATCAAGAGGAAAACTTGACAGAAAGATCTTAAGCTAGTATCTTGATTTCACATTATTTTGCAGTCCTGTATCTTGTAATTTTATTGATGCCTACAGCTAGTGACAATGTAGTACGAGACTATGCCTGTAGACTAGACACTTAAAATATGGGCATTTTGTGCACAGAAACTGAGTGGAAAAATAACTTGATCAAGTGCAAAACTAATTCTATCCTACTTAGGCCAATATATTATCCCTCATAATACATATTTGTGACCACTGTCTGGCAATTCATGCAAGGAGTTGGATGAATATATGTCATGTAGTTTGCTCTCTATTCCTTTCTCTAGAGGGAGAATTGTGTGCAGTGTAATATTCTATGTTTTGGGGCTGGAGGGACAATAACAAGAACAGTTCTTTAAAACAAAATAGATGCTGTTAAGCTTGTCATTATTCTTGTGTACATTAAAATAGTGCTTAATAATTTACGATACTTTTGCATCTTCAGGTGAAAGTGATTCCTTAAAGGAAGGTTTGAGCAAGAAAAGCACTCAGAACATCACTGAACATGCCAAACCTGGCCAAGTGAATGTGACTGAATGCCAGAGTTCTCCTTTAAATGTTCTTTCTGCAGACTTACTTGCAGAGCAGTGTGAGAGAGTGGGTAATGCCAGCCCCTTGAGGAAGGGGGGCACGTCTTTCTTTAAAAACATGGAAGAAATGGATGCAGAGCAAACTCAATGCAATAGTAAAAGCAAAGAGTCTGACTTAGAAGATAGCTCAGAGAGCAAGGTGGATAAAAGCAAGGAAATAGATATTGTTGTGCAATGTGTGGAAGATGTGGAAATGTGTGAACCTGAGAATGATTCTCTTCCTGAAGAAGAACCTCCTCTGGAGAAGCCAGAGACGCTTCACAGTGATACCCTGAATCAGGTTTCTAGGAAGAGATTAAAGCGAAGCATTCAGAAAGTCAATGAATGGTTTTCAAAAAGCAATGAGATTCTGTCTTCCGGTTCTTCCCAGGATGGTCCTGCTGAAGCAACTGATACTTCAGCTGAAGGAGATGCATATTTATCAGATAAAGATTCCTGTATTTCAGAGAAGACTAACCTTATGGTAAACTGCATGGAAATTACAGTCATTGAAGAAAATAAGAAATTGTCAAAACCAGCAGCAGATAGCATCAAAGACAAAATATTTGGAAAAACATACAAGAGAGAGAGGAAGTCAAATCCCCCTATTATCTTGAGAGAGATTTTACCTACTGCAAAAAATGAAGATGTGGCTGCTGATGAAAAATGCTTGAATAATTCTACAATGGACAAACTAAAACGTAAAAGGAAGACTGCCTGTGTCCTGCAACCTGAGTACTTCATCAAGAAAAAAGATCTGGGAGAGGCAGATGGGTGCCCTCAAAGTGTTAACTGGTGCCTTGGAGAGACTGAAAAGAAAAAACATGATGAAAATTCTGCTGTTAATGAGAGTTCTGTGACTGAGAAAAGAAAGGATAATACACTAGCAGAACTTGGGGAAGGAGAATCCATATGGAAAAATGCTACTGAAGAAGTGACTGGTGAATCCAATGGAGCGCTAGAACCAAATAACTGTGATCAGAAGAGCACTAAAAAAACAAGAAGTTCTTTAGCAAAAAAATGCAGACATTCGACTAGAGCTATGCATGCTCTACAATTAGTAGTTGGTAGAAACTCAGGCTCCCCTGATCCAGCTGAGCCACAGATTGATAGCTATCCAAGCAGTGAAGAGCCAAGAAAAGTTGATTCTGAGCACAGACAAGTCAGGCGCAGCAGAAGACTTCAGTTACTTGCTGAAGAAATGACAAAAGAAACAGGAAAAAGAAGGATACTAACTGAGGGAGCAGGAAAGTATGACAGCAGAAGTGGAGGGTCTTTCTCTGGTGTGCAAAGGAATGTGTTGGTTCATTCTTCTGAATGCAAAGACCTGGGTGAGCAGCAGGATATACTGAGTTATAGGCCAGCCACTAATCTGAAGAGTGCTGAACTGGAAGCTGATGAAATACAGATTAGTCTAAAGAATTCATCTGACACTGCAAACACTGGAAAAAGTCCCTTCAATCCTACATCTTCATGTCAGCATTCAAATTTTGGTTCTGTTGTACCTGATACAGACTCTCAAGAAGGTGAAATACTAGGTAGCCCTTTCCTCCTTGGGCCTCCTTCAGTGAATGCTGTGCAAACTGCTTCCCAGGTGACCAAAGAGAAGGCAACTGAAGCATGTACTACTTTTCCTCAGGACAATGGACACTATACAGATAATGTTCCAGAGGACTTTAGAAATGAAAAATCACTAATGACTGAAAATGTTTTGGAACTGACCAAGGAAGCTGAAGATAGTGAATTAGACACACAGTATCTGCGAAATATATTTAGGCATTCAAAACGACTATCATTTACCCTTTATCCTAGTCCCATGAAGGCATGCGTAATAGAAGATGCTGCTTCTGAAACTTTAAAGATATCATGTGCTGATCAGGTAGAAAATAAGCATAGCAAATATTTAAAAACTGAAAACTTGCAAGTAGAGAAAACAGCTTCTGAAAGCTTGAATAGGGTTTGTGAGAAAGAAAAGCTTAAGACCTATGAATCTGTTTGTGTTAGTCCTGTGTCTTGCTTTGTCAGTAACACTGAACGTATGCACACTGGGGAACATCGAGAAAATGTTTCACAGGTTGCAGATCAAGGGAATCTGACATCACCAATAAGAATAGGTGGTACTGTGGTTGAGAATAAAAATGAACAGCAAAAAAGAGAGCAGGCAAATAATAAGACAGTGTCAGCTGACACAGTGATAGAAAGTGAGCTAAGTCAGAATCCATTCGAAAGTAATAAAGGCCAAAGTGATCAGAGTAATACAGAAGAGCATGTTTTCCAAAGAATAAACACAGTTAATGAAATAGGCTTCAGTTCAGAAAGTAATCAAGCAGAAAATGCTGAAGTTGATGAAGGCAAAGGACCATTATTACATTTTCAGCCATCAATGGTTTGTTCTACAGTTTGTCAGCAAAGTCCTGCTGAATTTAACTGCAAAGACATGGAAAAGAAAGATGGCATAAGAGAAAGAAAACAAGCAAAGAGCAATGAAGAACAAGCAACGCAAACTGCCAGCATAGGGATGCCTGAGTGTTTAATTTCAGAGGCTCTAGAACATCCTCTTAAAGTTAGTACTGATTTTCCAGGCCTGTCTGAAACCCCTGATGGCTTACTATGCTCTGATGATGATATTGAAGAGAACAGCAGCTTTTGTGAAACTGATAGGAAAGAGAGATCTGCTGTGTTCGTTAAAAGAAGTGACAGTGCCCTGGTAAAAGAACTGGATGGTAGAAGTGTAAATTCTACGCCTATATCTCAAGGTATTCAGAGATCTCGAAGAAGAGTGCAGAAGCTTCAATCTTCAGAGGAAGAATCTAGTGAGGATGAAAATTTACCATGTTTTCAGGCATTAATATTTGGCAAATCAGCAAGCACGCCTTTGCAGTTCAATAAACAGATGACATCTGTGGTAGGCTCTTCAGTAAATCCCAGCACATTGCCTCACAGTGGAAGTCATAATGACCGTAGTATGCAGAAAACACCAGGAGCTGCCCTAAGTACTGGGTGTGTTTCTCCAAGCCAGGAATCAGAATGTTCTGTTAACTTATTTTCTTCCCAGTCCAACTTGTCTGAAGAGTCAGTTGATGGAGCACAAGAACTGAAGAAGCCTTTAACGCTAGTTCTTGCATCCAAACAAATGAGCAATCAGAATGACAATAAAGAAACTTTTCAAAGTTGTAATGGAGGGCTGAAGAAAAGAAAAACTAACTTGAAAGATGAATACCAAGAAGACCCAAACATGGGAGCAAACCTAGGTACAAAACAAGATTTTTATCTCTGCTGCTGTGTTTGTAATGTCATTGTACTTAAGCTCTTGGTAATTATATGGGAACTTTGTTCTGCTTTTAAATGGTGCTTGCTCTTGTAAAGAAATGTATCGGATCTAAGCAAAACCCCTCAATGGTTTATTTCCTAAAAGTTAAGTTTCCCTAGTTTTCTTTGTTCAGAGCAAAAATGAATAAATGGGGCACTGGAGGTCAGGTTGAGTATATCTGATGGAAGCTAATTTTTGAGTGAAAGGCTGGTTTTCTTGTTGCAATGTCATATTTGGGTCTGTCGGCGAAGTTTCATAGAGCCTACTTAAGCTATTTTCCCAGATTATGTTTTCAAAATATATTTGGCTGTAGAATTCTGTAGTGCTTATTTCAAACTTATGACTCTCATAAATTCTTAGGACTCTTTCATCACTCTTGAAACACTTACCTTGAGTTCCATTTACTTTGTTGTATGTGTGACATGGTATTCTTTAAAATGCTCACTTGAAGTAGAGCTGTGCTTTTAACTTAAGTGTTATTGAAACTTTTGAAATCTTATTTTTATAGCTAACAGTTGGCTAAATGAGCTGTGCGGTAAGAGAAACTGTTGGTAATGTTTGTTTGTTTTCTGTCTTTCTTTAACTAACTTTCAGATTTTCTTATGCCTCCTTCAAGGTGAAGCATCCGGATATGATAGTGAAACAAGTCATGTAGAGGATTCGTCTGGACCATTCTCTCAGGCTGAAATCCTTACTACACAGGTAAGTGAGTTCATGCACTAAATTCTAAAAGTACTTAATGTACCTTCTCAGTATGATTTGCCGGTTTGGATTCTAGGATATAGGCAAGCACACAAAAGCTGTGAAGTCAACACAGTGGGAAACTGCTTTCAGCATCATTCCTTCTGTAGCTAGGTTACTTCCGAAGGTGTTATTAATCAAGAACTATAGAACTGCTTCTGTGTTACTTGTCCAACTTTGTCTTCCATGCTAACATCACATTCTGATGGCCATATTTTGTTCCGTGGTTTTGATTATGATGTTTAATTGTGGGACTTGTTTATTAATGAACTTAATCGCCATGCTTCACTGATGCTGGAAACCTGTGCTTCCTATATTTATAGGTTTAACTGATGGGAATTTATAACTATTTGTGGTAAGGACTGGATTTCCAACATTATTATGTTTAGAAGCATGAAGTCTTACCTTCTGATTAAATCAAACCATTCTATACTAGAATAGTATATCTATAAGACCCAACAAGTGGTATCCAATGGAAGGTCTCTGTCTAGCACATTATCTTGTCTATGATATTAATTTTCTGACAGCTGTTCAATGGCCTGACTTTATGTATTAGCTGATTGATATTTTTTTCCTTGGTCTTCCGGAACGTACAGGCAGGTCTTATCCTAAATCTCTCTCTCTTCACAGTTTATATTCTGATGGGATTTTATGCATTTCAGAGAAGACTGAACTACATCTTCCTCCTTTATGGGTAGTTCTTCTGTACTACATCAGTGCAGAATGTGGTCAATTTGCAGAGCATTGCTTCCTGAAGTAGCTTAATTGATAGAGATTCTAGGATTTGTCTGGGTTGAATAGAATAATGTCAGTATGAATTTTTTTTCTGTTTGGTGGGTTGTTTGTTTTTGCATTGATTCAGTAACAAGAAAGTTCCACATGGTGTCAGTGCTGGAGCTAGAAATGTAGTGTTCTGTGCTGTAGAAACCACTTTATTCAGTATAGTGAACACTTTAGGTTTTTAAAAGGATACTCTGAACCCCCAGCTCTTATGAGAAGGTACAGTGCATGTTTTTTAGTAGAGTACTGTAGTTTTCAGAGATAAGGAGAGTAGGATGAAATACTTTATTCTATTTAAACCGTCTTCAGGACTTTCAATAATGATGGAAAGTGCAGGGGCTCAATACTTGATGCTCACTATTCATTTTTATATTAACTGGCTAATGCAATTGGAGCAAAATGACTTTGAAAGAAATTTTTGGCAAAGTTCATTCCCTCTCCCCCCTCCCCCCCCGACAGTAATTGATTGAACTATGGTAAATCTAAACTGAAATAATTTGAACAGCAAAATGACTGTGCATTTCTTTTTTCTTTTGATATATCATGTGTTCATTACAGTAAAAACTACCTCCTAAACACTTGTTAAAGAATTAATTCAAAATCAGTTTGTTGTATATAATTTTCAAGTATTTGTTACAGAAAATAATTCTAAAATTCAAAAATGAGTTAGCTAATGTTGACATAATCTTGTATCTTTTGCAGCAGAAGAATGCTATGCAAAACAATCTAAAAAAACTTCAGCAAGAAATGGCTGTACTTGAAGCAGTGCTAAAGCAGCATGAAAGTCAGGACTCTGAATTTTCACCCGTATGTAAGCAGCTGCCACATTCTAGTAGTGAAGGAGCACTCAGAACAGAACAGATGAGACAAGTAAGAGGTAAATAGCAATGAGAACCTTTTCTAGCTTTCTAACTAAAAACTATGTGACTATTCCTAGTTCAATTTGTGGTAAATGAAAAATGGCAGTGTTGATTTAAAGTAATGCATTAGCAGAATTTTACCTAAGTTCAGCTATTCAGTGAGATAAATCTTTTTTTATTTATGACTTATGCACTACATAGCCTAAAAACTTCCCTGTTCCAGATTTGTGTAAGATTATGCAGTTTAATTTTATAAGTGCTTTGTGTAGGCCTTGTGGCTTGGCAGAACTAATCCGTGTTGCTGTTCTGTCAATTCCAGTTCCGCTCTGTCTTCTTTCACCGGAATGGGTAAGGGGCTGGGAGAGCGGCTAAACTGAAAGGATATGGCCTTCTATTGCTGTAGTAGAAATTGTCCTTTAGCATATCAAAGAACACAGAAATGAGTTTAGGTATGTGTTGGCTGTCAAAAGTAATACAGTACAGGTCAGGCTGCTGACAGAGAAGAAGAGAAAAAGTTATAGTGGGGCATAAATCCCCTGAACAAGACTTGAACACAAGTTTGCTGATTGGAAAGTGCATAAGACAGTATATAAAGGCTGAAGAATACCTCAGTAATCACCAAAGGCTTATTGCATACTGAGGATAGGGTGAGTTGCTGCCTGCTATGTAAGCAGTGGTGAGAGGGCTTTATTTAATGCTTTTGTTTGTTAAGGTGAGAAAGAAATACTGAGATTACTAGTCTGACAACTTTTACGTGACAGAGCATAGAGCATTCTTCGAACAAAGCCGATAGTAAGTGTAGAAGTTCACTGCTGAACTAGGATCAGTGTTCTAGAAAGTCACCCAGCGCTGATGTAAAGATATCTAAAGATGTTATGCTTCTTGAACACTTAGATTGATTGCACCAGTGCTTTACTATCTGCCTTGCTGCTAAAAAATGTTTTTCTATTTTTAGGGTCTTGTTTCAGTCAGTTATCTTTATTTGCTGAGGGCAACTAGAATAACTGGACATCCTGGAATTCAAACCATTTTGTATCTTATCATGCTTTTACACTGTATGATTTTCACTGTGGAGCCTGTTCTATCTAAATTCAAAGGGTTTTCATCACTGCCATGTGGGTTAGTCAAATATCTCAAAACAACCTGTAGTTTCCTGTTGGTCTCCTGGAAGGTGGTGGTGTACAGTGTGATGTATGAGACCTTTAGACTTAACCTCAGCCTTAAGAAATTAAAACTGAAATTGTTTGTCAGCCAGTATGGTGCAGCTATACAAATGGCTCTGCTGTTTGTATGTTAATAAGTTAGTTTTTGTCGTCACTGAGAAGCTTGTGCATGAAAAACAATAGGCTCTGTTGCCATGGTAGTGATTTAAAATATGTTTCCTTCGATGTATTTTTTCTATATGTCAGGTTAGATCATTTACTAGACATTGAAGACTGAAGTCCTTTTGCAGTATGCAGCAGCATGCCATTCCTGTTCAGTACAAAGATTTTTATTTGAAGTTTCAGCTAATTGCTGGTTTGTTACCATGTAGTTCCTTATACATTGAGGCTTAGAAAGCGTGACTTTAGAATTTGTATGGCTTGGTTCTTAATGGTTTTGTGTCGTTAGATAAGGTCAACCTCATCTGTAGACTCTCTTCTTTTTTAAACGAGGATTCTGTTCTTGTAGTTAAAAGGGGCTCCTACTAACTAATAGCATTTCTCTTCGTTTTTTTTTTTTCTTACAGCTGTAACCAACTGCTTCTTAACTACTAAACTAAAAAAAATATACATATTTCAGTTTATTTTACACACTCAGGTTTACGAATTTTGTTAGTAAGCATCTTCACTCTCTCATCTTGTTCTTTAGTACAGTGACTTAAGTCTTGTATGCTGTTCTGAAAGCTTCTGTATACATTCTTTTACATTTGTTCTATGAACTTGTGACTTCGTTGCCACAAGGCTGGAGAAAGGTTGGATGAGTTCATAAGACAGAAGAGAGATGACGGAGTAAGGATAGAGGCCTAGTACTAACAACATATTAGAAAGCACTGGTTTGGTGCTGTAAATAGTAAGGTGCTAACTGCCTGTCTGGGGAACAGTGAAGTCTGCATAAAGAAACTTTTTTTTGGAAAAGGTGGAGCCAAGAAAAGGTGAAGAGGCTAAACCCTTGAAAGGTGCATAGTAGTTCCTTCAATTAATTCAAACATCTGAGACAAAGGCATCTTCCTACCCTGGCTGCTGCTTTGATGCTTGGGCTCCTAACAGGAAGTAAGACCACTTATTGTGGAAGAAATTCTCTGTGATCATCTTCTGATTCTGCATTACTGACTTAACAGTTGCAGTGTGTTTTCATCCTTCTATCTTAACTTCTGAAGATATCCAAAAGATAAAACTTTAATGGTATATTTAATACCAGGAGACTGGTTATAATCTGGGTTTAGTTAATTAGGGTGGTTGAATTGCATGCCATTGAACCTTACTGCAGTTTGGGAATATCCTGTTATTTTGTAGAGTAAATTGAAATGCCTGTGACATTTCTAAATCCCAAAAGCCGAATTCATAACAATTTTCTGCTATAAATAGAATGTTTGAGGATTAAGTCAGCAAATCAATGATTAGTTTCTTTCAGACTGGAAAATTACTTAAAACAATTTAATTAAAACAGTACTTGTTTACATTGTTATGTTAGAATATGGATTTCAGACCTGTAAAAGCTTAAAGGATTACAGTTATTGATGATTTGTTTAAAAATTACAAGCCTCTTTCAGCTATTAAATATTTGCCTTTCTACTGCTTGTGAACAAAGATATGGTAAAGTGTTGAGTAGATTCATAAATAAACTGCACGAATAGTATAATTTTGCCTTTGGCCTATTTGATATGCTGCTCTTTTCCAACTAATACATCAGCTGACGTCTTGGTTTTGTAAATGATTTAATAGGTGAAATAAAATGTAGTTGTTAGCCATGTTTCAATAGCATAGTATTTTGTGTAGATTTTCATTAGGGGACACTTGTTTTTTATAGTTTTGAAGACATAACTTTTACAGTAGTCAAATTAATATAGTTGCATTTTTCATGATCAGGACTATAATCCTTGAATCTCAAATTCTCATCTGAAGAAACAGTTAAGAACAATTGCTTTTATTTTGCTTGTTTAAGAACTATTCTTCTTTTTTAAAGGGACAGAGTCAACCTCAAAAGTAAATTTTGCAATTCACAAATGCAGCAGTTCAAAGGGATTTTCACCTGATGATTTCCATGTTAAGTCAAGTGATTCTTCCAACATTAAAATCAAAGAGCTAGAAGAAGGGTAAATGCTTTTTGTTTTTATTTCTTGTCTTGTATTAGAAAAAAGAAAAATTTTGAAACAAATTTCTCTCAGGTTTTGAGAAATTGCATGAACTTAGCTGTTGCTATAGTCTTCTAATACTTAGAAGAGTAAAAAGAATTGACAACTAATTTTTCTCTCTCAAGGTCTCCAGTACTATTGCTTCCCTCTCCTAAATCTTGCTTGTTAAAGAGACCAGATCTCGAGAAAGGCCTTCAGTGTGACAGTGTTCTGAAGAACAAAGCTCCTTTTCAAGAGAAGAAAACCCTGCCAGAAGCAGTGAAAGAGCGTAGCCAGTGTCAGCTTGAATCAGGTAACATTTAAGAGGGATTTAATACAATTTGGGGGGGGGGGGGTTTCCTTTTTTCCCATGTTGTTGATATGTTTTACATACCAGCAAGATAAAAAAATTTTTCTTGTGAATTTATATATTCCTCATCAATTTAAAAAGATGCTACTTTTTGATTGTTTTTGTTTGATCACCTAGCTGTTTAAATGTATGGCTGCCAACAGGATGGGGTTAGACAATATTTTCACAGTAATGGAAGTTATTGTTTGTCTTGCATATAAATCAGTGCTTCTTGCAGGTTATGCTGCTAACAGAGTTTCACAGCATTCTAGTATCTCAGCTATAGATCAGGAAAAAAGTAATGACAGAGGCAAAGGTGAAGCTGTAAACAAATAAGCAGAGGAAATGACTGCATCATGTAAACGTGAAAAGTGGAGCAACAGTCTTCCAACATGACTACAAGTAGCATGAAACTGTTTCAAGGAGTGATTCCTCTCTTCCTTCAGAAAATGCAGCTGACGAGAAATCTGGGGCCAAGCGAAACAGTGCATCTGTCTTACCAGATCTCTGTGGAAATGTGAGCAGGAGTCCAAACAGCTCTTCCTCCTCCATAAGGCTTCTCCACCCTCAAACTGCAGAAGCAACAAATAGTTCTGCTGTAGCTCAGAATGCTAATAGAAGCTGTAATCAAGGATGTAAACAGGGGAGAAGTGTGTGTTTTCCTACATCTGTTCTGCACAATACAGCTGGGAAAGAAAATGCTACAAGTCCAGTTGTGACTAACAGGCGTGAAATGTCAATTGTGGCATCGGGTCTGAATCGAAGTGAACATGTAAGTATATTTCAGAATTTTTAGAGATCTCGTGTTAGTCATGCCTGATGACTACTATAGTCCTGAAGAAACGTTTAGCCTCAGCATAGAGAGATCTAAGTAGAAACTAATCTTACAGGAATTATAGATCAGTAATACAGCAACTCAAATTAGACTTTTTTTTTTCTCTCCTGAAATATGAAGAATGCTGTCTATAAATGGCATTATTAAGCTTAATAAAGTTTGAACTTTTTAAATGGCTGTATAGAGACTAGGGGGAAAAAAATGCATTATTCCAAAGCAAGGGGACCTTCTTTCTAGAAAGCCCTGTTTTTTTTCTAATTTTCGAATGGGTTTGCTATTTCTGAATTCTTGAAAATAACAGACATCCATAGAATGCAAATGTTCACTCTTCCATACCTTTCTGGTATAATTCTATCTTGACATTGCCACATTCCTTGTTCCAGTCCAGACCCTCTCTATTCAGAACACTCTAAAGACCTGAAAATATTTGTGTTAATAACTTAAATGTTTTCCTGAACAAAAACATGCATAAGGAAGTCTCATTGACTGGGGACTTCAGCACATGATAACCTTTAAGCGTGCGTTCACATGTCATCTTGAATAAAGATGCATGTTTTCTGCACAGAGTCTGCTGAAGTATGATGGTTTTACAATGTGACAGCCTCCTAGTAAAAGTCAGCATGTCAGCTATGGGATAATTAAATGTGTGGGTGGTTTTGTTTTTTGTTTTTTTTCCTCTTACCAGGCAACCAGTTAAGCTACTCTGTTACCTATCCAGATTTGGATATCCCTGGCTGAAATAATTTGGTAAATGCATTTTAAAAAATAGACTGCAGTCTAACAGTTAGTGGCTTTTGGTGGTGTATTTTCTGCCATGGCAAATGAATGCTGTAAGGCCTGCACTTCTCAGTCTAAAGTGAGATGCATATACAGGTCAGAAGAACTTTAGATATCACCTTCATAATATCATGCTGTTTCAGTTGCTTCATATTTTGTGCTTTATTCAGAACAAATGGTGTAAAGCAGTGCTGCTTAAATTTGTAGTAAGTCATCCAGTTGACTTTTGGAATTAGTTCTCTCTTGGGTAAAATCACATGTCACAGCTTATTTACACAATCTCTGCAAAAACCTGGTGATACTACTACTTGGAATGCTAGGCATTACAGTCCTTTTCTCTAAAGTTTACTTGCCTTAAGAATGTAATCACAAGGGATTGATTGATCTGCACTCTCCTCAGTTATTTGCATACAGTATTCTGTGGTCTGATGGCCACTATTGTGCATGAGAATGGAGAAAAATGCCTTCCTACACTTTTCGTTTTTTGTCAACCATCTTCTGTTAAGGAATAACATCACTATTAATAACTACTAAAAATTCAGCTATACAGAAATTTTTTTGTTCAGTGTTTCATTGCTTGGCTGTTCAGAAACAAAAAATAAATATTTAGCTGTGTGTGCTAGCTTTAAGCTGCACAAATGGCATGCACAGCTGATTTAACTAAAAAGGAAATAACTTTGAAAACCTTTTTGTGTATTAAAATGTGTTAAAACATGTTAAACTTATATTTGTCAGCAGCTTTCATAATATTACACATAATAAACTCTGAAACTTGCATTAGGCTGATCTCAGCTGTTGCTGCTTTATCCAAACTCTGCTCCATAGTGAGGATTTCAGTAATTAATCAGTCCTGAATTGCTAATGATGCTGGTAGAGGTAGTATATATCATTAGTCATTGTAGTTTAGTATTTCTTGAATCATGTGGCCTTCTGCTTAAAGCAACATGAGAATAAAACAGTTTGGTTATAGTATGTTTTATATTGTAGAAACTTTAGTACAAGTTTTATTCCTTAGTGGAAGCCATGTGGGGCCAATGAAGTTGTAATCAGTTGATATTGGTTGGTAAATGGTGCTGGACCAACGAGCTGCATGGTTAATGCCTTTGCTATCTGACTGTTAATTTTATTTGTTGCTGAGAAAAGACCATCCAGTTATCAACAACAGGTGTCTTAGTTGCAAGCTTCACGTAGACAGTCATATTACTGATCTTTCATATTTTCCTGTTCTGTGACCATCAGTAGCTTGAACCTGTTTCTAAGACGCATTTCCAGGAGGATATGACTTCTTTGGTTCTTAGGCTATTGACTAATGAGATCTCTTCTTTACCTTAGCCTGCTGAAGGCTGTCAAAATTAGTGATTCTACTGTATCTGTAACAGAAATGTACATTCTGTGTGCTGGCCACAAATAAGACCATTACTTTAACATAACTACCTTATGTTATACTCTCATAAACTGAATTTTTTTCAAATCTGTTCTGCTAACTATTAATTTTTTTTAACTATTTTTCAGTTGGTGGTCCAGAAGTTTGCCAGAAAAACTCAGAGCACTTTATCTAATCACATTACTGAAGGAACAACCCATGTCATCATGAAAACAGGTTTGTTGGGAGATGTGTGAACAAAACCCGTATTTACAGGCCATATAAAATAATTAACTCTGGGCTAACCAACAAGCAGACAATTCAGCAATATAGTTTAAATAGTCTGATTAGGAGAAGGGATTCATTGTTTTTTTTCTTTATCAGGATTTTTTGTTTAAACTTGGGAACACAAATCTCTTATTCCATTTCACAGAATCAGGGTGAGTGTGTGTTTTGCTTCCTTGTGTGGTTTGAAGTTAACATTAAGTAATGGTTATTTCTCCAGCTGTTTGCTCATGGTTTTCAGGTGTTAACAGCAAGTTAACATCAAGTCATTCAGAAAGAACCACAAGGAAAGCAACACAGTTCCTGAAAAAATAGGATACAGACATTCTGAAAACAGAATGCTGCCTTAGGTTCCTAACCCATTGCAGGGATTGTAAATGCCATTTTCTTTTAAATTTTGAAAAGAAACAATGGTCTGTAATAGAAGATAAAAATGGAGCTTAATTGTATGTGTACTTCTAATGGTAACTGATAGGGCAGGCATGCTTCCATAGAAACAAAGCAGCACTACAATTTCACTGTAACAATTATTTGCATGTTTAAGATACTTAAATTGTTTTGTGTTCTTTTTAGGACTCATGAATCCTATTATTAAAAGTTTGAAGAAACTGAGTTGATATGTCTAAGCATAGGTTATATTTAAGCTCATTATTGAATATATCATTAGCTTTTGAACAAAAGGGTTTTTTTTCTTTTTTTCTTTTTTCTTTTGCCAGGTCTGGGATTGGATGTGCTATATACTCGGCTTGTGTCTTGCTTATAGAAGCACTTCTAGATGATGCATGCTTGGATATGATCTATCACACGAGCCTTTCTTGCTTTTGAAAACTAAAGTAGAAAGGGAGCCAGAAAATCTTCTCACTCCAAATCTATGGACTCAATTTTTGTCTTCAAGAAGCCTATCATAAACACCCTGTCCATATGTTTTGGAGAGACAGACTGTGCTATCTTCATACAAATGGCATTTAGCAGACTTGGGAGGGGAATGTTAGGGCACTGGAATTTCTCAGCCTTTCCGTAGATGGCTCGGGTATTTAGCTGTTGCACTTAACAAAAAGGGTTTTGCATTTAGGTGCGAATCATCTGAACAGTTTTTCATTAATGGCAAAACTGAAAGAAATCTCCATATACTTGTTTGCTCTGCAGATATGGATCTGGTGTGTGAACGGACATTGAAGTATTTTCTGGGTATTGCAGGAAGAAAATGGGTAGTTAGTTATCAGTGTAAGTATAACTTTTCTTGGAGCAAACTGATCTCAGCCCTTCTACCATAAATGCTCTTCGCTTGTTCCAGAAAAAAACAGCACTGTATCTTTTGATGTCTTGAATATGCTGGCATCTGATGTTTTGCAGCTTCATCTAAATACTTAAATCGTTAACAGCAACATCAAGCTTATTTCTCCTCTGAATACTTTTTCTGCTTTCAAATAGCTGTATTTGGTTGTTCCTCTCCCCCTCCTAATTTAAACATTTGAGCTGCATGGTATTGGTTAATGCAGAATTAGCATTATTTATGAAAGATTAAAAAAAATTCATTAAGTACTTTCATGCATCATAGAGTATTCAGTTAAATAATTTATTTCCCTTAATACAAAATACCTTGCATTTAATATGTCAGTGAAGCTAGACTATTGGCAGTGGAAGAACAATTTTGTTGGATAAAATGACTTGCCCTGTTCTGATCTTTTTGTTTAGGGGTAATTCAGTCTTTTAAAGAAGGAAGAATACTTGATGAGGTAGGTCTCTTATCTTAACAGTGAAATGTCAAATGTGTAAAAGGTGTTGTTACAGCGATGGACCTATTAGTAGTCTCAAACATTGTTTAAACATTTAATACATGGCAGCTGGGAGGTGTTTGTGCTAGTTAGAAATTCATCTGTGAAAACTGAGATCCTGGTTTTACCAAATGCTAGGAGCAAAAGCCATAGTTCGGTGGGCTATAGGTATTCAGTGTTATTGAAGACATAATGTTTCTCCTTTATTTTTGGAACAGTTTATAGACATATTTTTCAAAAACTTTCTACTGCTGTTGACAGGTTACAACATAGAGGAAAATGTCTATTGTCTGCCTAAAGGAATTAGGTTGGAACAAAGCTATATTAAGTGTTTAAGTATTGATGGTCCTCCTATGCCCTGGGAGGAAGGGGGCAGTTGTGACAGAATTAACTGGAAATACTAGAATATGGGACAGCTGCTAGCATTGTCTTGCAAAGCATTCCCATATTGCTTTGAAGCACTGAGGAGAGGATCCTATTATAATGAAAACCAAAACTTTTTTTTCAAGCTAAACTGAAAATATGCTGCTGGTTTTTATATTCTTATAGAAGATTAGACTGCATGAAAGTTTTTAGGGAGCTTTCAAGAGAGTAGTGGAGAGTAAGGAGTTGACTGAGACAGATGTAGATATGAAATTATCAAATGCAACAATGTATTTGTTGTTAATCTATATGCTAAATGAATGCCTTGAAAGAAAATAGTTGTTGAAAATTAAATAAATGAAGTTTAGAGGTTATGTACTGATACTTAATTTCTATCAAATGAGACTTTACTCTATAATTTAATTTTAATCTTGGAGCATGCCACTTCTTTTAGACAGTCTGCTGCATTGACTATAACTTGTTTCTTCAAAAAATTGACCAGTGCTGCAGGAGTCTGGTTACTGCATTCCATTATTTTTCTGGAAAAGCCTTTTGATTATTTTTCCATGCACATTTAATTGTAACGTTTCCAGTTTTGAAATCTGACAGCTTCTTTCTGTTCTGATCCAGGGCTCTGACCAGGACAGTCTTCTCAATCTGACTTCTGATTGCTTGTTGCTATTATGTTTCAGGATAACTTTGAAGTTAGAGGAGATGTGATCAATGGGAGAAACCACCAAGGCCCAAAGAGGGCTAGACAATCTCTGACTGAAAGGGTATGAGTGTATCAGGGAGGAAAATTCTGTCCTGCCTTAACTGTTTCAGATAAAAGGCTGTGCTAGCTGAATTTCTGGAACTTCTTCTGATTCCTCTGCTGCACCATATGTACAGAGCTGACAGAGCTCATCTTTCATGGATAAAAATCCTTAAGTAACTCTCTATGCTTAGAGTGAATGATATCTTTTTATAACATCAGTATAGGACACCAGCAGGGGGTGGGGGTGGGGGGCAGGTTGGTAAGATTCTTTTGTTTTGTAAGTTACAGAAAGCTTCAGATATGCTTTGTGAATCAACAATGATAGCTTGATAACCAGTCCTAGAGGCGCAATGAGCCAGCATGTTAAATGTTGTCCTGGAAAGGTACCATATGTACTCTGTTAACATGTTCTTTGTTCTTCAGATCTTTAAAGACTTTGAGATCTGCTGCTATGGACCTTTCACTGATATGACCACAGGTGTGTCATTTTGCTGGAATTGAATGAACTCTCAGCATGACAAATATTCGGAGGGGAATTGTGTGCATTCTCCAGAGTTTTGCATTTGACCTTTTTTTTGGATACTCATGTACCTCTCTTACACAAAAACTTTCAAAGTACCTACATGAGGTACAGCTTTATCCAGTTCTATCTCCCTTAGATAGCAATGGTATTCTCTTATATTTGGATGTCCTCAGCAGGGGTGTGTGGTTTTTTTTCTTTTCTTTTTAAAGATAACTGATGCTTTTGTTAAATTTTAGTGGGAAACTTTGCCAATTCTGATTTTATTTTGGTTAATCATAGAATTGCTCTGCCAATTTTCTTGTTTTTTAAAAAAGGCCTTTTATCTAATTTAACTCTGATTCTCTAGAAATGAAGAAAAATACATTAGTACCATGATGTCTGATAATTGTTTTATATGCTATTGAACACTAGTTTTTGGAGGTTTTTTTCTGTCTTAGTAAAAGGTTCCTAAGTATTGTCTTTCTAGCAATTGACACATCCTCTGAGTAATCTTCTTTCTCTAGCAGCAGATGTATAAAAGCAAAACACAGCAAAACCAGTAGTTTAAATGCAAGGGAAAAGCTGAGCAGGATAGCTTTTTTTTTTTTAGGGGTGTTTTTTTTGTTTGTTTTGTTTTTTAGTTTAAAATTGAATAAAGGGTAGATATTTTGAAATTTTAAACTAGAATTTTTTTTAATTTAAATATATTTGTACCTCTCTTCCCTTTTTTGCTTTATTCTTTTTTGTACAACAGATACTGTCTGATTTATCCAATATAATTTCATTTTTGGCTGGGTGAATTATCCCACATCTCTTGACATTTACAATAATTACTACAGAGGATGCAGTGCTTTCACCTGCTGTAGTGATGATCAATTATGGCTCTTCTACTTAAGAGACTTGCTTACTTTCTTCACTATCAATTCAACAAATTGATGGAAATTAAATACTTTGGTTCCTTTGTTAATGAGCGATAATCATAGTTCTAACTTGTGATTCCAATTTTAATTTCATGCCTTACGTCCTTAAGAAGAAATAAATTGTTAGTTATCTCTTTTAGTTTTGGGTTTGGGGTTTTTTTTTTGTCCTGACTAAAGGGTGAGAGAAGTACTTCACAAAAGTATCTGGGACTTGGAATTCCACTGCACCTTGCCTGCTGCACTTGATCCCATCATGATATTGTTACCCTTGCTGAAGAAGTTCAATGTAATTGATGCCTTCAGTGGGCTAGAAAGTGAAAAGACTTATTCTCTGCTAAGGCTTACATTTATTTCAGATGGTACAGTTTGTATCTTGGAACAAAGGCATGGATGATTAGGGCTTAGGGAACAGTATCAGTTTGAAAGTAATATAAAACACTGTAGTAACAGACTCTTTATCTGATTTGTTCAGAACATCTAGAATGGATGGTGGAGCTTTGTGGTGCCTCTGTAGTGAAGCAACTTCATCTGTTCAAGCACAAAACAGTAAGTGTTAATGAATGTTACACTTAACTATAGACTATTCACTATCCATAATACCCAAAATGTTGAAAGATTACATGGCCTTCATGGGCTTACCAAAGACTGGTGTGTACAGGTATGTTAAGTGAGAGCTGTTTGCGCAGTAGCGATGCCAGATTGCCCGACAGCAATTCTTCTGTTCTAAACCCTGGCCACTCTGTATTAAGAGGCAGGCTAGCTTTTAGTGGAGAACTGATCAGAGCACTCTGTGGAAGTCACATAACTAATTTCCTTGAAATCAGCACTGAGCTCCACTTTCCAGGGCAAAAAGCCTTTAGTGCCTTAACACAGCATTTCTGGACAGACTTTGTAGAAAAATCTTAAACTGATGTCTTTCTCCCCCTACGACCGCTTAAAGTCCTCTTTGAAATGATGCACTGAAGCAGAGAGTCAACCCAGTTACCACTCTGCAGATAGGTGGGAGAGTGATTTAATGTGAAACAGGTAACAGTAGCATTTTTATTTTCTTGAAATCCTAGAATTCTACTGCTGTCGTGGTTGTGCAGCCAGCTGCTTGGATGGAAAACACAGGCTACAGAGGTAAAACTACATAGAGTCATGTACTGTTTTATGGTACACATGTTGAATGATTTATCACTTCTGTGTTTTTAGTACTTAAATACCAGAGAAGTTCTGTAGTGGAATCAGAATAAAATCCTACTACATCTGAGGGTGGAGGAATGTTGTGGAAGAAAAGTCTGAAAGGACAAACTATTTTATCTCAAGAGTCAATGATGGAGTCCTGAAAGGTGGTCTGTCAGGCAGTATGGCAACTTGTTATGATGAGATGTAAATGTGATCCTATTGTCCATATGCTGTTGGCTCAGGTGTCCTGCATATACTCAGAGTCAGCCTAACAGAAAGTGTTCTGATTGCAGCTAGTTTTTTAAAAGGTGGAGAGGCATGCCCATGGAGGACTAGTAAGATGTAGCAGAAAGCCTCAGATGGTGCAGTGGGACAGTATTCTCTTCGTCAGGAAAGAACATCCAACTACATGGGATTAATTGATACTTTTTTCCCCCCCCCCTTCATGGAATCAAAATGATCCTAGAGGAATGATGAGACTGAAAGTTCAAGTTTTCCGCACTAACTTGCTTTTCCATGAGACAGAGGCAATTTAGTTATTAGGCTACAGCAGAGCCCAAAAGAAAAATGGGGCAGGAAGATAATGTAAATAAAAAGCTGTTTCCGTGGCACTGGGAAAATGGGAAAAGAAAAAACCCTGAATTTACAAATGTTTTTAACTATTGGGCATTAATTTGGCAGAAGGGCATTTTTCAGTGTTTTTTTTGTTTGTTTGTTTTTGTTTCCCCTCTTCTCCATTTCTCAAAACTGTGATAAACATAGAGTCTGGGAGCACTTCAGTAATATTCTGTTGCTTCTCTCTGACACTCATTGTTTGTCACATACTCCGTATGCCTGAGCAGACAGAAACTGAGACTCTGTCACCAAGATCCTAAATTAAAAGATATCAAAGCCTGCACTCTTAGCTTATTCTATGGCATTCAAAACTTCCTGCCTGACTACTTGCCAAACAGCCATTCTCTATGGAGCAGCTATATTACCTGCATTGTTAAGAAGTATAGGGTTTTTAGAATCTTGCTTTTTATCAAGGTTTTGAAAATGTGAAAGATAAAGCAAATAGCTTAATCTGGAAGACATCAGTATGCTCACCTTAAACTTGCTTTGATTCACCGATACTGGTTTTACCGTCTATGTCTTTGTCTTGCAGCAATCCAGCAAAAGAACAATGTTGCTGTGGTGACTCGAGAGTGGGTATTAGACAGTGTTGCTTGCTATGAGTGCCAGGAGTTTGATGCTTACCTCGTGTCCTAAGGGCGGTCTGCAGTTCTTTTGCCATTGTTCTGAAATTCTCATCAGTGCTGGTACTTTGGTATATTTAAGGATTAAGTTACTTATGCAGAGATTATCTTTGAGTCATGTTCTTGTTTTGGAGTAAAACAACTACATTTTTAGTAACAATAAAATTACTTAAGCAGCATTACTATACAAATATGGAATTACCTACTCTTCTTAAAAGATTAACATTTCTAATTTCAAAATAGTCCTTAAACTCATCTGATACAAATCAAAGAAATCAGAAACTAACTAGAAAATTTAGAACAGGGCCTCCTCAGAGAAATGGTGATGCATAATTTACCATCCCAGCTAGTTCCTGTTTACATACTTAAGTGACTGTCTCCAAAATGTCCTCACAAGAGTTATATGGGGCTCAGGACTTGAATCAAAATGCAGCTTGCACCACTGAGTAACATCCATATTTTTGTTTGCATAAGTACATACCCTGTATTAGGATGAGCATATACCAACACAATGAAATTTAATTTTGTGATCACTAATGCATCAACCTGGTTAATTTTAGGCCAGGGATTACGGTTGTTTTGGAAACTATACAAAGAGCTCTCCTGTTGAAACTGTTGTATACAAAAGTGCCTACATGTTCTAACCAGAAAAATTATCTACAAGTTCCCTGAAAAGTCAACACTTGATTCTCAGCATAAACCAATCCTCAAAACGCAAGTCTAAACCAAAATTGTGTCAGTTTTAATTCTGAAAAGTACATGCAGAACCTATGAAGGGATACTAAACAGATGCAATTTAGTATCCCAGTGACCTATAATAAGCCCTAAAAGAATCGATTCTAATAATCCCTGCCTGCAAAATGAGACCACAAAGAAAATATATTACTTTTTAATGAATAAAATGTATTGCTTCTTTCTGTTGCCAAGCAATTCAACTTCATAAATAATTTTGTACTTTCAGAGCAGAAACTGTTTTCATAAAGTTGCTTTTAAAAAATTGTAGCTGAGTTCAGAAAACTGTTTGGGGCTCTAAGCTGCTAGGTTGTCTTAGAAAGTTATATAAAGTATGTTTGTAAATACTGGAACACTCAAAGTAAATAAAATGAGATTGGCAAGTATTTTACTTAATTGTCCAGCTCTTGTGTGGATCAGTCATTCAGTCTTTGCATTGAGACATATATGACAATATTCCTGGTGTCTAACCTCCTGCTGTGGTGGGGAAGGAGACTTGCTGGAGGAGATTTCATAAATGTAGATTAGAATTTCAGAGCTGGAGGCACAACTGTATTTTCTATCAGCATGAGAAGCAGATGTGTTATCAAGTGTCTTGCAGCTGCCAGTTGGAGGCAAATGTAGTCCAACTAGTGCTTGCTACTGGTAGCATGAGTGCTGGAAGCGTTTGCTCAGTTTGACGTACATCACTGTTTTCTTCTATGTGTGACAGTGTTTCATAACTGTCGAGGCTGCTCAACACAGCCTCACCTTCAGGCTGACATTCCTCTTATCTCTGGAGCCCACATTGGCTTTTTTTAATCTACCTTTCAGAAGATTAAAGCTACGAGGGCTAAATGCTGCCTCTTAGATAAGAGGCAAAGGCCAAACAAGACTGTCTTGCAGCTGCCACTGTGAATTTGTCTCTCTGATCTGGACACAAGAGTTGTCCTTTCTAGCAAGTAAGGTACTAGCTCCTGCTAGATAATTGTCAGCAGGCATAACGCACCTGGGATGCTGTCTTTCTCCCTTGGGGTTGATTATGTCTCTGGCAACTTTCTAATAAAGTGCCATGTGTGAACTTTTGTAGTAAGCTGCATCTGATTTTAAGCTTTGAATGAAAAGCTCAATTATTTTGAGACTCCAGTTGAGAATTACTTATTTAGATTTCAGCTTCCACAGGACTTAATTGAAAATGTAGCTTTGCTGTCTGGCATGTTTTATCTGGTTTTGGATGTCCTGAAGCTTTGAATTCACTGCATGGCTTGTTCTGACTTCCCTTTAAAAATGAAATCTTCCCATCGTTCCTCCCAGTAGGAATGCTGCTTAACTGAAGACCAGGTTCAGTGAACTTCATCCACACTTCCTAAGTTGCCCTGGGAGTCTGGGAGTTTTGTGGACAGTGCTTCTGAGAAGAACTTCTAGAGACAAAAAAAAGCGAGGCTTGTGGACCCAAAAGAGAATTCACAGAATAAGAGTTGAATTTAGGGACTGGGAAATGGTAGAGAGAGCAAGAATAATTTTAACTGAACCTGAAAACCAGATGAACAAAACAATTTTAATAAATTACCATTGACATTCTGCCACTCCTCATGAAATTTTTTTTTTTTTTTTACACACTGCAACACTACAGGAGACACACATCAAGTTTCTTTAGTTCTTTAGTAAGCTTAGCCTCAAAACATTTTTTCTATCAATTAGAAAGCTTCAATCCCAGACAATTATAGATACACCATATGTGAAACAAAGTTCCTTATCAATAAAACTTGCTATGCCTACCAGTAAGGCAGAGGTCTGTAGTAAAAGTCTGAATTGTTCGTAATTAAGGCAGCCTGAGATTCATTCTTAGTTATCGAAGTCTTGCTCATTCTGTAACTTTTTTCTCCTTTGTGTACAATAGATGAAAAAAAGTCTTTGAATTCTTAAAGCGCCAATATTCTTTAATATCTACATGCTAAAACAAAATTATAAGAGAGCACAACAGTTAGTTTTCTTCCCTTCCCCCTCTCCCACCAGATTTGGTTATCACTGTGCTAACGATTTACTTGCTGAACAGCAGCTTATTTTATGCAAACTGATATAACCTTCAGGTGTTGACAATAATTGGCTTGCTAAAAGAGTTGGATGGGTCAGTGGACTAGATGAAGCAACTGGGTAAGGTAGAGGAGGCTGATGCTCTGGAGCTCCATCATTCACCTGAGATGGAATTTAAATGCAATGTGTAATGGCACCCCCACTTCTGAGAGCAGAGGGTGAAGCAACTGCTAGCAAGCTGCTCTGGAGACTTTCTGGGATGTGACTTACCAGGTAAGCTGCTAAGGGGAACTTGAGGGTTATCCTGTGAAAAAATAGTTGTAAGAAGGTGGCAAAGTCCAAGCTTGTCTGGGAGAGAGCATCTGAGCTAACTGGAAATTGATAGTAAAATCAGCAAGGTTTGGGGGTTGTCTTCATTCCATCCTTTCTCTTCCCTGCTACCCTCCCATGGTAAAGAGACTTTGCTTTAGAAATGAATACTCTCATTCAAGAGTTCTGGGGACTGGTTTTTTTTTTTTGAAAAGTTACTGTTTCCAAACCAAGGACAGCTGGCAGTTATTTTCTGCTTCACAATTTCTTTGAGAAACTGTTCTTGTCTGGTTGTGCAATTTTTTTACATTTGCTTGCATGTCAGTTACTAATTCATAGTTCAGTGCAATGTTCAACTACACTTATGAAGATGTGAAGCAGATAAGGGGGCAGGACTAACTGCTAGTTTGTTCTGTTAGCTAAACCGATTGGAAATAGGCTCTCTGAGGCAAATGCTGCACTCCAATCTAATGTCATGGAGGTAGGAGAGGGATGGGCTGTAGTGGCATGAGCTTGGATGTTCATGTAAGTTAATGCAACTAGCTGTTACATTGTAAAATGAAACTTAAAATTATTTTTTGTGTAAAATAGGTTTTCAAACTTCAGGTCATTAAATGGGTTGTAAACTAGACATCTGTAACTGTGGTGATGCTTATTCTGCAATAAGTGGGATGTGTCGCTTGCCTTTTCATGGCACTGATATCAGTTTTCATTCTTTTGTGGGCACCTGGGGAAAATGGGTCTCTTTCTTTAGTAGTACTCAGTACTTATTAAACTACCTTATTACTGCTGCTATGTCTTGAAGGATGCCGACTATGAGGGGATGTGCCAGGAAGACAGGGCAAGCCCTGAGTTTGGTACAGGAATGTCCAGGTGGCCACAGGGGGTTCTCTGCTCTGGGCAGAAGCTGCTGGGCTGTACTCTTCGGGAGAGTTTGCTTGTTTTCTTCCCTGTTCTCTAGGCTATTAAATGCTAACTAATTCCTAATGCCAGGGAGAGGCGTTCCCTACTTCTTTAGGGGAACCAAGCACGTCCACTGCTAATGAGAGCTAACCTGGCACTTGGGCAGTAACAGATTCGCTTTGTCTCGCTGCCAAGGCACTAGCCTTGTTGCAGCCCATCCCTTTCCCCCTGAAGGTGTTGTTCCGAATCCTTACCAGCTGATTCTGCCTAATGCTTTTTGCCTAGTGCCTGGCCCCCCACTGCACGCAACTTCTGTTGTTCTTTGCTCCACTAGGCCTTCAGCTACGTAGAGCTGGAATCACAGCTGTAAGACAAAGCAAGTTGGTCAAAAATATTTACCTTGGATCTTGTCTACTAAAGCACCTGAGATCAAGCACAGCCTAAAGCCTCAGGCCCTGCAGAGGTGTCCTGGGGCTCTGTTCCTGCCTTTCTACCGGAACAAATGAGTTGAAGTATTTGTGTATTGCCTTATCTTTCCAGAGAAACTGTCAGCAAGCCATGGGGGGCACAAGCTGTCCAGGGCTTATTTTCTAATATATGGAAATGGATTCCTGGTTAAAATTCATGTATGTTAATTAGGTGTAGCTTTGTCATGCATCCTTATCAGCCATGTTGATGTGGAGAGCAGTAGTGAGCAAGGAGCCTACTACCAATTCAGACTGTCCTTTATATTTTGCTGCTAGGCAGCATGCAGTAGTGCACAGACAGAGCCCCACTCAGGTTACATTAATGTTGTTGGAATAAGCGTATAATTGCTGTTTGCCTCGTATTATGGAGGCTGCAGACTGAAGCAACGGGGAGAGGTTTGTGGTCTGTAGGGGGTAATTAAGCATCAGAGTAAAAATAAAATTACTTGATAGTTAAGAGCTCTTTGTGTTTGGCAATATTGAATTTTGATGTAGGAATCTGCTACTCAAAGGGAGTTTCTCGCCCTTAAGAGAACAAAACAGCAGACTTCCCCCTGCAGCATGGTGCAGCACATCTGTATTTCAAATGTTCCTGCAGTGATGGTGGTGCCTGCCTCCCTGCCTAGCAGACATCTCCCACCTAAGGGCATGAGGCTGAGTCATATTGTCACTCTGTTTTTTTTTCCTCTCCTCTTTCTCCTTCTCAATCCAGTTCCTCATTCAGAGTCCTTTAATGTGCAGGAATCTGAGGCTGCTGCAGCTGCTGCGGCTGGAAACACCTGCGTGGCACGTATGCTGCAGGTTGATGTGCAGGGAGGATCTGTATGGTAGAAATTCCAGCTGGGTTTGTTTAGCCTGGAAAAGGGTGGGGGGTGGGGGAGCTAATTGTGAATCCTCTTTAACAGAGCTGCCAAATTATGTCAGTCTTCACTACAGCCTGAATGCGCAGGGCAGTGGCAGAGCACTGCTGTTCCCACCCAAGACTGTGTGGCATGATGTGCAGATTGTCACTGCACAGGCAGGGTCACTGGTGACAGTGGCTGCTTGCAGGGGACCCTTACCAACCCTTCCTGCCAGATTATGGATGGCACCTTGTCCCTTCAGCTCCAAAGGGATGTGGAGGAGGGGTTTGCTCTTGCTCTGTTATAATATAGAGACTTTAAATGCATCTACTAGCAGAGATTTGTAGTCATTATGCATTGTAAATGAGCTTGGGGGCTTGCTCTAAAGGAATATTCAAGTGGCAAATCTATTTACCATATGTAGGAGGCAAAGGCAAGAGAAACCAGCAGCTGGGATTCCCAGCAGCAGTCTGGGCCCTGACTGGCTCTGCAGGGATCTCTCTCTTTCCTGCTTGACACTTTAAAGAAGGGGGGCTCTCTAGCCTGCACCGCCTGCCTTGCAGCTTCACCTGGTCAGTCTTGTTTGGAAAGAGGCCTTGTTGCCAAAATGCATCGTTAATGCAGTAGCTCCCTGCTTATGGGCTCCATGGCAGAATTTGGAGGATGTCAGAGTGGCAGGGAGGGGTGGGCGGATTCCAGTGGGGCTGCAGCACTCCTTGCCTGGAATCTTTCTCTGCATGGCCTGGCAGAGATGCATCAGTCCTCACTGATTTACAGAGAATGCCTGAGCCTTTTCTGCACTGGGACTTGTGCAAGCTGACAGAAGGAATAAAGTTCAGTCAGCTTCCTTTAACCACCAGACCTCATTTTCCAGAGCGGGAAGTGTTTCACAGCTCTCAGGACTGCGGGCCCCAGCAAGAATGATGTGTTGGCACTGTCCAAGTTACAAGGCTCAGTCATACAGCAGTCATATGAAACGGCGGATCTCAAAACTCTTTACAGACATGTTTGATCCTTTCCTGTTCCCACCTACCTGAGGACAGATATTACTGCCCCTGCTCCGTGACTTGTTTCTGCTCACAGCTAGACCAGGAGCACTGTAGCATATAGATGGTGTCTGCCAGACGCTGCTCCTTCCCTGGGAGAGGAGACCAGCAAGGGCTTGCTGTGGCTTGGGATGGCAGGAATTTGTTCAGCAACAGTATCTTCCACAACGGCTTTATTCTGCTGCTGTAAGACTGGTGTTTCTGTGGGTGCCTCATATTTGCAACTGTTCCTTTTGCACTCTGAACAGTCGCACGCATGCCAGCTCCTGACCTGCTGAGAGCGCTGAGGAGCAGCGATGGCTCCATGTACTGCTTTTTGCTGAACTTGTTTACTCTAAAGCAGAGGAAAGATTGTTTTCAGGATCCATACACAAAGGATTATTTCCCTGCAGATCTGAAGCCATTCATAAGATAGTAGCTTAATCATGAATGCAATTAGAACACTTGTCTAACTCATTACTAGAGTTAATGGTAAATCAAATATTCAGTGTGTTCCTGTAATTATTCTTGGTGATTTGTGGGTTGTTTTCATCTTGGGTCTGGTGTCAGTTTTATTTTGCTAGTATTATGAATAAAAGCCTTTTGCATAATTGTAACGATCCAGAGGATGCCCGTGGATTCACTGTGCTCACAGGACGGACGATGTGAGCTGAGGCCACGCAGGGAAAGGATGGGCTGTGTCCTTCTCTCCCGGCATTGTTCTGGGTCTTCACTGGCTTTCACTGGGCACCTGACTGCTCCGGGGGCTGCGAGAGCCGTGTTCAGACTCTTCAGGTTTTGTGCAGGGACTCTTTTTAGCACAAGTTGCACTACAAGTCTGTCTTTGCTTAAGATATATGTTAAGTGCCCCTAAGCATTTGACTTGGAACAAAGTGGAATCTGCTGAAGAAGATGAATTTTGAAATACTGGGATTTTGGTGGTTTGTGTGTTTTTGTTTGTTTGTTTTTTGTTTTAATAGGCAGTAAGGACAGATGCCTTTCAAGGAAAGAGATGAGAAGGGCTTTTCTGAGGGGACTTCAAGTCTAGTGCTTGTGAAATGATTAAAGATAGTAGCAGTCTCAGGCAAGCAGGGACGGCATGTAGGGTAAGGCCAGAGAGCGCAGGGAGGCCGGGTGCCCGGGCTCCATTCGGCCGAGGCAGTCGGCACGCTGGTCTGCAGTCCTGAGCTGGGTTCATAAGATGCTGTGTGAGACTTGTGCAACAACACCTGCACATTTGTCTTTGCTTTAACAAGTCATTCGCCCGTGAAGCACAGCAGTGAGTTTTTGAAAGGTCAAGAAATCTGACTTCCCTGGAGGCAGTCAGACTATCTGGTAAGAGCTGCTGGAGCAAAGGGAAGCTGTCAGTGTGGATTGGGGCTTGCTCTGCCTACCTGATGCTAGGGCCGTTGTAATAGGCAGAATAGCCAAGACTCAACAAAGACAAATTGCTAATAGATACTCGGCCAGCACTCCCAGCAGCAGTGGTCTGAATTTAGGAGTCACTTGAGGAAAGCAGAGAAGTGTTTGGTGCCTGTCCTTCATGAACCAGTCTCTTCGTCCTGCGCTAGGCAGGAACAGCAGAGTGTCTCTTGCTTTGCCTGTTGCATGCATGCAGTCCATTTTCAACCTCAGCTGACGGCCAGATAGCAGCAAGATTAGGACTGAACATAAGGATTTGTTCCTTGCAGTCTGTGAAAGGGCCAGGATCTGAACCAGGTAGTTTTAGTCACGGACTAGAGTGTTAACTGGACCTCACAGAGTAGAGGAGGGTTGTACAGTTGCTTTTGAGTCATACACACATTTTAGACCCTGAACTCAATCTTATCTATCACAGGTTCATCTCTATTTGAAAGGGTGTGCTATTTATTATGTGCCTAGTAGCAGTTTATAAGCTTTAGCTTAGACTTAAAAAGCATCAATTCCTATTTGTTTGCTGCTTTGATGTAAAGTGCACTTCAGCAGAGCATTTCCTTGCTCTGCTTGGAGCTCACTGGGCTGGGAGCCTTTCATGTTAAGAATGTCGGGAGGATAATATTTGGCAGGCAACAGGTACTTATCTTCACAGAGATACGAGGGAGGGCAGATTCTGCAAGCTGTGACTTATTCACATGTTGAGTGCTACAGCTGCAATGTCTAATTACAGAAAAGCTTTCAGGAGATTGTAAAGTTGTGATTTCTAGCAGAACACAAGTCTCTTTCCCTAAGGCAGGATGCAAAGTAGTCTTACCTTTATGTTCCTGGTCAAATCAGTAGCAGGTTCCCCTTCTACCTTGTTTGCTGCCATGCCGGCTCAATAACTATAGCGCTTAGCTCTTAGAGAGACAGGAGACCTGGATGCAACTCAGAACAGGCATCTGGCCTGGCATGGACATTTGACATTATGGTGACATGCAGGTTACAAGAGAAACCTTCCCTTACCCTGCCCCCCTCCCCTCTTTTTTTGGCCTGTGCCCAGTGCCTGGATGAAAAGTACAGAGGAAAGGCCATGCTCAGCTGGACTAAGCTGTACAGGGGAACTAACTTCTTTTCTTCCAGTTCCCTGTATGGATGGTACCCTGCAACATGAGAGCTGACTTCCCTATATCTCCTGGACAGTTTATCCATAAATTGTTCAGGTGCACAACTAATTCTTGTGACTCTGGAATATTAGCTGTCCTGGCCAATTGCACCTGCCATGCAGGAGTGCATGTCCTGATTGGACAGGAGGGGCATGTAGTCAATCCACTCGTGCTTGTTACAGTCTTTTCTGTTTCTGTCTGGTCACAATCCATGCACCAGATAGATTCCTAAATGTTATGGCTTTGTCAGCTAACGCAATCTGAAACTGCGTCTGTCTGGGCAGCTCCCAAGCAACCTCTGTATTCTCTTCCCTGTGATCCAAAATGTCCAGAAGTGCTAATGCTGCTGCATGCACCATTACTAAAGAGTTTCTGTGCATGCATCTTGCAGATGTGCACAGTATGCTCACTTGTGTTCACATGTATGTGCCACCAGCTCAGCTAGCTGATGAAGACACATCTGCAAACAGAGGCTCAAACACTAATGCCAAGCCCTGAAGGTGGGGAGAACTGTGCTACCTGGATTTGGGCAGAGGCTGCGGCTGGTTTACCTGCTGGGCTCTGTTCCAGCAGCCTGTTGAAGATTTGAAGGGATGGTACTGAACTTAAGCAGATGAAGTGTTTGGGTCAGGGCCATCCTGCAGTAGGTGTGTATTAGGCTGGAAAGCTGGACATGTCATGCTGTGCAGGGTTTTACTGAGCAGAAAACCCTCAAGGAACTGGATGGTGGACCCGAGGTAGATCAGCTATCAGCATGTGGCTGTGTCCTGCTAATGAATCCTGCCAAAATGCAGTTTAAGTGTGACAAAAGCACCGGTGCAACCCGAGCTGTTGCTGGTGCACAACACGGTACTGTGCCTGCTTGCTGCTACCTCGAGTCGGCTCCTCTGCACAGTACAGAGTTGCTCACAACATTAGCTGTATTAGGGCCTGGCTTAGCTCTCCCAGTCAAGTCAGGCTCTGGGTGGGAGCCCATTTGGTGGAGAGGTGCAGAACAGCAAGAAACCCTGCAGGAAGATTGATCCTTGTGAAGCTGGCAAAGCTGCTGCTGAGATACTTTTCAGGCATTTGCCAGGGAGGATTGGACAAAGGGCAGACTGATCCGATGTGAATGCAGTGAATCGGGGCAGCTCTTTGTATGTCTCCTGCAGGGATGCTGGGTCAACCATTTCCCACGAGCTCTTAATTCCTTTGTTTATTTTTTCCTATTCATGAGAACCTCTTCAGAAATTTTCTTTGGAAGCGGGTGGCAGTTTCCCCCTCTACTTGTGCTCTCACACATTTCTCGTTCCTGGCCTGGAGGACTTCTGATGGAGCGAGGCTCTCGCTCCTTAGCAATCTCTTGTGGGGAAACTCATCAGTGCTGGTGAGAGAAAAGCAAAAGCCTCAGGCTTATACTCGAGATGAGCAGATGAAAGAAGCCCCTTTTCCCCTGTCCCAGGAAGAAAACTCATGGCTGAGTCCCTACAAAGGATATGGACGTTAGATTGCTCAGTGCATCATGTGGCCTTCTGCACTGTTTCTCGAGAGCTGTTGAACTTAGACATGTGAAGCGCTCTTTTTCATGCACGCACCCGTGTGTGGTTGATGAATTGTGCTGAGGTTTGTGTGATGTGTCCTGCAGTTCATACCCACCTTGAGACACGAAGGAGAAGAGGAAGGAGGGGTGGCTTGTTTCTGCCCTTAGCCAAGCAGCTGGCTGTGTGCCTGTACTGGTGCATGCTGGCAATGCTAATAAAGAACTTCTGGTAGAGACCTGCCTGCTAAACCCCCGTTCTACTGTAGCAGCCCTTTATTTTGCTGATCACGATGCAGTTTCCTAAAAGCCACTGACCCCTTCGTAATGTTAATTTGACTCTGGCAACCAGACTACAGGGGCTGAGCATTTCCTCTATCAATCCTGTAAAAAGTGCGAGGCTTTCTGCTATGGTAAATGAAAACCAAACTGCTGAGAATCTGGCCAGCTGTGGGGAAAGCAAGCACAGGTTAACAAATCTCATCCATACCATGTTAACCCCTGCAGTAAAGACATGCAGTTATACCTAATGTGTAGATCATTTTATATCTCCACAATTTTGGAGGATTATAACAAAAACAGTCAGCGGTTAAAAACCTATGGCTCAGCCTCTGTGCTGGGAGTTACCATACAAAAGGACACGGTGTAATTCTCCTTACACCTGCATCAGATGAAATCCATGGAAACCAGCATCTTTGCTGGAACTGCCTCTTGATTCCCAGTCGGTTCTTGCCAGCCGCGCAGGCGGGTTCAGTCGTGCTGCGGGAGGGCTGGCAGCGACTTCCCTGTGCAGCACTGCTGAAACCTCACCTGACACCCGCTGCAGTGCCTCCGCTTTCATACGCCTTTGCTGCCCATCTAATGTGCCAGGCTCCTCTTATTAGCTCCGCTGTGCTCCCGCCTCGTGCCTGTGCCCCATAGCCAATGGCGTGATTCCTCGCGGGTTAGGGGCTCTGGTTGCCTGCAGGGCCATGTTCAAAGGGACGTCTGTTCAAGGGCTTGTGGGAGGGAGAGAGAGAGACTGCATATCTGGTAGGCTTATTTAGTGTGAAAATGCTATTCAGATACTACTCCGAGTGTCGGACGTAGTTTTCGGGTATAGCCACTGGACCATGTTTCAGCTACTGTCAGCAATGAGTGCATGATCGAGCTCCGGCTAGTGCTTCCTCAGTGATGCTGCCAGCGAGGATTTGAGGACTCCTCCATCACCTCCTCCCCCCAGAACCTCGAGCCTTCCTCAAGGCCTCTGGTACCCTCGTGCTGGACACTGGCTCCAGAGCTTCCCCAAGCTGTCCCGCAGTTCCCAGGCATGACCTGCATTGCCTGGCAGCGGGAGCTGCTCTGCAGACTCCGATGAAACTGCGGAGCCTCGTACAGGCTGCGCCAGGCTCACCAGCATCTTGTCCCATCGCCCACGTGTTAACCTACTACCCGTCTCTGACAGAAGGAGGAGGAATCTTGTCTGTGTCTTGCCCCTTGTTATCTCGCCTGCCTGGCTCCTCCTCTGCGCCTCTCCTTCCCACCTTTCTGTAGAGGTGAATCAAGCACCAAGAATACATGCACGCAGCACAGGCAATAGCTGGAGATGGAGAGGAGGCTCTGTTTGTGGAGCCTCCCCAGGCTAGGGCCTGGTATGTTGCTACCTGCCACAATAAGTATGTTTAATTACCTGCATTAACATGCAGACCATGAAGTCATCAGCATTGGTATTTATTCGCTGGTATAAGTGGAACGAGCTTTCCAGAGCATTGCTGCTGACAGCACATTCCATCACAGCCCTTCCTGAGAGAACCATTTGCCATCCCGCATACATACATTTCAATTAATTACAATAGGCTGATTGATTAAATGAAATAAAGTGATTAATTAGGTGACAGTTGTAGGAATCAGCTGGGGTCAGAGTAAACACTTGCATGGAAAAGACAAATGATTCACTTGCAATTTGCGTCTCGCCTCAGAACAATGGCTGTCTGTCACTTGGGAGATACAGGGGTTTCGAGCACTTTATTGGAACAGCGCATTGATAAAACAGAAGCAAGAGCTTTATAAATAGGAGAGAGACAGAAACTGTTCACTGAAAAACAAAGCAGTGATATTGCCAGCAGCTCCAGTAGCTTTTCTGTGCACTCCTGGGCTGATGCACACTCTCAGCTAGGTATTCCTTCCTCAAATTATCTATTTGCCATGACCCTGAAAGGTTAATGGTACTGGCTAGAGCTGAGCACAACGGGAGGTTCTTGCATTTATCCCTTCCTACACACGCACACACCAATTGCAGCCTGACCCTGCAATACCAGACTATAGTAGTCTTGCCCCTGTGTTCACCTTGTATATACTTACTTCCCATTTTTCAACAGTAGTGTTGCACCAGCCTGCCTTTGCGTATCACTGTTGACATGCTGCATTTTTCCCCATTACACATCCCTATTACATATCTTATTGTTCTAATCCTGGTCTTCCTCTGAGCACAAAATAAGTGAAACCAGTCCTGTGCTTAATATCTGATTCAGTAACAGATGAAAAAAATTGCTGGAGTAGAGAAGGGACTACCTAAAAGGTATGTGCAGCCTAGCAGAGTTGTTTGAGGGCCCAGCCTTTCTGCATGTTTCAAAAAAAGCCCTCTAATGCTTTGTGTAATTACATTACAAAAATTACATTGTTGTAAAGCCCTAGCAAATGCCAAACGATCCTTGGGCCGCATGAGACATGAGTGAAGCAAGTCAACCACACCCAGGGAGTGCACAAACCTCACGGGAGCCAAGAGTTCAGTTAGTGCTCCAATTATTGCTAAGACTCAAGAAGCACAGAGGTGGCTGTTGTGTTTCTTCCCCTTATCTCCTGCCCATCTAGGGAGCTGTGTGCTAACATCAAAGGGCTTTGCACTAGAAAGTGATTACCATTAGAGGGTGTTTGTAGGAGGTCTCAGGGGACCAAGGGTGTGTGCTGAAACTCCAAGGCAGGATTTAGTTACCCAGGATCAGATGGCATCTCCCAGGCATGTTGCAATGGCCCGTACCCATAGTATTCAATGATGCTTGGTGCTGGGAGTGTGCCAGAGTAGGGCAAATCTATTGCATTTGCACGGCCCAGGCCAGAACGAAGGAAAACAGTCCCCCAAAAGGCTACTCCAAAGCAGCTAGGTTCTGACGTATGAATGGGAGCTGCTGGTGGAGTGATGGTGGGATGTGTGTGTGTGCGGTGCCGAAGCAGTGGAGAGAGAGGGTAAACAGTTCTGCAGTGCTTGTGCAGCCCAGTAAGGAAACGTAGCTGGTTTCCGTAAGTTAATGGAATTGCTTTAATGGCCCTCCATATGTCACTGCCCACAACAGCAGTCAGATGCCTTTGAAAATCTCTTCCTGGTTATGTTCGTTTACTCCCCATGCCCAGTTTCAGAAAAGCTGCCTGCAGATCAATGAGCAGCTGACTGGTTTCATTAAGCAAACAAGGACAAAGACAGTAACTTTCTCAGGCATTATTCTTCTGAGTCCGCTTCTTCAGAGATGTTTTCCTGTCTCACTGCTGGCCCCTTAGTTCAGCAGGCTTCTGCTCTGAAAGTTTCTTATCTTTCTAGGAAGTTTGGTGTCTTCCAGAGCTCATCTTACACCCACAGGGACTGAATAGTTTGGGACAGTGAGCAGGAGAAGAGGAGAGGAATGGGATGCTCCCTGCTGGGCTTGCTGTGGTGATCAAAGGCATGGGGCAGCTGGTTAAAGGTCTTTCTGCTCCTGCAAATGTCTTAGCTTTGCTCTCCAGAACCATTGTACTCTGCCAGGGGCTGGGGGGTTTCCTGCACGAGAGACAGCTGCACATGGAGTTCCTACCCACACAGAGAGCAAAGGCCCTGGCAGCTAAGAAGGAAAGACTCGCAGAGACATATCCTCATGCCTGGGGCTGCTAGGAACTGGAGCCTGTTTCTTGTGTCGTGGCTATTCTGAAGCCATCCTGCCCACGAGCTGCTACTAGTGCTAAGGCTTCAATTCCCCTCTCAGCCTGAGCGGAGCAGCTGCTTTCTGTAACCACAGCAGACTGGAACCTGCCTGGCTCTTTTAAGCAAGTGGAGAGTATGTAGAAGACAAAAGGAAAAATGGTTTCTAAGAAGAGTTTCTAGGAGCATTTACCAAACTATTGATAAGGGCTCCTCTGCGTTTCCTAAGAACATAGGATGGGAAGAGACCTCACAGGTCAGCAAGTGTAGCCAGCCCCCTTGGGCTGTAGGCACTTTGGGAAGCGGGGACCAGCAGGGGCCATCAGCAGTTTGCAGATCTGTCAGCAAGCAGTACCTGGTAAAGGGATCCTGAAGCGGGAGAGAAGCAGCACCCCTTACTGTGAATGCCTGATGTGAGAGGAGCCTGAGCTGCAGTGAGAAGAGCAAGTCCTCCGCTTGGGCTTCTGTTCCTGCTCAGGGTTTGCACTCCAACAGAATGCAGATCGGCAGAGGCCTCATGTTGAATGGAAAGCGTGCATGGAACCAGTAGATTTGATGTTTTTTTCCATCTCCTAGAGGAACTGAGCCTCTTTAGATAAGAGGAAGAAAACCCAAACCATTCAGAAACCTGCATGTATAGGAAAGCTTATTCCTTCATATTTCATTCGTATTTTTCAGAGCAGTCAGCACTGAATGTTACAAAACTAAATATGAAACTGCTCTTCAGTCCCTATGCACACCCAGCCAGGGTGGCACCTACATTTCCACAAATTGGTTTGACCTATTTACTAACTAGATTCTTGTCTCCAGCTTCCTCCACTGCTCAGGGATAATAAGCTGTTTTGCGGTTCTAGCTCCAAAGTGAAAATACCACTCCAGCGTGGGAAAAACAAACAAACAAACAAACCAATAAAACCTTAGCAGAGAAGGATTCAAGCCCAGTCAGCACAATGTGCCTTTCCCATCATAAGAGCAGGCTGACGGATCACTGTCTGGAGAATTATGGAAAAACAATCAGTACAAATTTCATCACTGATAAGATTTTGCTTACTTATTACTGAAATAATAGGGGTTTTGAAGGGAAGTAGTATCGTTCTGACAACACCTACAGGGGAGACAAGTAACTGAGGGGTAAAAAGGCAGCACAACAGAGGGAACTAGAAACACAACAGCTGCTAGAAACCATGACTTGCAGCAAAGTTTGCAGAATTGCCTTACTGCAGCAAAGCTAATGCAACACTCCAACCATTCCTGTGGATGGCAGCTGGGTTTATATCTCTATACTTGTTAAGTGTAATTTTCTGCAAGTAAAAAACACTGGCTGTCGGAGATAAAGGCAGTGAAAACCACCTCAGCACCCAAAGGGCATCTAAAATGAATGCTAAGAAATGGAGAACTCCAGCAATGCCCATCTTTTCCTGTACAGCTTTCCTAATGCTACAATGGAGTAGAAACATTTTCCTTCCGAAAGAGAATTTGGCATTTTTAATGAAAATGTCAAATTACTTCTGGCTAATTAGAGATCTTAACCCCAGAATTAAGTCCTAGGGTAGGCTGGGGTGTAAAGGTAAGAGCCCAGCTTGAGAAGCTGCATAATGAGCATACAGAAATAATCAGGCACAAATGAGAGGAAGCAAAAGGCAGTGTGAGAGTGTCTGATAATCTCACAGATAAATATATGGGTAGACACATTAATGTGTAGGTAAACACTACTGTGTTCAGTATACTCAGTAATTATCTCAGGGATCTCCCCATCTATGTTAGAATACACTTTGATTTAGCTCAATTCCAAGCTGTTGTATAAAATCAATCAGCATGCTTTTCCTGATGGTCAGGTCCAACGCTGGACCTCCGGGGTTACTGACTGACAGGAAGCCTTGAGGATGCTCTCTGCACTCACTGAGCACAGGCATGCCAGGGGTGCCTACACATCTGCACAGCTGGTGAACGTACCCGACACAAGAAAAGACATCTGTTTATTGCTAGGGATTTCAGATAGGCTGCTACATGCAGACCGAAGGCTTGTATGGTATTGCTGAACGTCCCAGGTATACCCAGGTAGACCAAATCTGCTGCGAGAAGAATGAGATTAGCCTTCTGAATGGGAAAACTCCCTGCGATTCTGTTCAGGTTGTTACACCACTCTTCACTGTTATCTCTGGGTACTTTCCAGGAGTCTCAGGCAAGTTCCTAAAAATTTGTTATCTCACTGAAACCAGCTTCACTCTTGCAGGGGGGACACTGTTCTTCAATTTTCTGGGTAAAAAAAAAAGTTTTGTTTCTTATTCTACTCAGAATCTTCTTTTGACCCTGAATGAATCCCTCTGTGCATCCATTCCCACTTGTAAGGTATGGAAAACAGTATTTCCTGATCTTCAGGGTGGTTTGTTAGGATAAATTCATGGTTTTGTGATGGGCAAGGCCACCGGACACTTGTGAATAAATTCAGACTTGGATGCATTCAGGAGGAAGCTGCCTATTTGTCTGAAGAAGGTGCTAGGTGTGTTTCCCTCCACCGATTTCTGTAGCCCTCTGCTCTCTCCTTATTCCAGCATCTCTTCCCCCAAATGCTCCAGTGCTATTCTTTGTGACACCCTTATAGTTAATGTTGACCAGTGATGCAGAGGAGTATGTACTAGCTTAATGTTGTCAGATACATCAATTAATTATCCCCTGGCTGGCTTTAAGGCTGATTACAAAGACCTACGATTTTAATTTCCTTAGAGCCCACTTGGCAACACTGGGAACTGAAAAAGGTTCCTCATGTAGACATTTAATGAGTTAAACCACTTCTGACAGCAATTACACAGCATCTCATACTTATATTCTTTCTTCAGACAAAGACCAAGGTCAAGTCAGTAATTAAAGCTTATCAGGGAGCCCATATGAGTGGGATCCAGAGGGAGGCCTGCTCTCACTTATACCTTCTTGCGTTTCCACCAAGGCATACTACTGTTGTGTATTACACTTGGAAATTGCTAAGCAGTCCATTTTGTTATGAACTAAAGAGATAATGCAAACAAATCACAAGAAAATAATTTGGAATTCTCCGTCTGTGATTTCTGCTCTTTGACCACTGCTGCACATACTTTGCTGTGCTAATGAACGGTAATAAATATTCACCCACTGAACTGATAACATGTTTTCAGAAGCATGCCGTGCAATACAGAATGGGTACTTTGTCCTTCGCTGATTAGCTTGCACTTGTTCCACATTACATCAGGCTGCAGCAGGTAACTTCTCTGTGCAGATACCTCCTAAATGTAGTTGCCTGCCCTTCAGTAAAAAAAAAAAAAAAAAAAAACCTCAAGTATTTTGAGGTTTGTTAAGAATTTCTATTATATTTGACATGCTTTTTTCATGAGACTATTTCATTGTTCTGCGAACAATTCTTAATCTGTTAATTTCTGGACTCTGTGAACTGTGTCTGGGACATGGTAGCGTTCCAGAAACCCAAATCTAAGCTGAAATAGTGGAGGTCAGAGTCACAACGCTAGCTTTTATTAAGAAGTCTGGCACAGACCTCTCTCTAAGAAGGCTTAACCTCTAGCATCCTGGTAACGGACTTCCAGGCTGCTAAAAGTTTTTTTATTCACTAATAACTCAAAACAGCACCTGCAGGGAAAGACAGAGGAGGATCATTTGGTTTCCCAAGATTTGTAGGCTCAATGATGACTCCCAACTGCTTCATTCTGTGTTAAGGCCCTTCCCTAGATCTCAAAAGGACTTTACCGATCTCCGTACTCTTCTACACTATCCTGTTCTGCCTAAAATTACTGCTGATACTTTAACTGTTCCTGAATTTCCAATAATGGAGTTTATCAAGAGGAGATTGTGGGCATGGACACGAAGGGGCTCCTCACGATGCCAAGTCAAAGCTGTGTCACAGTGGGGCTGACAGGGGACTCGCTCCCTGTAATCCTGTAAATATATTTAAATAGGTGAGCATGAATAAGCTACTTATTAAAGAACAAGCTACAGATAGAGAGGGCATAGATTTAATGTAATAGCCGCTCCTGAAGTTAGCGGACTCCAGGCCTTGTCACGCGATCCGTGTATTGTCTTTGCATCCCTGTGCCACGAATGAGCTGAGCAAGGAGGCAGCCGCTCAGCAGTCCTCTATCCCACGCAGTTCTTGAGGAAAGTCATTTCGGTATCCTTGCTGCTCTTCCATCCTCATCTCAGGCTGACTGACACTAATGGAAAATATCCATCGATCCACGTGGGAGGTTATTGATGGCCCAACAGCTACAGAGGTGTTGCAATGCCCTCTCTCCACAGGTTATCTGGCTTGATGAATAATTTGCTTGGAGAATATTGAAAAATGTCAATGAAATATAAACTGGAAGATGGACGGGGGGAAATGTCATGCCTCAGCTTTTTTCTGCTATTTTGAGGCAGAGTGAGCATGCATGGTGGGTACAAAGACATTTGCACTGCGTCTTGGGATGGAGGTGGAAACTGTGCCAAGGAGGTGGTGGTTATTTGTTAATGTTTCACTTGGACCTGACCCAAAAAGTCTGGCCAAGAGTGGAAGGTATTTCCAGTTTGGGAATGAAGTTGCATCCTTGCCTGTAAATATGGGACAATAGAGATGCATATTCTCAGGAGACAAAGAAGATGGCTCGTTGGCGGTTTAGTGCCTTGTTTGACGATCAGGACGTAAGGTTGCCCCGAATCTCCGCAGAAGCGGGACACCTTTCTGCAGGGGCGGGGGGGTGGCGGATCCCCACGCCCCGAGGCCGCGCGGGCGACGGCGGCCATTTCCTGCCCCGGGAGCACCCGCTGCGCCTCCCCGCGCACGCGCACGCGCGCCCCGCAGCGGCCGCCGCCAGCACCGGCAGCCCGGGCGGAGGGGGCGTGGCCCGCGCGCCGAGGGGGAGGGGCCGACCGCCTTCCCGCCTTTTACCCCTGGTGGCCGCCGCGCATGCGCGGTGGTGCCTCACAGGGAGCGCAGCCGAGGGCTGTGACGATGTCGTTGTGCGAGGGAGCCGCGGTGCCCCACAGCGGCCGGGGGTCCTGACGGTGCCCATTGTGCGAGGGAGCCGCGGTGCCCCACAGCGGCCGAGGGCCCTGACGGTGTCCGTTGTGCGAGGGAGCCGCGGTGCCCCACAGCGGCCGAGGGCCCTGACGGTGTCCGTTGTGCGAGGGAGCCGCGGTGCCCCACAGCGGCCGAGGGCCCTGACGGTGTCCGTTGTGCGAGGGAGCCGCGGTGCCCCACAGCGGCCGAGGGCCCTGACGGTGTCCGTTGTGCGAGGGAGCCGCGGTGCCCCACAGCAGCCATAATTTGCTGTAGCGTGGGGTGTCTTCTCTGCCCAGATTGGTGACCTGGTGCGGGGGCTCCTGTGTCCAGGGATCTCTTCGTCTGGGGTCCCTGGGGTTTCTCTTCAGCTTGTGTGCGCTGGCATCGCTTTCAGCTCGCCTCCACCAGCAAGCCTAAACACAGATTGATCATCTTGGAAAAGACTCTTGTTAAGCGCTTGTTAAGGCAAATATTTACTAAATAGAGTAGATCTTACAAAGTGGCCTCAAAATATGTGATAACTTCTTTCTGACAGATTTTAGAATATGCATTGCTAGTAACCATCAAATCTAAGATTTAATGGAAACTCTTAATACTAATTGCTTGGTTCACTTCCGAAGGCAGCTTATAAAAATATACAGATGTTTTTCTGTATATGTATCATATCTACTACTTTTTTTTGTTTGAAATGCAACAGATTGCATGTTTGTGTGCTAGTTTTCTGGTGCAGTCACAGCACTAAATATGAGATTGACGCTGAGTCACGTGACAACAAAAGCACAGAAGGAAAATAAAAATATTTGAAAGAATAAATAAAAACGCCCACAGTTGCAAACTACAGCCCATATTTTTTAAGCATGTTTGCATTTTTGGTTAATCTAGTATGTCATAAAATGTAAGAGAAAAAAACAACTTGGTATATTCATAGTTCAACCCTCAAAATTAATTTTATATTGGAAGGCATATCAGTCCTTGCAATTATAGAGAGCAGAATTGTATTTTTACAAAGTATGTTTGAATATATGGACATGTGGTTTTGATCCTTTTATGCTGCATTATTTTCCCGATAAGCCAGCTCTGGGCGAAGGTCTCACTTCTTTGTCTCAGCTGCTGCTGATTGTTGTATATTCCCTTCCACAGCCGGGCTCCCATCTGTGGAGTTTTCTCTTTGTCCTTTTGTTTCTGTGGCTGGAGAGGCCTTTTTTTTTTCCTTTTCCCCCAGATCTCAGATGATTCAGCCATCACTTTCCCCACGTCCTCAGCCCCTAATAAGTGTGGACTTTTATGGAAAATCAAAGAAAGGGGGGCTTCTGAGAGCTGCTGCTTAGACAGATTTTTTTTTTTCCAGGGAAAACGGGCCAATTTTTCACAGAGTGCCCAGTTTAACCCTAGAAGCAGCCAAGTCTATGGAAGAATTTACCCAGTTCTAGCTGATTAGAGAAATGTTTAGAAAAGAGGGTCAGAGAAGTGAAAAGAGAGGGGAGCCTGAGAAAATGGAAACCATGAAAATGGGAATGGAGAGGGGCTCACAGAGAAAAGTGGGGAGAGGAATTGAAATAGCATTGACCTTTTTTGGCTTTATTGTTTGTATCTGGGTAGCACCTGGGCCCTTCCACCCAGAACTCCGCTGTGTGAATGTGGTACCAATGCGGTGAAAACAGTCCCCTTGTCCTAGAGCTCACAGTCTGCACAGACTAGGAAGGAGGGGAAGCGAGCGTGTTGGTTAGGACGTCAGAGCTGAACTCACAGCCTGTAGGAACATAACTCTTCTTAACTCGCAATATTGAGTCCTACCTACTGCGCTTCCTGCCAGTTAAAGACTTCTAACTATTCTTATGTCACACCTGACTATATTTTAATACATCTAAGCTGGACTCTTTCCAGTGGTGACAGAGTTGCAAGGTTGGACTTGGGACAGCAAGAATTAACCTGTATTCACAGGGAAAAGGGTAGTGAAACAGGTTTTGGAATGGCTCTGGCAATAGACTGCTTGCCTGGGGACAATGTAGAAGTAGGAATTTTGTCTTGCTGGGAACCATCCCTACGACAAGGAAGCAAAACAATGTTCTGCCTCTGCTTGGTACCAAGTTGTGTCTCCGTGCAAGGAACATTTGTCGAGTTTGAATTATACCAGTCCTGGTCCTGGGCCACTTGGTTGCTGCATGGCTCTGTCATTGGAGAAATACTCTTATAAAGATGCATCACTGAGAATGATTGGCTGCTGGACTGATGAATTGGTGCAATACATCATTCTAGTTAGGCACTCTGCTCACATATATATCACCCAAGCAGAGGCTTTCCCCAGGGCAGAAAAGGTCCATAAACAAAATCCGTTTAATCATGGAGTCAAACTCAGGACCACACTTCAAGCTGGGACCTGCGTTGCTAGTGCCAGCTCGGAATCTCAGCGTAAAACCGGATTTTTACTCGGCACCAGCCTGAGCATCATGTCTGCAGCCTTTCTGCTAGCCTCGTGTTTCCTTGTGGATTTCTTTTTTTCTCATTGCCTGAAGTTTTCAACAGACATAGTGCAGTGGCCACTGTTATTAAAGACAAGGAGTCTGTGAATAGTAATAGTACTAATAAATAACGGATTGTTGAAAGGAAGGGACGGTTTTTCAAATGTCTTAGCCTGAGAGGACCTAGAGATTTGCAGGCTTAAAAAATGGAAACATTTAATTCAAAAGTGCGCTACTGTTCCAAAGAAGGCAGGATGCCTAGCGGAAGTACAGCAACAATAAATGTTTAGCACACCAAATGGGAAGGATGAAGGCACTGTTATTTTTATCTAGAGACCACACAGTTCTACAGCAGTAACAATTATGTCCTTTTATAAGATATATGTGGGAATAGATGCAAATTCTACTTTTGCCTGGGCTTAACAGCCCTCTGCCATGCAAAAATTGACAAACTGGTACCACATGTAACAAGACTGTGATTTGTCTAGGTGCTGTGATAATCAAATAATAAAAGCAAACTTACAGTAATACATGCGCCTACAAATGTATGGGCATTTGCTCATACTGCCATTATTAAAAAAATGCATTGTTAAGTAATAGAGTGTGGAGATTGCAAGGTCAAATCAGAGCCAAAGACGTGAGGCTAACGATTTTGGAGCAAATGATCTCATTTCATTCCTGGAAGGGTGGAGGCCTAAACAGTCTAGAACTGGATATAAACATTACAAAATGTATTGAAAGCAAATGCATTTTTGTGCTGAAAGAATAGCATGCTTAAAAACAGAAAGTCAGCAGGAAAGAGCTATGTATGTGATGTTGGAGGGACCGCTTACATTTGGCTGCACGTGAAATCAGCAGCATATATCAAACATTCATTCCTAGACTCCTACAGCTGCTGTTACAACAGAAGTTGACAGCCACGACTGTAAGGGAACCGGAGGGGCGTTTGATGTATCTGGAGCCAGACAAAGAAAGTAATAAAAGCTCTGTTAGTGCCGCATCCACACAGGCTTCTGAGGCCATCCTGGACACTTAGGAAAGAGCAGATGTTTGGAGTATCATAGATGTCACGTTGGAATGGCAATACATTGTTTATAAGATAACAAAGCTTATTCCAGCATAACTGTGCAAGACTATGAGGAAATGTCATGCAACCCTTCCCTTCCAAATAATGGCATCCCTTTAGCTAAGTTCACTTTAGAAGTATGGCTAATAATCTGGCACGAGCAGTTGGCCCCCTCATGGTTGAAAATCTCTTGTGACCAGTTAGAATCTTTGTTTTACCCAATATATTTTGTATCTTAAGTGCAGTGAGCCATGGTCACATTTCCATTTTAGATTGTCCATTTGAGGAGTCTTTGGTGCAAGTTTCACTTCAGTGTCAGAAAGTGAAAAGACATTTTATATTCAAATAAATGTTAGGTGTACTGAGTCTCAGCAATCCTACTGTAGCCCTTCCTTTTAATGCAACAGGACCTTGACTTAGTGGTTAAATCTGGAAAGACTTTATGCCCATATTGCAGTTCATGAACTTGAAAGTAAATTGAAACAGAAAGAATAAACTCTTCCAATGCTCTCATTTATTTCTATTTGATCCTCCATTCTATTTCCTTTTCCCTTGGCTCCTCTGATTGTTAATTCTACAGGTTATGGAGCTTTATTAAAGTAATACAGCAGGAAGATGCTATTAATGATGAATAAAGGCTTTATATATTTCATTTTAGTAATTTAGGTTCATTATGGTCAATGCTATTACACTAAATACTAGATTAATTAATAAAGATGGGATTGGACTGACAGGAAATCGTCGCTGTAACATGTTATCCTGCCTCAGAAGGTGCCCATTAATTAACACTTAAAACCCAATTTGGAATCATAATAGAGTTTTTATTAAAGTTCTTGTCATTTTCACATATACTGATGAATTGCCTCTCATCAGCAAAGTTACTGGAAGGACTGTCGCAGAGCAGAGATGACCCAGTGCTGCCTCATGGAAAAGCACCTACTTGCACACACATTTAATCAGCTCTAACAGGAGAAGTCAGAACCTGTTCTGAACTCATAGCTCTGTTAAAAAGGAAGAGGGGATTAGAACTGACAAGCTGGCTGTTACATTGCATGCTATTAACAGTCCTAGTAGTTCATTGGATTCATATGTACTGTCTAAACTAGCTTATTCAGGATTATCAACCATCAGTATTCAAAAAACATGCTTCAGGCTTCAAAAATTATAAGAATTTTAGAAACAATATATGTAGTGGTTGTTTTTTACAAGCCTTCTTGTTTCTGTGGCTTGGACCCACAACTAGATCCTGATGTTTTGGGGGTTTTTTATAAGAAAGGGTGAGACACTGGTTGTCCTATTGGGAGCAGCTGTTCACAGCATGGCAGGAGTTCTTTCACCACCTTCATGTTTGGCTGCCGCTGTGGTGCAGACAGTGAGAACAGGAACAATGCAGCCTTGGGGGACAGAACCGCTATTCTTATTCCTTTTGGGGCCTCTGACCAAACTGAGTGTTGTCCCTCTTTGTGCTTTGGAGTTAACTTAAACCATGCCCCCTAGGTCTGAACCTGTCACCCTTACCCCAGGGCCCCACAGGGCAGGGAGAGGCCAAGAGATGGATGGATTATCTGGGATATTATTCTCTCAGTCTTTTCTTCTGAACACTGCTGCTTGAGCCCAGAATGTGTTCAACAAAGCAGTATTTCCAGACTGGAAGGGTGTCATGATCAGCACAGCTTCTTTCTCGCAATTCTATCTCTACATGTATTTTGCAGCATCTCATAATTCCCTAAATGCCTCCCTATGATATGGCCCCTTTTGCTTCCCCAGAACAGTCCCTAGAAACTGGTATCAAGCTTAACAAGAAAATTCATGTATGATTAAGTCAACAAAATCCTTATACTAGAGAAATCAGAACAGGAGTTTGGGCCATATGCCACATCATTCATTTTGATCATGCATAGCACTTTACTGACTTCCAGCAGAATTCAAGGGTATTATCAACCGACCATGACAATATTTAAATAATAGAAAGGGAGTGTTAATGGTCAAACTATGTTAAGAGAGGAGGTTTTGCTTTTCTTTTAGAAATCAAAGCTAAGTATTCAGTGGGTGGGCTGTTCAAATACAGATGTTAGGTAAACTTTTAACATAAAGCTGTCATTTTAGCAATCCCAACAGCAAAATCTCTTTCAGTGCATCTAGTAGGAATAGGCTGTACAGAAATAGCTAAACAGCATTTACTTATCCATATGCATAATGAGAGGAACCATGTTCTTTCCAGTTGATTCTGGTGTGAGGAAGCTCCTTAGGGTAAGAACACAATTCAGGTTCTGTCCTCCCTGTGCCTGAACCCTCTTTGCAGACCACCAGGATAGTCTGCTGGTTGCTCTGGCAACTCTTGGCATGTGGACACATCCTCTGATCTCAGACATGTTAAAAAAAAAAACACACACAAAAGCTGGTGGAGGGACAATTAGCAACTTGTTCCTACTGAGCATCTCTACCAGCTGAGCATACTTCTGGATGTCCTGTTTCTGTAATCAGAATTTGCAATTCCATTACTGCAGACTTGGAAAGTGACAGGTAGGATGTGACTGGTGACAGCAACAGCTCCATTTCGAGTCTCTGGAAAACCCAGAGTATGCAGCATTTCTAAAAATCAAAACCTAACCATCTCTCCAGATCCTTGTGGATGAGAAATGGGGAAGCAACAAGCAGCTGCTGAATAACCACCAAACTAATAAAATGTTTACCATGATTATGACTAAGTAATGATCTTACATTGATTTGGTGCTATCACTTCAAGTTGTCCAACAAAGACGCATATTCAGCAAGCTGAAACACAAGGATAATTTTTATCTACTCAAAGAAATATGCTTACTACTGGAATGCAGTACATCTGTATTTTGACTGCATATGGTGACGCTGCACAACAACTCAAAACCCAGAAATCAATAGAAAATCTTGCATCCACTAGAAACTGCAAAACATACTTTGGAAAGGAAAAAGAAAATTTTCTGAAGCCAGATTTGGTTTTACTTGAAGTTAATACTTCCATTTCATACCACAGAAATGAGGCAGGGTAGTCATTAATTGCAGCTAGTTATGTGTGTTTGACAGCATCTTCAGTAACACAGCAGATGTCGGTGTCATGCTGAGACATGTCCAAAATTGAGTCGGAGAATAGGAAAATATTATCTGTATGGAATCACTGCATCACCCGTCTCCTGTCCCTGTACCAGTTTACCTGCCTTCTGTATGACACCAAGGGTATATAACATATCCTGCATGTGTCTGTATCTGCAGAAATTACAAGATAAGCTGGTCTAGCCTGCAAGCCTGTGGCAGAATTGCAGTTGCAGGTGCTTGATACTACAGCCTGTGCAGACAGACCTGTGCTGGACCAGTGCTCATGCAAACCTCACTCTCTCTTTGCTATCGAGAAAACTGCATGTGAAAAATGTTTTTTGACTGCCAGAAATGAGAATTGTTTTGTAAAGAAAAAGCAATAGGAAAGCCCTGGAGCTGAATTAGTTACAGGATTATTCAAATACATTTGGGGAAAGAGTTGTTCTTCTTTCATTATTTTAAACTCTCAGCAGAGATTGATTCCTAAAAGTGAATACACCATTTTGGCCTATGCACCACTCAAATGTAGTGTGGACCTGATCTGCATTATACTAAGAACCAGTGCAATGTTTTCTGTATCAGAAATGAATTATATATCAAATTGTCACTCTCTGCTGGACTAAGCCTCACATTAAGGTTCTTATTTTTCACTTGCTTGCCTGCTGATTGCTTTAGAAGACCCACTGATGAGATAAGATTATAATAAAGCAGAATAATTCCTCCCAGACTCTAATCTGCCCCTCAGAGTCCATGCTGTGCTGGTCTGGGGGTCCCACTTGTTCAGGAGCTGATTTACGAGGTGGGGCAGCTTCCCACGGAGCCACGAGAGAGGGAGGAGGAGCCATCCTTGGACAAAACTCAGGAAAACCCCATGCAATCCTGACCCAGAGAGCAAGCTATTCTGCAGTTATAACGCTGTGATTTTGTACCAGCAAATGCTCCAGGGATGCTGGGGAGGGAGAAGGGGAGGGGAAGCGATCATAACCAAAACCTGACCAGAGTGGCTAAGGAATAGAAACTACAGGACCATCAGCCTGGGGCAGCTCCGGGCCAGAAGTTTGCTCCTGTGCCGTGCGTGTGGTGGGTGTTAGCAACCAGCCTCTGGGACACCCCCTGCGCCCAGCTAAACGGCTGCTGTGGATGCTTGCGAATGAGCCGACTCTGTGCCAGGCAGCCTGGGCATGGTGTTGTCACTTGCAGTGAATAGGTTTTTGGGTTTTTTTTCAGTTACTTCAGAAGTATATAGGCTAAACTGGCTCTTTCAAGGATTTCAGCGTTATCATTAGGCTTGATAAAAATCTAGTTACCAGAGTGGCCTGAAGGCAACTGCAATGATTAACAGCCAAGTACCGTTTATCCAGCTGAAACCAAAGAGTGCCTGCCTGCCACAGGCAGTGACGTTCAGGCTGGTGTCAGCCCCACGGCTGCCCGCTGCACAGGCAGGGTGTAACTGGGCAGTGACACTCCACCAGTGATCCTGGCTCCTGGCTGCTGTTTTTTCCTGGTTCACATCTCTGCATACAGCCCCTGTGAGAACATGACTGCTTGTATATTTTAAGCTATCATTAAAACATTTGTAACTGAAAACTGGAACCGAAAAAAAGGCCTTAATTCATAGAGATAGTCCTCTCCTGAACTTCAGGGTATGGCATTTCATATAGTATTTTCCTTCAAAATACTTTAGTAATTCACCAAAGTGATGAAGTCCCTACCATTTATTACTATTTTCCTGTAGTATCTTTCCTGGTGACTCATGCACTGTGTCTTTGTAATCCAATAATTGTTTTCAATTTCCACATTGTGTCAAATTTAATTATATTTCTAGTGTTTAATCCAGTAGTTTAACTCTTTCTCTTTGGAATCTTTATCTTCATTATTACTCAGAGGCAGATTTAGATGTGCAGTATGTATAATAGGTCTTTAATATTGAAGAGAATATCCATTATTTTTTATTTAGGGCTTCCCTGATAAGTTGTTGGGCTGCGGAGATCAGCCAGAATTACAGCTTTCTCCTTACCATATCAGCTGGTGTGTTATTAAAAATTTTGGTGGGTATACGCATCAGAAATATATCTTTTTTGTTGTCCCTACATCTTTTCATTTATTAGGCCAGACTAGATGGATCTAAAAACCTGTTTGTTGATTGTTTGTAATATATTGGTTTTTTCTGTAGGATAAAATAATTCTGTAGTATTCTGAACCATATTTGTAGCCCCTCAGGGATTCTGGTAAAAGAAAGAGATTTTGAGAGCCTGTGAAAACCAAAGAAAGTACTTCTGGAGAAGGCCTTGTGGATATGATGTTGATGCAGAAGCCTTAGAGGCACAGGTACAGATTAGGTGACTGATTTCCCTTGCTTTCTGATGGGGAGTTAGGCTGTCCTTGGAAATCCCTCCAGAAGTACTCTGTTTTAGACACCAAACTTCAGATTCAGCCCGGATTTGTTGGGAACTCAGTGCTGGGACTAAAACATTTGTAAAGCTGTAGAAAGGAAAGGCTGTTGCAGTTTGATTTTCTAAGAAAATGAGTATCACCTGATTTTGCAATTACAATGTCTCCCAGCTGCTCTGACCTATTAAATATTCTCACCACAGCTCCCCCTGGCAATTCTGTCCTTTGAATTCCTTCTGGTTTTCTGTAGGAAGAGGTGGTTTGTAAAGGGTACTTTAGAAATCTTGTGTTAACAGGGAGGGCCAGAGTAGATAAAATACAAACCTAATGCCTGAATGGAACTGCAAGTTTCTTAGTGGTTCAGGTTTAGGGGCTTCTGTTCTTTAGCAGAAGAAAAAATCTTTTGTTTCTGCTCTCCCTGTCTTGGTCCACCTAGGAAGGAGAAATGCTATGGTAATCTGCAGATATGCTTTTCTCATGACCTTGCCAGCTTCTGAATCAAATGGGAAGCCTATATAAGTGACTGGATGCCTTTGGGATCCCTTTTCATCCCCAGCAGAGGCTAAAAGCAGCAGAATGCAGTTAGGGTAAAAGAGGAACACACTTTGGCAGGCTATAGTAGCCTTTCCAAGTCTGGTAACAGTTGGGGTGTCAGCAGTAGGGGACTGACAGGAGAAAATAAGGGGCTAGAGGCTCGCCCATTAGCACTGCTGGCTGCAGTACGTGCTCCGAGTCAAGTGCCGGGGAGCAGCTGTGCTGCTTTGTGGCCTCCTGTCACTGATGCCGCAACAGCTTGTCCTAACTGACCTGCCTCCAGTGAGCATAAGGAGCTCCTGTGTTGTGTCAGGGATGCAAACCCAAGAAACCCTGCACGAATGCAGAGGGAAAAGTCCTCGTTCCCAGCTGGGGGCAGGCACAGCACTGGGAAGCTGCTTGGCAGCGTGTCCCTCTTCCCTGGGTGACACCAGGGGTGCCGCAGGAACGCCGCTTTCTGCCCGCTAATTCGCCATGGTAGCCAGGGCTTACTGGCTGCAGACAATAGTGCTGTTGTGAATGAATCCAGCACACACACAAATGCACTTTTCTCAGCATGCGAGATAACTTAGCAGCCTTTGCTAATCAACAACCAAATACCCTTCTCAGCCTGGAAAGCTATGTTATCAGCATTAAGGAGGGCGAGCACCCCTCTCTGTGAAGGAGGGACCAGGGTGGCTCTGTGCTGCTAGCTTTCTCACATCAGGCTTCACATTGCTTCGAAGAATTAACCATTTATATGCTTGCTAGTCTTATACCATGAGGCAAGAGAAGCAACCGTCTCTGTATCTCATAAAAGTGCTGCAGGGATAAAGCCCCAGGACCTTGTGGGTGCATTGGCCAAGTGCTTGGTCTCTACCGGGGGTGAGCTGCAGCCTCGGGGCTCTGCAGAAGTGCCGGGCAGGAGGAGCAATGCTGCCCCGGTGCCTGGTCTGCATTCCCAAGAAGCTCTGCACTCTCTCCTGAGTGGAGCTCAGATATCCTAGACGAGCCCCGTCACATCCTTCCAGAAGCTCAGTGGTCAGGCTCGGATCTGTCCGTCTCGGGGTCAGGGACTGCAGCCAGGGCCCTCAGCCACGCGCAGGAGTAAGGAACCCCCAGGTGTTGTGCTGGGCTGGGTTAGGGCTGACTGCCTGTGGGGCCAGAGCTGCTGCTTCTCCTGGCTCTGCCATACCCAAGCTTGTGACCTGAAATTGTTTTTTTCTCTAATTAGAAGCCTTGTGTCCTCCTCTCTTGCTGTGTCCTTTATGTGTCAGTTCCACTTCTTCCATCTGCTTGTTTTTGTTTCCCTCTTTTCTGTGCTGACTCATGTGCCAAAGGCAGCACGTGCGGGTCTGGAGATGCCTCGGGCCGGCGGTGACCATCCTCCTGCCGTGGGCTCCCGAGAAGCACCTCCTTCGGTTTATGTCTGTGAACCACAGGCTCGCACTGGCCCAGACCGGGCAGCGTAACCCAGCGGACAAGGCGTAAAGCTGGCATTCGGGCAGCTTAGAGGGAGGAGAGGGTTCGCACCGTGCGAGCCAGAGCCAGCTTTCGCAGAGTCCCAGCACTGCCAGTTGACCAAGGGCTCTCTTCGGGCTGGAAACCTCCCTTTTTTGAACTGCCTCCTTCCATGGATGGTGCCGGAGCCTAGATGGCAAGTCTCCTAAGCTAGCTTGACTGCGAGGTCCCCCAGCTTGCAATTCGTGCGGCTCCTGCCCCCTTACCATGTGTGGGGGCCCTCCTGCACCCGTGGGAAGGCAGGACGAATATGCTGTGAGGCCGCGCGCGTTCAGGTTAGGTCTGTGCGTGTTTGAAGCCGAGAGTTAGCGTCACGCACCCTGCGAAGCCCGAGCGCTCCTTGTTGTTGCTGCACCGCGGCCTCATCCCTTACGGCACTTTTAAAGCAAAGGGAGTGCTGGGCTCTCTGACCTTTAGGTGCCAAGACGCTGCTTAGTTACATCCTGTGTACAGAGGCACTGTTGCCTTTTATTTACTACCAAATTACCTGCCATTAACCCCAACAGCTTCCTCAGAGCTGTTCCCATGTTAGAAAAAAAAAGACAGCTTTCCCCTTGTATTTTTCTGTCTACGCCCTCCTATATATTAAAAAGAAATCTCCCACACTGCTCCCAGACAGGCTGCTGGTCTGGTCTGGAGGAGCAGGGACACAGCAATGGCTTCGTTTGGTCTGTTCTGTGTGTGTCTCTCCTTTCCTCCTTCAGATTTTTTTCTTTTTTTTTGCCTCTTCTCTACTTCTTTTCATTTTGCTTCCTGTTTTATCTTGGTTATTCCTCTTTTGAGAAGGAGAGAGAGGGAGGGTGAGAGAGACTCCTTTGAAAAGTCTGGTTAAATGAACCACTGTGGGAGTCCAAATACTCTTTATAGTCAAGCAAGCTGGTCGAGAAGTGACTGCCCGAATATTAAGCTGCCTGCTGAAAGGGGACTGCGAAGAGCACCCTTATGGTCCCCTCTTGGAGGGAGAGGAGGGGACGGGGACACTCGGTTGTCCAGGATTCAAGCTCGCTCTGAAATCAGAAGCCCAGGCTTTTGGAGAGGGCTTCAGACAGTTGATGCTGGGTCTCAGATGTGAGTGTGGCAGATGCGTGTTTTGGGTTCCGTTCAGCCACGGCAGCACCTATGTTTCCGCTTCCGCTAGGTTCTCGCAGGCTGTACGTTTCTGTGTCTGTTCTGGCGCTGGCAAGATCTGCGTCTGACCTCCCGTCCTGTTCTCTCTGGCAAGATCTGTATCTGAGCTCTGGTCCTGTTCACTCTGGCAGAATGCACATTTTTTGGCTGCGACATGTTTTTTCATTTTAGTCTTTTCTTGGCTGTCCTAGAAGCAGCTGGGCACGAATCACTTTCATTCCAGCATCATTTCCATACCGCAGGCTTCCAGCTAGCTAGAGCTGCACTGAGGAGAGTGGGGGCATAGCAGTGACATTTCTCTTCAGTACAGAAAATAAACATGTTCACAGAACCAGAACCAGAAGTTTTCAACAAAAGATCCTGCCCTTTTCATGTTACCCCAAACACTAGCTGCTTTTCTGGCACTGCAGTTGCAGTAGCACTGCTTAGTGCTGAATATGCCTGAGACATGTCGCCTGAATGTGTTCTGTGGAAAGCAGCAGGAAGACCATATATACGTACATACAGCTGCCCTCTGTTAAAGACAATTTTGAGTTTCATGACCTTCTTCCCTTACTTTGGGGGATCTTGTGGGAAGTGGCACTGTAGATTCCACTTACTGTAAAGTGACCTTATTCATGCAGCCCATTACTTCTTAGCTGCGAGCCTTGGTCAACAAATCCGTTCCATTTTCTCTGGCCTTGACAGCACTGCATGACACCAGTATGCCTACATCAGCAAGGAATTCAACACGATAGGAACAGATCAGTAAATTGAAGTAGGTGATCTTGAGGCCCCACACCTGCACAAGACCTGCTTTCCAAGGACTGGGATGCCCAGAACAACTTTCTGGGAGCCCTTGCTGCTACAGATGCTTTGTGCACAGCCAAGCAATGCTTCCTGGGCCTGGGAGACAAGCTTGGAGGAGGGAGGCTGCATCAGCCTGCAGACCTGGGACAACCAGCAGCGGCTGCAAAACCTTCCGACATGGAGAGGCACTGCAGCATGCCACCAGCAACCGCCTCGCCAAAGCCCTGCAGGAGCTGTGCAGTGGCTGACCTGGGCACATATTGCTCCTTCTCCAATCCCAGGATGGACAGCCAGCTGTACTAATCCCTTCTGTCCAGTTTAGCACGTTCAGGCATTTGCCATATTAGCTTTGAAGTGTTCTAAAAACAAGGTGCCTGCAGGCAACAGCAATGCCGAAGGAGTTAAGTGGCTCCGGCTCCTGGATGCCCTATTAGTGCTCTGTCCGCCCCCCCCCCCCCCCACTGCTACACATTTCTCCTCACCGCTCCCTCCCACTCGGGGCAGATGAGCTCTGGATACACTGCAAAGGTGGCAGCAGGGTGCTGACTGCTTGCTCTGAGGTCAGCAGGACCTCCAGCCTCCTTCCTCCCCTGTGTTTCTTGGTGCAGGCAGGTTGCTGTGCGAAAGCTGTGATGATTGCTGGCTCCAGCTGCCCGCTGCCCGCCCAGCCCCTTGCTGACTCACGCGGTCAGGCCCTTTCCTGCCTTGTTCTTCTGATCTATAAAGCTTTGCGTGTCAGCAGTGACCCAGCCACATCTCCGTGCATTTTCAATACGCTGGGGGAGCCTTTATTGAATGTCAATTTGCTTTTGGTTCGGTGCCTGTTAACCTTGACCCCAGACCCCAAAGTGTGGGGTACAGCCATTACCTCTGACTGCCAGGGCTTCGGGCACCGTGCAGCTGCATTCTGCCGAGCTCCCGGGCGTCCACAGCTCTCTCGAGGCGGAGGCGGCTGGGCGAGCCGGTCTGCAGGGTGCTCAGCAGCCCTGGCACGCTGGACAGCCGCGCAGGCCCCACAGACCAGCCCTGATGCCTCTCCCATCGGGCCGCGGTACCAGGCGCTGTGCGAGTTCGAGTGCAGCTTTCTGCTTTCAGCCTGCGCTGCTGCAGGACTCTTCACCTCGGCTGCCAGGGCGCGTACCGCGGGCAGCCTTCGAGCTGCAGTAACCCTCCTTAGGTCTGCCAGCCTGGCCTCCTGCCTTCCGCGTCTCTGAGCGGGCAGCGCGTCGGCTGTCCCTCCTAAGCCAGGCATCACGAAAGCCCTTTTCCCACCTTAAGATGCTCCAGGCAGCGCACGGCAAATGCCACAAGTGTTTCAAGCTGTCCTGGGTATCAGGCAGAGGCAGCTGGATGCAGCAGTGCACTGACAGCGCAACTGCTGTGCTCCATCCTCCTGCAAACCTAGAGGGAAGGAAAAAAATCCCTAAAATCCCTTTGGCCTGCTGTCCAGGGCTCTGCATCTGGGTTACCTGCAGCTGCAGAAATGCTCATATGCCTGAGGAAAGGAGACTGCTGTTGGGAACTGAGGATATAAGGACCTACCCCCATGGGCTTTAACATCTTTATTTCCCCCTACCCAGGGATCCAGCTCAGCTACTTTATGATAAATGGTCTTGGAGACTGTTTCACTTGCCTTAGTCTCCTGAGAGGTTCTGCTTGCCATTAATTCTGACTGGTTCTTGCAGAGCTGCTGCTGGGACATGTCTCTACACTGCCACAGTCCATCCCTGAGGGCCATTTAAGCTGCAAGAGCCTGAAAAGTTCAGTTTATAAAAAAAAAAAAAAAAAAGGAACTCCCCAGCGGCAGCAAGCGGAGCACAGTCGCGGTTGCAGCAGAGCTAACAGCCAGGGCCACTGGGGGCCAAGCTACCTTTGCACACCAGTGACCCCGGGAAATGGAAAAGCATCGCCGGCTGCCGCGGAGCCGCCAGGCAGCACTGCTGCTGGCAGCTGGCAGAGGAGCTGCTCTGCCCAGCAGCATTGCCGCGGCATGCCCAGGGAGTGCGAGCAGCTGTGCCCGGCTCGGAAAGTCCTGCTGCTCCGCGGTTCCTTGCGTGGGCGAAAGGGGTGTTTGCTGTGGCCTGCCGAACTCGTCCGCCCGCTCTGTCAGGCACCGCGGCCGTCCCGCTCCACAGCCCAGTGCCTGCAGTGCCTCCGCCGGCTTCGCTGGTTTTCCTGCTGATCTCCAGCCCTCTCCTTTGGCTGGAGTTGGAGGGGAGCGGACATCCAGCTGACATACCAGGGAGGCCTACAGCCGCTTTTTATAGCAACAGCCTGCTCCTTCATATGCCTAGACACTTGGCACAGCTCGGGTTCGATGATCACTACCCAGTACCGGGGATTTGCTTCTAGGGTGAGCTAACAAGTTAATATAGAGCCACTGGAAGTTTGAATTAATCAGTGGACCAGAAATGCATTTGTAGAGAATACCAGATTAAGTTCAAAAGCAGTCTTAGCCTAAAAGATACTAGATGACACAAAAAGGGTGACATGCTTGCCAAATACTTCTGTGCTTACATGGAGAGAAGGAAGACAGAGTAATTTCAAATGCACACAGGTTAAAGAGGACTTAGTAATGACACTTGTGAGCCGTTGCTTGGTACTGATCAAAGAGTGACTGGTTTTGTTCCCTGCTGTTTGTGAGGGCTCTGGGGACCCTGCCGAGAAAGAGAAAAGCTTGGTGGGGCTGGAGGCTGGTCTTGGCATAGTGCCTCCTCGCTCAGTTCCCTTCCTCCCAGACTGCATCCTCCCGCAGCCTGCACCCAGCACAACCCCAGCCAGCCATTTCTTGGGCTTTTCTTGTGCTATAACTCAGCTGCTCCAGCTGCCCAATTAGCCTTCATGAGCCCTGTGTGGGAGAGCAGATACAAAATATTAACTCAAAAGCTATCTTCACTTGCAGCACAATGAAGATGGGGGCACCTCACACCAACTCAAACTGGTGGCTCAGGCGTAGACAAGCTGCAAATGCTGCACAGTATTTAGGGATCCAGGATGGAGTAAGAGGTTTTTCAGGCAGGTGGCTCAGCTCCAAAATGAATGCATGCAGCTAAGTGCATCACATGTGTGCAAGTGTGAGTGTATTTCAAGAGAGATTATGTCAGGACACAAACAGAAGTGAGGCAGTAAGATATTTTGAGAGGATGCCTGGTTTGGCTATTAAAAACTGAGTCAAGCACAGTGCATTTTCCAGTGATGTTTATTTGTTTCCTGTAGCCCACTGACAGCTGAATCTGGCAATGGAGCAGATTTTTTTTTCCTTAAAGTGTCTATGTGACATCCAGTCAAGGCTAACACTGTTGTCAAAGGCATTAGAGAGGGCAGCAGCAGAAGCAATGAGAAGTGCTGGCAGCAGGCTGTACAGCATGGCAAGAAGAGCAGGAAGCACCATCCCTCCCACTGCCACAGTGGAGGCAGGGTGCAGATACACATATAATCTTTTTGGTTATCTGAACCAGACAAACACAGCACCATGCAACACAATCTGCAGCTGGAAATGGGTGGAGAACAGGATATGGATAGTTATTGCAGTCTGCTTTTTCGGAAGCGATGTGCCTCGGAAGTGCAGCTGCCCATGGCAGGAGCAGTTCGGTGACTAACGAGGCTGTCAGCAGCTGGGACACAAGCTCCCGAGGAGCATTTGCTTGCTGAAGGGAACCACAATTCTCAGGATGCCTCTGCTGGGATAGACCTCTCCCCTGGAGCCAGATCCACCCTGCTGTATTTCACCACTGTTCAAGTGGAGTTTGAGTATTTAAAATAACTCAAAAAGAGCAATGTACTGATTTCCTTTGCAGGGGGCAGACTACCATGGTGTCTCATCAGGTTAAGATTCCTCCCCAGGGTGCCTTCCCTCCCAGCTCCGGCCCAGACCTGCACCTTCCCTGGTGACCTGCCGTCCAGCCTAGCTGAAGGCAGCACCGACACAAACGTCACCTCTCTTCTAAAGGATGATTGCAATAGCACCTTTCCCCGAACACACTCTGCTGCTCACAATTCCTCCACTCCCCACCCGCCACTCCAGATCCCACACAGCCCACTGCCCCATGCTGCGTGTGTCTTTATAGCTGCACGTACACATGGAGCCTAGGCCATGTGTGCAGGCGAGTGACACGCACCTGGGATCCATCCCTTTTGCTTCGTTCACCCAATCGCAGACTTTCCAGCACCTGAATACTCCTCTGCCAAGTGGTTCCTTTACCCCAAGCAATCAGCACAGCAACAGCCAATCCAAAGGTCTCCATGGTGGGGGGGTGACTCATGCACCCTGGTTTGCAGCTAGGACCTTTGCTCAGCCCTAGAGACTGAGAAAGGCTTTGGAAAGGCAGGCTGGCCCTGCAGCCAGCACCATGCCCTTGTCTGGGCCAGTTACTGTACAAAATGGACAATACACACACATTATTTACAGCCTGTTTTTCACATGATGGAGCAGCTCTTGGCTCGGTCTTTCCTGATCTCTGTGTCGTTCAATAAGTCCGTCCTGCCAGGCATCTGCGATGCCCGCTTCAGTCCCCGTTTGGAGTTGCTGCGCTTCAAGTTCTTGTGCACCCTGTTCACCGAGGCCAGCGTGGTCACATGAAACACGTCCCGCACGCTGTTTTCTGAGACCTTGGAGGAGCATTCTGCATAGGCCACTGCCCCGATCTGCCGTGCCAACGCACTGCCCTGTGATCCAGAGAGGGTGGGGAGAGGAGGAAAGGAGGTTAGGACGTCAGCGCTCTGCAGAGAGCATCCTTTTACATCGCTTTCAGCTCGGCCTGTGCTGGCAGCCCAATCAAAGCATGGGCACAGCGGGGAGCTGCTCTCACAATGTTTATTCATCACCTCTGCAAATAAAGCGCAAGTGTGTGCAGGAGCACTAAGTGTGAGCGTGGCCTCCTGAGAAGACAGTGACGCCAGGTGCCACATGCCTGCGTGCTGGTCTCCCAGCAGCGCTGAGCTTTGGCTCTGAAGGAGAGGTGTACCCACTTCCCCACGGCTCCCTGCACGGAGCCCTTGCAGGGCTGGCAAGCCTGGAAGACCTCTCCATGCCCAAGTCAGGATGCGACTGCAGGTCATTACAGCTCCTCAGCAGCAAGCTGTTACCACCACCAGGCCTGACAGCAGGAGGCTTCACCCCTCCCCTGTGGGAGAAGGAACCTGAGCCCAGCTCTCCACCAGAAGTCTGGCTGTCAGCCAGCCAGGCACCTGCTCCTTGAACTGGTGGGGCCCAAGCACGAAGCAGACTTCTGAGGGTGCCGGACCCTGAGGTGCTTAACCTTTGTCACTAGCACTGTGCTACCCCCTCAGCTGAGGGTCTGCACAACCCCTCTCATCAGGGCCACCATCTGGCCCCCAGAAGTGGTTATGGGTCTTCACAATAAGGAGCTGGGAACAGAGCAGTCCAGCAGCAGACCCTCCAGCCATGACTTGCCTCCTCGCCAGCAGTGGTTGCCCCCAACACAGAACCTAAGCAGAAAAGCCACTTACAGAGCAGAAAGAGCTACGCTAAGCTAAGAAACACAGAAACACGTCCTGTGCCCCCCCGTTTAGATGGTTCAGCTTGTCAAATCAGGCATCTCCACCACCTTTGAGGAAAGACATTTCAGCTACTAACCAGAAGGTTGTTCAGCAGAGCATCAGGAATAAGTCAAGTTCTCCCCGAGGGCAGGGAGAAGAGTGCTGTGAGATGAGCAGCTCAGAGTCTGCTCCATTAGCCAAGATCAAAACAGCTTCAGGCCAAGACCTGGCACAGAGGGTCACTTGCTGCTGAGCTTCCTTGTACTAATACGCCTTGAAAAAAGCCCCTGCCTCACTCCCCAGGAACCCTACGGGGCTGGCTGCCGAGACACACCTGCTCATGCGTGACAGGGATGAGGCGCTGCTTGGAAAGCTCCCGGAGTGTGTTGAGGTCTGTCCGCATGTCCAGCTTGCAGCCAACCAGCACAATCTTCGCATTGGGGCAGAATTCCTGAGTTTCCCCTTGCCACTGCACAAGAGAGAGAAGACGTTCAGAGGCAGCTTGTGTAACAGCCACTGCAGGAGACCGACTGGCCCCTCCACATCAAGATAATTCTGGCAACAGGCAGCCTGCGAAAGGACAAAGGTTGGAAACTCAAAGGCAATCGCAGGGTCTCAGTGCTTTGCACCCAGCCCCTTTCAGACCAGGCCAAGAGCCCCGTCTAAACCCCCTCAGCCCTGGAGGAAAGAGCAGGCCAGGAGAATCATGACATCAGCTCATAACAGACAGCACCTTCCAGCCACAGCTCTTCCGTGCCTCCCAGCCAAGGAGAGGACCACGAAGCCCTGATTCATGGCTTCGGCTGTGCACAGCAGTGAGCTGCACTCCCCTCTCTCATCAGAGGAACGACGTGCAGGAGCCCTGGCCCCCAGCACCTTCTAACCATCAGCATACACTCTGCCGAGAAGCCTGACCTGGCACGTCTCCGCGTGGGACCTGGAACAGAATCAGCCAGAGCCCCGGACTGCTGCTTGTAGCCACTGCGATGCCTGTTTCATGCTCGTGTGCCTCAGGCCTGTAGTGCCCGATCCCAGTCCTGCAGCAGTTTTTGTCCACGCTGAGGCCTGCATGCCCAGATCTCAGGAAGCGGGAAAGGGCTGTAAGTCAAGGACACAGAGGATGGTGGCCACCAAGGCTAGCGGTGCTCTGCGTGCCCTCATCCTCAGTGAGTGTGCCAGCTGGGAACAGCTCTGGACACTGTGCTGAAGACAGGAAACGCAGGGACAGGCAGCTTTCAATGTTCTGACTACAACATGAGGCTCTAATGGGATCGGCCTGGAGAGCAGGCTTCAGAGGCAAAGCCAGAGCGCTGTGGTGTGTATGGCTTTTCCAAACTGGGGTCGCAGCTGGTGATTAGCTCATCAGGGCACTTTAATGACTGTCACAGGCAGGGATGGGAATAATCACAGTGCCTCTCAGATAACTTTCTGCGCACTTGTTCCAGTATGCCCTGCAAACAGGCTCAACCTAAGCTTCCACCTCCTGCCCTAGGACTCTGGAGACCTCTCCTGGGTATGACTATGGAAAAATAATGACCACACGGTCTGGTGCACAGATCTGGGACTCCAAAGGTCACCCTTGCCAAGTCTTTTGGAGCACAGTCAGCAGGGAGTTATTTGCACAGCACACTCATTATTTGTTTATCATTGGAAGCCACATTTTTAAAGACATTAAGACATTCAGAGCGTAGTTACAGCTAGGGAAATAAAGAGCTGAAGTAATGAAAGGTCAGGGCAAACATCCACTTCCTTGGCACTAATGGATTTTTTAGAGCTCCAAAAATGAATGCTCAATATGCAGCTAAGTGTCTGCAGCAGTAAATAAAACTATCACCTGTGACCTCTGCCAGAGGAGACTTGTACAGTTGCCATCAGTGTGCTAACACCCTGCTTATGTGTCTAGTGCTTTTGAAGTAGCGGGCAGATGATGAGCAGAGATACCCCTGGCTAAAGGTGTCACTTGGAATTAGCAATTTCCTGCCACAGTAGCTGACTGTAAAGCATATACCCTAGGCAATTAGAAGAAGAAAAAAAGCCCACCACCTGGTGTCCATAACCTGGTGGGAAAAGGAAGTGCTAAGGATGACACAAGTTACATTTGGTCAAATATCTGAACAAAGCAACTGCAAAATAAGGAAAAGACTTCTTTTCCACCAGGAGATTGGCTCATATTTGCTTCAGTAGGAACTGCCCTCCCCTGCTGCCAGGGACACTTGTCTAGTGGGACTCACACACATCTCCACCCTGCCGGCAGCACGCCAGGCTGCCCAGCTTGTGGAGGTCTCTGGTGTCACAGCCATACGCTGTCAAGGGCTAAAGCACCAGGAAGAGGAGGATGCTATAATGCTTTTGGAGCTGGAATGCAAATATCCTAATTTACCCAAGGGTAAAAATCCCCAAAGAGATGGAGCTATATAGGGTCACTTCTAACCAGGCAGGAGGTCACAGGTGTCCGTAATGACATAGGATTCCCTGGTCCGTGGAGTGGTGTGACCCTCTTCTCACACAACCAACACCCTGGTGGGGAGCTAAGATCTGCTGCACTATCAAGACCTGTCCGAATGAAGGCACCACCCCATGAAAACCAGCTTTGTACAAAATGAATAGCTGTTTGTTTGCCTTCTCTCAGGTGGCTCCTTCCCCTTCACTTGTACATGCTGTTTATATAAACTAGGGTCCTACAAATCAAAAGCCAGTTCCAATTTTGCATCCCAGACGGGCAGCAATAATAAAGATTTCCTCTGCTGAATTAGCATCTTTGCCCACAGCTGGAAGAGGCAGTGTTATTCTCCTTAGTGGCCTGATATCAAAAGCTAAACCCCATTTCAACTGCATGGTGTCTTAGGAATTCTCCTCACCTCTGTAGGCTGTAAGCCTGCGCCGAAGGAAACCAGGCATCTACTCAGAGGCACTTAAGAAATCCCTTGTGATTTAGGGTTTATTATAAGCCACTGTACCAAAAAAGACATTGCCTAACAGTATTTGAAGCATCTGTAAGGCTGCACAGGGAAGACCTTGCAATGAGCAGTGCAGAGTCTCACATAAAGAGTATCTGCAGAGAGACACATAAATAAATCCCAGCTCCAGCTAATTATTAGTGGGTTTGTAGCTTATTAAGGTGCAAGTGATTTGCTTGCATTATTATTCTGCTGACTCCCAAGCTGAGGAGTGAATTCTCTGAGTCCACATGAAGCATGCCTGCCTCTACCCGGCAAGCTCCGTACCGGGAACTGCTTTGGAGTTGAACACTGAGCCATTGACCGTGTTGTCTGAGGGGTCTTTGTCCCCTCACCAGGACACTGGAGCCCCAGCTCCGCTTCTCAGCCCTTCCAGCCGCTGAATAAGAGGTATTTGCTTCAGCACAACATTTGGCAAAATGCAGAGAGGTCGAAAGGGCAGTCACCACGATGTGACTTGCTCAGACAGTGGCCAGTCCAGCCCCAGGAGCTTGGGGCTCATTGAGAAAAACAACAGGAATCACTTACAGTTCGGCAGTGCCTGTCACTCCTCAGTATCTCAGGGAGCTTCATGAGCTAGATGCCAGCCATGACTCACCTCGGGGACAGGACGCAGTGGCAAACTAGTCCTCCTGCACAGCAGGGAGAGCGCACTGAAACCGCAGCTCCCTGAATGCCCTGGAATGAAGCACCGAGTGGCCAGGACCAGGGGTGCTGCTCTGGGATGTGAAGGGTCAGGAGGACATTTAGCAGCTCCCCTGGGCAGCGTTCTGCGCTGCTGGATTTTGTGCCGTCGCACGGATGCCACCTCTCCCCGCCGGGCTCAGCATGCCCAGGCCTGCTGGAGTGAGCCAGGGGTGCTGCACCATGGGCCGCGTCCCTGCAGGGCTCCCGGGGGGCTGGCAGACCTGCCCGCCAGGAAGAGCAGCTCTCCTGCAAGGTGTTAACCTGCAGGTAGAAACTCTCAGCTGCTAATGCAGACCTTGGCTAGTCAGCTCTGTCGGGGCTGACAGCGTTCGAGGCCCTGCGTGCTCTCCAGTCCAGTGGCATTGTGCCATTTCATTTTATTCAAGTACGGGCTTGAAATTCAGTGCCCACAGCTCTTTATTCTTGTTATCAAGCTGTAGGGAACTGATTGATTGCTGTCCTTTCTACTGTGCAGATGCTGAACTGAGGGGACAGCCAACAAACTGAGTACTCTGCTTGCATGGAAACAGGCACCAGGGGCCACTTCTCAACTGCTGCAAGCAATTCATAACACACTGACTGGTGGTTACGCTAACAAGGGATGCACGACACTTTCCAAGGTCTTCATTAAAAACAGAACAAATGCCCTGCATTTCCCTCTGTCCCCACATTTGTACATGTGCATACACACAGATACCTCCCCTGCAAGCTACCATGAGCTACATTATTCACGGGGCTCCTTTCAAATGGAAGTATCTTGCTTTCTGCTACAGACGATATGGGGATTGGCAGCAGCAGACCATCCTCGTCTGAGTATGCCAACTCCAGCTAAGGTCTGGCCCTGATCACAGCACCTGAGAGCAGGACCCCAAACTAGCCATGCATGCTGCTGCAGAACACCCCATCTCACAAGTGAGGACACACGCCAGGCACTGACCTTCTTGAGCACACTGTCCAGGGTCTCTGGGCGGCTGATGTCAAAGCAAATGAGCACCGCATCTGAGTCCGGGTAGGCCAAAGGACGGACATTATCATAATATGCTGAGCCTGCAGAGAGGAGAGGGAGGAGAGTTGTGAGCAGAAAGTCTCGTTCCACTGACCACCCATATGGGCAGGCTAGAAGCCCTAGCCTTCTCTGTCAAGCAAGAGATCTTTAATTCCAGTAAGAACTGGGGACATCATGGTTAGCAAGCTGGTCTCTTGAGAAATACAAGACAAAAACTGCACATCAGCACCCAGCCAACACCCCAAATACTTGCTATTGAGGGTCAAGGTCCTTCTGATGAAACTACTCATTCAGAACAGCATAGACTAGGGCAAATGCCATAGAGGTGCACAGAGAAAACCATGCTCTCCATGCAACCCTGCTTTCCTAAAGCTCTGCTGGCTCCTGGCTCTTCCCTGCAAACACCAAGAAACCATTGGAACTAGAGAGCCTGCTGCAATTACACCAAGTAAAAGCAAGACAGCTGTCCTGAGATATCCCAAGGTTTTGTCCTTGCGTTCTTAGATTTATCACTTTGGAGACTAGAAATAAATGCAACTTTTGCATTCCTCTCCCTCCTGAGTAAGCATCTGGTCAGCAAGAGGCAGTGGAGCTGTGCTGCCAGGGCGTGTTGGCTCTCCACAGAGAAAGGAGCCTGGAAGGGCTGTGATATTGTTGAGCAACACATGCCTCTCTCTCTACCCTTGCATACTTGTTCTGTTACTTGTCATGCAGTTGCTGTAGCACTAATGGCAGCAAGGTGTAGCCGAGAGGAGGTAGCGGACAAGGAATGCTGCTGCTGTAGTAGCTGGTTCATCTGTGTGCGTTTCAAACAGACATGGATTGCATTAATTTTTATGGAGCCCTCTCACTAGAGCAAAATAGCAGTAATGCATTTGTGCTCCTACTCCCTCCTGCCTGGGTATTTTTATAGTGGGCAGCTTGCTCCCAGAGACTGTGAGAATTTAAGACAGGTAAAAAAAGACCTGCCTTCTGCACTGGATTTACACTGGAAAAAGTCAGACAGATTCTTTTTTGTACATGAAAGATGTGCCAGGATTTGGAGAACAAGCTATAAATCAGAGAGGATGATTCTGTATTCTGTAGGATTTCTCAGTGAGCAGGCAGAATGCCCAGTCCGAATCCAGCACGGCTTCTCTCTCACACACACACCTTCAATGCAAATCTCAGCCATTAAAGTCATTGTCCCATAATGTTTTTATTTGAAGTGCATTCTGTGTATGATTGTAAATGCCTCAGTAAACAGTAATGGAGCAATCAGCTCATTGCTACTTAAAAACACTGTTTCAGTTTTATATTTGGCTTTACAATGGCTGAAACTTCCTGGAGGGATGAGAAGCAGATGTTTATTTATCAAAAGGGGAAGCAGAGACACCAGAGTCCTTGTTGAATTTGCCTCCTCCGAAAAAAGACTCGCCCACCCTGAGGCTGAGGAAACAGGATGCGCTTCCTGCGCGGCCCCTTGGGAATACTCGGAGCCAGCACTTTCCCACCCTGGGAGGAGGGTGGAGCACCCAGCCCTGGTGTCAAATGGCTCCTTGATGAAGTTCGGCACCTGATGAATTATGGATGATGGTGGCTTATGTTTCCGTCCTTGCCTCGGCTAAGCGTGCGAGAGAAAGGGCCGATTCTCCGCAGGGGCCTCGGACTCTCAGGCTGCGCTGGGGCTCGCAGCTGATGCACAGCACGGATGAGGGCACGGCGCCCACAGCACAGCCGCGCTCAGCGCTGTCCTGCTGCACGCCAGACGCTTCACAAACTCCCCGATCGCTGCACAGGACAAAGCCAGGAGAGCAGACCCTGCTGCGGCCACCTCTTCCTCCACCCAAAGCCCACAGGGGACAGGTTGAGTGCTGAGATGTGCTGTCTCCTCAAATCCTACCCAGCTCCAAGGAGACTGACCACCTCGCTCCCCCCTTGACACCAGCTCGCAGCAGGATATCCCAGGCAGTCCGTGCAGGGACCTGTGCAGTCCGCAGCACTCAGGGCATGCTCCAGCTGGCACCATGCCAGCTGTGCCCGTGCAGTCCCACCATCCCTACCACAAACTGGGGCAAGTGCCCTCAGATTTGATGCGCATTTGGATTCACTACCAGATCTACAACAGGTACGTCCAGCTCCTCCTAACGACAGCCATGCTGCTGCCAGCCTGCAGAGGATAAAGGCATCCGCACCCCCACTGCCAGTTAGCAAAGCTGCGGCCAAGATCTTTTTTTTCATGCAAAGTCACTGCAAAGAGAAGCAGCTGAGATCCAGCACAGAAGAAACAGACTCTGATCCTCTGCAGAAAACCCAGCCCTCTTCCTAGAGGGAAAGTCATGCTCTCTCCATGGAAACAAGCCCATCCCCGCTGTGCCTTCGCCAGCTCTGGGGACAGAAGATCCAGGCTGGTGCATGAGAAGGCAAGGTGGGCCAGGGGACCCTGCGTCCCAGACTTGGAGATTGCTGATGCTTCAGGATCAGGCTGGCATAAGTGAACTGCTCCCTCCCGTATTCCTGCAGCACAGCAAGGTGATCCTGTTCCCACTGAAGCAGAGGCAGTACCAAGGTCCCCTTCAGACAGACCGTTTTCAGCCTCTTGCCTGCTGCAGGTTACCAGACAGGATGCAGATCCAGCACTGATTCTGCATGCTCAGACTCGCCGGATCTTTATCGGGGCCGTACCCTTTCCCCGTGCACAGAAGGGTGCCTGCCCCAGGCAGGGGCCCCGCCTCGCCTGGCAGGAAAGCGTTCCCACACACATCCTCTCCCTACGGTTCCTCAGTTTTACATAAACATTGCAGATAAATCTGTCCCCTCGCAGCCCAGGAAGGCTCCCTGTTGTAGAGGTGGGTTTGGCTCCCTTAACACAGGCATTGCTACTGCAAACTGTATCATAGCAACCTGCTGCTTCCCTTAGCAGTCCGGAGACTCCGCCGGGTGAGAGCCCGCGCACCATGAGCAGCCGAGCTTGGCCCGGGCTTTATCCGTGCAATCACAGGGCTGCCGCTGTCCCCATTCCGGTGCCAGGCGATGCGTTCTCCCCATCCATGAGCCGCAGGAGCAGAGATCCCTGCACTGATGGGGAGGAGGTGAGGGAAGGGTTGCTCTAAGTCAAGAGCCTCATTTTCTTAATGAGATCAAAATTGCCTTCGTATTCATTAACTTTCTGCTCCCAACTCCAAAGAGCGGGAGTGGCCCTTGGCACCTTCACGGGCAGCTCAACTCACAAGTCCTCCTGGCAGCTAGTAAGAGCCAATGCTTACAGCCTCTGCTGCAGAGCAGCTCTGCACCGTCCCAGGGGACCGAGGGAGGTGGATGGTCCATGGTGTCCAGCAGAGCAGGGGAGGTGTGCTGTGCTCCAGACTTAGGTAATTCCTAGCTTTCTTTAGAGATGTCTGTTGAACAGGGAATTCTCATTGGGGGATTACTGCTTTAGCTTTTGCATCTATTAATTTTTCATTGAGTTTGACATTTAGAAAAGAAACCAAAACACAAAAGCCTCAGTTCCTTCAGCTCCAGGTCTCCAGTTTTATTAGTTCTGAGTACTCAGTACCTCTCAGATATTCCAGCAAGACACCCTAGAGACCTACAGTCTGACACTTCCAAGCACACATGCACCCAAGGCTTGTGTGTCTGCAGATCCAGCCTTCCTTTACCACATGAGTCATTCTCCCACTTGGCACCCAGGTTTGCATGAAACAGGACCTATGTGCATCTGGTCGTGATTAAAGAGAGAAAACTGGAGCAAGTTGGCTGCCAAAAACAGCTTAAAAATAAAATCCACACTGTTGTTGTCTGAAATTCAGAGGCAGATCCAGCCATGAATAGCTCCTCTTCCTTATCAGCTGGCAGCTCCTCGAAATGCCTGGCATTGTGACTCAGCCAGGGAGACTGCTCTTGGGCAGGGGACAGAAATGTGCTGTTTCATCTATAACAACATAGTGTTAATCTTCATTTGTTCCTTATTAGCTGTTCTGAGAGATAATGAGCCTCCTCACATGGGCACCCTCCATCCAACAACAGCACATTTCAAACCAGAAAAACAAATATGCATGTAGAGCCATGATCTGCTCCACAAGGGGCTCCCACCACCCCCAGCCAGCTCTGGCTTGAAACAGAAGAGCACTGCCAAGGCCTACAATATTCATCATTGCACTTGACTTGGAGGTTTCACTGTAAGCTCTTCCCATACAGCCAGAACTGCTGCAGCGCAGGCTGCTTTCTGTAGGGACAGCCAAGAGCATCCTCACAGAAGGAAGCAGAAATTCATCCCAACTTTCCAAAGTGCTGCATCAACAAGCCCAAAGAGCATCGGGTTACCTCCCAGCAGACTTTAAAGAGACTCTAGAGGATGTTCTCTTTGCTAGAGAAAACCCACCACCAGTGCAGTCAAGCCTTTGTCCAGAGGACCAAGCTGCCACAGTGTCCTGACCCCCAGCCATGGCAAGAGGTCTGCACCGCTTCTCAGCCAGCATCAGATGCGAGGAGACAACCCCTTCCACTGCCACGGATCCAAGCCATTCCTTGCAGAGCTTCACCAGTCCCCTGGCTCTCTAGCACTTCCCAAGACTGGGGCTCAAACCCTTTGGAGTCACTATGCATCAGGGAATATGTGCTCAGCACTTCCTGGGGTTAAGCAGGGCTCTCTGGATGTGAAACCAAAACTCCAGCTGGCAAATAAATTTATCCAGGCAATGGTGTACTACACGCAAAAGCTATGAATAAAGGGGCACAACTCCAAGCCCCCTCCTCACCCTCGCAGGCTGGGCAGGGAGCGCTCCAGGCCTGGAGCGGAGCAATGCAGCTGCAGTAGGAGTCTGCTTGGGGACCAGGGACGCACAGGATCAATCACCACTTCCCTTCCCCACGTTCGTGTTCCAGACACTGCCGTCCTGGTTAATATTACATGAAGTGCCAGTGAATGTAATGGCTCTCATGATGAGTTGCTTCTCTGGCAGGGCAGATGATGATGAAGGTGTTAATAATAACATGATATTTTATTTATATCACACCTTTAAAACTGAAAAATATCTCTGTGCAATTCAGAGACGTGCTGGGCATGGAACAATCCACCCAGCAGCTTCCCGCCTGGGCTGCAGCAGTGCGCAGCAGCCCATGGAGAAAGCCACCACTGAGGACAGAGGGCAATAGCTGGGGCAGCTTGGGAGCGGTGCCAGTTGGGTGCTCCCCTCCTCGCACCCCACACCCGCCTCCCTGGGAGAGGCTCGCCCCAGTACCGCTTTGAATGCACTCGCCCAATGCATGCAGCTCATTTGCATGAGAAAGGCACATATTCCGGTATAACAGCCCAGCTATTGTCTCCTCCCAGGGCCCGTCAAGGGGGAAGCATAAAAATGCTGGATTGAAAACCTGACAGTGAATGAAAGAGGCAGAAGTGGCAGCTGTCCCAGACACCCTGAGTAAAAAAGGCCAGGCAGTCCCCATGGTGAGCCTGCAAAAATCTCAGCTGGTTTTCTAAGAAATCCAGGATACTTCAGAGCTGCCATTTCCTCTGCAGATGCACCAAGAGGACACAGAATCACCCTAAAATACCTCCCCATTGCTAGAAAGGGGGAAATAAGCCCAGAGAAATAATGTCAGAGTTTACAGTGGAGGGAGGAAGGAATCCAGCTTTGGGGAACACTCGAGAGCAGCATCAGTGAAACAGCCCCAGAGGTTGTGGCTAGTCCCTTCATCCTCCTGGGTACAGACTGAAAGAAATTTTTCTTCCATGTTCTTTTTACTGAGCTAAACTGGGCCATACAAAGGCCCAGACAGCATTTAAGGGAAATAGGCAGATCACAGACTTGGCACAGGAGCCTCCCCAACTAAAGTTGGGCTTGGATACTCATTTACAAGGAGGCAGCTTCACATGCACTCATGTCTACTGACAGCAGCCTTGCCCATGGTCTCCTCCACCTCTAAGGTGTCCCGCACATGCCTCCAGCTGCCAGTCCCTCTGGAATTACTGCTGGCACATCCTGCTTTGCAAGAACCCGCAAGACATCTCCTCCTCCGCCATGCAGCGGTCTGCAAGGTCACCCACTTAGATCCAGGGAGCTCTGCCTCCAGCATCCCAGGAGGAGTCTCCCAGAGCCAGTCTGTCGCTCACATGGAACCAGGAGCATGGCAAACTCTGCAGACCCACGTCCCTGCCTTGAAGACGTGAGATGCCTTTATAAAGGCAGAAAGCAACATGTGAAGATAAATGGCTCCACATCCCTGGCACACAACAGACCAGAACATGTAAATGCCCCTCGCACTGCCTGTACCATTAGTGCAGATGGGCTTTACAAGCAGGGGCCAGGAAATTGGCTACTGCAGCTTCTGATGCTGCAATAGCTGCACATCAAGGAGACAATGATCTGAACTGTCAGGAGTTCAGAAACCAACTTCATCCTCCCAGTGTGAAACCAGACCCTCTCTCCTGAAAGAAAAATCAGAGAAATTTCTCGCTGGAAGATCAATGAGCAGCAGCATATTCCAGAGCACCCTGCAGGTCCCGGCTCAGCTGGGGCTCGGAGATGGGTTAAGGATCCCTGACCCCTGCCTGGCTGGTTATTGTCTGAAAGGGGAAGAAAATGCAGATCCCGTTGATTCAAGAAATGTATTTCTGACACTAATACAGTGCTCATTACAGTCCAGCCCAGAACAGTGACAAGAGGCAGAGACAGGAATTAAAGCACTGGTGACAAACACAGACACATGAGTAACCAGGGGCTCCGACAAAAGCAAGCAGCACACTCTGAAGCCAGGATCTGAGGAACTCAGGGGTCACAGTTCAGAAACAAGAAGCGATTAGTGACATTAGAGATTAAAGTGAGTTGAACTGAGAGCAGAGCAGACTTAGCAAAAGAGTCAAACAGAACCACGGTCGTGCCAGGTTCCACCTGGCGGTGAAGACACAACTGTCTGCATGGGAACCGCCAGGCAGATAAACAACATACCGCCACCCTGCAAGCCGCAAGGTGCCCATCTGCTGCCCTGGGTTCCTTGGCATTACCTACAGCAACGTTGCAGCAAGACAAAGCCAGCTGCAGTCTCACTCCGAGAGGCCATTTCCATCCCAGCCAAGCAGGCAGGGCTTTTGACAGTGCATCTGCTGCAAAGAAAGCTTCTGCAAAGAAAGCTTCTGCCATCCCTACAGGCAGAACTTCAGAAAGGTTTTACCCAAGTGAAGACCACAATTTGTTCTTCAGAAGTTCAAGCATGGCAGAGCCTCATGACAGGAGGGCCACTTTCTTCTGGGCAGCTAAGCTAGGGCCAGCCAGTTGCCTTGAAGCGCAAAAGGCCTTGCCTGCCAGCGAGAACAGTGCACAGGACACTGCGTCTCTCCTGGAGAGATGGGGCATCCCATCAGTGACAGAGGGAGACGGAAAGCAGCAGAGGGAACCACCAGCCACTGCTGCAAGCACCTGTAGTCCCATCCTCTGAGGGACACAGAAGTAGCAGTGTGGCCACCAGCCCCAAGTCTTTTACATAAGCTTTTCTTCTGGCTTGGCTGTACCATTTTTCTTGCTTGTGCAACTTCACCATAAACCCCTAAGTCCAGAGAAAGAGGAAACTCTTCCATGACACAGAACAACCAATCATCTGGAAAGTGCATGACTGAAACAACAGCTAATCAGCTTGGACAATTAACCTCTGCTCCTAATTCTTGTGATGCACTTAAAAAAGTCAATGAGTAAATTACAAAACAGCCCAGCTGGCATGTCTTCAGGATGGACGTGATCAGGATGAAGGGAATGGTATTTGCACGGGCTGAGGTGGCATTTCTGGGCCCCTCTCCAGATCTCATTACTGCAAACTTGTCACTTAACAGGAGGCTGTTCTGCTGGATTTACTGGCAGAGGACTCCCCCAGCAAGGCAGGCACAGGGCGCTGCTGCCTTGCCCAGCCCTGTACCCACTCTCACGCCGATGTGCAGCACGCAGAGGGCTAGAGGCGCTTGCTCAGACACATGTGCAAACTCCGCAACTTGGAGGCAGCTCTGGAGGCTCCTTGAAAGAGTCACAGCGGCACCTTCGGGGGAGCATCCCTGCGGAGTCTGAGATGGCGGTGGCTGCAGAGGCAGTCCGAGTAGCCGGTCCAGGCTCTGCAGAAGGACGCTGGAGATCCAGCCTGCGGCAGCTGACAAGAGGGACAACCGGGAGCTCCACATCCCTTCCTGGCACCGTTGCAGTGTCACAAGGGCAGCTGGCACCACCACAACCTGCCTGTCATCTACTCAACAGGCTGCAGCAAGGAAGAGGAGTGGCAAGATTCCCACAACACATCCACCACATGCTCTGGGCTTTAGGGAACTTGTCTGAGAGCTGAACAAATGCAATTATCTTTATGCAATGCTGCACATTTCAAGTTTGCTGTGCATAAGCAGCAGATCCCTCCTGGCTGCTTGGCTACCAGATAAGGTTTCTCCCCACAGAGAAGGCTGGGCCTGTAAACTTGTGCGGTTTAATTGAGTGGAGATCTTATCTTCAGGACCTGGCACCAAGGGAAAGCCGCATCCTCGTCACTACCACACACGGCAGAGCCACAGCACTTCCCTGCCGCGCCGAGGAGCCTCACATGCAGCCTGCTGCCATCTCACCAGCCCTGCCCAGGCGCACGGGCACGGCGGGGGGAGAGGGATGCTCACGGGACACGTTCCTTGCGCAGGGGAGAGCCGCGTTCCAGAGCCGCCACTTCCGCGCCATGGGAAAGGGTCTGGGTCAGAGCTGGGGACAGATCCGCTCCACAGAAAGCCCTTCCTCGCCCAGGAGGCAGTAGCAGCCAGCTGGTCATCACTGCTGGCACTCAGCACCCTCCTCCTGTGACTCCCGGGACGCACAGCAGCCTGGCCGGCGGGCGCTGAGCCTCCCAGCTCGGCACAGCAGCCAGGGGACTGTGCGGCCCCGGGCACTCCCCGGCACGGCAGGAGGTGCTGCAGGAGCAGCCTCCACCGTGGAGCCTCGTGGCATCTCGCGGCACACCATGCCCAGCCCCGCAGGGCGATGCCCCGGGCTGCGCCATACCTGCCGAGAGCAGCTAGACTCCAGCCCGCTGCAGGTTCAGCCTCCCGCTAAAGCAAAAGCATTTCTGTGGCTGTTTCTGCTGCAACTCTTCGAACTTTTGCCCCGCTGTTTACTGACCTGCTTGAGAATATGACCCAGTTGCACATATTTTTAGGCTTAACTATGTATTTGTGCTGAAATGGGACACAAGTATGTTACTTGCAGACTCCCAGCCTCGACAGGGAGCATGGGAGGAGTTATTTTTGTATGCAAAGGGCAGCTTCACATTTTTCTCTGCCTCAGAGTGCAAGCAGCAGCGAACCCTTCCCAAGACAGAGCCTCTCCTGCATGAGGAAGAGGCGGCTGTGGCATCAGAGCCAGGCGCTGGGAACCAAGGCACAAGCAGCCTCAGCTGCCACCGCCAACCTCGGCCCGTTCAGCGCTCGACCCTCACCAGCCCAGGCACCGATCCAAGCCATGCCACAGGTCACGGCAGCAGAAACACTGCAGATCCCAGCAGCAGCAGCTCCTGACGTTCCGCAGAGGGCGGAAAAGCCCCCGCCAGCGGCGCCAGAAGAGGGCAACGAACGTTTGCCCCTGCGCAGACAGCCCTGCCGGGGCAGGCAGCTCTGCTCTGCACCGCGATCTGCATCAGCAAAGACGGCGGTACCAAACACAGACAAACAGCCCTGGGTCACGTCACAGCTTTGCCAGCCTGCGCCAGAGGCCATCAGCCCAGGAGGCAGGAGGAGCCTCCGGCATGAAGGGGTTTGAGCCAAAAGCCCCCACAGAGACCTGCGCCCAGGCTGCTGCACACCGAGCCGCCTCCTCCCGAGAAATAAAGCCCATACACGGGCTAAGCCTCGTCTTAGGCGGTGGGGAGAGTGCGGGTGCCTGGGCCAGGCCAGGGGCCAGTCGCACAACTGATGGGGGCAGCAAGTCCCCGCGCGCTGCTGAGCAGGAGGGACCTGCCGAAGGCATCTGCTGCTCCGTGCCAGACGCAGGATTTCCCAGGCTGAACAGCCCTGATCTTACCGAGAATACAGCTACCGCATCACTCCGAAAAGCCCCACTCCCAGCAGCGCCTCGTAGTCATTGCACTCCCTTTCACACCTCTGAAGCATGTGCAATTCGCCCACTCTTTGCAAAGCATTGTTAGCGGTCAGAAAACCACCCGCCCTTCCAGCACCCGGCTGCACAGAGGCGAGGAAGAAACCTTTCCTGCCAGGTTTCGGTGCTGCGTGTCCGGGAGGCACCCAGCCCTTTTGGGAACAGCATTCCCAAGCCAACAGGCATCCTGTCAAACAGGAGTTTCCCTGTGCCACCAAGATATCCGGGCTGTGCGGAGAAGTCATTTCTGTGCCAAGGACATTCAGCCAACAGACAGCAAAGAGAAGAATTTGCCAGAATGGGAGCCCGAAGAGCAGCAAAGACACGTGTCTCCGTAAAGCTGGTGAGTGGAGGTACTGGAGCGCTGCAGCTCCTGCAGCCGGAGCCCTGGATGACAGGCGGATCCTCGCCTGCCCTCCTTCCCTCCCACACAAAGAGGTCAAATTGCCTTTCAATGGAGGCTTGAAAAAAACTGCACACAGCAAAGGCTTTCAGGGGGAATGGGACATCCCCGCTGTGCTGTAAAACAGCACCTGAAGCAATTTCACTCTCACGCTGCCTGGACATGGCACTGACTCAAATAGAAACAAATGCAAACTGCAACGGGCACCCGCAGGTGACGGGAGCGGGGTCCAGCTGGTCCTGCGCTCACTTCTCCCGGGCAGGGACGGAGACGCAGGGCGCTGCAGCGCGCCGGAGCCTTTGCCCTCCCCAGGCAGCAGAGGTTTCACCCTCGTGAAGGACGCTTGGTGCTGGAGGTTCCCTAGAGTCACCTCCAGCCTCAGAAAAACTCAGTGGGCAAAGGGTTAAAAGACATTTAAAGGGAATCAGAGGCCCCCGTACAATTTCGGAGCCATTCAATTCTCGTTTGCTTCTGTTCACCCCACGATAACGTCTCTAACTAGATTTACTGACTGCTAATGCAGCACAGCCTGCATTTACCGTGGGGCCAGCTTCCCGGCGGGCTGCTCCCACTCCAGCGATGCTCAGCTCACCCCGCGCAGCCTCTGCAGTCCCTAAACCCTTTCACAACCAACTGCGAGGGTTAATTAAAAAATTAAATCAGGCGTCAGCTCACCTGCCCAGGTCTCCGTCCAGGTTTCTGGAGGGCGGAGGGATGCGAGCTTCAGTTCCAGATCCTTATCGAAGAGACGGCAGGTGCTCAAAACACACCTGGTTCTGCAGCACCCCCTGCCCTGCCTGGCAGGAAGGGATTCAGCACCACCACCAAGCCCCTGCCTGCGAAGCCGCTTCAGAGAGGTGGTGGGCAGCGCAGCAGCAGCGAGGGAAGGGCACCCTGGCGCCTGCTGTCCTGCACGAGGGGGGCAGTGAGCCCCCTCCGGGCCCGGCAGCCCGGCTGGTTCAGTTAGTCTTGAGCAAAACTTCTTCCACCAAAGCTTCTGCTTACAAGTGTCGCCAAAGGGTGATGGAAATTCAACAGCAGCCTGCAGTCTGCAGCTAAAAATATAGTTTGATTACTAGGGAAAATGGTTGTGTATGGCTTCGCAGGACTTGAGCAAAGAGCTAGCTCCTGTGAATTTCAAATTCTAGCTGCAACAAAAGGCAATTTATCTGGAAAACTGTCTAGTGACCTCTATCTGCAACCAAGCTGTTAAAAAGGGCTTACATTTTTCATAAGGACAAGGGAGAAAGAATCAAAGTCCCTTTCCTCCGGCTACAGAGAGAGGAATATAAGACAAACACATAGCTTTTGTTTAAAAAGATAAAAATGAAAGCGTAACAGCATCAGGTGCAGGTGTCAGATACATATACACTGCTTCAAAGCCCCTTTACCATGTCCTTTCCTTCTAACACGTGCAAGATCAAAGCCAAACATTTTGGAGAATTCCTAAAAACCACCAGGGCATCGAACATGCTTCCGCACACTCTGAGGCTGAAGTTTCTCATCTCAGATACGGCCCTCAGAGCAAAGCTGGTCCATGTCCAACAGGATGCCCCCAGGCCCTTCTCGCAGGCTGCCGCCGGGAAACCCCCGAGCACGGGGACAGGCGATCGGCGGGAGCAGCCCAAACGCAGCCGGCCACCGGGCGCACCCAGTCCCGGCTCGCCGCGGGGGCCTCGGGCCAGGGCAGGGTTAGGGCTGTGCTGTTGCAGGGTCCAAGGGCTTCATGCTGCCACGCCAACTCGGCAGCACTGGCTGCCCACGCTGAGCACGGCTCCTGGCGGAGCAGAGCCACGGCCCTGCCGACCCTGCTGCCTCGGCGCTTCAGCGCTTCTCCCACTGCTGCGGCACCGAGAGCATCTGCCGGTCACATCACGGCACGGCATGCCTCGCGCGGGCAAAGGGAAAGACCCTTTTCCACCTCCAGATGAACAAAGAGGCACAAGCAATGTCTCCCCGGCCGGGAAGCCCCCAGCACAGACTCAAGAAACACATTTTAAACATTAGAGCTAGTCCAAGACTCAGTAAAGCCACTGCTCTAGATAAAGCTGGGCCAATCCGACAGCTCTGATAGATGCAAAATTATAGCAAGGAATTTGAATGTACAAGAGCAAAGAAATCCTTAGGTCATGTGTTAATTCACTGTTGCTCTTGGACACCCAGAAGACCTCATTTCTCATTAAGACTCCAGAAACAAAGGGGAAAGAACCAGCAAGCCTGACACACATGCACTAACTGAGCCAAGCGCTGGCTGCACCGCGTGCACACAGCGGCCAAGACGGTTGTCGGAGGTACAGTAAAAGGCACAGATAAGCTTTGCTAGATGCCAATATTTTTATCATCTCTGCATCAGGCAGTTCACTTGCCACCGACGCCCCCACCGAAATGTGGCACCAAGTTTGGGAGGGCGCTTGGAGGGCTGGGACAGCTGCACCTACGGCTTCCCGCAGAAGCGCGGCTGAGGACACAAAGAGGCCGAAACAAAATCAAAAAGCGCCGAGCGCTTTGTTACAGGGAGAGCGATGAAAGGGAAGCGCGTTCCCACAGCGCATTCCTCGCCGAGGTGAGGTCTCCCGTCGCAGGGCGCCGCTCGCTTTCTTCCCCATTCCTTCCCCGCCTCACCTCGCGCCCCAGAACTGGTTTTGTTACTACTCACTCGTGTCCCTGGACGGCCAGGGACGGCGAGGCGCTGAGGCGCGGGGAGGCTGCGCCAGCGGCCAGCACGGAAACCCCGCGCGAAGGCGACAGGAACCCGCGAGGGGCAGCGCGCCGCCCCCCGCCGGGGCGAGACCGCCGCAACCGCCCGGCGCCGCCCGCAGCCCCGAGCCCCGGGGGGGAGCCCCGAGCGGCCCCCGGGGGGAGCCCCGCGCCGCCCCCGGCCCACCTGAGGTGTCCCACATGTTGAGCTCGGTGCGCTGCTTGTCGATCTCGAAGCTGGCCGTGTAGTTCTCGAAGACGGTGGGCACGTAGCTCTGGGGGAGAGGAGCAGAGGGGAGGGGAGGTGAGCGGAGCGGAGGGGAGCCGCGCCCCGGCCCCGGCCCCCGCCCGCCCGCCGCACCTCGGGGTAGCAGTCCTTGGCGAAGACGTGCAGCAGCGCCGTCTTGCCGCACTGCGTGTCCCCCACCACCACGATCTTGCAGCGCGCCAGGTGCCCCTCCATGGTGCGGGGCCGCGCCGCCCGCGCCGCCGCTTTACCGGCGCCGCCCCGCCCCGGCGCCGCCCCCGCCCCGGTGCCGCCAACCGGGCGCCGCGCGGGGCCGGGCCGCGCCGCCCCCCCCCCCCCCCCCCGGGCCGCGGGCAGCGTCGCCGGGCGCGGCGGAGGCTCCTTCCCGCGTCGGGGAGCAGCCGCCCGTCACAAAATGCGGGAGAAACAGGGACGGGGAAGAGCGAGCCTGCAGCAGCGGGAATCAGCGTTTCGGCGGTGGAGCTGGGTTTATTGATGGGCTGAGGGGGCAGGTGGTTTTTCCTGAAATCACAGTCGTTTTTCGTCTATAAACATTGGTGCTGGGCGTGAGGCCAGGATGAGCGAAGAGCGGGGAGGTGGCGCGAGGAGGGAGGCCCGCCGCGCCGTGCCCCAGGTTTCTGAGCACCCGTCGGGCAGGCGCCGGCCGGACGTGCCGCATGCCAGCGAGCCGGCTGCCTGCGCCCTTCGCACCGCTGGCCACAGAGCTCCCGGGTCCTGGGACCTACCACGGGGCCAAGTTAGCCGACGCACCGCAAAAGCCAAGGCAAGTCTATGACATGGTCAACTGGTCAAATTAAATAAAGTTCAGGCTTTCCAGTCGGTTCCTCTTTCTGCTGCTTTGCAATGTGCATTGCTGCAGCACCTCGCTGCCTCCTCGTCTTGCCTTGAGCAACGCCATGAAGATCTGTCACACGCACGTTTCCTCATCCCCTCCCCAAGGAGGAGATCGCGTAGGACTGCGCCTTGTTTTGTAAGGCCTGTGGGGTTTCTCTGCCTTTTTGTACGTGTGCATGTCGCTCAGCTTTTATGTGGAGGAACACATAAGCAAAGCGAAAGGCGCTGGGCTGGCAGCTGAAGGTAGAAGAGTGCTGGGTGGCCATAGGTGCAGTGTAGAGCCAGATGTTCCCCTGGCAAACACCCTTCTGCTAACCGCTTTGCACAGTGTTTCTGCTTCCAGGCAGCAGATTATTGTGACCCTGCTTCAGAGGACACAGAAAACTTTCTCCAACCCAAATGCTCAAGGCCGTTGCAAAGCCCCTCCAGCCCGTGTGACATCCCTTGGGGAGGGAGAGCAGCTGCCGGCACCTTTTGCTCAGAGCCACTTGGGGCACTGCCGCTGCTGAACCTCGGGTCCCATTTGATGCAATGCACCTTTTGGCAGGCAACACTTGCAAAATATCTGTTAGTCAACCTACAGTCACAGTGCAACTTGTCAGAGGAGGACACGGAGCGAGACGTGCTGTGAGCCTGCTGCGACTATCGCCGCGTCTGGCAAGGCGACAGATGGCTCCCACACATTTGCTCCTGACGATGCTTCTCTGGCGGCTGGATCCTCCCGCGCAGAGCCGTGCTCTTGGGGATTTGCGTTGCTCGTGCAAATTAACTTGGCTGTGTGATACTCGTGTTATTTTCTGTACTGATGTGCAAAGCAACCAGAGGGCCTCGTCAGGACCTGTACTAGGGAAATGTCTGGGAAGAAGCCAGCCTTCCCCAAAAACCCCACAGCCGAGACCTGGTGCCTGCGACGCCCAGGTCCCGCACCCACAGCAAGCCCCCCAGCCCACTCCTGTACAGCCAGTCACGGGCTCTGGACCTAATTTTAGACGCGATGAAGCAAGTGAACCCATGTCCTGTTCTCTGTCCTGTGGCCCTGCTCCCCTGCAGGACGCAGGCGTGCACCTAACGAGAGGTGCCCGAGCGTCACCCCTGAAAGCACCGGTGGAGCTCAGGCCCATCCCGTTACGCACATGAAGCTCCGTCCGTGTCTTTACGGTGGGTGCATTGCTGCTTCATATGCATCTTTGCCATTCGTCTTGGTCTGCAACACCCTATTTCCATTCTGGGATTTTCCCTGGTAAGCCTGGAATGGGAATAAGGGGGACGCCTGAACCCTCATTTCTCATCAGATCTATTCTTAAGTATCTCCTTGAAGTTGTCAAATATGTGAAAAAGCTATAAATTTGCCAGGCAAAACTGCAGAATATTGCTAACTGTTAACATTCAATAGTTAAATCACTGAGCCCTGAACAGTGTGTTATTTGATGGATTCCCCCAGAAGGCGAAGAGGTGGAGTAGCAGCGGAGTTTGAACGCACGCAGCAAAGACACAAATCAACAGCAATTAGGGAGGTTAAGAGAAGGGAAAAAAGTCCCAGACAAATCCCCTTTCATGTGTCCAGCCTGTTTACGTTCTGCGCTAGACTGATGCTGATCTGACTCGCTGCTGGCATTAATGAAGTCCGCATGTCTGGGTGAGCAATTTAATTTATCTCAGCAAGCCAAAGCTCGTTACAGCAGTCCATGAGCGCTGTCAGATGGAAGCAGCATCCTTCAGCCAGTGCCAGGCCTGGAGCAAGAAGGCCCCGGCTGACACGGCTGCTGCTGGCAAGGGCGCAGTCAGAGCACGTCCACAGGACACGACCCTCCGTCACAGCCGTGGCCTCGGCGTGCCCGGGGGCTCTGCAGCCTCTGCAGCACTGCACTAGAGGGGAGCAGCCCCTCTTCGGCCTCTCCCTGAGGAGACCCCTCCTGCGGACCCATTGCGTCCGGCTCTCGTTGCGCCAGCTGCAGAGACGGGCAGGGGTCGGAGGGACGCCGCCGGCCCAGAGCGCCCTTTGGCACGCCGCGGGGGCCTGCAGCACCGTGGGGCAGCCGAGCAGGACCCCCGCCTGCTCGCTCGGAGTCTTGCGTCAAAGCAAAGCGCCTGCCGCGCTCTGCAGCCTGCGGCCACGAGAGGGTTGGCAGAGCGGGGCGAAGCGGCAGCTCCTGCCCCGGGCCGCCTGCCAAGGCTCCGCGCTCCGGGTTTTTCTTGCCCCTGGCCCCCGCCCCGGGCCACCTCCCGCGGCCGCGCCCCGCTCCGGGTTTTCCCCAACCCGGACCCCCGCCCCGCTCCGCCCCCCGCGGCCGCGCCCCGCTCCGGGTTTTCGCCGCCCCCGGCCCCCGCCCCGCTCCGCCTCCCGCGGCCGCGCCCCGCTCCGGGTTTTCGCCGCCCCCGGCCCCCGCCCCGCTCCGCCTCCCGCGGCCGCGCCCCGCTCCGGGTTTTCGCCGCCCGCCGCCGCCGCTCCTGCTCCGCGCCGCCATGTCCGCCCCGCCGGCCCCCGCCGAGCCGGCCCCGGCCTCGGCCCCCGCCGTGGCCCCCGCCGAGCCGGCCCCGGTCCCGGCCCCCGCCCCCGAGCCGCCGGCGGGCGGCGGGGACGCGGCGGCGGCCGAGCACCGCGCGCTGGTGCTAACGGGCTTCGGCGGCTACGAGAAGGTGAAGGTGCAGGCGCGGCGCGGCGGCGACCCGCGGCCCGGCGAGGTCTCGGTGCGCGTCCGCGCCTGCGGCCTCAACTTCGCCGACCTGCTGGCGCGGCAGGGGCTGTACGAGCGGCAGCCGCCGCCGCCCTACTGCCCCGGTATGGAGTGCGCCGGCACCGTGCGCGCCCTGGGCGACGGCGTCCGCGGCCGGCAGGTGAGGGGCGGCCCGGGGGTCGGCGGGGCCCGGGCGGGGGGCCGCGCCCTGCCTTGCCCTGCCCTGCCCCGCCCCGGCGGCGGGAGCGGAGCCCTCGGCCCTGCGCGTCCCTGCGGGGCCGGCGGGGCGGGGCGGGGGGGGGGCGGCCCGGCGGGGCGGTGGAGCCGGGAGCGGGGCGGGGGGGCCGCTGCAGCCCGCTCGCCATAGAGCAGCCCGGCCGGGGCGCGGCCCGGTTCCCAGCCGGTCGGTCCCGCGCGGGACGTACCGGGCGGCTCGGCCGCGCTGGTCGCGGTGGTTTAGGACGCTCCTTGGGGGCGCAGCTCCCGAACGGTCTCCCGAAAACCCTGGTTCGTTAGGGACGGTCCCTCCCCTCGAGGAAATGCCTTGGCCCGTCCAGGGGTGACTGCCGAGCCCACGTGGCCGCGAGCCCTCCTGGCCCTGCCTCCGCCCGCCCGGTGCTCGCTGCGCGGGAGATGTCCCCCGCCTGGAGGGCCAGAGTGGGTTTCAGGGCCGTCTCGGCCTTCCCGCTTGAGGCTTTGCTCACGAAGGTTTGCTTGCAGTTGCACGTGCTTTTTCCAGGATAGATCCTGTTGATTTAAGTATTGCCCCAAGGCTCTTGCCTGTTGGCAGAGTGATCCTTGCAGGGGCAGCAGAAGTATTTCAGGTCCTTCAGACTCCTGCTCCCAGCTTGGACCAGGGCCGGGCACAGCCCCCTGCCTCTGCCTTGCTGGGATCCTGTCTGGGGATGGGGAAGCTGGGCAGCATGTCGGGCGTAAGCCTGAGCTGCAGGAGCCTGCAGTCCCTCTGGAGCATCTGGCACGTGACCAGATCCGTAGCGAAGTGCCATGCTGTGCTTTGCCTGATTAGTGGTGCGCAGGCTGCAGGCGCCCGTCCAAGCCCAGGAGCGGCGCAGGCACTGGGGACCTGCGCGCTGGGTATGCCGCGCATGTGGCTGGTGCTGGTGTGCAGAGGGCAAGGGTGTGGTGACTCTTCTGCTAGCCCAGAGCTCGTTTCAGACGAGCCTGTGGTTTTTCTGGTTTTAGGTTGGTGATAGGGTGATGGTACTGGCTAGATCAGGACTCTGGCAAGAAGTCGTGAATGTGCCGGCCAATCAGACCTGGTTGATGCCTGAGGGAATGAGCTTCGAGGAAGGAGCTGCTTTTCCTGTCAACTACATTACTGCCTACATGATCCTCTTTGACTTTGGAAACCTGAGACCCAACCAGAGTGTCCTCATCCACATGGCTGCAGGTAAATAGTTGTTGCCAGCCCATGCCATGACTCTTGGCCTCAATACACAGCTTCTTAATGGGGGGGACACAGGTCACGAGGCAATGGCAATAGTGCTGACAAAATATCATCTGCCGGAGATGCAGGTGTCACATTGACCCAGACACCGGCATATCCCCTGGAAACTAAACTACTGCACAGTCAGACTGGTCTTGCTGCCTCCGAAGCCCTGGCGGGGGTGTTAAGGGGCTAAACCCCTTTTGCAGAAGCCTGACTTATTCTTCCCTGGCCTGATTTGCAAGTTTTGGTCTGCCTCAGACAAAGCCTTTATTCCATGCCCTACTGGAGTTGCAGGATTGGTACAAGCAGGGATAATTTACGTGTCCAGAGGCTTTTCAGCTGCTCTGATTCCCTCTTTGCTTCTAAGTCCTTCTCTCTGCTTATTTTCAGGTGGTGTGGGAACTGCTGCTGTTCAGCTGTGCAAGACAGTAGAAAACGTCACCATCTTTGGCACAGCATCTGCCTCCAAACATGATGCACTCAGGGAGAGTGGCGTTGCTCACCCGATTGACTACAGAACGATAGATTATGTAGAAGAGGTCCGGAAAATCTCTCCCAAAGGTACTGTGTGGTGGAGGATTTCTACAACTGTCTTGCATTTCTTTCAAGTACAAAGAAACTTCTAGCTATTTTCAATTCCCTCTAGGTGTTGACATTGTCATGGACCCCCTGGGAGGATCTGATACATCCAAAGCATTTCACCTCTTGAAGCCAATGGGCAAACTCATAACTTATGGTGAGTGTGAGAGCTGTCTGCTGAGCAGTGTGTCCAAAGCCTGGGCTCCCGTTTGTGAGGGACCATGTGATAGCAGGGTGGGTGTGATCTGCATGGGAATGCTCTGCATTGCTCTGGGCTTGGTCACAAGGCCATGAGGGAGCATCACAGTTGTTTGCTGCTGTCTTAGTTAGAGTTCAGTTATTTCATCAGGGTTTTTAAGATGCCCCACTTGGGTGGGGCACTGAAGGGAGGGAGACTTGTGGCTTGTCCTGAGAGCTCTGGTCGTAGACTGCAGTGCTCTGCCCTCCCATGAGCAGATCGCTCATCGAGTGTGAATAAGTGCCTGCAGGGGAAGCTGGAATGTCCTCATGGAGGAACACTGGCACAGCTGCTTTGTCTGGGCTAACTTAATGTACACCACTAATAGAAACTGGCTTTTTTATTAAGGGATGTGTGGGTGATGAGGTTTGAAGTTACTGAATACTTATCTCTCCATTCCCCAGCCCTGAAACACTGTGATTTTGTCCCTGTAGACAAAGCACTCACACAGCCCCCAGTGGGATTCCAGACGTTTGCATCAGAGTGCTGCCTCTGTTGTTCCAGCAGTTAACTGTTGCAGCATGCAGCTTCCCTTGGGAAGCTTGGCTATGGCAGAAGGGAGTTCTGTCCTGCCAGTGTGGCTGAATGGGGCACGTAACCCTCTCTTGCCTCTGCCAGTGCTTCAATCTGGCTGTACTGCTGCCACCCTCCTAAGGGAGGAGGAGTTGTTCTTTATTTCTGCAGTACATGGGTGCTGATACTCCACAGTCTGCATACCTTGTGACCAGAACAGGTCCATGCTTTCACTGATGGTTGATTGGGCAGATCCTGATATGGTCCAGTTCTCACAGCTGCTCTCCATCACTGTGTCCTCTGTGAGCAGCTGTTACTGTGGGTATTATCTGACCTGTTATATGGGATGCCTGCTGCCTTTCATGTTGTGTTGACTCCAACTCATCTGTGGCTTGTCTTTTTTTTAGGAGTATCAAACCTAATCACTGGGCAGAAGAAGAACCTCATGGCTATGGCTAAAACCTGGTGGAACCAGTTCAGCATCAATGCCTTGCAGCTCCTACACCATAACAAGGCTGTGTGTGGCTACGACCTTGGAAACATGGATGAAGAGTATGAGCTTCTTGGAGGTGTTATAACCAAGCTGATTAATCTGTACAGCCAAGGCAAGATCAAGCCCAAGATAGACTCTGTATGGCCCTTTGAACAGGTGAGTCTGAGCTAATGTACAGGCTGCCAGCACCCGGAAAGTACTGTGTTTTCTGCACAGTAAGCTCTGGCTCGAGGTGAGCACCTTGTTCGTGGGGGCTAAACTGTTGTAAGTTGCTAACAGCCAGCTGTTCTCAGCCATTCAGCACCCTCCTCCCTTTTAAGATATTAAGGGGAAGGAAGGTGGCCACAGTCTTCTGCTCCAATGCACAGAGCTGGACAATGCCAGACAGCGTCCCTGTGGAATAGAGCAGGTGCTCAGCTGTGTTCTGTGGGCAGCAGCAGCCCATGAAGCGATAGGGTTATACATCAGACTGGAGACTGCCCTGAGTCTGCACGCTGTAATTATGCGGACACCTGGGAAGGTTGCTGCTGCCCTTTCATGGATGGAAGGGAGCCCAGGCAGTGAAGCAGAATGAGGATGCTGAAAGGGAAGCTGCAGCTTTTTCAGCAGCTCTGGTGTGCTCGATGCTACTGCATCGCTGTGTCTGAATAGAGTCAGTTGCTTCTCTTAATCTTTTGCTGAGGCAGGGGCTATTGCAGGGGAGCAAAGGGCTCGGTAATGATCTGTTGGTGTTACTGATCTGCAACTGAGTCTGAGGCAAATGCTTAAGGAAAACTGTGTTGATTCCAAGCCTGGCCCAGGTGCTGTTTTGCTTAAAAATCTGTAAATGTTTTGTCCTAGAATTGTGTAGGTGGTAGGAGTGTTGTCCTTCTGGCTGTTGGCTGTGTCTCTGCAGTGTTTCCCTCTGTGTGTCACTAGAGCTTCCTTTCCACGCCTCTGCTGTCTTCCACAGCTTGCACAGTAGAGCATCCTTTCTGTGGTGTGCATGAATTCTTGAGGAGTTTCCTGTCGGCAGTCTCGGGTAGCTGCCCAGCTCTGTCCAAAATGCATCTGCACAGATGTGCTCAGATGTCTGGCACTTGCTTGGACTGCTGGGAAAGCCGCCTCATGGATCCCCTCGGACTAGTGTGGGTGGACCAAGGGAGCCCAGGAAGGGTATGACTGCACTGCATGGTGGATGTGGGTCTCATGGGATTCCTGTTGTTTCTAGGTGGCAGATGCCATGAGGCAGATGCAAGAGAAGAAGAATGTTGGGAAGGTCATCCTAGTTCCTGAAGTACCGAAGGAAGAATCTAAGAAAGAAGAGAACTAACGAGGAGAGAGATGTGTGCAGATTGTGAATTCATGGTTTAACTCCCTGATCTCTTTGGGACCTGGAAATGGACAGATCAATAGCTTTCATCTTCATCAATACAGGAGCATCGTGGTTAAAGTTCAGATGAGGTTTGCATGCTCTTGTCATGGCTGGCCCTTTGCCAGATATGCCTCTTGCCCTAGCTTTATGTTTTGAAGCCTGTTTATTTCACACAGTTTTCTAATCATTTGTTTCTCTACTGAAATTCCAAACTAATCTTATTTTCCTCTGGCAGTGCAACTGAAGCTTCCAGGCAGCTAGTAATTAGCAACTGCCTAGCCTATCACTGTAAAATGAAAGTGTAAAATATTATAGCAGCTGCTGAGTATTTTCACAGAAACTGAGCCCACATAGTACCACTCGCCCTGTCACCTTTGAGAAGCATGTTCAGCAAAAGAATGGGCCAAACTGTGGAAGCTTCTTAAGTAGCCAGAGGAGAAGTGTGGCTGGCCTAGTATTATTCTAGCACTGGCTGCTCTGCAATTTACACTTATTACACTCTTTCTCCTATGCTTTCACAGGCCTCTAATACCAGTGCGATAGTAACAGGTCATCTCGTCCTTGCCTTGTAAATAATCAGCTTGGCATTTTGGAGTCTGTAGCATATTGCACTCTTAATTTGCAGTCACTTCCCTGTGCAGTCAGCAAATGACCTGAGAGGCTGGTCTGGTTTGTGTCTAAATACTGAAGAAAAATTTCAGTTAGGTACCGTGATCTTGTCCGTTTTCTGATCCCAAACTGTAAAGTGAGGCCAAACTGTGTCTGATTTTAGAGACCATAAGGACTCAACTGTGTCTCAGAAATGACTGGAACAATTGATGTTGGCTCTGTGCTTTATTAATGTTGGACTCCAAGCTGATATTATTAAGGCTAAACTTCACCCTCATGTTTGTATTTCCAAGGACTGCAGTGTGAAATCAGATGTCAGCAAGACGGGGATGAGCATCTGTTAATGCTTGCTTTGTGCCGTGCCATGCCCTGGGCATTGGGGAGAAGATGATGTGGTTTGGGAGGTAACTGGCAAGAACCAATCCTGTAAACCTGCTTTGCAGGGAATCCTGGGCTAGCTCAGGATTCCATGACAGTCATTCAGTGAAGCTGTCATTGAGTTACAAGTACAGATGGCAAACTGTCTAGCTCTGTGTCAAGCATCTTGGCCTGGGCATCTTGAGTAGTTTCAATTGCGCTTTCCGTTCTCTTCTAGCTATCTCTTTAGCCACTCAAACCAGCTCATGTGTTGTGGTTTGGTGCTGCAGTAGGGCTTGCCTCTTCTTCCCCTTGAAACTGCCAGTCTTGGGACTCTTAGGCTCTCTTACAGCACCAAGGCTTTAGGAACTGCCTGGGGTGCTCCTCCCAGACTAGAACTCTATTTCTCTTCTCTTTCTTCCATGCACTTGGAAATGTAACTGTGCAGAGGCCCAAACCTAATTCTGTGAGCACTTAATGTCCTGGGTGGTGCCCTTCCTTCCTGTTGTACTCTGTTTTCAGCCCTGGGTGACTGTGTTGCTCTCTGTGCTTGCTTTAGCAGTTTGAGACTTTGTCATGGATTGCAGGTACTGCAGGGTTTTAGGCTTCATTTTGGATTTGAAAAGGTAAACATGAGGGTACCAAGAAGAGCTGCCCATCAATGAAGAGCTCGGGCTCCAAGAGCAAATGCTTGCTACTAGGAGTGCTGCTCAACCAAACTCTAGGAAGGAAGGGCCTGCTTGGCTAGGGCCCTGTATGTGAAGCCCTGCACTGCTCAAGAACGCAGTGAAACAGTGCCATGAGGGTTTTTCTCTGTGAGTAGCAAGATAATGTGGCTTCTTCCTCTGTCAGCTGTATCCTCCACAGGAGGAATAAATGGTGCTTCTCCCATCTATCAGTGCAGCTTGTATTTCAGGTGCTGGGGTTCAGTCCCTAGTTTTGCTACCTATTAGAAATGCATAGACATAGACTCCAGAGGACTTGCTCTGGTTAACTTTTAAATATTAAAACAGCCCCATCACCTAGGACCTCAGAGAAGGGCTGGTGTGCAGTCACAGATCCGTATCTTTCCATTTCTTGCACTTGATATGTGAACTTCATAGACACAGGCTAATGAAATTCACAGCACAACCTTTTCTGAATCCAAAATCTTGCTGCTTCTGCTCTCAACCTGCCTCTATCCTGCTAATTTAGATGAAATCAAACAGTGTCTAATGCTGCTTTACCATGTCTGACAACAGAACGACTGTCTAAATTGATGAGATGAAAAGTCTGGACCTGTTCCTCTGTGAAACCTGACTTCAACTTGATGAAAACGCAACGTGTTCAAATGGCACACAGCACTGCAATCTTCAGATTCTGCAGATTTATAAAGGGGGAACTATCCAATTGTGTTTTACAGTAACATCTTTTTCTGCTTTACTCTCAAAGTGCATGCCCAGTGCCTTACTTGGATGGCCTTAGATTAGGCAGCATAGCAAGGCTTTACAGTCTAGTCCATCTTGATACAGTGTGAAGGAAGAAAGCAGGAATCTTGAAGCTTCTTGTAGGACACCTCTGACATGTGCTGCCTTGTGATACACCACAGAAAACAGTATCTCAGTGCCTTCTCTACATGCTTGTAAGGACTAGGAAGTCACCGGAGCCTTTCCCATTCAGGCCTTTCAAAGTACTCCCAAAAACCTCTTGTGATTCTTGCTAGCTCTGTTTTGTGAACACTGGTGATATAGTTTGACTTTCCTTGAATGTGGCACCCTCTTTACACGTACTACAGACTTTCCAGGGCCATCCTGGATCTTCTGTGCTCCTGAATCCAGAAGAGTTGTATTGTAAAGCAGTTGTCTCCCCCATAATGACTGTTTGGCTCAGAATCTGTCCTCAAGTGAGGCATTACCTGTTGCCTGTACCTTGGCTCTCTGGAAACAGTCAGGGCTCCCAGCTCTCCTAGGGTAGTTGCTAGTATATTTTCTATCTACAGATTCCTAAAGTACTTTTCAGGCTATGAGTTATGAGTAATTACTATGGTCTTCAGTTACTGACTTTGACTGTTTTTTGTCCCTCAGTAGCAACAATGTTTTCTACAGAAAGACTAAGATTAAAACCTTGTTCTTCACTGCCTCACTAATGAATGCTCTAGGTTTTTTCTTATAGTAGTCTTTTTTATGGACAAACATTTTTATGGGCCAATAAGTATGAAAGCTATGTCAAACAACTTTAAGTGTCTTAACTCATTAAAATTAACCAGCAGGTTGCATACCAAGGACCAAAGCAAAAAACCTAGGATAAAAAAAAATCATTCCATTCCAGATGTTGCTTAACTGTTTAGGGCAAACTCGTACGATCAGGGAAACAGGAGATTCCTGTGCTTAAGTTGTGCATGCCATTCCAGATATCAGAAGTGCAGTTTAATGTTTATTTTACTGATTGTCTGACCCCACAGGCTGTGCCATGAGGAGAGGAGGCCAGGTGAAGAGCATGAGTAATGAGTTCTTGAGCACAGAAGCAAAGGCTTCCTTTGCCCTGCCCTCTGCCTCTTGCGCTGCTGTGTAGGCACTGCATTGGGTGTATGTGCTTAAGTTACTAAGCACAGGGGTAACTGTTCAAATGCCACTCCAGTGTCATTACTGTAGTCACCTTTTCAGACTGACGGTTTTGGCAATTCTGGACTTGGACAAAATGCAACTCTTTTGCTATCACCAGGCAGCCTTAGTCAAGTTTTTTGACTCTAATTTCTCTCAAGCTCATTTGTGTTGCATGCTAACTGTAGAAGAGAAAAGGAAGCAGTCTCAGCTTGCACAGAGGAGCACAACCCCTACTAAGATCTGTAGCATTAGTGAAGATTGAAGATACTTGGGGGGGGCAGGAGTTTAGCTGTATATTTCATTTCAGAACATCTGTGTTATATGAAAATTGAGTGACCAGTGACAAGTAAGAAGTGTTGTGGGCATCAGGCTTTAATCAGTGCAGGATCCTGGCCCGCTTACAGCTGCTATCATAGGTTTAAAACCACTGTTGTTGCCAAATTAAGTCTCTGGTGTTCTAAGCCCTGGTGATGCCAAAGTGTGACTGGCAAGTAGTATGTGAGCATGATGTGAAATGCATTAGACTCTGAGCCTCTTACAACATATGGTCTGGTCTGTACCATCTGAGTCATGTTGATTTGCAGATCTGTGATATGAGTGACACTCATCCTTACAGACACTTGGAAAATCTTTGTTTAAAAAATATTATTCTGCTTTGTGCGTGTAACCAAGTTGGACAGAAAGCAAGTGTGCCAATGCTGTTTACATGACTATAATGTGTAATGCTCCTCTGTCTAATGTTACCATATGCCTTATGTGTTTCAAATGTTAATTAAAAGCATAACAAAACCCTCGGTGGCATGCTGCTCAATCTCCTGCTAGAGCAGAACCCTCTGCACCCAGCTCAGCCTCTAGGGCACTTCTGTTGCTTCTGCAGGCAGGCAGTGAGTAGACACATTCAGTTTATCGATTTTTTTAACAGTTCTCCCAGGGTGAGAGGATGCCTCTGCTCTCAAGGACAAATGTTAATTGTTGCCTTGAGTGTTGCATCCATCTTGTAACACTGTTCTGGAGGGCAGCTATAGCCATTTTTGTTTGCAAAGCCCATTGCTGGCCTCTGCACTTTAATTTGTGGGTGTCTCTGAGGCCAGACTAGACTGAAATAGGTGCCTGGGGTGACCATAAGACAAGGGATGAGCAACCACTACTAAAAATGGGGGAATAAAGCTTGTTTATTTGCATTTCTTCATGTCGAGACAGTCCATGTCTGTATATTCTTGTGGGAGGCAGCTGTCCTAGGAGCTGAAACCTGTTAATGTTCCCTCCAAGAGAACATAAGGCTTCCTGCTGGCCCCAGAGCAGGTGCTGGGGAGGGGCTGTGGTTTGGGGCTGTCTGCTTGAGGAATGAAATGTCTAAGTTAGCAGCTGAAATTAATGACAGCTCAGCTTTGCCACAGGCTCGGGTGGTGGCTGGGCTGGAACATGCCTGTATTAGCCAAAGGAGGAGCAGAATTGCAGAAGGTGGGGCTGGGCTGCAAGCAGGCTCCTGCCTGGATTTGAGTTATTGGCTCCCTGTTGAAAGCCACATGAGGCTCAGCCTGGCTCCGGTGTTGAAACCAGCTCCTGCTTAACTGGCTAGTGAAAACGTGGATCTAGTAGGAGCTGGAGTTTCAGTGAAGCTCAGATTCAAGGTGGGGCTCGGGGGGTTGAAGGAGCTGCCGTCACTAATGAACAGATTTCTGGCTACCTGGGGGGATGCAAGGAACTCTGGACAAACAACTGTTTTTGCCTGAGCTGTCAGCTTTGAGCTGTAGTTATGGCAGCTGGGAAAGAAGGGAAAGCAAAGGAAGGGGATGTGACTGCTCAGACAGGGAGTCTTAGGCGATGCCCAATTTCTTCAGGACTGTGCAAACCTCATGGAGATACTGGGCATCTGGATAGCCGTTCCTGTGGGGACAGAGAGAGAAGCAGTATAAATGCTGGTGATGGTGCCAAAACCATTGGCGGGGGGGCGGGAGGACAGTTTACTTTTGCCCTATCCTTGTAATAGGGGTGAGAATGGAAGTCCTGTTCCCTGGACAAGCAGCAGCTAGCTGCTGCTGTTTGCACTGCCACAGCTGGCACCTGGAGCTGAGTGCAGGGAGATGTCATGAGAGAAGTCAGGAAAAAGAGCTGCAAGTGATCAGGGCCCAGAATTCGTGCTCCATGGGGGCCTTAGGAGCGTAGGATGGGTAAGGGCTTTAGCTTCAGCTGGAGCGTGCCAGTGCTGATCTGCCACATCACAGCTGCCCTGCGAGATGGAGCAAAGAAGGTACCAACTCTGCCCTTGTGAGAACCTGGAAGAGCCCCAGGTCCTGGGATTTGTTAAGCTGAGGTGCATGGTTCTGCCCCTGTCATTGCTAAGGAATACCTGAAGGCTTTGATTTAGCTGAGCCATACCTGGCCTTGCCTCCATCCCAGGAGGTTTTGTGTGGGATATGGCCCCATGTCACTCTTCCCTCTCCATTGAAGGACTTGATCTGGAAGGTTAGCCCATGCTCAAATGCTTTCTTCAGCAGCACTGCTGTCTTCTGCCCTTCCCTGTTGTCAGGCAGGTAGGCATGGAAAGTTCCCCCTCTGTAAGGGTGTCCTGGGCAGGGGTCGCCAACCTTGTAATGAGAAGAAAACACTTTAAACAACAACCTGAGTGTGGCCCCCTCAGATCCAGCTTCTGAGATTCTGTCCAGCTCAAAAATATCCAGAAGTAAGTTTGTGGCCCTGTAGGCTGATACTCCCTTAAATTAAAGCTGGAGTTCATACACTCTTCAAAAGCAGCAAGCTTCTCCCAAACCCTGTGTAGAAATTTTGCCTTCCACAATGCAATACCTCTCCCACTTTGTATATGATGACTGGACCTATAGCTGTACCCCCCCCCCCGGCCCCACACTCCCCAAACCCATTACATTGCCTGCAGCAGGATGGGGAAGGCCCTTGTGGCTGGGTACCTACCCCTTGCACACCATCAGGGATGTTGTAAACAACCTGAAGTGTTAGGTCTCGATAGTAACCAGGCAGACTCTGCGACAGGGAGGAGAGCCTGAATGTCCCCGAGAGCTTGCAGCCTGGGGCAACAGAGGTGGAGCGGCAGCAAGCCGGCTGGGTACTGTCTGCTGCAAAACATGTCCTGCACAAGGCATGGCCACAGGGTGCCTGACATGTCACACACGAGTCCTGGCAGGCATCACACCGATTCAGAGGGGTCTTGCAGGTTTCCTGTCCAGGGCTGGGACCTCTGGTCTGCAGTGATGAGAGGTCAGGCTCCTCCTCCGCATTGGTCCTGCCAAGGGGGAGTAGGGCCCTTTCCTGGCCTCTGGGCTCTGCTGCAGGTGACTGCTCTGCTGTAGCCTGGTGCAGCTCAGGGGTGGAAGTCCTGTAGAGCCAGGTGGGCAAGGAGTGAGGAGCACCATCTGCTGCAGGAACTGGTGACCGCAGATGTCCCCTCTCTTCCTTGCGGCCTCCTCTGCTCTTGTGTCTTGCAAACTGGAATCTGTCTGGCAAAACCTGCTTTAGCCGTGCAATGTCAGGTTCCCCTGTAGACAGCTTTGTCTTCAGCAGTTCTTGGGACTCCCTCAGGCCAGCAGGACTTTGGTTATCCACTCCAGTAGGGCTGAGACGGCTGCTTCCTCCCTGCACAGCCCCAGGATCTGCATAGTCATTGGTCTCCTCCTGTCCCAATGCTTGCTGGAACTGCCAAGGGCTGGGAGCTTTCATTTCCTCAGGCCCTTGCAGCTGGAAAGCCCTGAGCTCAACTGAGTGGGCTGCTTTATCATTAATGTCCAGGTGCTGCAGGCCCATATGTAGGGACTCCAGGCTTTCAGGAAGGGCTGCACCCAGCATGGCATCCTGGCTTCTGCTTGGCTGGATGGCACTTGGCGGCTCTGCACTCAGAGCTCTTGCTGGTCCTGGAGACACGGAGGAAGCCTTCAGGGCACACAGTCTCCTGGAAGAAAACACCTGGAAGGCCTCAGTCACTCCTGATAGCATCTCCTTGGGGCAGGCAAGATATAGCTTGTATTTGTCTTTGCTTAGTCCAACCTTGAGGGAACTTCCTTGCAAGAGGCTGCACAGTTCACTCAGGGCATTGTCATCTGGCCCATCTATAGCAAGCTCTGAGTAACTCATACTTTGACACACGAGGTCAGGACACTTTTGCACAAGCTTTTCCACCTTCCATTTAGCCTTGCAAAGCTTGTTCCTGTCCTCTGCCTGCAATGTCAGCACAGTGCAGTCCCCAGCACGATGCTCTGAGATCTGCACACCTCCATCCCTGCACAGTTCATCAATAGCAGAGCAGCAAACGTTTTTCAGGTAAGACCACTGCAGAGAGTCCAGACTCATGTCTTCACTCACCCTACTGCCTCCACTGATGGCCCTGGCAGTGTCTTGAGGCTTGTTGCTTTCCTTTGACTTTGGCAGGGAGAAGCTATTGGAGCGTCGCAGCGAGGTCTTAGATTCAGAGGGTTTAGCATCCAAAGTGGAAGAGGTCCTTGTTGTGTCAAAGAGATTCAGGGACTGAAAGGTACCAGACAGGCTAGTGAGGGGTCGGTGCTTGATGAGAGTTGAGCCTTTAGAGTCTCCAGAATGCTGCAAAATACTGTTTTCGTTGCTCTCAAAGGGAGACAGGGTCTTGGGTCTTGTAAGCACAGCCCCTCCTTTCACACGGGCCCATTCTTTGGGGTCCTTCTGCTGAGACCCTCCTGCTGACCCGGAGCCCACATTTGTTGCAGTGACACAAGGCTGCACCTGCTGGTTCAGTGCTGTTGGGTCACTTGGACTGAGGGCATCTGTCTCTGATAAGTGCTTTCCAGAAAGCTGTGCTTGTCCCACCAGTGGAGAGTCCTGATTCAGCAAAATCCCTGGGCTGGCCTGAGACCTGCTAGCTTTCGGAGTGCTGAAGTTGGCAGCGAGCTTGGGCTCGCCTTTCAGCTCCAACCTTCCTGGGCTCAGCCTTGAGGGTGAGGCATCCATGGGGCTTTTGGGCTTGTGCAGTGCAGCCTCTGTGGTGTGGGAGGTCACCGGGTGTGACGGCAAGGAGCTGCTGAGCTTGCTGACTGTGTGCGCAGCCTTTCTTCTGGTGCTGAAATCTCGAAGATACTGCCTGGCCTGGGAAACATCAACCAGGTTTCCAATAAGATAAAGCTGCCTCTCATCCTCATGGCAGAGCAGCTGGGGATACAGTTTCTGCAGCTCACGTGACAGAGGAGTCCTCTGTGTCTGGTTATCCGCATCCAATCCTCTCTTGTCAATCTTCTCCTTGCGCAGGCTCACTTCCAACTGCTGGTAGAGCTGCTGCAGGGCCAGGCGGGCCTGTCCCAAGGCATCCATGTCCCCAGACACACCTGCAGACGGTTGGAGGTACAGTATGACAATGCCATCGCTGCTAACGTCCACCACATCCACATGATGCTGGTGTAGCACACGATGGTACTCGTGAGCACAGAACCTCTGCATGTACAAGTAAATATCTGAGTCCATCACTAGGGAAAAGTCCTCCAGCTGCTCCATGGCTTCCCCATCCACTGGAACCCGATGTGATGGGACCTCAGCTGCCTTTTCACACGCCTGGTCCCAGTGTGCCAGTTTCACTGTCTTTGGTGCTGATTCAACAGAGACGGGCACTTGCTGCTGATCATGGATCTTGGTGCCTTGGGCCTCATGGCTGGATCCTGGCAGGAGAATCTCTCCAACTGGTTGGCTCTTGATGTTCAGGCTGCACAGCAGATCTCTGCTGAAGGCCTGCAGCTCAGTGAATGGTCCCTTGACTATGCAGTGTGTGTCCTTGGAGTCAAAGTTGATCTGCACACTGCTGTAGCCTTTATGCAAGGTCCTCAGAAGGGTTTTGCCAGCAGGAAGCTTCCCATAGTCGACTATCATGTAAACATGTATGAAGATCTGCAGAAACAGGGCAAGGGGGTGAAAAAGCAAGGACCAACAACAATCCGCCTCCAAGGTGCAGGGGAGGTAAATGCACCTGGCACTTGCCACAGTCCCTGCATTATTATGACAGAAGAGATGACACAACCTGCCACCCCCATCTCCCAGCATCTGGCTTTTCAGATTAGGTGGGAGCATAACACAGGCAGGACAGAAAGCTCCAGCCAGCTCAAGCAGATTTTGGACCTTCTACCCAAACTGCACAGAGATGCAGCCCCACTTGCACATGCTGCGAGCTGTGCAAACAGTTCAAAACCAAGAAATTCACTATTCTGGCTCAAATACAATCCCTTCTCCATCTGACATGCAGTTGCTTTCTTGCGCTCCTCACCCTCCAGCTGTAGTCCTTCAAGCAGTCTGGCACCACAGACCTGGGGAAAGGTCTCCAATGCCAGGCTGGCTAACCGTCACACCTGTGCTTTCATCACCCAGACCTGAAGACATGAGACATGGCTACTGTCCACCCTCCTGAAACCGGAGGAAGACACAAGAACTCACCAGTGCCTCTTGGGCACCAGTGTGTCTCCTAACCTCTCCTGAGAGGGAGAGAGAGAGGAAAAATACTCACTTTGCCCATCCAGCTAATGACATGGCAGAGGCATTAACAGAATCCCCCCATGGGCCACCAGATGGGCTGGGGAAGTGTTCCCCGCCAGTCTTATTATTCTCCCTTGCTTTGACAGGCACAAATACCAGACAACCAAGTGCAAAGCCTGCTCGGCTGTCCCTGTGTTATTAGCATGAAAAAAAGATTAATTCCTCATTTGAATATGAATAAAAATGAATTTGCTTTAAATCTCATTAGGAGGGCAGGAAGGCGCACGGTGCCCCTTCCCACGTATGTGTGCCGGCGCGGGGTGGGCGGCTCGCAGCTACCTCGTCGGGGCTCAGCTCCGGGGCGTGCGCGGTCACCTCCAGGGGATAGCGCTTCCCTCCGACGGACAGCACGTGCTCCTGGGCCTCCAGCACCCGCTGGGCCACTGCACGGGGGAAAGCGGCAGGCGTCAGCGGCCAGGCCGGGCCGGGCACCGCGGCCTCGCCCGGCTCCCCGCGCCTCACCTGCAGCCTCTTCGAAGGTGACGAGGGCGCAGGCCGGGGCGCCGGGCAGCACCCGGACATCGGCGATCTCCCCGCCGCTGTGGCGGGCGCGCAGGAAGTGGATGGTGAGCTTGTCGGCCACCCGGTCGGGCGGCAGGTCGGCGGGGAGGCCGCTCACGCGCACCGTGCGGCCCGCCATGTCGCCGCGCCGCGGGAGGACGAGGCCGTGGGGAGCGGGAGGACGGAGGCCGCCGCGCCGCAGGCCCCGAGCACACGGCGCCTGGCCTGGACCCGGCCCCGAGGCGGCGGCCGGGCGCCCTCGGCACAGCGCGGCAGCCCCGGGGGCCCCGGCCGCTCCCCGGGCCCCGTCACCGCCCCGCGGCCCCGCTCGACCGCAGCCCCGGCCCTGCTCAGCCGCTACCTGCCGCCGCCCCGCTCCGCTCCCGACCCCGCCGCCGCCCGCAGAAACGAAAGCGAAACCGGCGCCGCCCGGGGCCGCCCCGACCCGCCGGCGCCGCCCCGGGGCCGCGGCCCGGCCCCGCTTGGCTCGGATCAGCTCGGCCCGGCCCGGCCCGGCTCGGTCTGGCCCGGCCCGGCGCAGCTCGGCTCACCTCACCTCACCTCAGCACAGCACAGCACAGCTCCGCTCACCTTAGCTCCGCTCAGCTCCGCTCGGCTCCGCACGGCTCCGTGTCCCGGCAGGGGCCCCACGGGCACGGCTGAGCAAGGGCCGTGGGGCCCGGCTGGCCCGACCCGGTGCCCGGGGGTCTCCCGACCCCCGCAGCTCCCCGCCGCCCCTCGCCCGCATGGGGCCGGCTCTGCCCACGCTCCCGCGGCCCCAATCCCCGGCCCCGCTCACGGGGTCCCGGCCGCCCACCTGCCCCGCGCAGCGCCCCGGCCGCCCGCCCAGCCCGCACAGCCGCCACACCGAGCTGCCCTGCAAGAGCTTTATTCCCGCACGGGGCCCAGGGGCCAGCAACCGCGGCACGGCAGCGGCCGGCGGCCGGGGTCCTCCCAGGCGGCGTTGGCGAGGGCTAGCCCACGTCTTCCCTGAACACGGCCACGGCCTGTCGCCCCTCCGGGACGTAGCTGAGGGCATCCACCTCTCCCCCGCCGCGGCTGCTCTTCTGGAAGTGAATCTCCAGGGCGTCCCTCGTGAGCTCTTCATCCAGCACATCCGGGATCCCCGAGAGAAGAACGGTCCTGGCGCAGCGGGACGGCCGGAGCTGGCAAGGGCAGAGGAGGGGAGCTGCACCAGGCCTTGCACCACGTGCGCAAAGCGTCACACAGAGAAAAAGTTCCCTTTCCTGGGGCGTTTTCTGGAGAGGGTTTGGAAACTACTCCGATTTCAGGGAGCGCAGGGCTGAGGCCACCAGCAACCTCCGGCTTGCTGCTGATGGGCCGGGGGGGTGGAAAGACCTTCGGGAGCCCCCAGCCCCTGCTGGGCTCGCTCTGAGCTGGCAGGGTGCCGTTTAGCTCCAGGGCTTGTGTCCTTACCTGCAGACTGGTGATGTCTCCGCTCACGTAGGGCGATATTTTGATCTCATATTTTGCTTTCCTGATAGGGAACTGGACACATCCTCTAGCTATTAGCTGCTCCGCCACTGCAGGAGGAGAGGAAAGCCCTGAGGTGCCCCGGCCACTGCTGAGCTCCGGCAGAGGTTAAGTTCCCGGCACAGACCCCGAGACCGGCCCCAGCTCGCTCTCCTGTGCCCGTCCCCTGACATGCATGGCCCCCAGAGCTGGCTGGATCCCCCCTTGCTGGTGGCCCGGCGCACCCCACGCACCTCCATCCTGCACGAAGCTCAGCATCACCTGGCTGGTGTCATCCAGGAACTCCAAGGTCTCCACCTCACCACCTCCATTCTTCGTCTTGCTGAAGAAGAGCTCCAGCTTGTCCAGCAGCGTCTCCTCGGGGATGCCCAGGCTGGGCAGGCCAGACACCAGGATCCGCCGGCAGCTCCGGCTCAGGCTGATCTGCAGGGGGGGCACGGGCCAGTCGGCGCGCTGGCAGGGGGTGCGTGCCAGCCAGGGCAGCGTGGGGCCATGCAGAGCCGGGCAACGCAGGCCGTACCTCCAGGGCCGAGGGCAGCAGCAGCTCCACTGGCTCTGCCCGCACCTGCACTCGGCACTTGTCCAGCTCCTCCCCGTGGCTCAGCTCCACGACGTGCTCCTTCAGCTCCATGATCCTCTGGGCCACTGCAAACCGGGGAAGCCCCGCGGTGCCGGGATCAGCGAGCAGCGGGACAGGACATGGGGCAGATAAAGCGTTGGAGAGGGGCCCAGCCGTGCCCGTGCGTGCAGGGGGCCATGGCGCTCGCGCCGGGGCCGGGGCTGGGCGAGCCGCAAGGCCAGCCCAGGAGGGATGCAGGGCAGGCCCCGCGGACCCGGGCACCTGCCGGTGGCAGCGCCGCTCTCCAGCTCTTACCCTCTGGCTTCTCGAAGGTAATGAGGGCTGAGCCACCCGGCAGCGGGTAGTGGATCAGCGGTGTCAGCGTCAGCGTGCTCACGTCCTCCTTGTCCGTCACCTGGCCCTTAAACACCATTTTCCTCTCTGGCAGGGAAGGCAGCAGCTAGGGCAGAATACACAGAGAGCGCCTGGAGGTGACCTGACCCTGCACAGGGCCTGTCCCTGCCAAGACGCCGACGAGAAACAAGCTCATGGCTCAGAAAAAACAGCTGGAGACTCTTAGCAGAGGCTCTCCTAGGATTTGGCAGTGCCCAGGGTCCCAAAGCCACCTGGCACTTTGATCCCACCTGCTCATAGGAGCTAGGCCAGTCGTCCCCCTGCCCAGCTGTGGTCACCTGCGGCCCTGCCAGCTGCCGCGCTCAGCCAGGCTGCCTCCCTTGAGAGCAGACACGAGCGGCCGTGTGCGAAGAGTCAGGTGTGTCCCCCCCACCCCCAAATTACTGTCGCCAAATCCTCCGCGAGGCCCCTCCTCTTCACTTGTTCCAGTCTCTTTTCCAGCATCTGCTTCTCCTGCCTCAGTCTGCTCCTCTCCTCCTTTGCTAAATGAATGGTCTCCTGGAAGGAAAGACACGACGAGCACTAAGGGAACCATCGGGAGGGAAGCGAGGGGGTTACCCCTGATCAGCATTACTCCTGATCGAAGCAGAGCACTGCTCTTTGATGTGTGTCCCCCACCCATACATCCCTTACTCCTGCTCCGGACCACTGCAGCCCTGCCACTGCTCCTTGCTCCTGACCACGGCCATTCCTCCCACCCACCGCAGCGCAGGCCCATTGCTCAGCACAAGCCTGTTGTGATGGTCCGTGAGACCTCCACATGGTTCAGAGCAAAGTTATCTTAGAGCAGTGAGGTGAGTGATGTGGCCGGGCCATCCCCTGCCACTTTTCCAAGCCCCAGACAAATCCTCCAACCACTGACCTGGCAGGATGCCACACAGACCCTGCTCACAGACATTTGTTGCTCAAGATGCTTATGAAAGTATTCTCCCTCTTTCCACAGCTCCCGTGTCCTCTGCTCTGCAGCTTCCTTGGCTGTTTGTAGCTCCACGCAGTCTTGCTCCAGAGCACTGCAAAGCTCCTGAGATGTACCATCAGACAGAGTGAGATGCCCTGCAGACACGAGCGGCTGTGTCCAACCCCAGCCCATACCGCTTGGTTGGGAGGGAGGCAGGCTGCCCCCCAAGTGGAGCCCCAGACTCCAGGACAGGTAACCATGGATGTACACCCCACCACCACCTCCAGCTCATACAGGAGCAGAGCAGATAGCTCACAGTCCAAGGGGGGAAAAAAAACAAAAAACAGAAATCTGTCAGAGTCCAAATGCAGAGAGCTTGCAAGGAGGTAGGATAACATGTGAAAAGCCACCACCAAGATGATGGGAATATTCTGCTTGCCACATTCACTGGGGCAGGACAGCTGCCATGGCCATATGAGGAGATAAAGTGGGAGGCTTTGGGGCTGATGCTGATAGCAAAGTGCTGGAAGAGGCTGGCTCAGGAAGCGTGGCAGCTCCAGCCTTGGAAAGGCGTGGGGGTTTGCAACCAGCGTACCTTGTAACGCTCGATCTCCTGCCGGACTCGCTCCGGGGTCATCTCCAGGAGGCTGTTCTCTGCTTCCGCAGGCACGGACAGCTGGATGAAGGACTCCTGAGGGCCGAGAGGGGTTAGCAGCCCTGCCCCAACACCCGCCGCTCCCCAGAACATCCCGTCTGCATGCCGCAGCAGCCCCCCGTCGCGCTCGGGGCTCCCTCTCAGCACTGCCATGAAGGACCCCGCACCCTGCCCTGAGAGCACCCTCATCCCACCCCACAGCCCCCAGGGGCTCGATGCCGCGTTCGCAGGCTGTGCAGCGAGCTTGGGCTACCTCCTTCAGGTCCATTCCTGCAGTGCCTGGGCCTGAGGAAGGAAAACGTTGGCATGTCAGCCTGCAGCACCGCTGGCACCCACCACCCTGGGGAGCACCCAGCTGCCCCCATGCTACTCCCCACAGCAGCCCTGCGCGCCCGCAGCTCCTGTGCTCGAGGGCAGCCCAGCGCCTCCACACAGCACCCCGCCCCCCCCCTCCCCCGGGGCTCCTGTGCTCCAGGGACAGCCCGGCATCCCAGCCCGGCGCCCCAGCCCACCCGCGGCTCCTGGCGCCCGCTGGCCCGGGACACCCCGCTGCCTCCGGGCACCCACCCGCCCGGCGCGGCCGCCTCCCGGCCCGTAGCTCCGCTCGGCCCCGTTTCGCTTTCGCTTCCGCCGCGGCTCCGCCTCCGGCCCCGCCGCCCCCGGTGCTGCTGGGACCCGCGGGCCGCGAGCGCCACCCGGGCCGGGCGCAGGGGCGCTGCCGGGGGCCGAGGCTGCTCCCGAGCTCCGCGTCCTGCAGCGCAGCACAACTTCAGCCAAACCAACCCCCTTCGGTCAGTCTCGCCTTTCCCCTCCTGCCCCCAACGCGCTCGCCTGCCTCGCACGTGCGGCTCCACCACTGCCGCTAACCAGAGATAGAACATTCACACAGGTAACAACAATTTAACAGCCCACATGCACTGCACAAGCCCCTCTCTTTCCCAGAGGACCAGAACCAGGAGGAATGAACATCTGGAATTAACCCTTCAATCTCACATCCCCCTTCTCCAAGGGGAGATTTTTAAATACTGACAGGAATAAAAGTAGCAGTAACAGTAAAACCACCATACTTCAGCACCAGAAAGGGCAAACAATTGTCTCTTGCTCCTCTGCAAAGCAGTGAAAGCCTTAGGACAGTCCCAGAGAGACATGTTCCACCCCTATTTCAGGTCATATAATGCTCCATGAAATTCTTTTAAACCTGCCTGGACTGCAATTGCTTTGCAGCTAATTGAAGGAAACACAAAGCAAGAAAGTCTTTATCACCAAGAAAAATGCCTAGCAATGTTTTTTATACAAGCAACAAAATGTTTTTTAGTAAACATTTATTGATGCAGCCTTGATACAAGTTTAGAATCGTAGCTTCTGGAAGAACCACTTATTCTTGCCAGTCTTGTATCTGAAAAAGAGGAGTATGAGCATTAGAGGACACTCTATACCAACAGGCAAAAAGGGAACAGCCCAAAACATTCACTTATCCATCCATATCCTCCCACACAGGCATAATCAGTGCTCCGATTACCCAGAAGTAGTTCACCTCATCTCTTCATCCCCATTTGACAGTTAAACCACCGGTGAAAGGCCCAGTGGCAGTTAATAGCAGCTTCCAGATTTTCTCACCAAGCCTTCACATGAAGGACACCCAAACTACAGGAGATTCCACACCAAGAAATAGTACAAAAGCATACTGCAGTTTCATATGCATTTTTATTAGGAGCACACCCATCAGAAGCTGCACTGAGAAAAAACAGCCTACGTTTACGGGCAGAGATGTTCAGTGCATATGTGCTTTAAAACATGCAGCTCCCTGCACAGAGCACTCCTGCGCTGTCAGCAGCGGAGCCCTGCTTTTTGCTGGGGTGGCACAGCTCCTTTTACTGAAGGAGTTTCCAAACTGACTGCTGAGGAGCAAAGACATTAACCACAAACACTTCTGGGCAAAGCATCAGTGCTGTCCCATTGCACTAAAGCCAGCGACAGATACCCAATGAATTCAAGGCAATAAGATGGCAAGAAATCATCTGGCACCTGAAGAGCCCCATGAGGCTGCAGCATAGGCATAGATGCCTACACAAGTGCACTGCTGTTATAAAGCACCCCAATCTCAGTGAAACGCACAGCCTTTCAGCCCACAGGGTCTAGTTTCTTGAGGGGACAGTTGTGTAAACAAGTGCAAGATGTACAAAGAACTCAGATACCCAACAAAATGTACTCAGGGAAGTTGGGACAGAGGTGTCCACCCTGGAATTCAACCAGGATCACGAGTCCTAAAGCAAGGAATGAGCACTGTTGCCACTGAAAAGACAAGCTGACAACTCACCTTTCCTCAAATTTCACCTTTGCTTCACGCCTTGCTTTGCGTTTTAGTGCAGGGTCCCTGAACACATCTTTGTTGACAACTGTTTTGTCCAGAGGGATATCAACAGAATACCTGGGGAAGAGAGTAGCAAGGTTGGAAACAATCAAGGCATCTGGTGTAAGGACAAGAACACAATGAACAACTGAAGCCTGTCAAATGCACAAACTAGTGCCAGATTAAGAAACTACAGCATTTCAAATTTTCCTATTTCAGGAAAGCACCAGACCACTGAAGCATCCAGAAACATTTAATTCAGTATATAAAGGAAAAAGGTGCATTCTTGACAGAAGACAAGCAAGTGTCCCGCATTTTGTACTTAGCAGCACGTAACAGCAGAAGCTGCAAGTAAAAAGGAAAAAGCAAGCTTACTGGGTCATGACAGCTCTGTTACAACCATCAAGTTCTCACAACTGTTTCAGTAGTTCACCTGCTGAGGTTCCATGATCAAGTCAATGGAAAGCAAATGTGGCTGCAGTAAAAGCCGGCTGCATTAACCACTTGAAGTGCATGAATACTTCACTCCCGTTTTGCCATCCCTCAAGCCTACCACCACCGAACAAAACCAGGTTTTTGCAGAACGTGCGCCCCACATTCATTCTTTAGGGGCGGCACCAGCAGCTCAGGTGCCCGCCCCGCTGGCAGCTCTCCCGTGACTGCGCTCACCTGGTGGGCATCAGGTGGTTGTAGTTGTACACCTTCACGAACGACTTGATCTTGGACCTCTTGGCGATCTTCTTCTTGCCCATAGCGGCGGTCACCTTGCGCGGGTAGCGGTCGATGCCGGCCACCAGCGCGTGGCTGTAGGGCCGGTCCGAGGTGCCGTCGTCAATGTTCTGCAACACAGCGCGACGGTCACGGGCCGCCGCTCGGCCAGGAGCCGCCCCGGGCTGCCCCGCGGCGCCCGGCCCGCACTCACCTTCACGATGACGGCCTTACGCCCCGAGTAGCGGCCGGCCAGCACCAGCACCACCTTCCCCGGCTTCATGAACTTCCCCATCTCTGCGGAGACAGCACGCCGCAGTCAGGACAGGACAGGACAGGACCGGGTCCGGACCGGCCCGCCGCGCGCCCCCCGGCCGCCCCCGGCCCGCCGCCCCCGCCGATGGCGGCGGATGCTCCGCCGCCACTCACCGAGGCTCCGCCGCCGATGGCGCCTAGGCAGGAAAAGGAAGGGCCCCCTGCCCCGGCAACCTTTCACCTCTCACGTCACTTCCGCTTCCCTGGCGGAGAGCGAACCGCGCATGCGGGGGCCGACCTCCCCAACCGTTGCCTGGCAACGGGCTGCAGTACCGCCCGCCCGCCCCCCCCCCCCCCCCCCCGCCCGGGCCCCGGCACCTCCCGCCCGGCCCCGCCGCACCCCCGGCGCCGAGACCGAGGGGCGGCCCGGCCCCGCGGGGGGGCCTGCCGCGAGGAAGCCCGCCGCGAGGGAGGGGAGTTATCGCACTCCAAGGGTAGGCGAGCAGCTGTCTCGATTTCATTTCGATTTCGTTGCAACGATACAGTTCGCCCTCAGCAGAAAGCTCTGCTGTTACACAAAGCACAGAGGAAGTCCGCCTGTACCACCAGGAATCACAGATAAATTAAAATCCTGAAACTGATTATAAATATTACAGAGCCGAGTGAGCTAGCGTACTTGCAGCACCAAAGGCCAGTATCTAACACAAATTAAAACATAGTAACTGGAAAAGGATTCGTCCCACACATACATTTGCTAAAGCAATTAACACGCCTGCTGTAAAACACCAGGCTACTGGTACCCTGATGTTTGCACACAAGCTTCAAAAAGGAGCTCTGGGATTCTTGCACAAAGCAACCTGAATGTCAGTCCCATCACCTGGCAGCCTGGAGAACATCACCATTCCTGTGGACTTCCGGAGCCACTAGTTTAGAAGGTACACATTCACAGGCACCTGTGGCTCAGCAGAATTTGCCCCCAATTTTCTTGTACATTCACATTGGGAAAAGCAAATCACTCACTCCCAGGCAAACCATCAAGCCTAAGCAGCCAATGCACTGCAGCCAAGCATCCATCAGATTGCCTTACTCTTCCTGCGAGAGGTGTCTCACAGTGTCATCATTTAGATCACAGATTTAAGAAATGATCATGCAGATACAGCACAGGAGTTAGCTGCACTGTATTCTGAGGGGCCTTCTCCCTTGGACAGGATTCTGGTACATTCCAGGCAGCCAGCCCAAAACATTAAATGTTTAGGGGTATCTGCTGATCAGTGAAGCAATTTTGCTATTCAGAGCTGCAGAAACAGGGCAAGGTGAGGTGCTGTACAGCCCCCAACCTCCAGCATTTTTGCATTGGCAGCCTTGTAAAACGCAGATTTCCAGCATCAAGACACTGTAAGATTACCCAAAAAGCAAATATTAATTTCAAAGAGCCAAATCTGGTTTTAAAAAAAGCCAGGCTTCTTGAGCCCAGCAGCTGCCTACTTGAGGAAAGTGGATGATGTATTTTTATTGTAGATCAAAAAGCATCTTTGATGTTTTTCAGCTGCCGGACAGCCAGGTCAACTGGGAGGTTGAACTTCAAGTTGCTCAGGCGACTGAGAATGTTGAGTGCACTCTCAAAGCCTGTGTTTGCCATGTAGCTCCATGGCTGGTAGTGAGATTGTACCAGAGCTCCAGATTTGCAGATCAAATTTACCCAGGAGACCAAGCGCTGCTCGTTTAGTGCCATGCACACTAGGGCCTTCAGTTCAGAGTCTGCACTGCGCTTGAAGGGATCATGCTCAGTGAGGACCGTGTGAATTGCTGTCAGCAGGCTCTGTTTGGGGGTAACAGCGACTCCTCCTGTCACAGGCAAGGCAAAGGACTGGGAGAGCTTACGAGCCGGAGACTCCACGAAGGCCTGTCCGTTCTTAGTGTTGTAATACTTCACAAACAGTTCCCAGGGATGCATGGTCTGCGGTGACGGTGTGAATGCAGGAATTAAGCATGCAATGGGTGCCAACACCAGGCTCATTCCTTGAGAGGAGGCATAGAGCCCATGAGCCATCAGGTCTCGTAAAGCAATGGTCAGCTCCTTCCGCACAGCTAGAGTCAGCTCATCTCTCCCTCCTAAGGGAATATCCTGCATGCTGGAGTAACTGATAACATGATCTTCCTGCTGGTGTTTCGTTGCTAGCTGCCTCACCCGGTCTACAGACAACTCCAGTTTCTTAATTAAGGGGGAATAGTCCTTGTTGGCTTGGTCCTTCTGCCAGAGGGTGCGAGGAATCTGACCAGTAGCACAACCGAACTGACTAACAGCAAATATCTGTAGCACAGCAAGCATACGACGCATGAGGTGCAGGCCTGTTTCTCGCATCTTTCTGGCATCTTCTGGATTCACTGATTAGTTAGAAAAGAGGGGGGAAAAAAAAAAGCTCTCATTAAGGAATCAACTTATCTCTGCTCGTTCATACACACAAAAGGAGTACAAGTGTCTGTTCCTCCTCCACCAGAGATTCTGCTTCTCCTTAGGAGTTTCTGGCAGCAGAACTGATGCTGCCTTTTCCAGTTTCATAGCACTGAGGCCAACCAAAAAACAAAGTACAAAACATTGCATGGCCCATTCTCAACAATCAGGTCTGTCTTAAATCCTACAACAGGGAAGAAATCCCACACCAGCTTTTCCAGCAGGGACATGCAATCAAATCAAAGCCTTTGCTGAAGGAGACCACTGGCTACTTTCAAGAAGCTCCTTGTCTCAGTAGGCCAATATCCTCTTCTTACTCCTGAGACCATTACTAAATAAAGAATGGCCACACGGGGTAAGACCTGAAGTCCATCCAGCCCAGCATTCTGTCTCTGACTAGAGACAGATGCCTAAGATTATAAAAGGTAAAGGTATAGTAGCATTTCCTCCAGTATATTCTGCTAGCTCAGCAAATTCATATGATAGGTAAAGTCTCAAATTACAGTGAGCACTGGATCCATCCAGGGATTAGGAAAGAGTAGAAATTAACAGCCAGAAAAAAAAGCAAAGCAATATAAAGTGACTAGGTGCCAGTTCATGCTAGCTGAACAGCAAATGAATGGCAGGAGGAGCAGTGCTGAGAGCTCAGAGCCAAGCAGGGCCCACCTCTATTTCCAGAAGATCGTGTATTTGGTTTGTAGGAGCTACTGCCATCTTTTCTGCCTGAACATTCACAGTGTCCATCTTCTGCCTTACCAGAGCTTCCAACTTCATCTAGAAGAAGAAATCCACACTATTATTTCACACTGCTGTGAATGTAGACTGCATACCCCAAGTGTTAAGGTCAATATTCCCTTAAACCTCTCTACACCTTGCCAGTCAGTCTCAAGTTCTCCTCACCATCATCTTAGAGATCTGTACTTCCCCATGACCCAGAAAACCTTCCCATGTCCTCTGATGTCTGTGACCTCCCACCTCATAACTATGTCGGGGAATTACAAAGCAATTTCATTTGTTTGTCTAAATATAACTCAGCACTGACCCTGAATGAAATTGATGAACATTTCAAGATCCCTTATTTGTGTCTTGAGTTGTTCCACCAGCTGCTCCTTCACCCTGGCTGGATTAACAATTTGCGCTATGGCAGCATCCACACGCTGTCGCAGCTCCTCTGGAGAGAGTGTTGCAATATCTTCATTCAAGTCCATGTCCAGCTTCTTTATTAATTCATCTATAATCATCTGCAAAACACTACAGTGAGCAGCACAATCTCATCATGTGGCCCATGAGCTCCAAAATACTCCTTTACCCATTCATATTTTGCAAACAGGCCAACCTTTGTTGCACATAGAAATTTGTGACAGATGATGTGGGTCAGGTTTATGCACGCAGACTAACTACTCATACTGTATTACAGCTGCCAGCAAGAAATAAGGACCAAACCCTACAGTCTATAAGAGGTTCATGAATGCTAAGAAAGGACACCAGCAGAAGGACATAGGGGGCCTCACCCGCTGTCTTTCCATAACCACAGACTGTGGCAGAGAATCATAGCTGCCCTCTTGGTAAGCAAATGTCTCCAGGTCATCCAGCTGTGTCTTTAGCTGCAGGATCAGCTCTCTCTGCTTTTCCTTCTGGGCCTCAATTCGTTCCTGCTTCTCTCGCTCACTCTGAAACAAAGTTTTTGGCAAATAAGAGTGAACATTTACCATCATAGGCAAGCCTAGAGGACAGGATCATGGTATAAGGACTGTTTGCTTCAGCTCATGCACTTAACTAGCAAACACTGTGTGTTATTCCTGACAAAAAGATTTGCTTATACATCAAGGCTCTAGAGGTACCAGTCACATCACTTCATCTTACAAGGGAAGGGTGTCTTTGGACCTCCTGTACCCATTGTGCCATCCCACAAAGCCGAAATCCAGGAAGCACTGGTCTAGGCAGCAAAATTACGGTCATGTTTCAAGGAGCTTCTGAGATACTACTACATTTCAGAGTGAAGCAGTAACACAAAAAGCAAGGTTTAAACGCATGCCCCCAAGAGCTGGCTCCAAGCAGTTGGAGACCTGCACGCATATACAACAGGACATCACACAGACCTGCCTCCAAACCCTGCTCCTGGAGCCCACTGCCTGCCCTGCCACCCAGTGAGCTCCAGCAGCGTCGTGGGGAGAAGCGGCCACAACGACCCCTCCTTGCTTCAGCCACCAGACTTTCCCACCACATAGCACAACTGCAAAGAGCATCACCGTTACAGCTACGGGAGAGTTAGGCAGGTCGAAAGCACTTACCAGCCCCTGCAGGCAGAAAGCATGGGAGGGAAAGGCACCGAATTACGCTGTTTGAAACATAACCGTGCTTTCTTTCGCTTAAGCGAGCGCCACCGTTCTGCGGGCACCGGGCCCCCAGAGAGGCCGCGAGGAGCGGGAGCGCGCCCCGGGCCGGGGGGCGCCGGGCAGCCCGCGGGCGCCGGTCGCGGCCGCACTCACCGGGGCGTCGCCGAGGCCGTGCGCCAGCGGCGCGGGGCAGCCGCGGAAGGCGAAGTCCTCGAGGTCGCGGAGCAGGCGCTGCTGCTCGGCGGGCCCGGCCCGCGCCACCTGCCGCAGCCGGAACTGCACCTGGGCAAAGTGCGAGGCCAGCGCCAGCAGCGCCCCGTGCAGCCGCCGCCGCTCCGCCCGCAGCCGCGGAACCGACCGCGGCGACCCGCCCGCCGCCGCCTCCTCCACCGCCTCTTCCTCCTCCTCCGCCTCCTCTTCCGCCGCCGCCGCCGACACGGCGCCCACCGGCGCCCAGCGCTCCCCCGGGCCCAGCGGGCCACCCTCCGCCTCCATAGCCGCCGCTACCGGCGCCGCCGCACCGCCGCCATCTTGCCGCCGCGGGGCGGGGCGGGGCGGGACGCGGGGCGGGGCCACAGCACCGCCCCCCCCCCCAGCAGCAGCACCACAGCGCCCCCCGCGGCGCGGCGGCGCGCAGATCCCCGGGGCACCGCGGCACCACAGCGCCTCCCCGCGGCGCGGCGGCGCGCAGATCCCCGGGGCACCGCGGCACCACAGCGCCTCCCCGCGGCGCGGCGGCGCGCAGATCCCCGGGGCACCGCGGCACCACAGCGCCTCCCCGCGGCGCGGCGGCGCGCAGATCCCCGGGGCACCGCGGCACCACAGCGCCTCCCCGCGGCGCGGCGGCGCGCAGATCCCCGGGGCACCGCGGCACCACAGCGCCTCCCCGCGGCGCGGCGGCGCGCAGCCCCCCCGGGGCACCGGGGCCCCCCGCGCCCCCGGGGAGCCGCCGGGGCCCCGCGGCGGCGGCGGCGGCCCAGCGGCACCGGGAGGGCGACAGGGCCCCGGCCCGCGTCCCGGCTCAGGGGCGCCGCTCACGGCGGGGGGGCCCGGGGCGGCGCTCTGGCCGGTGGCCGGGCCGCGCCCCGGCCGGTGGCCGGGCCGCGCCCCCGGCCCGAAATAGCGCGGGCGGGGCGGGGCGAGCAGCGACATGGCGCGGTGAGTGCGGCCGGCCGGGGCCGGGGCCGAGCAGCCCCCCGGGACCCCCGGACCGCCTGGAGCGGGGCCCCCGGTGCGGGAGAGGGAGGCCCCGCAGCGACGCCCCGCGCCCCCCGCCCGGTTATCCGTGTCCCGGGGAGCCTGGGCCCCGCGACACCCCTGTGCCGAGCACCGTCCGCCGTGGGGCATCGGTGGCCCCGGCGGGGCGGCTGCCCGGCTGTGGGCCCTGCCCGGCCGCTCCGGCGGGGGAGGCTTGGGCGGGTGCCGAGGGTCCGGGGACGCGCTGGTGCCGGCGGAGCAAGGGCGAGCCGCCCGCTGCACCGCGCTGGCTGCCGGCTGCGGCACACGTGCTGCCGGGGAGCACGAGGCGGCTCGCAGCCGCCCCGCAGCACGCACCCTTCCTCTCCCTCTCGCTGCTTGCAGTCGCCAGGCCGGGTGTTTGGCCCGTACAGGGTACCCAAGGTACCTTAGCTACCCCAAAACGCCGCCCCGTGCCTCCCGCCCAGTCCCTGCGGCGTGCCGATGGAGCAAAGACATGGAAACACTCGCTGATCTCATGTTTTCCAAGGCAACCCGCAAAGACGCTGTGGTACGACCGCCCGCGGTACGTCTTCCTCGAGTTCTGCGTAGAGGACAGCCAGGACGTTAAAGTCGTCATCGAGGAGCAGCGGCTGGTGTTCAGGTGAGCTGCCACTGCCCCGCGGAGCCCAGGGCACGGCGCTGAGCTCCGAGCGCCCTGCAGGGCAGGGAGGACCCCACCGGAGCAGGTCATGCGTGGCCCCAGCCTTGTCCTAAGGCAGGTTGTGTTATTGTATTTTGGCAGTTGCAAAAATGCAGACGGAGTGGAATTCTACAATGAGATCAACCTGTATGCCAGGGTGAACTCCAAGGTGAGGCCTGTCCCTCAGCAAACCGTTCCCTGACAACCCACGTCAGGCTAAAAAATTAACACAACCTGTGCAGTCCTGAACAGCACTGCTCAGAGCTGAACTGTCCCGGGGAGGCAGGGTGCTGCTGACGCTGCAGAGGTTTCCAGTGCTGGTGAATGCCGCCAAGCAGTGCTGCCCATTTCCCCAGAGGCGATGGGTGGCTGAGTGGGGTGAGCACAAGCCGGAAAGCCCTGATCTTGGGTCTGTCACTCCTAGTACAGCCTTGGGCCAAAAACATCCCTTCTCCATGGCCTTCTGTGTCCCAGAGCTTGAACATGGCTGAATTTTAAACCTGTGCACATTGATTAGAGAGTGGAGCTGAGCAGATGTTCAGGTGACACCCTGATCTCTCGCAGGACTCACAGGAGAAGCGCTCCGACCGCTCCATCACGTGCTTCATAAGGAAGTGGAAGGAGAAAGTGGCCTGGCCACGCATTACCAAGGAGAACATTAAGGTGCGTGGCGCCCAGCAGCCAGGACCCCACCTTGGAGCCATCTCCCCAGTGCAGCCTCAGCACATGCACTGCACCCACACAGTGCTTCCCAGCTCCTAAGGGACCAAACCTGCCCCCAGGCTGGCACTGAGGTCCCCATGCTGGCACCCCAATGCAGAGCTCTCACAGAGCTGGGCCTTTCCCTCGCCACAAGCAGGGTCAGGTAGCTGAAGGGACGCATATTCCCATTCCTGGCCAGTCCCCACGCCTTGGGGCTGGAATGGCCTGTGCTCGCCCCACGGAGCAGTCCTCTCCGGCCATGAGGATCTGCCCTCGCAGGGTCTGGCTCAGCACCGTCTGCTCCCTGAGGGGATCCTCTCTCTGCCTGCAGCCAGCCTGGCTCTCCGTGGACTTCGACAACTGGCGAGACTGGGAGGGAGATGAGGAGGTGGAGAGGGCCATGGTGGAGCAGTATGCGGAGGTGAGCTGGCTGGCAGGGCCTGGGAGCGCCGTGGCCTCCGGGTCCCCGGGTGCCATGTGGGGTGGGTGCTCGGGGCGGGTGGCGGGAGAAACTGGGTGCTCAGCGTTGCCACGACTGTTTGTTTCCCACCCAGCTCCTACAAAAGGTCACGGACAAAGGCCCCCCCCCTGCGATGGACGATCTTGACGTGAGTAGAGCTAATGGGCCACTTCCCCCCAGGAAAAAAGCTACAGCAGCTCCTGCCTCTGGCCTCGCTCGCCCAGGGCCAGCCTGCAGCAGCTCCAGCTGCTTTCCTGGGGCAGCGCAGCCCCAGAGCGAGGAGCAGGGACAGGCGCCCCCCACGCCTCCCCGGCCCCCTCGCCCCCAGCTGGCTCCTCTCTCCCTCCAGGACGAGCTCTGAGGCCCAGCTCCCGGACAGCGCAGCCGGCAGAGGGTCTCCCCCGTGCACCGGAGCATGCACCGACAGGCCTGGGCTGCGAGTGGTCTCGGCGCCTCGGCCCAGCGGAGCCCGCGGCACGGCGGCGGAGCTGTCCGCTCTGCTCGGGCCGGTTACGCGGGGGGACGGTCAATAAACGTGAGCTGCCGCTGTCTGCTGCCTGCTGGAGCCGCCGCTGCGCCGGACGCGCGGGAGAGCCGCCCCCTCGGGACACGCCGCACCGGGCCCGCCGCCGGGACGGCAGGGAGCGCGCCGGCCGCGCCGCCTGCCGCCGCCGGGCGGACGGAGCCCCGGGCCGGGCCGGGCCGGGCCGGGCCGGGCGCGCGCGCTCCCGGGGGCGGCGCGCGGGCGGTGGCGCGCGGCGCACGTCACCTCGCAGGCCCCGCCCACTGGCGACAGGGCGCCCGCGAACGCTAGGCGCGTGTCCCCTCTCGCTCGCCGTCGCCGTCCCAGCCGCCAGGCCCGTGTCCCCTGCGGCTCGCCGTCGCGGCGCGTGTCCCCTGTGTCTCGCCGTCGTGGTGCCGCCGCCGCCATGGTGTTCCAGTGCCAGCGGGACAGCTGGGCCCGGCAGGTAGCGGCGGGCGCGGCGAGCGCGGCGGGCGCGGCGGCGGGCGCGGCCCTCACGGCGCCGCCGTCTCTGTGTTGCAGTTCGCCACCAGGGTGGTGTCGTGCGGCGCGGCGGAGCTGCGGCCCGAGGGCGGCGGGGAGCCGGTGCGCGGCTTCCAGGTGGTGCTGGAGGACACGATCCTCTTCCCCGAGGGCGGCGGGCAGGTAGGGCCGGGCCGCGGGGCGGCGGGGCGGCGGGCCGGGCCGCGGCGGCGGCGCTGACTCCTCCCTGCCCGCAGCCCGACGACCGCGGCCTCATCGGCGACGTGCCGGTGCTGCGCGTGACCCGCCGCGGCGCCGAGGCCGTGCACTTCGTGCGGACGGCGCTGGAGCCGGGCGCCCAGGTGCTGCTCTCGCTGGACTGGGAGCGGCGTTTCGACCACATGCAGCAGCACTCAGGTACCGGCCCCCGGCCCGACCGAGAGGCTGCCGCCAGCACCCCGTTGCGGGGTGGCGGCACCGCGAAGCCCGGGCCCGGGGCAGCCTGGCCTTGCCTCACCCCGGGCCCTGGGGGGGTCCAGTTGGTGCCTGCTTGTGCCCCAACTTGGGCTGGGGATGCGCAGCCTGACAGCTCTCTACACACAGCCTGGCCCTGGGACCACTCAGAAAGGCAGCACCTCCCTGGCAAGCTCCTCCTTGGCTTGTAAACAAATTGACTTTGAGCAGGTTTGGAAGGAAATGCGCAGACTGCTCTGAAGGCTTCAGAGTGCGCCATGGCCCTCTCGGGTGCCCAAGGCCCGTGAGGCATTTGCTGGCTTTTCTGTCTGCTTTTAAGCAGTAGCATAAGCCCCATGGCTCTGAGCATATGCATGGGCTTGTTTGCAAATGTCTAGGAGATTGTCAGCAGTAAAAATATACTTTGACTGAAAATCTCTTTCCTTGCGTCCAATGGAACTCAAGGCTGTTGCTTGCACTTCTCTTCCAGGGCAGCATCTCATTACTGCCATTGCAGATCTGATGTTTGGATTCAAGACAACTTCATGGTGAGCAGGGAAAGGCCCCTTTTAACCCCAGTCTTAGCTTGTTTGGTGTGTGCCACTGTGCTGCACCATGAGGAGATGAACACCAATAAATCCATAGAGCAGTTTACTCTTGGACATTCCACTTGATCACAGAGGGCCTGGAAGAAGTGACTGAACTGGAGAGAAGCTGTGCAAAGTGTTTGCTCTGTCTTTTCCCTCTCCAAATTTTTAGTATGCATCTGGCGCTTTGTACAGGGAGAGCAAGGAAGTATGTTTTGTTTCAGTCACCACATTCCCAACAGTTCCTCTTGCATGGCACATGGTGCCGCCCAGAGGGAGGCTGCTCTTCCAGCTGCTCTTAGCTACAGTGGCAGATGTTCTTCATCTGTGCAGGGAGCTGGGCCGCCAGCGAAGTGTCATTGAGCTGGACACCCCCTCAATGACTGCAGAGCAAATAGAGGCCCTGGAGAGGAGCGTGAATGAGAAAATCCGGGAGAGGGTACCCGTGACAGTGAGGGAACTGGCTGCAGATGACCCTGAAGTTGAAACAGTGAGTAATGGGGGAGGGAATTGATGTGGGAGCAAAATAACTGCAGCACGGATGTCATCTTGTTTGCCATGCTCCTCGTTTTGCTAGGTGAGAAGCCGAGGTTTGCCAGATGACCACACAGGGCCAGTGCGAGTTGTAAGCATCGAAGGCATAGACTCCAACATGTGCTGTGGGACTCATGTCTCTAACCTGAGTGACCTGCAGGTAGGGGGCTGCAGCTGAGTTACGTTCCGGAGCGTGACTGCACATGTTCAGATCTAGCACAGCAAAAATCCCTGAGATCTAGCATCTGACGGAAATTGTCCTAGGTGATAAAGTGGTGGGGAGGAAGCCCTGTGCTGAGTGAGGCTCAGCAGGGCCATACACAGCTCTGCAGTCTCTGTCCAGTCAGTCCTGGAAACACGCTGCCTTGGTTCTTTGTAACAGAACTTGGTTCTTGCCTGTAGCAATGATATTTTCTGAACTGCTGATGTTTTTATGGAAGGTGTGAGGTACAGTGCTAGTATGATGGTGTGTTGCCACGTTACTAGCCATTTGTTCCCTTGCTTAAAGCTCTGACATTTCATGAGGATTTGTTGTGATTGAGAAAACCTCTGTGCAGGGAGACAGAGATAAGGTTCTAGAGCTGCCTTTAAGTGCTTCTGTCTTTTCAGTCATTTGGGGAAACAGTGTAGTGGGTCAAATGGGTCTTCCTTTCAGATCCCATACCTGGATGCTATTGCGTGAGGAATCAGAGTCTGTATCCCAGCAGAGACAATTTGTCCTACGTCCAGCAAATTGAATTAATTCCACCTTATCACCGTCTTTTTTTTTGTGTACACCTGACAGCAGATTTTAATGAGTTTAATTTCATTGGCAGAGAGTCTATTCACAACAAGGCATAGTCTAGTAGGAACTGTCCACCTCTCTGAGTATAAGCAAAATACTGTTCTCCTTTTCTGACCAGGGTGTTTTTCTTTTTAAGGTTATTAAACTCCTTGGCACAGAAAAGGGGAAAAAGAACAAAACGAACCTGGTTTTCCTGGCAGGAAATAGAGTGCTGAAGTCAATCGAACAAAGTCACAGCACTGAGAAGGCTCTAACCTCACTGCTCAAGTAATATCCTTTCCACTTTCCTTCTTTCATCTTTGTTGTTCCTTCTGACAAATATTGCACGAGCCTAAGGCTACATCTACCCAATGTTTCTAATGATACATTATCTGCTTTTGCTCCTTTAATAAATCCTTTCTTTGTCCTTCAGAGTAGCAATCCAAATTCTCCCTGTTGTTTCAGAAATGGACCAGGTGAGCACGTAGAGGCTGTGAAGAGGTTGCAGAGTTCTGTGAAACTGCTTCAGAAGGTATGAGGATGGCTGAGAAAAGCAGATTATGGCTGGGTCCTGTTGGCCTGAGCGTTAGTCATGACAACTGAGAACAGAATTTTAGGCATCAGTTTTTTGAATACTACAAAAACTGCTCCCATCTCTGGGAACACGGCTCAGTCCTCACACTGACTTCTCCATCTGCAATACAGCTTATTTGCTTTTCTTCCAGAATAACTTGAACCTGCTTAGAGACATTGCTGTCTTGATAGCCCGGGACTTCAAAAGCAAACCTGTTCAAAGTGAGCTGTTTGTGTTACACAGGTATGGGGGAGTTCAGAGTAAAGAGTAAGAGGCCATGGTATCTTTCATGTTTTATGGCAGTTGCATCTCTCTGACACCTGTTCAAGCTTGTTTATGACAATTATTGCTTAGAAGTCAAATATTCCTCAGGGAAGAATATAAACAAGGTAAATAGAATATTAAGCTACCTGCGGTGTAGGAAGGTTGTGTAATTAAAGAAATAAGTTAGTAATTCAGTCACTGAATTCTATTGGTTTTATAGCAAAGAAATAATTGTGTCTATCTGATCTTTCTCTAACCTTGATATTTTCCAATAAAACTGAAGAGCTCCATCTGTTAAAAATAAAGACTTAAGTAATTTCCATATATGTCCATAGGAATGTACAACAAGGATTTAGATATATAGAAAAAATTAATCTCCCTCCTAACAACAAGAGGCTGAAACCCCAGGCCTGAGCATAGACTGCTCGCACAGATTTTAGCTTGCAACTTCTCTGATGGCAGAAGAAGCCAGTGGGAAATTTTACTCTTAAGAAAAACAAACAAAATAGAAAACTAACAAAAAACAAGCTTGGGTAGTCACTGTCTTTGGTTTGTGATTGATATTTGGGGCTCTAGGTGGGATTTTTGCCTTTCCCTGAAGTGACTTTTTATCCATACAGGAAAGAGGGTGACTCTGAATTTATGAACATCATCGCTAATGAGATTGGGACAGAGGTGAGTTACTGATAAAGACTAACCTGACGCCAGGAACTTCTTCATCCACGTTGTAGCACAGGCAGGGGCTGGCCAGGTTTCTGTTTGTACAACAGCCGTGAGGTCTTTCCTTCCAAAAGTTACACAAGGTTATCAACCCCAGCAGCCTCAGTAGGCAGGAAATCTTCAACGGCCAACAAATACAACAGTGAAAATTCAGAGCACTGTAGAAAAGACTGTCTGCCGAAGAGCAGTACAGAACCACATCAGCTGTTTTAATTTAGGATACCCCAGTCCCTGTTCTGTCCCCCATAACATGTGATTCAGCATAACAGGTTCAAAAGCCCCCAGCCCCACTCCCTTTTAGTTTCTTCAAACTGAGTCTCTGCCTCAGTAGCAAGCACTGGCCTGTAACTTGTTTACATGTCTGGATGGGACTTGTCAGAGTCTCTGTCCTCCTTCCGGACAAGGAGGACACTGGCTGGTCTGGAGCAAGGCCCATGTCTCTGTCCACAGGAAACCCTGCTGTTCCTGACTGTGGGAGATGAAAAAGAAGCAGGACTCTTTCTTCTCGCTGGGCCTGTTGAAGCAGTTGAGAATTTAGGTCCCAGGTAACAAGTTCTGTGACTTCTTTAAAATTAGTAAGAATTCTAATGTAGCAAACAAGCAGCTGAGCAGTATAATTAGGGCATGGATCCTTGTTTGCTCTCTGGAGCAGGTTAGGGAAGGCCACCCTCTTCTCTGCAAGTGAGGGCATCAAGCATACGCTGTTGTTACTGCAGGGTGGCAGAGCTGCTGGGAGGCAAAGGCGCTGGGAAGCGAGGCCGCTTTCAGGGCAAGGCAACCAAGATGAGTCAGCGAGGAGAAGTGCAAGCACTGCTCCAGGAATTCATCAGCCGTCAAAGCCCTGAAGTGTAAGAAGCAATTCTCAAAGTACGGCTGTCTTCCCTGCTCTGCGTAATCTCCACCAACTTTCCTCCCGGAGAATGAAGACATAAAAATAACAGCTGTTGGGCATACGCTCTGTGTGAGCAGATATGGTGGTCATGGAAAGCTGGGGAGGGGGGGATCTGCCATCCACTATTTTCTCTGGCCCATGATGCTGCAAGGTTTCTTTCATTTCCCCAGACGAGTAGTAATATTCTTAAGTGATTAAAAGAAGTCACTATATAATCATTTGGTGGGCTTCCTACAAACCAGGAGAGGGTCCCTCCTGTTTGCAGTGCACTGTGGCTTTTACTTCATACAAGCTGCTGAGGAGTAATTACTTTATGAGCATATTTATTCATAATAAGCTGGATGCATTTAAAAAATCAGAATACTGGGAAGAAGCAGAGGGTTAAATATGATATTCACCAACAGCTGCAGAGAAAACGAATCAAGCTTTTGCTGCTGAAATTTTGTAGGGAGAAGAAGGAATGAATGGCAGGAATTAGAGGGTTGCTGAAATCTAGACATCCCCCTTAAAAGACCAGACTAAGCTGTTCACCTGTTATGGCTGCCTATTGTCACTTCCTCAGAGATGAAACTGGGAGGCAAGATGACAAGATGCTGCAGCTAAACCTGTCAGCAAGGAAGGGAAGTAGCACCAGTTCTGCACGTAACAAGTCACCATGTTTTTTTGAACAGACTTTTTTTTCCTGTTTACTTAGAAATCTCTGCAAATGCTGGAGGACTGAACATGTTTGTGTTAATGCTTTTGCTAGCACCCCTCACTGCTGGTTAATATGCAGCCTGCTGCCCTCTGGACTCCACAGTTCCCTTCGGCAGCCAGCTATTGACCCAGCTATGAAGCTGATGCAAGCAGTTGTCAGGTAACCCTGACTTCATGCTTACGTCTTAAAGTCCTACTGCAGTACATTCTTGCAAATTTCATTCATTTGTAGGTGGCCCTGGCAGAACCACATTAACACATACGTGCTAACTCTGTGCATGACAATTAAATGCAGATAGAAGCAGCTTTCCAGTGCTTTGTTTTGCAGGCAGCTGTACATGGGGCATTTCTTGTAGGTGTGTGCCTAAACATTTCCTTCACTTCTGCTGCCATAAGCTTGAGCTTACTGTACCATTCTCTACTCCCAAGTGGTGGCTTTGCTCCCACCTCTGCAATAGTTACTCTTACTCTTCTACACAGTAAGCAACATCTATGCAGAAGAAGCCCTTGGGATTAATAAAAAAACTACTCCACAGTGTTTTTTCAGTTTGCCTTTTCTGCCAGGATGATTCCTGGAAGCTGTTACAAGCTTGGCTGCAGAAACAAAAGGGATGGTATGGAGGCACAGTGTGAAAAAGCACATGGCAGGTAGGTTCCCCCCCCCCCCCCCCCAACAGAACTGGCATGACAGGTTTAGTCTAAGTGTTGGTAATAAACAGAAATTAAAGGAAGAGGAGGAAACCTCTATCATAAACCTACAGGATAGCAACAACCACCACACATACCGTTTCTCCCATAGCTGCTTGCAGCTGTCATTCAGAAAAGAGCAAAACATCTCCTTTGCCAGTTATTGAGCTGTTTGTGAACAGCAGGATTAGGCTAAAGGTCAAGGGTTTGTTGGCCAGCAGCTCCTGTTGTGGGCAGGCAGGACAGGGCCGGGCTGAGCCGAGCTGGCTGCCCCAAGGAGTTTGGCTCCATGTCACTGCGGCTCAGCCCAGCCCCAGAGGAGCTGGCTGGTCCCAAAGCTGCGCTCGCTGCCCTAATGGCATGGGACACGCGCGTGTCCTCCGTCTGCACACAGCGCACCTGGGAGCCTGGGAAAACCTGTGCTAAAGCAGCTTTGCTCCCTGCCCTGCATGGCACGGCTGGACTTGGGCCAGGACAGATCTGCGCACTTCCACATAGGCTTCAGGGCTTTCTGTTTCCTCCATGCTGCATTTTCCAGGCTGTGGTGACACAGGGACCAGCCCAGAGCCTGGGAGGCATTTGCTGAGCTCCCAGAGAATGCAGGGGCTCCTGGCAGCTAACAAGCACTAACGCCTGCTGGGCAAAACCCTTCGCCAGCCGGGACCATGGGGGTGAGTGGGGAAACACTCGGGGAGCAAATGCAGAGCCGCACCACCATGGACACCCCAGCATGTCCCCTCCAGCAGCACCTGAGGGTGACAGGCAGGGAGGAGCTGGGGAACCCGGCGCTGCCGCCCCAGCGCTGCCAGGGGACAGATGCGCAGCCCCCGGCAGAGACGTCTGCCTCCCTGCCACAGCCCTTGTGGGGTGGCACGCTGCTCCCGGCAATCAGCCCCCATCCCGGCTCGCCAGCCATCAGGACACCCCAACTCACAGACTAAATACACTGTTGGCTTTAATAAAATAGCCATGAGTACAGATACACCCGTATGTATATATGTATCTATATACACACACACTTTATATATGTATATGTATATATATATATATATATATATATATACATACACACACACATATATATATAAAACATGCATGTGCATACCCCGTGCTACGTTGCATGGCAGTGAGTGGTGGCACGCGGAGGACCGTGGGGGCGGTCGAGCCTCAGGGCTGGCCCAGCTTGTGCAAGCTGGGGCTCCATCTCCAAACGCTGCCCCCCCCAAGCCAGCACGTGCCCCTCCGCTGGGGAGCTGCCTCATCCGCGGCCCCGCGTGCGCCGGGGGGAGCGTCCGCGGGTTCAGTCCGAGTGGATTTTGGGGCAGAAAGCAGCGGTTGGGGCGCCCCTGCCCGGCGCGGCAGCGGTGTTACCTGCGGGGCCGCCCGCCCTAGACGTCCTTCTTGCCCCTGGGGGCCAGGAGCCGTGAGAGGCAGTAGGGGACGAGGCCGACAGTGGCCAGGGGCACGGCTGCGCTCTTGCAGAAGGAGAGGAGGTAGAAGAGCAGCTGCGCGTGGGCCGGTGGCTTGAAGGCGTCGAAGAGGTGCAGGACGAGGAGGGAGGCGGTGGCGCAGCCCAGGCGGAAGGGCAGCGGCGGGGGGCCGCGGGTGGCAGGGGCAGGCGCGCGGGCGTGCAGGGCCAGCCCCAGCCCGCACAGTGCCCCCAGGTTCCTGAGCAGGCTGGCGAAGGGGGTGGTGTCCAGGTGGACCCACTCGGGGCGGGCACACCACCGCTGCGCCTTGGCCAGCGTCCACAGCAGGTCCACCCCCAGCGCCCGCAGCAGTGCGTACAGCCCCAGGGCGAAGCCCAGCAGGAAGGCGGTGACGGCCAGGTACCAGCGCAGGCTGGCGCTATAGATGGAGCGGACGTGCTGGAAGGTCTCGGCCACGGCCATGCCTGGCGGCAGAGGGGATACGGCTGTCAGCACCCGCCCAGGAGCCGGCGGCGCGGCACAAGCGGCACAGCACGGTGCGGTGTGGCATGGCATGGCACAGTGGCACAGCTGGGGACGCGCTCACCTGAGATGACCCCCGTGATGACCTGGTGCGGGAAGTGGGCAGCGATGAAGATGCGGGACAGGCAGACGCAGACCTGCACGGCCCAGAAGCCCGTCCAAAGCACCGTCCACAAAACCCTGCAAAACCCAACGGCTGCGTCAGCGCTGCGGCCAGTGCTCACGGGCCGGCGGCAGCACCGGGGCCAGCCAAGCCGGGGTTCCCTGCCTGGTGCCCACTATAACACGCATGTGCTCTGGGCCCCACTGTGCCCTCGGTTGTCAGAGCACCCTTTGCCCTGCACAGGTGATTTCGGTGCATGGCTTACCAGTACTTGAGCGTCTTCGCCTGCTGCTCCCCGGCAGCGATGGAGAGCAGGGCAGTCACCATGACGTAGTACACGCCGGCGGCGCCCATGGCATGGCCTGAGGGACTCCCTGCACAAGAGCAGAGCTCCGGGTGAGACCCCCCCCTTTGGAGCAGAAACCACGAGCTGCCCTGTGCCGGGGTGCCCAGGACCTGGGGGACTGTGTCGCCAGGGGGTGCAGCACAGCATGGTGCAGCACAGCACAGTATGGTACAGTGCAGCAGGGCCAGGGCTTCGGGAGCGACCGCCAGCTCCCAGCCCGTCCACGGGGCAGAGGACAGGGCTGCCCTTGCCGGCACGCGTTGAGCACGCAGGGCACACGAGTGCAGCCCGCGCCGCCCCCCCCTGCCCCGTGCAAAGCTCCCCGAGCACTGTGGCCAAAGTGCAGCCAGGGCAGCCGGGGCAGGAGAGGCCAGGGGCTGCGTGGCAGGCGCTGGTGCTGTGCCGCGGGTCAAGGTCCCTGCGCGCCGCCGGCCCTGCGGGGGCTCCTACCGGGGCCGGTCTCGCAGGTGAGCGGGAACTGCTGGATCTGCGGGGCCGAGGAGTTGTGGTAATAGTCCGTCTCGTGCACCCACCAGTATGGCCTCTCCCCGAAGAGCAGCCTGGAAGGAAGGCAGGACCCGGGGCTGCCGGAGTGGGCACGGGCACTGGCACGGGTGCGGACGCGGTGCGCACCCCAGCCAGCTGCTGGCATCAGCAGCAAGTGGTGCAGGGCATCCCACCAGCACCGGCAGCAGCGCGGGGCTGATGTCGAGCAGGCGCCGGCTGCCCCGGCCCCGCGATGGGGCCACTCACCACTTGAAGATGAGGTTGAGCCAGTCGCCGATGACGGCCACCCAGAGGAGCCGGATGCCCACGGGCCGGCAGAAGTGGAACCAGAGCGGGAAGAGGACGAAGAAGGTGTTGCGGAGGTCGGCCACAAAGGAGACGAAGAGGAACCAGTCCTGGGAGCCCTGGAAGCGGACCTGCAGCTGGTGCGTGGCCCGGACGCCCGCGTCGTGCAGCAGGTTCATGCCCGCCTCCATCCTCGGCTGCCCGCAGCCCTGCTCCGGCTGCCCCCGCGTCGCCGCTGCCGTTTTATATCCGGCAGCTCTTGTTTGCCGCCGCAGGTCACTCGTCCCTGCGCTGATCTTTGGACCCAGAACCACTTTTGCCAAAGGTGCATCACTGGGGGGTTGTTACAAACATGTCAGGAACAACTTACGTAAAAGGGGAAAACGGCGTGGGGGAGCCGGTGGGGAACGCGTGGCGCTGGGTCCCGCAGCCCCCTTGACCCTCCGCCGCCCCCGCCGGATCGCACGTCCCTGCGCCGCCAAAGCAGCCCCGCTGCTCCCAGCCCACCCCAGCGTTTGCTCCCGTGCAGGGAGGGCGAAGCAGCTGCAGCTGGAGACGGGAGCGGCACGTCCCCCTCCGGGCGGGGGGGGGGGGGGGGGGAAGCTGAAGCGCGCTGTTTGGGAACACACGTCCTCTTAAGGCGGTTAATCGATTTAGAGACCTGCCCTACGGCATTTAACGGTAAAAGGCTGGCAGTGCTGTGGCGGAGCCGCAGGAGTGAAACGAGCAGTGCGGGGGCTCCGGCAGCGGTGGGAGCAGCTGCCCCGGCCTCTGCTCCAAGCGCACGGGGCGCAGCATGCACAGAAGGGGGATTACTGCAACGCAGGCACCCCGGCCGCTCCGCTCGGGATCCTCACCCGCGACCGGCTTTGGCCAGTGTTGAGGAATTCAACAAACTTGGCTCCAGCATCACAAGTAGTTTTTGAGATGGCAATAAATTCTCCCTGAAAGATTTCACTGCAGGAAATGGGCAGAAGGTGCCGGGGGTCTGCAGGCACCAGCCCTGCTGGGGGCAGGGGGGGTTGCAATACAAAACTGGGGCCACAGCCAGGGGGGAAGAAAAGAGGAGACAGGACCAGCAGCCTCCTTCCTCCCCGGCTGGGCTGGGGCCGAGAGCCACGGGCTGCTGGCAGCCCTTCCTCTCCCGCGCCGCCAAGGGCAAGGAGGGAGGTCGGGTGCCCTGGGGCTGGTGGCCGGCGGCCCTGGTGCTGCATGGGGCTGGCGATGGAGCGTCCTCGTGCCACGCTGCATGGCCACGGAGCATCCTCATTCCACACACAGCATCCTCGTGCTGCGCGGGCAATGGAGCATCCCTGCCTCGTGCCGCGCTCACGGCCACCCTGGGCCGGGCGACGGAGACACCGCGTGGGGCTGCGCTTCCTCCATGCTCACAGCAGCTCCTGCCTGTGCAAACTCACCCCCCTCCAGCGGACGGGGCTGCCGGGATGCATTGCTGCCCCCCGTGCTCTGGTCAGTGCCAAGCCAGGAATGAGGCGGCTGCCGGCGGATGCTGCTTGCTCTCCCTCCTGCACCAGCGCTCTGCCGTTTGCCGGCACAGGCAGAGTCTGCTGGCGAGCCCCAGGCAGGCCTGGCGCCGCGGGGATGGGTGCCGGTTCCCACGGCCCTGGCACTGGGCACGTGGCCGGTGGCACCCGGACAAGGGTCCACGAGCTGAGCGTGCCGGGCAGCAGCCAAGGCCGGCACCCGGGGAGCCCGCCGGGTACAGCCGTTACACATTAACTGCCTTGTTTGTCCCCTCTTTTCCCCACACGCAGGGGCCCAGAGGGCTGTGGCGACGTGCCGGTCCTTGACGCAGTGAGGCCTTGCACAGAGCCGCGGGTGCAGCGAGCTGCGGTGACGCCCAGGACCCCGTGGAGCCGCGGCCACCCGCTCCAGCCAGTGGGAGCCGTCGAGGTCCCCATGGTCCACCAGCACCTCCAGCTCCACCGGCGAGAAGCAGCAGCCAGGGCCAGGCACGGCGTGGAAGATGAGGAACGACACTTGAGATGGCACCAGACTGCAATTAGATTTCATTTCTTTAAACCTGAGATAGGCACTACACAGCATTTGCTGCTACAGCAGAGGGATGGCGTTTTTTCCCCACTTTCCTCCTGCAACAGACTCAAATTTGGCAGTTAATAGAGAGGGCAATGCATGCTCCCATCTGGCAGCATGCCAAGAAGGTTATGCCTCCCTTTTAAAGGGCACTATTTAAAAGCAATGATAACAAGCAAAGTTATTGTACAACTGGAAACTGAGACAACTTCATTACAAAAATGAAAATAGGGGACAGAACAGTCAACTCAGTGCCTTTGACTGTGTCTCCTAACCCCATCCTATAACATCAAAGCCTGCTTATATTTTGGAAACCGTCATAGGTGAACAGGGGGAAGTTTGGCAAACAGGAGGCCTTTTTGGGCAGGCATGCAACAGAGTTGATTTCACAGGCAGTAAAGTCCTGCTCACTGGTGAAAAACACGCCGTCATGTGAGTATATGGAAGGGTCCAGGTCGTAGTAGTTGTAAGGTCTCAGGAGAAAGCCAACAGAGTTTCCCACCGTCACAGTGTTGGGAATATCCTCGGAGTGTGGGATGTGAAGGAAACCAGTGGTTACCCAGGCAACCAGGTCCTAGGCAGAGAAGGGAGTTACACGGCTGATTATTTCCGGAACCTACAGCTGGAATGACCGAAATCTGCACATAAGCCATGGAAAGTTATAGAAAGAGCAGGAAGGGACCTTCTGAGGCATCCAGCCCAACCCACATTCCCACACTCTGAGCTCCTCCTTCCTGGGAAAGATTTCCCTCCTTTCCCCAAAGACCTGCCTGCTCCACCAGGCAGAGGGACCTTTGCTCTGATCCCCCTGGCCAATCCCTATCCTTGTGGAGATTTTCCTCACATTTTGCTGGTATTTCTCCATGAGTGGAAGTGAGCCCCCACTCTGGATCTGCATGCTCCGATCAAAGTGACGACCAGATACACAGAAAAGGGGTGCTTGAACCCACTTTCCTCATTCCCTGAGACTCTGCTGCTCTCCCAGCTGAGCCCACTGTCCTGCGAGCAATGCCTAGGATCACTCGGCTGGTCTCTCTGGGGCAGCTCCAATGCTCCCGCTCAGCCCGTGGCCAGATATTACAAGCTTCAGCACTGCAGACCCCGGCTCACCTCGTTGGTGATTGTTTCGTTGTTGATGAAGTCAGCAAAGGCGACAGTGGGTGTCCACGGGTCATTCTGGTTGTAGATACTGGTGCTGGTGGGTTCCTCTTCCTTTCGCCTAGTGACAGCCAGCTTGTACCTGAGGACCAGAAGAGAGATGGGAACCTCTTGTGGCAGCTGCAGGCAAGGGCAGGGAGATGCCATTCCCAAGCAGACAGCGCTAGGACCTGCAAAGCTTCTTACAAGGGTGACCAAAGGGACCCTTGATGATGGGAAGGGGGACAAGGGGTTTGTCCTGGAGTCCAAGGGACAGTGTATGCCGTGGGCACCCATCATAGGTGAAGCAGAAACCCATTCTAAGGAAGGGATGGCAAAAGCATTGCCAGGGTGCTGAAAGCCCAGGGAGCACACAGGTAACAGCCCCCTGGAGCAGGGCACAGCTAAACGCTACTCCCCGGAGAATCTGCAGATCTCAAGACTTTAACCCCAGTCCAAGGGAGCGTCTGCTAGGTCCACGCAATCTGGAGAACCTGGCATCACTGTTAGGAGAGCAGCCTGACCTTGCCCAGCTGATGGCCCTCTCCATGGAGCTGGTTTCGGGCACATGTTCCCCTGCAAAACTGACAATCTGGATCCTGTAACCACGCTGGTGACCCCACTTGTTTTTGCTGTTGGCTGCAAAGTAGATGTATCTGGGCATCTTTGACTGGTGCTGGAATGCAGCCTGGTCCTCTGTGTCCAGGACTTTCTTGGTGAGCCGTGGCCGCTCTATCTGCTGTTCTGGGCTCCAGGGGGCCCGTGCCATCTCAAATGCCATGTCATGGGCCACCAGAGAGTTTTTCACCCCTACAAAGCAAAAGAAAGCCACTGAGGAGCTTCCCTGCAGTCCCCTGCTTCCCACAGACAACTGCAGTCAGGGCTTGTTCTCCCCATCCTCCCTTCCGCACCCCAAGTTCTGAGTGCTGTTTTCTGCATGTGAGAGCAGTTGCTGCTCTGCAGCTCCATGGCAGCATGACTGTACATTTATCTAACCCAGACACCACCACTCTGGGGCATACACTACTGCCCACGCAGACTCTCGCCCTTTCTGAGGAATCAGAAGATGGAAGTCCCATCCCAGTGCAGAAGAACAAGTTTGCTTCCCAGTACAAGCCCAGCCTAATTAACCCAAGCACCCGATGGCCCAGCCATTGCTGTTCTGCTCATTAGCAAGCATCCTGCAAGCAGGGGAGCACTGCAGAGAACACAGGCTCCAAGCACATTTGCACATCACAGAACTGGAGCAGTTCTGTGCAGTTCAGGTCTTTCCACAAACAAGGCTCGTCAGCCAGAGGCTCAGACCAACAGGAGAGGCATGAGAGCAAATAAGTCTGGGGATAAGATGGGCAGGAGCTGGCTGAGAGCACTCCAGGGCCAGGGCCAGCATGGCAGTGCCCAGGGGGAGCTGGCAGAGGGGCCTGTGCTTGGCCCCCCAGCCGCCAGGTCAGGCAGGCCAGCTGCAAACCGCTGCCAAGCTCCCCAGTCTGGGCGGGTGGCATAACTCCCTCACACGTCCTGCTCGCCTCTGTCCCATGCAGAGTTTCCTAGTTTGCATAAAAGCCACTTCAGAGCAGAACCTCTGGCCATCCCAGAAGATTTGACCAGACCCTTGGGACTTGCTTGTGCTACAGAGCCAGCAGGACTGGAGTCCTGGGCCAAGACCTGCCTGAACATGCTGCAATGGAGGTCAGTGCCAGAAGCCAAAACCTACAGAAAAATATCCACACCCAGCAGCCACCATGGTTCTTGCTTTCTTCCCTTTTATGAAGTGAGCAAAACTTCTAACCCCACACCTTCCTTTTCAGTGATAGCAGTGATAGTTGGATATTTTGCCTGCCTTTTCCATATTTTTCCATTTTTGCAATCCTCTGTCCTGATCCAAGTACTCAAACTCACCCCAAAACCACACAGAACAGTCTTTAAATTTGTGTTTCCCAATGATAATAGAATTGGGAAATTTTTTAAATATATGACAAGGGCATGTAGCAGATGCTATTTCAGCAGGATGGGGAGGACAGGGCACATTTGTGACAGAGGTGCAGTACATAAATGGTGGCGTAAGATCTAATAAACTGCAGCGTGTGCTCCAGTTGCTGCTGTGAGCAAAGGATGCCTCGCACCCCTGGCAAAGTGCAGCATAGCTGAGCTCGCAGCTGGCTGTATGTTCACAACTGGCTGCCTGCCCAGGATCTTACTGCTTTGCCTGTAGCTCCAGGAATAGAGCAGCTGGCTGTCCAACCCGCACACAGCCAGCAAGAACAATTGGAAAAAGCTGTAAAAAGAAACAGGAATGCGAGCTGGAAATCACATCCACCCCAGCCAAGCAGCCTGATCAACTCAGATTATCATTTGGTGTTCAGGACACCTGGGTGTCAGAAGAGGCTAAGGAGGGGCAAGGTACCAGAGGGAAAAAATCCTGGCTTCCGCAGAGTCACAGAGGTGTCAAGACCAACAGAGCTGGGACAGGGACTGTTTGCCTGCAGGAGCCTGGGCCAGAGCACAGGACCCAGCTCATGCGGGTAGAACCGGCAGAGCAGAAGTGCCGATGCCAGCGACCTCGCAGCAGACTGCTTCGGGCTGCGCGCAGAAGAACTGACAATGCAGGAACCACAGGCTTTGGCAACCACCTCCGTCCTACTAATGGGCATGAGCTGGCCATATCACAGTGCCAGCTTTATCCAGCCTGGGAAGCTGCAGCCCTACATGGAACTTAGGGATAACTGCATGGGACAGAGAAAGTAGAACCTCCCCCCCACATTACAACAGTTTTCACTGCTCTAAGAACAGAAGAGAGACAGCTGTGTCCTGCTCCACACCTGGAAAGAAACGCCTGTATAAGGTCCACAAGATGCTCAGTATTGGGGGTATAAAAATATTAAGTAAGGACACAAAGGAAGACAAGACCCAGACCTACCTCCCACATCCAAGTCCACTTTATAGTTGATGGAATGGGTGTGTATTGTGCCCAGCGTGTGCTCCCAAACCCTATTGCCGTATCTCAGACCATCCCCATGCAGGAAGGATGAGCTCATGTACCCCGTGGCCTGGACTTTGGCTTCAATGGCCCCGTTCTGGTAGAAGATGAAGTCCCACACGTAGTCATAGTTGTCCAAAGTCGCAATGGACCGAACAATCAGAGCAGAGTTGACCAGTCCCCCATAGTAGAAGGACTGCAAGTTGGAGTAGTGGCGCCTCAGAGGGGAGCCCAGGTTCTGCTCAAAAATGCAGAGGGCATTTTTACCAATTCTGGAGACCTGGGATTGAGCAAGGTAGTGCACATCCATGTAAGTTGCTGAATACGGACAGTCGACACCTCGCACCAAGGGAGAGCTGAAGCGCCCAATGCCAAAGCTCCCATCCATGTACCTCGTTGACATCCCTCCAGGACAGTTGGAGCCATACACTGACAAGGCCTCTTGAACACTGATCTCATAGGCAATCCTCTCCCCCTGATATCTGATGTCAAACAGGCGCATGCCTGTGTTCACGCTCATCCCAAAGGCAAAGCTCCAAGCCTGGAAGACAACGTGGTTGTTCCTGACGCTGTAGCGGGGACCCTGGGGCTCATACTGCACGGGAAACATTGTGGCAGGAGGTGCTCGCGGCTTCATGGATGAGAAGTCCCCGTCCCGTGGGGCTTTCTTCACCTTCTCCACACTGATGCGGCCCTGCACATAGGCGCTCTCCAGCTGCGCCATGTCCCTGTAGTACTGCCCATTGTAGAAGACTCTGCTCACCGCCCACTGAGAGATGTCCAGGCTGCTGTGGTCCACCAGCACCTCCAGCCCCACGGGGTGCAGGAAGAACCCGCTCACGTTCTGAAACACGATGAACCATGACCTACGGTCTCCAGACTGGAATCCGCGGGGGGCTGCGGTTTGAAACGCCACGTTGGTGCCATCATACTCAAACACTTCCTTTAGGAAGGTTGGGGCTGCAGCAAATGCCACCGTCTTTAAGAACATTCCCACTTGCTCATACTCACTGTCCAGCATCGGTCTGCAGTGATATGGCACTCTCCTCCCATACTTCTGCACCGTGACGTCCCGGTGGTACGTCGGCGTTGGCAGCGGACCCACCACATACTCCGTGACGTTGGGGTCCGGCTGGTTACCGAAGTACAGGACAGCCAGCGCTTCCCGCGTCGGGCGAGCCCCCCCGCCATCCAGGAACCGCAGCACCTCCGCCTTGGCGGGGACCTGCATGTCGATGTAGGAGATGCAGTTGTCGGAGGGCAAAGCACGCGAGGCGTCCACCAGAGGCACCCCGAGGTTTTCCTGCAGGTACCGCACCACTTGGACCATTTCTTCCGGGGTCAGATCAGCAAAAACCAGGCTCTGGCTCCTGGACCCAGTCTTCTCCACATTGCGGGGCTGGGATTCACAGCTTGCTGATTGCCTCCCCCTGCTCAGCAACATGCAGGAGAGAATGAAAATTATCACTGCAGCCCCGACCAGGAGAACGTAGGGGAGTCTTGGGTTCATCTCTCCAAGTGCAGAGACAGTTTGTAGGGTTTGGCTGCAGCATCCAGAATACGGCTCTCACAGGCAGACCAGACTCTAGTCTTGCTCCTGACCGTGGGTGTAAAGGCATCACTTACGAGGTGGGGACGAATCCTGGAGCTCACATGTGACTCAGTTCCCAGATCACAGGTCCCAGCCAGTTCAGCCTGTTTCCTCCCCACCGCAGACACGCTAAGGAAGTGAGCTACAGAGCTGATGCTTGACTTGCTCCCCAAGTTACCGACTGGTTTCTCCATTGCAGAGAAAACACCAGGAAGAGCCTGGGCCTTGGTCTGCCCAAGGGCCTTTGCTTCTCCCAGCAAGGCAGCCCATCCTGCCTCATGCAGGCACAGATTCACCAGCCCTCACCTTTAGCACCATCGGCACACCTGCATTCAGCTGATAGGACACAACGCCCAGTTCAAAACACAAACTCCGCTGAGCGAGCAACCCGCCACCCTCCCTCCATCGCCCCTACTCCCGCTGTCAACAGCGCACCGGCTGGTGCTGCGCCACAACAGTGCATGCACGCTCCAAGGAGCGGTGTCGAGGCACAGGCTCCGACACCACGCCTGGAGCCAGGTGCAGGGCACAGGCTGACGTGAGCGCGGCACCGCTGCTGGGGAGGCTCAGCAGGCCTGACGCCTTCCGCACATGAGGGCCCTGGGATCAGTTTCTCTCCCAAACAGCCTGCCGAGGCTGGCACTTCGGGTGCCTCTGCACGGTCTGTTCTCGCTGTTGCCATTCTCACTGCCTCCAAGTCTTTCCCACCCCTAAGGGAAGAGGCCTGGCTGCTCCGGTTCTGGCTCTGGCTGCAGGCAGACTGGCAGCAGCTGGGGACTGCTGGCCGAGACAGGAGAAAGCTCCCTGGCGAGAACAGGCAACGCTCGGTGAACCCTGGGCAGCAACTGCAAGCCACAGGCTGCATCTGGAGGGGCTGCAGGAGGAAGAGCAGAGGCTACACAGGCACTACCAGGCGAGATTTGTCCCCGTTCAGCCCTTCTTCCTCCACCCCAACACCACTGCAGCTGACACGATCCCTGGACAAGAGCCGAGATGGACAAAAACAGTGACCTGCAGGAAACAGTTCAGCATTCCCACCTGCACAGCCCAGGCAGCTCAAGAACCCTTCTCTGCGCAGAGCTGCCTTGGCAACCAGGACGGCACCAAGCAGCCCTTCCGAGGCACCGCGCAAGGACGCGGGGGGCTGGAGGCTGCCCCCCTGCGCCCGCGTGGCGGTGCAGCCGCTCCGGCGCTGGCCGCTCTCCGCCGTCCAGGCCAGCGGTGCCCTCCCAGGAGCGGCAGGCCCAGGTCTGCCCTCAGCTGCTCCTGGACCGGCCCACCAGCTTTTGCAAGCTTGACCCTGCGCGGCCCCAAACCAGGCCCAAGCTCTGCGTGAGGCAGCAGCCAGTGTTACGCTACAAGCATTCATGGACGGCATTCTAGCCAGAGATCATGGTCCAAGCACTTTGCACTCTTCCGATGCATTAGAGGCATAGGAGGAGGGGCCGGGCTGGGGCTGAAGTCACCACTGCCCTGGCTACCACTGCTATCAAGATCATGTTAATTTAACAATTTATGTTTTCATTCACACTTCCATCCAGGAAATACTTGCCCATTTTCCCCGCAGGTCCCATACCAGCCTCAGCTCAGGACATACAAAACCTGTAAGGGAGAACGATATATTTTTGTTGTGCTGCAGTTTTGTCTTTCCTGACTTGCTGAACTTGTGCATTCTTTAGGGCTCTTCAAGCACCCTGTATTGCCACTAGTCTCAGTGCTCTGGATGAGCATTCTCATTCCCTTGATAAATGGCACACGTCTGGGATTTTACACAAGTCGTCCCAACAGTACTTTGCTGTAGCCAGGGCTCAGGGTCTGTAAACAAAACAGGGAGCCAAGGGACACAGCAGTCACAGAAGAGGGCCTTGCCACCATGCAGGAACCGTGTTTTAGCATGTTTTCAAGCCTTGCTTACAAGGGGGGAACCAATATCAGCCCTGCTTCTAACCATAATGACAGTAGCAGCATCTCAGTACAAACACCACTTCACACAAAGAACGTGTGCCTAGATCGAATGCTTGCACTGGAGTTAACTGCAGCTTAACATATATAGGTTTCTGATTGCTCTGCACAAATCCAGCAGACAGTGTGCATTACTAGACTGGCATTTCTTCTTGGGCTAATGTTCACTACCTACTAGTGATCTCTTTGGTCCTGTGCAGATGTAAAACTTTTTTCTACCTTTTACATGAGCAAGGTTTCAATAATAGACATCTAACACTGTCTGTCTATGCTCTCAGCATCACCACTGCCCTAGCAGTTTGCTGAACTGCAGTTACAAGAGTAGCCTTCAAATAGGAAGCAAAACTGAATCTTTCACCCCAAACATCCTTGAGCCTTCCCAGGGGCAGTCAATGTCAGCACTTAATTGTTTAGTCCACCAGATGGTGCAGCAGAGAGCTGGTCCGCAGACTGAAATAGCTCTTCTGCAGGGATCCACTGCCAGAAAATATGACTGTAGCAGCAGGGGAAATTCACTGGCTCACTGCAGTGGCTTTGCAGTCCGAGTCTCAGGATCCAAGTTACAAGTGTTTCCACAAAAGAGAAGCAGGAATAGAGCTGCACAAGTTCAGCCCCGGAGCACACCAGTTCAGCTGCCCTGCTTTACACTGGGCAATCGAGACATAGGAAGGGATTTTCCCAAGTTACAAGGAGAGAGTGCCAGGAGCAGCACCAGACCTAGCAAGAGCAGGCTCACTCATCCAGCCCTGCAGACAGGGGTGTCTCTGCCCTGTCTGCCTGGCCATGCTTCTGGCAACACACACGGTGCCAGCTGTGAGGCCTCAAGGAAACGCAAATGTTTTTCAGCTGCTACCTTTCATACTTTCCCTGGGCTGAGCAAAGAGCTCCTGGACAATTCCCATTGCATTCAACTCTGTGCCTTTGACAGACAACCTTATGTGTAGAAGAGTAATTTTGCAGTGAAGGAGGAGATTAGGAGAGGGAAAAAGCAGGGTTATGATGACAATTATGAAGAGCTCTACAGACTAGGAGGCCAATCCCCTCCCACAGCTCTGTGGCTTATCGATATAATGACCCGCATTAAGGAAGACAAGACCCAGACCTACCTCCTACATCCAAGTCCACTTTATAGTTGATGGAATGGGTGTGTATTGTGCCCAGCGTGTGCTCCCAAACCCTATTGCCATATCTCAGACCATCCCCATGCAGGAAGGATGAGCTCATGTACCCCGTGGCCTGGACTTTGGCTTCAATGGCCCCGTTCTGGTAGAAGATGAAGTCCCACACGTAGTCGTAGTTGCCCAAAGTCGCAATGGACCGAACAATCAGAGCAGAGTTGACCAGTCCCCCATAGTAGAAGGACTGCAAGTTGGAGTAGTGGCGCCTCAGAGGGGAGCCCAGGTTCTGCTCAAAAATGCAGAGGGCATTTTTACCAATTCTGGAGACCTGGGATTGAGCAAGGTAGTGCACATCCATGTAAGTTGCTGAATACGGACAGTCGACACCTCGCACCAAGGGAGAGCTGAAGCGCCCAATGCCAAAGCTCCCATCCATGTACCTCGTTGACATCCCTCCAGGACAGTTGGAGCCATACACTGACAAGGCCTCTTGAACACTGATCTCATAGGCAATCCTCTCCCCCTGATATCTGATGTCAAACAGGCGCATGCCTGTGTTCACGCTCATCCCAAAGGCAAAGCTCCAAGCCTGGAAGACAACGTGGTTGTTCCTGACGCTGTAGCGGGGACCCTGGGGCTCATACTGCACGGGAAACATTGTGGCAGGAGGTGCTCGCGGCTTCATGGATGAGAAGTCCCCGTCCCGTGGGGCTTTCTTCACCTTCTCCACACTGATGCGGCCCTGCACATAGGCGCTCTCCAGCTGCGCCATGTCCCTGTAGTACTGCCCATTGTAGAAGACTCTGCTCACCGCCCACTGAGAGATGTCCAGGCTGCTGTGGTCCACCAGCACCTCCAGCCCCACGGGGTGCAGGAAGAACCCGCTCACGTTCTGAAACAAAACGAACCAGGTGGTCCGATCTCCAGACTGGAAACCACGGGGAGCTGTTGTCATGACTGCTAAACTGGTTTCGTTATATTCAATTACTTGATGCATGAAAGATGGAGCTGTGGGGAACACTTGACTCCTTAAAAACCCTGCAATCTGTTTGTATTCAACAGCCAACGTTGGTCTGCGGTGGTACGGCACCTTCCCCCCGTACTTCTGCACCGTGACGTCCCGGTGGTACGTTGGCGTTGGCAGCGGACCCACCACATACTCCGTGACGTTGGGGTCTGGCTGGTTACCGAAGTACAGGACAGCCAGCACCTCCCGCGTCGGGCGAGCCCCCCCGCCATCCAGGAACCGCAGCACCTCCGCCTTGGCGGGGACCTGCATGTCGATGTAGGAGATGCAGTTGTCGGAGGGCAAAGCACGCGAGGCGTCCACCAGAGGCACCCCGAGGTTTTCCTGCAGGTACCGCACCACTTGGACCATTTCTTCCGGGGTCAGGTCGGCAAAAACTAGGCTCTGGCCATTGTCGGTGTCCTCCTGCTCCAGGCGCTGGTGCTGGCAGATGCTGGGAGCCCTTCCCCTGGTCAGCAGCACGCAGACCAGGGCAAATATTGTGGCCAAAGCCAGAACGAGGAGGATGAGCACGGCTTTCATGTTCATCTCTGCTGCAGATTTTGCGGCTTTTAAGAGAGCTTCCAGAGCAGGGTTTCTAGCTGCTGCCTCTGTCAGTTTATGCTGCACTGGATAGATTAGTACAGAAAGTACAAAAGACTGGGAGAGGCTAGGGGAGGAGACCTGAAATTCGTGGTGACCAGAAAGGGCAGCTCTTCGCTCTCAGCTGCAGTGTGCTCCGTCTTCCTCCAAGAACAGTTCCCTGAAAGAACTAGTGGAGATGCAGGGTCAGTGACTCAGACAAATTTCACATCATTCGGTTACTTTTTCAGTCCAACCCGACTTCCTGAGGCTGCCTGTAAAAATGAAGATCATGTAGTCAGCCTGAGGTGGCTGGGACCATTGTGAAGCTCTTACAAGCTGAGAACTGCTGCCACACTGTAGAATTTCACCTCTTTACAACTCACCGAATTTCCTTGTTTATCAGGCTGCTTCCTTGTAAACACTCTCCCTGGCAGCATGATTTCAAGCTAGTTAAGAGTTGCTTTCTTTAAAAAAAAAAATCTTCCACATGGAAGCCTTTGCTGAAAACACATCCATCTGTGTAGTAGTAGAAAAACTTTGGCAGGCATGGAGAGATGTAGTTTGGGATGAGATTCAGGTCCCACTGCACAGTGAACAATTAGCTCTTAGTTTGCACCTTTGAATAGCTATTAACCAGTTAGTCCCCCCAACACTCCACTGAGACAAGATCAAGCAGCTTTTGTCTCTACCTCAGATGCAAAGATGAACTGAGGTGCAGCTTCTGAGAAATTCCCTCAAGGACCAGGACAAACACCCCAATCTCTGTTCTGCCTTTGGCATCCAAGCAGGGATGTGATGGCAGTGCCAGGTATCACTATGCTGCCAGTCTACCCTGCTCCCCAGGCTGAGCTGCCACCTCCAGGATTCCTACCAGTCAAAGGCTGTGAAAACTGCTTTCAGCCATTGTCATAGATGAGGTCTCCTTACTGGTTTCACAGCACTCTTGAAGGGCTGAGCAGAAGGCGATGGCCAGGCAACAGGACTCAGTACTCTATTCTGCCACAGGGTAGATGCTTGGGGTGAACAAGATGCACAGCTTTAGGTACAATCCCTGCCTGTCCTTGAGCTGGTACTGAGAAGCATAAGGAATGCAAGGGAAGCAGGGCTAGAGATTCAACATGACATTTCCACTCCTGCTGCCAGCCTCACCTCACCTCACCCTGGCCTTCCCTTTCTCCTCCCATCAGAGTTTCTTGGTGGGAGACAGGCCCTCCTCCCTTGGTACTGCCTCAATTTCTTCCTCTGCAGCTGATCTTGCCCTGGACTCAGTCTCTCCTCACTGTCCTCCTGCAGCACTTACCAAATACCACACTGGTAGGCAGAAGGCCATGTTGCTATAGGACACAGTCCATTATCCTCACCACCACTGGCAGCCCTCAGACTTCTTTAGCCGAGGCTGCAGCTGTGAAGACAAGAGAAACGCACGCATGTTCACTTCATGCCAGCAAGCACCATTCCTGCCTCACTGGCAGTCACACCAGCGAGGCCCATGTGAACCACAACAGTCAAGTTACATGGCCCCTTGGTGACACAGAGACAAGCAATGGGAAGAGACAGGGCATGAGAAAAGAGCCTTGGTTACAAGGGATGTAACAGCTACAGGTTTCAGAGGTACGCTCCTCTCATCAACTTGCAACCAGCCTCTAATGGCAGAGTAAGATATCTCTAAATAGCTCCAAATTAAGCAAGGAAACTTCGACTTTCAAGTCAGTCTCTCAGTCTGAGGTCAACAAGGCTTCCAGGGTCACTTGGGGTTAGGCTGGAGAGCAAAATTCCCTTTCGGTGCAAGTCTGGTACATGATATCCCATCTTACAAATAGCGCAGAGAGAAGAGAGGGAGTGCTGTTGCCCCAGTCGAGCAGATTAGCAGCAGAGCCAGGACACACCTCCTGCCTCCTAGAAATTCAACAAGTGTTCTGCTGCAACAAACACCTACACAGCTGAGCTGAGACTGCTGCAGGAACCTCTGAGACTGCATGTACAATGTCCACGTTCACATTTCCTTAAAGAAGTACAAAAGAGCAGATCTCTTAGTTTTGACTGCTCCTTCAAACTTTGTCTTTTGGTTTTACGTCACAAGTCCCTAACAGTCAAGGCACAGGCTGCAATTAGAGAAGATCTTTTTCTGAGCAGTATAACAGTGGTTTAAGAGAACTGGATAAACTCCATAGGCCTTACTGCCCCACAAATCGTGACTCAGTCCTACAAGTTGCCTGTGAGATGTCTGAAAATAAAGTATGGGAACATTGTTATTTCTGTGCATGTCTGGTGTTTGAAACAGAAGGAAAAAAAACATAAACCCTAATCTATAATGACATCCCTATGACAAACAAACCCACAGCACACACCCCAGGTCTTCAGGATACATCTGGCACAAATGAAGTTCTTTCTGTGCTGCCTCTGCCCCATTACAGGATATGGGCCACGGATGTCACGATTAATACCACATATTATTTAATACCATCTACTTCTGTTGTACTTTTAAAAACAAAGACTTTTAAAGCATATTACAAGCAACACCAGAATCAACCTGCATTCTATGGGAGCTCTGTTTCACAACAAACAGAACAACCCTAAATACACCTCCATCTTGCAGTAGAAATTTCAGGAAGCACAGTAATTAATTGAGTTTGCTGAGCTGGGAAACCTGTGTCAACACCTTAGTGATGAAAAGTGATCAGGGATCTTTAAGGGCCACATGTACCACTGAACTGCTTGAGTACCTTCTCTAAAAGACACTGCCTGAAGCAGCTTAGAGCTAACCTAGAATTTAAAAAATGACAGGTCTCACTAACAGCAGCTAACTTGTTTATGATGTGTTTGGTGCACATACCTCTTCCCACACCTCATCCCACCAGTCTGATTAACCCATGACTCTGTCCCACACCTAACACGGAGAGTTCACATCCTACTGATATTTATTTTGGCCACATGGTTGCTTTTAGGTACTGCCCATCCATACTTCTTATATTTGGTAAATTGCCCACATCTCCCAAACAGAACAGGGAAGGGAGGAGTTTGCTGTCCTTCGCTCACACAGAAGGGTAGAGATGGCAAAAATAGTCTCTGAAATTTACAGGAAGCAAAACTAAAGACAGACATCTTGCAGCTGAGGGAAACTCAGAGTCAGTGACTGCCAAGCAGGTGGGTAAAGAGTACAGTACAAAGTACCCCTCACCAGCAGTCCTGGCATTGGTATGTCTTAAGCATACCCCAAACCAGATCTCAGACTTTGGAAAACTCCCACTCCCATTATTGCATCTCATGTGGTCAGCTTGTGTAAAACAGAAGGGTGGAAACTGCTTGAACCTTATTCAGGCTGGCTGTGTTTCTGGCAGTGTTTGTGTCTGCGCACAACTGCTGTGCCTTTATTCTCCTCTCAAAAGCTTTAACAGTAACTGCACTTAAGCTGGGATGTCTCAAGAAGCTGAATTCAAGCTCTGATGGCATGTTGCCGCTTTTGGAGAGCAAAGCAGAAAAACACTCCACAGAGACTGAGGGGTGAAGATCGCAGACAACAAATCCTTCCCTGGTCCTGTGCATGAGCCCATGTTCCCTATCAACACCTGCCAACACAACTGTCTTGGATGCTCCTTCTTTCCGCAGAACTGCTGGCACAGGGCACCTGGGTATTTTATTTCTTCTAGCTGTGGTGAGGAGGTACCCCTCATGCCGCACCATGTTGGGCCCTGTCAACAACAATCCTCCTGAGCTCTGGCCCCAGGGGACCTGTGTTTTCAGCTCTATTCCTGCCTTCCTACGAGCAGCTTGGACACCAGCAGGACTTTCCCATACCACAGGAAGCACCATGCAGCAGTCAGCCCTGCAGGACGTGTCTGTCCACAAGCTGCTGCTCCTATTTCTCAGAGGATGAAGATTTTAGGGCTGGATGAACGCACCCAGGAGCCCAGGGCTCAGCCCAGGCCAGGCAGCGCTCCTCAGACTGGATCAAGGGCCCCACCTAGTGGCACCCAGGTCAGAAGGGGAGATGAAACTCCCTCCATCCAGGTGCACAGTTCTGTGTTTCCCAAGGAGCAGGCTCACAAAAGGGGCCTGGAAACCACCAGCTGGCGGACAAAGTGTTTAGGGAACAACAGTGCTAAACACTGGAGAGCAGGTCTCTGCAACCCAGATTGTAGTATAACAGACACAGACAGACATGGAATGAAAACAAGGACATTCCTCTGGGTAGAGGTGAGGACAGCTTTGATTCGGGGGGATAAAGGACAGGTCTATATTTCCTTGGGCATCACATGCACAGAGGAACCAAGAGAGTAATGCACCATGCACTGAATATATGTACCAGCTGTGGTATTCAAGGTGCCTGCCCCAAGACGATACTGTAGACACCTGCTCAGCAGAGATGCAGCAGTAGCCATGGAGCAGGTTCTAGACTCTTACAGAAGCATCATGCAAATCACATCTGTTTTAACCGAGATGACCTTAGTCCAACACACTGGCTTAGAGTGGGACGGATCACATCAAACCCAAGACCTTGGGCCTACTGTAAGGCATGCTAAAGGAACAGAAACAACCTACAGAGCAGCACACAGTGATTTACAACACAGTCAAAAAGAGAATGAGGACAATGCGGGGAAGGAGCAACTGGATGTGAGAAAGGTAGGACCAGAACACACATTAACACTGCACAGCCTGTCCAAGAGCTCAGCATCACACACAAGGGTCTAGCTTAAAAGAATTCAAAGTACCTTATTTTAATTTCTTGACATGGTAAAAGTTTACATACTTTCATCTGGCAAAGAGAGCTGAACAAATTAAAAGGAATCAATACAAAGAAACACAAGGGGAAGTGCTGCTCCCAGACAGCAGCTAGAACGCAGTTGGTTTGTTACTGAATATTTATTAGCGGGAAGACTAAGAGTTGACTTACTACAAACAACAACAGAAGAGTCTATAGAAAGGGCCAGGGGCCCTCCACACTCTGGGCAAATCCCTGGGAAACCAGCAAGAGACAACATGGCTCTTAGATGTGGAAGCAGAAGAAACAAAAACAAAGTAGAAAAAAAAAGAAGGGGAGAAGGTTCATTCCATTTGTCACTGTATGTTACAATGAAGTTAACACAACTATTAAGGCTACTGCACAATAAGAATATACGGGTGTAACAGCGAGACCCGGGAAACAGCAAGGTTCCAGAAACAAATGATTTAACATTCCCTGAATAAGGGACTTAAGTAGAAATACTATAAATAAGAAAAATTTGGAGCCTGCAGCGCTATGGGCCCATTTCCCACACACAAAAACTGACGCAACACAACCAGTCATTTCCAAAGGGGTTTGTAATGGACCATGAAACGTTCCAGAGGCTTAGAGGAGTCACCAGGCACACGAGTGTACCCTTTTGCAGGGGAAAGACTACAAGGTTTGCAATGATACCAGGTGGCTATTGGCCATCCTCACCTCCAAGGACCAGCTGTCGCAGCTGGCCTGCTCTGCCCAGACAGCAGGAAGCACTGCCAGGAGACAGTGGGTCACAGTCTGACCGTGTGTGGAGACATTAGAACTTTAGTATCAGACCTCTGGCCCCTCCCCTCTCTCAGCCCAGGCAAAAACATCTCATGCTGAAGGGGCACTAGGACACACATGAAGTAACGTTGGTTTTACCCAAGAAAGTGGCTCTAGTCAAACAGCAAACAGGAGCAGAAGCCACCTGAGCTCATGACCAGCCAGTACAGCAACCAGCCCTAGTTAAAAGCACCACCTTGCACTCTGCACTGATTTAGCTAGAATTCACAAGGTGGAGACAGATGGGGTGGGCTCTACTGAGTAACAAAAGAGCCAAGAAGAGAGTGAAGACCTCTCAATGGCACTGCAGCATGGCTGCTGCCACCAGCCCAGAAGGGGCAGGTTCCCCCTGTCTTTACAATTGGTCAGTGCAGAGCATGGGCAGAGGGATTGGCTAGAGACAGTACTGAAAAGAGCTGGTGTCTCAGCCTCTGCACCACCACTTGGGCTTGGTCTCATGCTGCAGACTGTCTGCCCCATTCCCAGAGACACCCATGAAGCCTCCAGCCAAGAGATGGGACAGGACAAGGGCTTGGTCTCTAGCATAGTTCCTACTCAGGTAGGAAGAAAGGCATGAAGGAATGTTCCTGCCTTGCTGGTGCTCTCAACTCTGCAGTAGCCTCTAGGGCATCCCAAAGCAGCGAGGCCTTCTCATTACCAGTTACTAGAGGGAGGGAGAGCTCCTGAGACCTGAACAAAACCAATCACAGAACTAGGTGAGAATTTCTTTAGAGTTTAACTAAGAGTGCGATACTATTTCCAGCCAGTTTCCCATCTCGATAGTCACGTAACAAACCAAGGCAATGACGGTCTTTAGTTGACTGAACAGTTCTCAAGTTCAAACGCTGACACTTAATAGAGGGTCTCAGCATTGCTGCTCCGAGGCCTCTTGATCTTCTCAATGTTTTTAAGGATCATGTCATGCAAAGTGACCTGCAAAAAGGGAGAACACAACTCAGACAAGAAGGGTGAAGTTATTCAGTGTTTGGCTTTCACAATAAGCACTGGCCAAAACAGCAATACAGCTCACCTTCACACTACACTTAGCCTCTGCCTGCAATCGCATATTTAGTTAAAATAATGGCTTCTTTCAGCAAGACCTTACAGAAGCCACTGCATGTAACACTAAAAAGAGAAAGCTTCTTTATACAGCCTAGGAATGACTCAATACCACCCAAAGAGTTTGGGATCAAAGGTTCCCACAGAAGTGCAATGAATACTCTACAGTGGACTCCTGTCAACACTCAGCTGGGAACACCTGCCTCTCTGGAAGGTGGTGGAAAGGCAATACACCATTAGGTCTTCTTGTGAGAGCCAAAGCAGACCAGGGGAGTAGACAGGCTTCTTGCCAGGGCTAGGTGCAATCACAGGGAAAGGGGAGAGCAGCAGAAGCATCAAGACTGCTTTCTCCACTGCTGTGTGGGGAGCCGGTGGGAGCTCCATTTCTCACTTACATATTGATTCCTCAGCTCTGAAATGATCAGACGCAGACTAATGTACTCCTTCTCATCGATCTCTGTCACTGTGCGGCGGTAGTCCTCCTACAGAGAGCAGATGTACAGCTGAGTGGCCTGAGCCCAGCTGTGCCTCCCATGCATCAAGAGAAGCTGGTACAACTTTTGTAAAAGAATCCCCGCTTCAGCTTGCTCTCCGCTAACACAGATGTCCTGCATCCCTGTATGATTCCTCCCTTCTCCCACAAGACCCCCAAAGCTTAGAAAGGACAGTGAGGAAGTAGCCCAAAGTGTCCCAAAAAGCAGCAGTACATAACGCATAAAGCTCCATTTCTCTGTTTACTTACCACATGAGGGTACTTAGCTATTTTGGAAACCAACTTTGCTCTTGTGATATAATATCTGGTAAAGAAAAGGAGACACTAAAAGTAAGATAAATAGCAGGAAGATTTCTTTCAGGCCCACCCTGCCCTAGAAAAAGCTAGGGGACCTTCCCCAAGCAGGTTAGTTTTCCCAAGAGGGCCCCACAAAGGGCTCTGCTCTTTCACACCTACCTAGAAATCTGGTCCAGGTAGGACGCAGCCTCGCTCTCCACAGTTCGAAGCTCAGCCACTGTTTCTTCCTGCAAGGAAGCCAAGGAGACCATTAGCTTCATGAGACTGCAGCTGGTCTTCAGGACTCTAAGAGTGACAGCTCTTGGCAGTGCCATTTCAAGCTCAGATTTGGGTTTTAAAACCCTAAACCAGCCCCATGACTGCAGCCCCTGGATACAGTCAAGTGAAAGATTCAAAGGAACCCGAGATCCATGTTTCTGGAACACAGTTCTCTCCCATAGCATGGAGCCTTACCTGAATAGAAACACCAAAGTTGTTTCCATCTTCTATCCTAGGGATGAGAAGTTGCACCCACATTTTGACCTGCAGTGGGAGGGGGGGGGGAATAAATAAATAAATAAATTCACAACACTGAGCAATACTAAGATGTTCAAAGGAAGCTGTCTTAGAAGTGTTATGAAAAGCTCCCTAAAATCCTGTCTTTGCCATGCAGCTCATGATAAACTCCCACAGGTACTTCTCACTTGTGCAATGCTTCTGAGTAGATTTTGTCTCCCATATGGCTGGGAAGCCACAGCAGAAGCACAGCCTCCCATGGAAAGCTCTCTTGAGCACACCAAAGAAACTCTCAGCAGGTACCTGTGATTCTGTGTAAAGTGAGGGTGATGAAAAGCCTCAAGGAAGGAGCATGCATAACAGACATCCTCCTCCTTCATGAGCTGAACTACAGAATCCCCGAGGGCTCACAAAAACATCATTTTCTTATAATCTACCTCCCAGCCATGTTTAGAAACTGTAATACAAATCCTGCATTTCCTCATTTTACAGAATATAGAGGGACCTGTTCCTTCCACTCAGAAAAACTTTGCCCCTCTGGGAGCAAAAGTATTTTACTGCCTCCACTTGCCCCAGTGCTGAGGACTGCAGCTCACACTCACCGTATTACACTTCTCAATAAGCAGCCTGATCTCTGGTTTCACTTTCTCAATGATGTCCACCAGCTGCTGGTTGCTCTTCAGCATCCCATTGGGCATCACAAACACTTTGGTACCTGGCAGCAGAGGAGACAGATATCTTGCATCAGCAACACACAGGAACGGCTATACCAGTAGATCAGACCAAAGGTCCACCTGAGCATCTTATCTCCCACAAAGGCTAGTAGCAGACACTGAGCCAGGCTACAGCTAACCTGTAGGGAAGGGGAAATTTAACATGGGATCACGGTCACTACCGCAAAGGAAGGAAAAGAGAAAAGACAAAACTGAGACGAGAACTAAAGATCTCTAGGCTGCTGAGGCTTGGCACAAAGGATTTCCCTGATGCACATGTAAGAAGTGTTTCTGTCTCAGCTTAATCCAAAGCCTGGTACCTTCCTTCAGACAAGGAAGGGCTTTCAATACAGATCCACATGGAGACCAGCTGCCTCTGTCAGCATGCCAAGCTCAAGCAAATACTACTTATGTTTATCAGAGATGTCCAAATTCTGCTCCTAAGAGCTGGAACCTTACTCCTTTGCAGCGGGACGCCCATAGATCAAGGTCTTAGAGGTTCCACGGGTAGGTCTGCATGGGCAGCAGCTGCTGTCAGGATAGGGTGAATGGGGTTCACATGATTTCATACCCCTAACGCATGGCGCGCTGGCTCAGTGGGCAGGCAGCAGCACAGAGACTTGGGGACTCTTACCCTGAAAGGTCTCTTCACGGTCTTCCAGCTTCCTCTTTTTCATATTTGGCTAAAATATACAAAATGTTTTACTCACAAACTAGTCGTAACCTAGAACAGCGTTGCAAAGGAAACAAGGAAAACTTTAGAGCCTCTGCTATGCTCCTGGTTTCTAAGCATCCTTCTTTAAAAACAAAGGAGGACTGCAAAATACAGCGTTACCTCCAGCAGACTTCCCAGGCTCTAGAGACCAATTCCTAAAAGCCTTTGGGAGAGCCATAGCCTGTTGTTAAATAAGAACATCCTAATCAAACACACAACAAACCATGCAGTTTTAATTAACAAAAGTAAGGATCACAGTCAAGAGAGTAACCTTACCCCATCCAGTCCATCATGGCTGTTCGTGAGAAGAATTGGGTCAGGCACTGGGAGGTTCATGTCTGAATGGATCTGAGTGAGATCATGAATATTCAGGATAGGCTCCTGGAAAATAATGCAGATTTGTTACTTAATTACAAGCTAACAACTTTTGTCACGCTGAACACAGTTAGAAGACAAAAGATTCAGACGTCTCCGTTACCCATCCACAAAAGAAGGAAGAATGAAAAAACATCTAACAGCAGGACTGTGGTGAGTCCCCCCAGCCCCCAAGGACAGAATGCCAACTCTAGATTATGATCAAAGCTATCATCTCTCTCCAACACTGGAGATGATGGAATCCCTGTGATACCAGTGTCAAGAAGGACAGTCTAAAGCTGTTGAATACGTAAGAAGAATAAGTGTGCCAACCCTACAGAGAAAAGAGAAAAAGGAAAAGGAATCATCCCTCTACAGCTAACAGCACTCAGATGTGTCCAAGCAACTCTGAAATGCCACTTAATTCTTTTGTAATAAGGTGAAGTACACAAGGAAAGTAAAAATAAACTTCTTTATCTCCTACCAGGTCATTTTCCAACACATAGCTTGGAAATGGAAAAGGATAGAGATGACAATACCTATCTTACCTTAAGAAACCCATCAAGTTCTAACAGCTTCTTTGGGAAAAAGTTTGCCACCAAATCTTCAGCCTGAGAAAGAAAGAACAGACTATGACTTGAAACAGTGCCTAAGATTTCCCACTAGCAGACATGAGCATCAGGGACATTGACTGTCCAAAGACAGGAGGCAGCAGAGAATACAAATTTCTTTTGCTAGCAACCTTCAGGCAAAGCCGCAGTGAAAAAATGCCAAGAGAATTATGAGGTTATGTAACTTCACTTCAGTCAGTGACTGAAGCTCTGAGCACTGATAAGTTTATAGAACAGGCTCAGATCACAGCAGAGTCTGTGAGAAAGATACAACCAAACAGCCTCTTCTCTGACCCGTTATGCTGTGGGACAATGGCAAAGGGATACTCACCTCACTTGTGATCCGCTCTCTGAAGGAGTCAACCTACAGAGAAGAAAAAAGCAGCAGTTAAGTCTATCTCAAACAGCAACGCTCAATGCAGGGCAAGCGCTGCATCCTATAGCCATGAGATTCATCTAGAGACAGAGCTGAGGTCCTGAATGCAGGATCGCTCCACGCACGTTTCTCGCCCCATAAGAAAGGCCCCAGAGCTGTAACGCCCTACAGACAGGGAGCAGCAGCGGACAGGGACAGCTAAGAGGCGCTCAGGGCGCGGGGAGGCGCAGAGGCCTACGGCGGACGCCCCAGGAGCGGCGAAAAAAGGCGCAGAACAATGGAGGCGACGCGAGAGCCAACGGCTGCACTCCCCTGCCGGCGGCACGGGAAACCCCGCCGCGCCGCCTTCGCGCCGCCGGGCGGGCGGCCGCCGGCGCCGGGCGGCCTCCTGGGGGCGGCCGCGGAGGGGCTCCCCGCGCCGAGGAGCGCGGCGGCCCGGCCCGGGGCGGCCCGGGGCGGCGCGGCGGGCCGAGCGCGGTGGGGCCCAGGCGCGTCCCGGGCGGCCCGCGCCGCCACCAGCGGCGAGGCCCGGTGCCGGGCGGGACCAGCGGGCGGGCTCACCTTGAGCTTCACCTCCGGGTCCACCTTGAGCAGCGAGGCCATGGCGGCGGCGGGGGCGGGCGGGCGCTCGGGTTCGCTCTCGCGCGGGGCCGCACTGCCGCCTGCCCCACCGCCGGCTTCACCGCCACCGGAACTGACCTCACAAAGCGCCCCCACCAATGCGCGCGCGCGCGCGCCGCCCACGTGACTGCCGGCGCCGCCGCGCAGGCGCCGTGCGCGGGGCTGGGTCCTCGCCGCTCACACCACCCGGCTCAGGGCAGCGAGGGAAAATGGCCGCCGCCGCCGCTACGCCCCTGCCAGGACCGCGCTTCGGCGCCCGCCCCGGGCCGGGTGGGCCGCGGGGCCGGGACTCGCGGGGCTGGGCGGCCCGCGGGGCCGCGCTGCGTCACATCCGGCGCGCGCCCGGAAGCGGCGCGGGGCCGAGCGGCGGCGGCTGGGTGGCGCGGGCGCGCAGGCATGGAGGGGGGCCGCCCGCCCGCCTGCACGGCGCAAGTCAGCTTCGTGTGCCAGCGCTGCAGCCAGCCGCTCAAGCTCGACACCTCCTTCAAGATCCTCGACCGCGTCACCATCCAGGAGCTCACGGGTAACGGGCCGGCGGCGCGGGGCGGCGCGGGGGGCAGTCCGGGCCGGGGGGAGCCGGGCTGCCCCGCGCCGCGGTAACGCTCGTGTTCCCGCAGCGCCGCTGCTGACCGCGGCTCCTGCCAGGCCCGGGGAGGCGCACGAGGAGGAGAGCGCCCTGACGGAGGTATCGCGGGGGGCGGCCGGCGGGAAGCCCGCCGCGGGGGGCGGGAGGCCAGTCGCTGACGGTGCTGTGTTCCTCACCTAGCAGGAGGCCTTCACCGAACACCGGCAGGATGGGGTCTCCAGGCGGTTCATCCCTCCCGCCAGGTACGGCTGCGGGCTTCTCCGCCGTCCCCATGCACTTGCGGTCAGCTTAAAAACTGATGCAGTTCCCTTGTGCCAGTAGAGTCTCGATGGAGCAAAGTACCTGGTGGCTTCCTTGAGACACCTCCTGAGCTTGCTCTGCCGGCACAGCTGTGCTTTGGTGTACAGTACTTCAGGAACTGCCCAATGAAAAGATCCTCCCATAAAGGTTGTACCTTGTAGGAAAATGGCACTGATAACTGTCACATTTAACATGTTAGCTTTATGTGGGCCTGTTGGAACTTTTGTTAAGGTATCCCTGGTTTTTTTAGGCCCTTGAATGTACAGTGGAGCAAGGAAGTGTTTGAATGCATATAAATCCATAGTATTTAGGACACTGTTTATTAGCTGTCACAGCTCTTTTTTGAAACAGTCTCCCCTTTACCTTTCTGCAAGCACCTTTGGTGCATTCTCCTTTTCTGATTCTTGAACCAGTCTCAGGTTTAAGTCTAGCAGTACAGCTGGCTCTCTTAAACCCTTGGCACTCAATTGTTCTCAATATCCTTTTGAAGAATGATGTCAACAGAAAGCGCCAACAGTTTCACACTGATTGGAGAGGCATCTGATGGAGGCACAATGGAAAACCTCAGCAGGAGACTGAAGGCAAGTTTTACATGAACTGGTAAATAAAGATACGTCTTACTATAGAAAAATTGACGCTATGTGCTCTGCAAGATGAAACTGCAAAAAGCTTCTCATACCATTAGCCTTCAAATATTTGTGTTTAGTTCAAATTCAAGTATTTGTGAATAGTTAAGTAAGCACAGGCTGGCTTATTTTAATCACGCTTTGGCCTGCAAACAATACTTTGTCACTTAAAGAGGTACAAGCCCATCTGTTGAAAAACAACCCACAGCTGCCTCTAGATTCACTTGAACTAACAGTGAACTCTTTCTCTAGGTTACCGGTGACCTCTTTGACATTATGTCTGGGCAGACAGATGTGGATCACCCTCTGTGTGAGGAATGCACAGATACTCTGCTAGACCAATTAGACACACAGCTTAATATCACAGAGAATGAATGCCAAAACTACAAGTGAGTGATCTAGAATTGATCTGAGACTGAGTTGCTTTAGTTTGAAAGCCAGGGAAAGAACACTGATTTGATGATGGATTTTATCATTAATAACTTTAGCACTTGATTTTATTTTTGTCTGAATGAGATGGAAAACTTATTTTTGGAGTATCCTGTGATAAACAGCTTCTCAAACTGAAGTCTGTGACCCCATCAGAGTGGTTGATGCCACCTGCCCAAGGTGCCTGTGTGGCAGCACTTACTGTGTGATTTAAGTGCTTCATAGATACAGTTATTCACAGGCAGTAACAGATCCTGAATCACCATTTTGCTCCACTGTTCTCCCGTGTCTGCATTCCTGACTCAGGATGCAAGATTAAAGTAGAGAGCTCGGGATTAATGAGGTACACCTTAGGTACGCATAAGCTCAGGTTTCTCATTTATACTTCTGCTTGTGTGCACAGCCTGCCACAGAACTGGGGACCTTTGGCAGAGGGGGTTTTCCAGGACTCCTGTTCTGGTAATCATGTAACTGTCTCCTTTAGGAGATGTCTGGAGATACTGGAACAAATGAACGAGGATGATAAGGAGAAACTGCAAACAGAACTGAAAGAACTTGCACTGGAGGAAGAACAACTGATTCAGGAGCTAGAGGACGTTGAGAAGAACCGCAAGATAGTGGCTGAAGACTTTGAGAGAGTCAGGGCAGAGGCAGAGAGACTGGAGCAGGAAGAAGCTCAGTGAGTCTGAACTACAAGTGCAGTTTATGGCAGTGATTATAGGTAACACACAGATGAATGAGATTATAATACGGAGAAACCTGTAAAGTGTCCTTTTCTTTGCAAAACTGAAGTTGGCCAGACCAGAAAACCTAATATTCTATATGAGTAGTCACTTCTCTTCCTAAGAAAAGAGCCTTCATCAGGCATTTCTTGTTTTTATTTGAAGGTATCAGAAAGAATACTGTGAATTCAAGAGGCAACAACTGGAGCTAGATGATGAACTGAAAAGTGTGGACAACCAAATGCGCTATGCCCAGATGCAGCTGGACAAACTAAAGAAAACCAATGTGTTCAATGCAACCTTCCACATATGGTAATGTAGACACTCTAATACTATCTTGGCTTGCTAAGAATCTGCAATATAGGACTGTTTAAATAACTGTGTGTTTGACAGGAAAGGTGCTAATCGAGTCTTAGTTAGCCCACAATGAAGCACTGATCACGTCTCCCTATGGTTCCAGCTGAGACAGGTTTTCTGCACTGTGCTCTGCATTGCATGCGAAGAACAGCAGATATGCCCAAGTAGCCTGTTAAATGGCTCTTGCGCTAACCATGTTAACTAAGATCTAGTGTGCTAGCCAACTAACGTCAAGCTTTATGGAGCGTGACAGCTCAGCTGTTGTTTTTATGAACTCCTGCACAAAAAACAGAACAATTGGTTTGTAGTTATATACACTTTTTAACCAGGGGCCCCAAATCATCATTTTGTTTGGTTATGAAACGCACACTAATAACTGTTATTATGTGGCCCCTGTTTGGTTAGCATGCTAAAAGCTGTTCCTGCTCCAAAGAGCTTATTTATAATTCCTCTTATCACAGGCACAGTGGTCAGTTTGGCACAATAAATAACTTCAGACTTGGCCGGCTCCCCAGCGTTCCTGTAGAATGGAATGAGATCAATGCAGCCTGGGGGCAGACTGTGCTGCTGCTACATGCCCTTGCTAACAAAATGGGCCTGAAGTTTCAAAGGTATATGCAATACAATATACATTTCACTTATGAACCGGATAAAAAACTATTTAGACTCATCTGCCTCTAAATCATGTCTCCTTTCAGATACCGTCTTGTACCCTATGGTAACCATTCATATTTAGAGTCCCTAACAGACAAGTCAAAGGTAAGAAATCCTGCAGTTCAAAAGCCAAAGGAAATCTACCTTGAATGCCACAGATCCCTGGTTATGCTAAATGAGGCAGAAAACCAGAACTCTGCTCCTGAGAGTACATCTTTATGAGTCTATGGCAGGGAAGAACTACCTGCCTTGATTTCTCTGACATTGATTGTATCTCATTCTATCTTCCTCTGGTGTGTAGTTCAAAAGCCTTGGCCTTTTTAATACTACGGGTTGGCAGAATGAGTAGCTTGATGTGGGATATAATGTGATTTGGTAAGATTCTCCTCATTAGGAACCCAAGTCTTATCCTGCATCATCACCACCAATCATGGCCCTTACCACAGAAGAAACTACACTTATTACAAGCCACAAACCATTTCTAAGCATCCTATGACAAATTGAAGCCTTACATGAAAAAAATAAAGATCTGCCATGATATTATCTAAAATGGGGTGTTTGGGGTATTTGAAACAAATCTCTTTTTCCAGGAGCTCCCCTTGTACTGCTCTGGAGGCTTAAGGTTTTTCTGGGACAACAAATTTGATCATGCAATGGTGGCTTTCCTGGACTGTGTGCAGCAATTTAAAGAGGAAGTAGAAAAAGGTGAAACTCGATTTTGTTTGCCTTACAGGTGAGTGTTGCTATGTAACACGTCAAATGTCGTCTCATGCAACACTGCTAGCTGATCTCTGGACCAATCTACAGCATTGCTTGCTGTTTCAGTCCTGGTGGTATGGTGCGCAGGATGAAGTTACATTTGGTCAGAATTTAATTGAGATTTAAAGTTAGTTCCTCAAATGAAAGTCTGAGTCTTGCTAGTTTTACTAGTCTGAGTCTATTATTACAAACAAAGTATTCTTACGCAGGATAGTACAAATGTCAGATTTAAAAGTATAGTATTTAACATCATTTTAAGATGACTGCTTGCAATAGCAATGTGCTAATAAACTTTGTGTTTGACACAGGATGGACGTGGAGAAAGGAAAAATTGAAGATACAGGTGGCAGTGGTGGCTCTTACTCTATTAAAACACAATTTAACTCTGAGGAGCAATGGACAAAAGCACTAAAATTCATGTTAACTAACCTGAAGTGGGGTCTTGCCTGGGTCTCATCCCAATTCTATAACAAGTAACTGTAAAGAACTTGTCCAGATGGCTGTAGAGTGTCTGCGCTTTGTTGGAGAAAGTCAAATTAAGTTGTCTCTTAATATTAACCAGTACAATATGTTTACAATACCAAAAATCCACAAGACACTTTATTTAAAATACCATTATTGCAAGTAGTATATAGAAAAGCAATATGTAAAGTTATATCATTGAGCTGAACAGAATAAAAATTTCAGCTATTAAATAGATGAAACTGGTATTTTGGGGGTTTATATATATATATATAGTATTTGTATATAGATTATTGTCATACTCTTAAAACACCAGTGAGTTTGATATTACTGTGTTACAACTTAGCAGAACATGCAAGTTAGAGAAGTGAAATGCTACCAACACAGGGAATAATGTGGAAAAATTCATGGAAGCTCTGCTTGGTCACTAAAGGCTAACTACAATTCAAAATAAAATATTTTCTAAAGTCTTATCTGAGCACTTAACATTGTGCCACTGAACTTTACCAAGGTTTGATACTGTACACTATTAGCTGTGATGATATTAACTATTTGTAATACTTTCTGCAGTCTGTTCTTGCAAGGAGGTGCACTGAGTAACACCATAATAAAACACTATTCTTTACAAAGGGTGCTTTCATCTAGCATATGCGAGTCACAGCATAAACATCCTTTGGAACTTCAGCGGACATGCTGAATAGGCACCTGCCGCCATGACAATTACATCAGACTTTACAAGATATAGCTGGCTTTCTTAGGGTAAGAACAAACAAGCTTTTGAGCACTGGGGAAGAGGGAGCACAGTAACAAGTAACCTGGCTGCAGCAAGCTGCCTGAGGCAATAACTAGTTTTTAAAACAGCAGCAAATGCAGAAAGAAAGCATGGCCTTGTTTGTAATGATTGGGCTTGTGAGTTTCTTCTAGCAATACTAATTACCAAGCAAATTACCATTCACATCAATGCCTTTTCAAAACAAGACTCTTCTTACAGTTTTCTGTTTCTTCAAAGGAAACTTATATTCATAACTTAGAAGATGTAGCTCTTACAATAAAGCTTCTGGTGCTGAAAGAGGTATTTCTAAGTACTACTTTGTTCCTGTGTCCCTCCATTCAAAGTATTAGTGCATAGCCTGCAAGGATGAGCTTTTCTAATTAAAATACAGCATTTGCAGTGTTACAAAACACCTGGTGTTCAAAAACAGAAGTAAAAACAAATTTCTTTGGGTTTCATGTGCAGTATCACAAAAGATGGACTATTACCAGTGATACAGAAGTCTGTTACTGATATGCTAGAGAATGGCTACAGAAGATATAGTTCTACTTAAGAAGTATAATTCTGTTCTCTGGAGCTCTTGTTCCACTGTTCCTGTAGTGCTGCTTTGGAGTGGTACTGCCAATGATATGTTTCAATATTGCATAAGAAAATTCTAAGATACTTTGTGAAGTAATGCCGGTGATACAGTTTAAATGCTCCACAACCTTAAAAAAAATGAAGATACTTATTTGCAGTGCCTAAGTGACATTAATTTACAGAACTACTTGTTAATCCCCCCAAAATCTAACTATAATAATAGTGCTGCATGGGCATATACTAGTGGATCTTCGCTAGAAGTTAAAACCTCTCTGTATGTTGGAGGAAGAGTAGTAATAGTTTTTTTGTTTTTTGGGTTTTTTTTTTTTAAACACATTAATTGCTTCCACCAAAGTAGTAAAGTGAAAGAGCCACTGTATGTAATAGCTGCTTATCATAGTATTCAGTAGCAGTTTGGGCAGAAAGTTGTGATTGCTTCTCCAATTGTCAGTGAAACTCTCTGTGTGAGTTTGTTCTAGCTGTAAAGGAGCTGAACTGTGAGGATAATCTGACATTATAGTGCAAGCATGTGCCTTCCTGCTGAATTGCCTGTATGCCCTAATAACCCTCTTACAAAAGTACACACACTTCTTACTAATAAACTGAAAGATGTCACCTCCTTCATGTTACTCCTAGTACAGTCTGTCTCCTTGCTGTGCTTAAACAATAAAATATTAACAATCTTCACATTTTTTTTCGCATGTAGAGCTAATTTGTTTAGAAGTGACTGTACCTGATTCCAGTGCTTGGGGTTTAATATGAAAGCACTTGTGCTGATGATTCCAACTGCCAAAAGCATGAAATCTTCCTTGACTGTCAAAAACTTTGCTCTGCACATGTAAAAGTGTTTTCTGGTGTAAAATGATGCTATAGTTCAAGAAGTGCTACTTCTGTAATCTCTATACAGCCTGTATTTTTAAAATGAAGTTAAAAAACTTCCCTAGCTTGCCTCTAAAGCAAAAGTGGTGAAGTGCTTTCATTTGAACTGGTTAAAAACAGTAAACAATGCTGAAATCCCCAAAAGTTAAAAAAAGAAAAAAGCCAAAAACGGCATTAGAATTATGCTATTTCTTAATTTTTTTATGGTTTTAATTTCAAATACTTATTTTAATCAGTAGTCATGTAAGCTACTTACATCTGCAGTTTGCTTGGTGTTGAATTTTCAATAGCAATCTTCAACAAAGTATCATAGATGGCATCTCTTGTAAGATAGGAGAAGTCTAATAGGTGCATACACATCTCATGCAGTGGTTTTGCAGGAAGTAAGCAGCCATTATGTCCTAGTGTAAAGATCATATATAGTCAGCCATATATTTGGAGTCATAAAACTGAATTAGAAAGAAGTGTTACTCATTGTAAGAAAGGCATGAAGACCTTTGGTGACAACTGTGCTTTGTTTCTGAATGTCATAGGCCCTCTCATTTCACAGGCCCTCTCAGTCTCAGTTTAATTTCACTCAGTTGTTCTGAAATTCATGTTGTCAGAGCTGGGCAAGAAAACTCTAAAGTCAGTTTGAAAAAAAATTAACTTTGTATTAGGTTTTGGGTTTTTTAAACTCTAGCATTTTACTGAATGGGTCAAAACTAGCTGCCCAACAATATCCTGCAGATTCTAATTGCTGAACTCTGAGATTATGTAAATCTTCCCCACTTGACCATCAGCGACATTAGGTCTAAGGACAAAGTTCTCATCTGAAAAATAAGTACTCAGACATAAACTTAAAGCCCTAATTGTGAAGACTATAATGAAGCCCTGGACTATCTGAGAAGTTTTACTGTGCCTTCACAGTGTGCAAAAATACGTAATATAAGGCATTTGTTTCAGATTAGTAATAGCTCTATTGCTCTTTTAAAACTTTCTCTACCATTCTCTATTAATACGCTTACCTAAAACCTCTAGAAGCAATTCAACATAAGCCAAAGGAGTTGACACATTGATCTGGAAGTGCAGAGCTTTTAAAATGGCAAGTTCTGACTCAAGCAATTCCTGCTTAGTGTATGAGTATTTTAAGGACTGTAGAAATTTTAAAGCTGTGTCACTGTTAACTATCTGGAAAGGAAAAAGCCAAGTTATTTTCTATACCAGGATATACAATAAGTCAATTGTTAAGAACAAGATACTTTCTTACCTTCTTCATGCTAAATTAAAGCATGAACCATTGCAATGGTAATACTTCCTGTTTTATATGCAGATTAACTCAGCTGAGTAACTTGTCTTTTAAGCTGCCATGAGAAGTCCAGCTTGGAAATCTGTTCCTGTATAGGCTTCCTATATTCCAGAAACTTCCCCCAGACAGGTCTAAACCCTTTGTAGCTATACTATTCTCCACAACCACCAACAGAGATTTTTAGCTGTCTTAATTTTCCCCCTCCTCCGCCCAATGACTGGGAATATTTTCTGACAGATGTTTACTCGATGAGTGACAATGAATCTGCCCTAAACAGAAGGGATTTAGATTCCCATTCCAATATCCTTTGAATTTCAATATTACTACTGTCTTTCAGAGAGGAAATCTATAGATAGATCACAAAAGCTATACATGAATAACATATACACTACTAAAATAATTTCTATAGTTAAATGTTTAGATGACTTACATTATAGTGTAAGGAAAGTTTGCTTGCAAGTTGAATGCACGACACAAGTCGCAAAACAAATGTGTTGTATATCTCATCTTTCAGAGAGCTCCAGCCTTTCCCTTGTGCACTACTTTTTCTGCCCTCTCTGGAGGGCTTACAAATTTGTTCTACTTGCTTAATCATAAACCTGCAAAGATCACAATCACTTAGAAAACAGTCCTGTTCTACTAGGAAAAAGAAACACCAATTCTACATGTTCTCAGGATATACATAAATCTATTAATTGAGTAAAACACAAATCTTCAGATAGAAAAAAAACCTACATCATTTGAATAAGTGGTACAGAGCAAGCACAGTGTAAGCATACTAGAGAGATGAGAAGCATGCTTCATCTTCAGGATGTTACCTTTCAAGTATTTCTACTGCTTGATACCTTGCCGATTGGTCCAAGTGCCATTTTTCAGACAAAAGAAATATAAATTCTGCAAAAAGTGCAAGGAACAGTCATAACTGAAGCTAATCAATACAGCAGAATTGATCGTTTCAAGAGTCACCAAGCAAAAGAGTCTCACCCACTATCTGCGCCTCTTTGAAGCGGCCCGCCTGACCTGAAAGCTCACTCAGGTACTGCTCGTTCTCTGTAGCTAAACGGATCAACATCTCCTCGATGACCTCGGGGGCAACCTCGCCAAAGACAGGCTCCGAGACTCGGAACCTGGACGCTGCTTGCGCCGGCGACCCCATCTGCGCACCTCAGCCCTGACACCTCACAGGCCACGGTTATTCCCGGGGCGTCGCGGCCGCAGCAACCACCGAGGCCAGAGCGGGCCGGGACCGGTCCAAACCGGTTGAGGGCGGCCTGCCCCGCCTCAGCGCCCTCCGGGTCACGGGGCCCCTGCCCGCCAATCGGAGCGCGCCTCTCCTCGCGGCCGGCCACGCGCTCGCCTTCGCCGGCCCGTACGCGCCCTGCGTCACGTGCGCCCTCCGGATTGGCCAGCCGCGCCCCTCCCTCCGCCCCTCCCTCTCCGGCCCGGAGGCGCCGGATGTGACGTAAATCTGCCCTGCGGAAGCGGCGGTGGGGGTGAGATGGCGGAGCCGCGCGGGGAGGCGGCGGTGGCGCGGCGCATCGACCCGGCGCGGGAGCCGGGGCTCAGCCCCGAGCAGCGCCGCCTCATGGCGGAGGTGGAGCGCGCCCAGCGCCAGCGCGCCCTGCGGCGGCGGTTCCGCGGCCGCAACGCGCTCCTGGGCATCGGCATCGGCGCCGTGGTGCTGGGCATCTGTATCCTCCCGGGGCCGCGGGGGCCGGGGCCGGGGGGGTGGTCCCGGGCCGAGGGGGGTGGTCCCGGGCCGGGGGGGTGGTCCCGGGCCGGGGGGTGGTCCCGGGCCGAGGGGGGTGGTCCCGGGCCGGGGGGCGGCGGGCCGGCCGTCCCTGCTGTTTTCCTCAGCGCCCGCAGACGGCTACACCTTCTACTCGGTGTCGCAGGAGCGGTTCCTGGACGAGCTGGAGCAGGAGGTGGAGACGGCACGGGCCTTGGCCCAGGACAAGAGCCCGGCGAGCTGAGCAGAGCGGGCCCGATCCAGCCCCCAGGGCCCCAGCATACACCCCGAGCGGCCTCTGGGCCTCGAGCATCGGTGGCTGCGCAGGGGGATCCGCCTGGCCCTGAGCGCGGGTCCAGCCCCCTCAGGGCCCCCCAAGGCAGGGGCCCTGCACCGCACACATCCAAAGCCAGTGAACCCCCTCGGAGGGGGCACCCCTGCAGGCAGGGTTTCCTCCCCTGTTGGCAGCCACCTTTTCTCCTGAAGGGTGTGCAGGATCCTGGCTCAGCTTGCCAAGGACATGCTCCTGGGAAGGGCAGGGGTGCCCCAGGTGCCTGTCACTTTCCACAATAAATAACTTGTTTGGAGGCTGCTTCAGCATGGGTTATTAAAGCACCAGTGGCAGGAGTCCAGCTCAGGATGGGTAGGGATGGTGCTGTACCACTCCCTCAGATGGCTGCTGAGATTAGGGGAGTTTTCCCATTTTGTGCTTTATTTTATCATCCTGTCTGCACTCTTACCAGGAGCCGGTGGCAGAGACTGCATCCACGACTCCCCCTCACAGAACACACACAGCCCCCCTTTGTTTTTAATTTGTCTTTATGAAAACATTTTCCAGACATCAGTTCATAACAAAATGCACCAGCTGCCGCTCCTGGTACACCGGGCTCTATCATGTTACGTGGGCGAGGGAGGCGTCTTCCCACTCTTCATCCAGCTTCTTTTAGAGCTACTCAAAGCGTCTGAAAAGGGGGGGGGCTGCAGCCAGGACGGGGGCAGCCTGGCAGGTGGCAGCGTGGAGGCCAGCAGGCAGCAAGCTGCAGGGTGAGCTGTGCCTGGCGCAGGATGGGCACACATCGTCTAACGCAGCGCGGGGCCGGAGCAGCGCTGAGGGCAGAGTGGGGCAGATGGCTGGGGACGCGATGTGACTGGGGCGTGAGGGGTGCGTGGTTCTGCCCCAAAGGGACGGCGGCGGCTGGGTGGGCGTGCTGTGCGCCGTGGGCACGCCCTGGGCTCGCTGCGTGCTGCAGTCTCAGCTCAGGGACAGCACAGCCGGAGAACAGCATAAAGTGAGCGAGGCTGTAATGGCCGGAGCCAGCCCGCGCCCTTCCTGCAGCCAGGGCTGGGCCTGAGCAAACACGCCCAGGGCTGGGCAGGCCTGGCGGAGCCGGGCTGAGCGGGAGGAAGCAGTGAGGCAATGGGGCCGGGCAGCGGGATGGGGCTGCGGCTCACCCCACAGCAGGTCCCACAGGCATGTGCAGGGTGAGGGCAGCCCCTCTCGCCCCCGCGAGGGGCACAGCGATGCCCTAGCCACGCAGGGGAGAAGGGGCAGCCCGGAATGCTGCAGGGGAGGCGGCTGCTTCCCCAGGACCGGCGCATTTGTCCCAGGAGATGCCGAGGGCTCTTGCCGGCCCTCCGGGGCAGTAGGCACTTGGTTGAGGTAGTTCGTGAAATCACTCCCGGCCAGCCGGCTACTGTGGGGAGACAAGGACGGGTGAGCGGGGGCAGACAGAAGCGCTGCCGGGGGCAGGAGCAAGCGCCCGTCCCTTACCATCCGGCCGAAGTCTTCAGCAAAGGTCACCCCCTTGCTGAGCCGCTGCTCCTGGGAGCCGGTGCTGCTGCCGCTCAGTGAGTTTCGGCGCATGATTCCTGCAGGGACAGATGGCGCTGAGCAGGGCGGTGTGGGAGCGAGCCGTGCCTGGCACAGGCCCAGCCCTTCCGCAGCCCGGCGGGTCCCCGCTGCTGCCCTCGCAGGGCGCCGTGGGTGTGGGGGGCCCAGCGGTACCTGTGGGCTGTGCTAGCTCCAGGCGCTGCAGGCTGTTGCGGCGCGACGGGTTGAAGCTGCCCTTGGAGAGGCGTCGCTGGCGGCTGGAGAGCATGGCTGCGGGGGAGACGATGCCCAGCGGTGGCTGCTTTCCCATGCGCAGGTACAGCTCCTCGATCTCCTTCTTCTGGGCACTCTGCAGCAGCTGCACTTCGGCAAGGTGCCTGCGGACAAGACCGGGCTGGGAGCAGAGCCGCCTCCGTGCCGGGGCTCAGCTAAACCTCCCCTCTGGGACAGGAGCGCCCGCACGGCGGGCAGGGAGGTGCCCCCGCTCCTACAGCCCCCCAGGTCAGCAGCCCCCCACGCCCCTCCGGCACGGCATGCACCCTCCGGCTCCCTCCCCTCCGACCCCGGCCGCCCTGGGCTCACTGCGGGGCCGCTCACTTCTGCCGCAGGTTCTGCAGCTCCTCCCAGATCTCCTCGTCCTCGCTCTCGGTGTCGTCGCTGCTCAGGTAGGACATGCTGCGGGAGTAGCTCAGCCACACCTGGCTCAGCACCGCCTGTGGTGTACTCTCTGCGCCCTCCTCCCCGGGGACCTCCCGGTCGCTCTCCGGCGGTGCCACCGGTGTGCCCTCCTCAGCCAGTGCTTCATCGGCCTCGGGCTCCTGCACCGCCGTCTCCAGCACCGAGTCCGAGTCGCTGCTCGTGCTGCCCTCGGCGTCGGGGGCCGCGGGTGGCGGGGAGTCACTAGCCGCTGGCTCCCAGGGCTCCTGGCCAGCCGGCTCTCCGCCGTCACGGCCCAGCAGCGGGGAGCTCTCAGCTGGGTCCCTGGACGGCGTCACCTGGAACCGGCCCAGGATCTGGGGCCTGGCTTCTGGCGGGGATGGGAGGGCGAGTGAGCGGCTACCGCGGCTGGGACGCGCAGCGCATGCTGGCCCTTCCCTGCCTCACCTTCGTTGATGGGCGAGAGCCGGGCCTTGGGCGCGCTGGCGGCTGGCGACTCTGAGACGATGAGCTGGTGGCCGGGCTTGGGGGAGCAAAGCGGCACCTGGCAGACACCCCGCGGCCGTCAGCCAGAGCCGCCCACCCCAGCGCCTGTGTCCAGGGGGCTCCCAGGGGCCAGACCTCCCCCCCTCCCCGGGGGGCTCCTGCATCCTGAGGGCTCCCGGGTCCCAGACCCTCCCTGTGTCCTGAGGGCTCCTGCATCCCAGACCCTCCCTGTGTCCCAGGGGGGCTCCTGGATCCCAGACCCTCCTGCATCCCGGGGGCTCCCCATATCCACAGGGCTCCGAGCCGTCCATCCCGCAGGGCAGCGGTGCCCTGTCTCAGGGCAGGACCAGGTGGGGAGACCCCGCCCCCCCCAGCTGCCGGGGCCACCCGGGGGTCCCCGCACTCACCGCGTCGCCCTCCAGCCCGCCCGGTGCCCAGGGGCTCAGTGGCGGCAGGGGACTCGCCGGGGACTCACTGCACGGGGGGGCTGGGGCCGGTGTGGGGCCCCCCCCGGCAGGGCCGCTGTCGGCTGCTGGCCCTGGGGCGGCCCTGGCCAGGCCGGCAGGGTCGGGGAAGGCGAAGCGTGGTGGCCCCAGGACCAGGCTCTGGGGCCGAGGCAGCAGCGGCGGGTAGAGGCGGGCACCGGAGCCGGCGATGGAGAAGACGGCGGGCAGCAGTGTGTGGGCCACGCTCATCACCGCCAGCGAGAAGACATTGGCCAGGGACAGCAGCGGGGCGGTGGGGGCCCAGGGCGGCGTGGGGGGGCTGCCGGGCGCCCCCGGCGCGGGGGAGACAGGCAGCGGGGACGGGAGGGTCGGGGGCAGCGCCGGCGCAACCGACCCCCCCGGACTGCCGGGGGCGGGTGGTGGGAATGCTGGAGCTGCCGGCGGCCACGCTGGAGCCGGGGGCCAGGTCTGCGCTGCCGTGCTGGGGACGCCTGCGGGAGAGAGGGGCATCAGCAGGGCTGGGGCCACCCAGGACAGACAGATGGACGGATGGACAGAGGGAGGTGGCCAGCCCTGCCGGGGCCATTACCTGCGGGGGAGCCCGGCAGTGTCGCCAGAGGCTCAGCGGGGCTGGCGAGGTCGTTCTCTGATGGGGAGCTGCTCAGCGAGGGCAGCGCCGGCGACAGCAGCGAGAGGCTGGGGCTGGCGCAGCCCAGGTCTGCGGGGACGGCTGTGAGCGCCAGAGCCACCGCCACGGCGTGGACGGGCCGCAAGCGGGGCGGGGGTGCGGGGGGCACTGCGGCGTGGCGAGACGGGACGGGACGTACCGCTGAGCGAGGACGAGGAGACAGAGCGCGAGAGATCCTGCAGCTGCAGGTCCACCTGCCGGGGAGGGAGAGCCTGAGCTGGTGGCCGCCACCGTCCCCATCGTCCCCATCCCCGTCCCCGCAGAGGGCAGCGGTGCTGCCCGCGGCACGTGGGACTCACGGGGCTGGCGGCGGCGGGGCTGGCGGGGAGCTCGGCGGCGCCGCGCCCCTCCTTGCGCAGCAGGGTCTCCACGCGGTGGATGATGTCCCGCATGCGGTGGATGAAGCCGTCCTGCTCCGACTCCAGGATGAACTCGCTGCGGACCTGCCCGGGGGGCGAGGGGGGGGCACGAGGGGCTGCTCAGCGCCCGGCAGGGCCGTGGCTCCCCGCAGCCCCCTGCCCCGCGCTCACCATGACGGCCGCGATCTCCTCGGGGCTGTCCCCGTCCAGGTCGAACTTGAAGGTCACCATCTTGTTGTTGTAGGTCTGCAGCTGGCACTCCACCACGCGGTCGCTCTGGTCCGAGATCTGGGGGCAGCAGCGGCGGTGAGGCCGGGGCAGCGGCGGCGGCAGCGGGGGGGGTCCCGGGGCGCCTGCCCCGCGGCACTCACGTTGGTGATGCGCAGCCTGGACCTTGCGCGTCGCCGCAGCAGCTTCCCCGCCGGCCGCCTGCCCGGCAGCTTGGCGCCCCGCTCGCCGGCCGAGAGCCCCTCGCAGCCGTCGCTGAGCCCCGAGGCCACGTCCGAGGTGTAGCTGCCGGGGGGGGGGGGGGGGGGGGGACGACGACGACATCAGTGAGGCCCCTGCCGGCCGGCCCAACCCGGCCCCCCCCCCCGGCACGGGGCCTCACCTGTCCACGGGCGAGGAGATGTCGCTGGCGGAGAGGCCGGGCTCGGCGGGCAGCCGCACGGCGATGCTCTGCGGGGAGAGGCGGTGAGCGGCGCCCCGGCAGCCCCCGGCCCCAGCCCCCCCTGGGCCCCACTCACCGTGGGGAAGCGGCACACGGGTCGGGCGGCCGGCGGGCTGGCCGGGTCCCCCGCCGAGCCACCCCGTGGCGGCAGCTCCGGCGACTCCAGGAAGCCCGAGGAGCTCAGGTAGCCGTCGGTCTCACAGTCGGCTGCAGAGGAGCGCGGGCGTCAGCGCGGCCCACGGACCCCTGCCCGCTGTGGCGGCGTCGCCCCGCGCTCCCGCCCCGGCACCCACGTACAGGTGGCCGAGGAGTAGCTGGCGTGCCGGTACACGAAGTGCTGGTGCTGGTCGGCCTCCGGCTCCTCGGGCTCCGGGGGGAAGGCGCTGCCGAAGACGGAGTCGCCGGAGCCGGGGGTGGCGGGGGAGGTGGCGGCAGTGCCCGGCAGCCCCGGGGACTTCAGCTCCTCCAGCAGCTGCAGCACGCCTGGTCCCTGCTCCGGCCCCAGCCCCGGCGCTGGCTCGGCGCGCGGCGCTGCCTCCTGCGCCCGCTTCAGCTTCTCCCGCTTGCGCTTGATGGCCACCACGCGGTCCCGCACCGCCTTGGCCACCAGCTTGTAGTCGGCCTCGCACACGAAGCCCAGGATCACCTGCGCCGCGGCAGGGTCAGGCCGGGAGCCCGGCCCGGCGTCCGGCCACCCCCCGGCATCCCACCTCGGCGCCCCGGCACCTACCATCTCCTGGGCCACCTCCTCGGCCACGTCCTTGTACAGCTCGAAGAGGAACTCGATGGCGTTGTTGTCCTTGTACTTGCCGTGCAGCTTCTTCGTGTCGTCCATGCGCAGCCAGAGCTTGAGCCCTGACTTGACGCCGTCGTCCTCCTCGGCCAGCTCCACGTGCACCCCGGTGTCCTCCTGGAAGAAGGAGTGCTCCAGCAGGTCCTGGATGGTGTACCTGCGGGAGGAGCTGTGCTCAGCGCCCCGGCTCCCGCTCCGCACCAGCCCCGCCAGGCAGCCAGGTCCACCTGCGCAGCCGCCGTACCCCGGCAGAGGCGAGCGCACGGCCTGGCTGCGGCTAACAGGGAGCTGGCGCCGCACTGGCACCTTGTCCGGCCCCCGTCCCACCTCTCGTCCTTGTCCATGCGGATGCAGCCCTCGATGATCTCCTTCAGCTCTGGCACCTTCACCTTGTAGAAGCTGCTGGGCTTCAGTCCCTGCGGAGCAGGACGCAGCCGTCCGGCCTGCTCGGCACTGGCTCTGCCGCCGCCCGGCACCCCGAGACGCTGCAACCGGCTCCACCAAGTGCCCGGCGGAGCGTTGTCCCCTGCCCGGCCGCGCATCATCCCCTGCCCGGCCGTGGGGCACCCGGCTCCCTCCGCCGCCTGCTCCCCCTCCCGGGCGGCGCTCCCGGGCGGCCGGCCGGCTCACCGAGGTGACCTTGCGGTAGATCTGGGCGGCGTTCTGGCACTCCGAGTAGGGGTACTCCGAGGTGGCCATCTCCAGCATGCACATGCCGAAGGCGTAGACGTCCACGGCCTCGTCGTACTTCTCCTCGTACATCTCCGGCGCCATGAACTCGGGGGTGCCTGGGGGCGCGGGGGGCTCAGCGCCCCGGGTCCCGCCGCCAGCGCCCCGCGCCCAGCCTGGCCCCGCCGCCCTACCTATGACGCTCTTGGCGAAGGAGGCGCGCTTGAGTGTGGCCAGGCCCAGGTCGCCGATCTTGACGGAGCCGGTGGGGCCGGTGATGAAGATGTTGTCGCACTTGAGGTCGCGGTGGATGATGGGGGGCGAGCGGGTGTGCAGGAAGTGCAGCCCCTTGAGGATCTGCCGGCTCCAGCGCTGCAGCACCTTCAGCTTCATCTCCTTGAACCGCTTCAGGTAGCTGCGGGGGGGACGGAGGTGGCACCGGGGCTGCCAGCACCTGCCGCGGCACCAACCCGGCCCAGACCCTGCCGCGGCGCTGAGCCCAGCGCCACCGGGATGGGGCAGAGCCGCCGGGGCCAGGAGCCGGCTGAGGCGCTCGGGGGCGGCCGGGGCCCGAGTGGGACGGCCCCGGCCGCGGGGGAGAAGCGAGGCCCTGGGGTCCCGGTGCCCAGCAGCGACCCCGGCGCGTCGGCCCTGGATGCCCCCGGATCCCCCCGGCTCCCCAGGCTCGGTGCAGCCCCTCGTCCCCGCTCACGTTTTCAGGGTGCCGGAGGTCATGAGCTCGGTGACCAGCACGATGTAGATCTGGCCTTTGACGGATGACTTCCAGGAGTCGTAGAAGCGGACGATGTTGGGGTGCTGCAGCCCCTTGAGCATCTCCACCTCCTCGCTGAAGCGCTGCCGCTCCGTCTTGGACAGCTTCCGCGTCTGCGGGGCCGGTGGGGAGGTGAGCGGCAGGGACGGACGGACAGAGGTCCCCGCTGCGGGCATCAGGGCACGGAGGCGTTTTGCGGCCCCGCTGCCCTCGGCGGTGCCGGGGCGGGTGGCCGCCTCTCCCCACCACGGGCGCCGGGCCGCACGGGTGCCGTCGTGGCAGGCTGCCGGGCCGGCCTCAAAGGCGCCTTTGTCGGGGCGGCAGGCGTGGGAGGCTCCTGCCCCGTTTTTTCCACGTTCCTCCCGCTCGAGGTAATTAAAGCGGAAGAGGGAGCGGAGCCCCGGCACGGGCGCGGCGGGGAAGACGCAGCCCTGCCACAGCGGGACGGGGGCGGTGGGCTGACGAGGCGATGCCGGAAACGGCAGGGTCCAGTGCCAAGCCGCGAGCGGCATCCCATGGGACCGGCCGCTGTGCCGGGGGCAGCGGACGCGGTGCCCCGGTGCTGCCGGGGGCTCCGAGAGCCTGCGCTGGCTCTTCGGCTCGCAGCTGCCATCCATCAGCCCACAGAGCTCTCGTAAAGTTCCCGTTGCATCATACCTGGCCCCGCAGCCGGGCCGGAGCCGCTCCATAATCCCCTTCTCTTTTTAACACGCGTTCGGGGACCCGGCTTAGCCCAGAGGGGAACCTGAGCCCTGCCGACGCGGGATGAATGGGACCTTTCATGCCGCGGCAGGAAAACAGCAGCGACGCCGCGGCGCTGCCCCCGGCACGCGGCGCTGCCCCCGGCACGGCCCCGTCGCGCCTCGCCGCGCCACCTCTTCCCGTGGTGCCGGGGGCCGGTGCAGAGCAGCCGGCTCTTCCCGCACCGTGCTCAGAGACGGCGCGGAGCAGCCGGGGCTCCGGCTGCTACTGCAGCAGGGCTGCTGCCTGCGGCACCCGCCGCCAGCCGGGGCTGGGGAGGCCGATCCAGCCGCGGGAGGGGACGGAGCACGGGGCAGGGCAGGGCATGCGGCCAGGGTGGGCGGCAGCCCGGCGCGGCGAGCGGGGACGCGGCGTCCTCGCGCCGAGGCCGGGGAGGGCAGCCGGGATCATGGGCGCAGAGCTGGGCGGCGCGCTGGCGGAAGCGGTCCGGCCGCTGGCTCCGGGAGAGCCTGGCAGGGCCAAGCCCGGGACGCGCTGGCCAGGCGCTGCGGGGAGCGGGAGGCGGTGAGCGGGGCCAGCAGCTGCCCGGCTGCAGCAGGGTCTCCGCGCGCAGGCAAATGCCGGCCTCAGGGCAGCGGAGCGCTTCGCGAGCCGGGAGCTGCTCCGGGACGCTGCGGACACCCCGCACGCACCCGTGAAAGCCCCTTTGTGCCCGGCCGAGCTTCGCGCCCGGAAAGGGGGGTGGTGCACACGCGAAGGTACATTTATAACGATGCCTCGGCCGGCGTGGGAGCCGGCGCCAGGGGCCGCCCAGCGCCCCCCCGCCAGACGCAGCCCTGAAATAGAAGCAGCCCCGACACCTCCGGCCGCGGCGCGGGCCCCGCCGACCTGGGGGAGGGCGAACCCGGGGGCCTGCGCGGCACAGGGCATGGCCACGGCTCCGGCTGCCGCCGGCCATTTGGGCAGCGGCGGCTCTGCGCGTGCTCACACGTGCACGAGCACACACCTGCTCCCAAGCCCCTGGAGCCCCTCCGAGCAAATCCCGCCTGGCTCCTCGGTCTGCTCCCCAGGCTGCGCCACACGCGAGCCGACACCATGTCCGATTCCAAACTGCAGCAGGACGGTCTGGACACGGGGGCCCCCCCAAGCACCAGGACTTCAGGAAGAGCGAGCCGCGCGGAGCCCGGCGCGGCTGAGCGCCCTGTGCTGCGGCGGGTGCCCAGGGAGCGGGGAGCCGCTTCGGGGCATCGCGCGCCAAGGCAGAGGAGCTCTCGCCCCGGCTCCGCTGCCGGGCCGGCGGGGCGCCGAGGGGTCCCCACCGGAAAGCCACTGGCGGCCAGCGTATTTACAGCTTGACTCCACTCTGGGCCTCCGGCTTCCTCCCTGCTGCCTCCTCCCCACCACCCTCGGCACCTATCGACAGAAATAGCCTCGAGTCTAAAGCTGGAAAGCGTAAACAGGTGGCGGCAGGTCTGCGGGCAGGCGGCAGAGGCGGCTGCTGCCACCGCCGAGGCCGGGGCGTCCCGGGGGCCGTCCCGCGGGAGCGGGCGCAGCTCCGGCCTCGGCACCGGGGAGCGGCGGGCAGGGCGGGCAAGCGGGACAGCTGTGATTGGGGATCGAGGGACCCAGCGACAGCGGGACGAGGCGCTCGGCACCGGAACTGCAGGTCAGGGCTGAGGTTAGGTACTCATTTATATTTTAAGGGCAATAAAAGGAGAACTGTGAAAGATATAGGACAAAGTTATTTTTAAAAGGGCAAAACCACAACCATTTTTATTTGTGGTTACAAATCCCGTATTTGTGTCACAGTGTCTGATTCTTTGCATGATTACTACAGGAAAACAGACTTCTAAAAGCCTGCCTGTACGCTTTCAGGCCCTGAAGGACGCGGGCTCTGGGAGAAGGCACCGGACGGAGAGCAGTTAGTGGGACGGGCCGAGCAGCAGGGGCTGGCGAGGGGGGAGCAGGGAGCGCCGCGGGGACGGGCGGCCGGTGCTGTGGCAGCCCCAGGCCCTCGCGGTGGCGGCCACCCCAGGCTCTCCGGGCGGCTGAGAGTGCCGGGCCCCAGCACTGCCGGTCCTCACCCAACGTTCCCTGGCAGTTGCCAGCAGGAACGCGGCCTCTCCGCACACATCTCCAGGAGCTCCGCAGGCGGCTGCGCAGCTCCCACAGCCCCGCGTTTGGAGGCCTGGCGGTGACTCCCGTCGGACGCCCCTGCAGCGGGGGGATGCAGCCCCCTCCCGAGGACGCCGTGGCACGTGGCGGCGGGCACACCGTGCCAGCACGGCACCAAACGGCGCTCCTGCTGCGAGAGCCGGCGCCCCCCCTCCTTGGTGGCAGACGCGCGCCGGGGCTGGCCGGGCCCCTGACGGAGCCACGGGAGCTGCCTGGTGTGGCGGCCGGCCCGGGGCTCGCGATCGGCAAGGCGATGCAGCCCAGCAGCAGGGCCGAGCGGGAGCACAGGGTCTGGGTAGCACGGTCACAAGTCTGCCGTGCACGCTAGCTGAGAACCCGGGAGAGCAGGGACACACTCGCGTGGAGACAGGCACGGACCCACGAGGAGGAACGTGCAGGCGGCCGGGCAGGAAGAGCCAGGCACGGCTGACTCACCCAGAGAAAGTCACTGGGTTTACCAAGAAACCTCCGTCCTTGCTAGTGCCAGGCTGTTTTTTCACCAGAATGCAAAGGGATATGAGACACAAGTGGAAGCGCGGGAGCACTGGAACGGGGACGAGGGGCAAGGCGAGGGTGGGACTGCCGAGCGTGCGCTCAGCAGGCAGCCAAAGCCGTTGTGCAATCACACGAAGCCAAGCTGAGGCCCAAGGCCTCACCTTCCTCCCCAGCAGGGAGCAGCGAGCCCTTCCCCAAATCGCTCGCCATTACCTAAGGATCTCTTCTTGCAGCGCCAGGCTGCAGCCGTCCCCAGGGACGCAGCCCATGCAGCAGCATGCAGCTGCACCAAGGTTTTAGGAGCAAAACTTGCAAGACACGTTTTTCTGTGCAAACAAGGACTTGGACCTTCCAGCTATGACAGCCACCAGGGTCAGGGAGCCCGCCTGAGACTTTGGACTTAGCAGAAGCCTCCCCAGGGGCTCTGCGGAGCCGAAGGGAGCCCCGCAGCAAGGCTGTCCATACGCAGCCTCGCCTCTGTGGCCAGATCAGGCCCGCCGAGAGCCCTGAGCAGGGGAAGGAGTTAGGGAGCGACCCCTTGGCTGCTCCCCTCGGCACCCCAGCATCAGCATCCCGCTGTCAGGCTGTGGGACAGCGACAGGCACGGCAGGATGTGGGGGAGAGGGGATGGGGAAGCTGCTCCCAGACCTGGAAAACCGCAGGTCCGGACACAGTTAGCGAAGAGCCCCGGCAAGGTGGCAGAAACCACGGGCAGCTGCAGGTGCCTCCGGACACCGCTGCAGCCAAGGACGAGCGGCCAGCATGCACCAAGGACGCGCTGTACCCTGCGAGCAGGCTCACCACCCGGCCTCAAGCACACTGCCGCCACGTGCCCACAAGTGCACCGGGACTATCAGAGCAGCCCTGCAGCTCTGGCGCAGGGCCGTGTGCTGCGGACAGAGCACTGCTGTCCCAGACTGCCCTTCCCGGGGGCGAGCGCAGGGCTCAGCCCCCCCAGCCTGGCCCTGGATCCACCTGCACACTCCCTGGATTGGGACCGGCACAGGGAGCGTGGATGCACCAAGAGCACTGCCATTGCACAGGCAGCGACACAGCAAACGGAAAACAGCACGTGACAGGCAGGAGGGCTGGGAAGCGCCGTGTTAAACACGGAGCCTGGGCCCAGGCCAACAGCCCCCGCGCGGCTCCGAGGCGCCGGCCAGCGCGCAGGCACCTATGGAGAGCGAGGGGAACCCGAGCCTGGCTGCAAGGAGCGTGTCCGGCTCTGCTGCTGCAGCCCCACTGCAGAACCAGCGCTGACACGATTAACAACAAACTGGGGTGATTCAACAGCCTGTGCACTGCTCCTGGCATGTGCTCCAGCCCAGGCGGAGATGCCTTGCCTTTCCCCAGTGCAGCACGCCAGCCCTGGGAGGCACCGGCAGGCGGGGAGAGGGATTCACAGTTGGAGAGGGGCTACGAACGCCAAGGGGGCCGGAAGGAGAAGAGCTGCCAGCTGCCCCTGCCTAAGCCCCTTCTCCCCGGGGCAGCAGCCTGCGGGAGCCGGGGGGAGCGAGGAGGGCAGGAGGCTGGCCTGGAGCACCAGCCGACGGGGGCCGGCGGCCGAGTCCCTGAGCGCGGACGGGGCTTCGGCCCGGGGTCGCGGTGCCGCCCGCAGAGCCCCGGCCCGCCGGTGCCCCCGAGGGGCGGCGGGTCCCGGTCCCTGCACCCTGCTCCCCGCATCCCGCACCCCGCTCCCTGCATCCCGCGCCCCGCCGCGGCGGCGCTCACCTGCAGCTCGCACCAGGCCACCTCCACGGTGGTCTCCGTGTCCAGCCCCTTGTACACGGTCTTGAAGGAGCCGCGGCCGATCTCGATGTCGAACTTGAGGAAGCGGCCGTCGGGGGAGGTGGCCACGGCGCGCGTCTCCACCTCCTCGCTCTCCGTCTCCTCGGGCTCCCGGCGGCGGGCGGCGGGCGGCGGCGACCCCGACCCCGACCCAGACCCGGACCCCGACCCCGACCCGCCGCCCGGCCCCGCCGCCACCGCCGTCGCCGCCGCCGCGTAGCCCAGCAGCTCCAGCTCGGCCGAGCTGCGGCGGCTGAAGCGGGCGGAGGCGCGGCGGGACTCGCGCCCCGAGAGCCGCCGGCCGCGGCTGCGGTGCGGCGCCCGCCCGGGGGGCCCCGGTCCCGGTCCCGGTCCCGGCCCCGGCTCCGCCGCGCCGCCGCCGCCCGCCCGCTCCGCCTCGGGCTGGGACATGGCCCCGCCGGCGGCGACCGGTTCCGCCGCCAGCATCGGCCCGCGGCGGCGACGGCGGCGGCTCAGCCGCTCCCCGCGCAGCTTCGCACCTGGCGCCGCCGCCGCCGTCCGCCCGCGCCCGCCGAGCCCCGGCCCGGTCCCGGCCCCGGCCCCGGCCCCGACCCCGGCCCGGCCCCGCCCGGCGGCGCCTCCCCCGCCCCGCCCCGCCCCCCCGCGGCCCCCGCCCCCCGCCTGCGCCGCGGGAGCAGCCCCCGCCGGCCGCCGCACCGCGCACCGGGCTCCATGCACCGGGCACCGGCACCCGCACCGGGCTCCATGCACCGGGCACTGGCACCAGCACAGGCACTGCGCACCACGCACGGGCACCAGCATGGGCAGCGCGCATGGTCACAGCGCCAGCACAAGCCCCAGGCTCCACGCGCTGGGCACAGGCATGGGGCACTGGCACTGCTCACCGGGCATCATGGCCCAGGCGGCGCACACCGTGCACGGGCACCGCACATGGGGCACAGGCTGCACGCACTGAGCACTGGTGCTGGGTGCCGCGCAGCGGGCACAGGCACTGCGCACAGGAGCTCCATGCAGCGTCCCTGGCACTGGGCACTGCTCTCTGCACGGCACACGGGCCCCGGCACACAGGCACCAGGCTCAGCGTGCAGGCTGTGTGCGGGCGCAAGGCACCGCGGCGGGTGGCAGGTCCGAGGCAGGGCGACTGCTGCAGCCCCGTCCTTTCCCCAGCAGCAAGCCTAGGTCTGAGTCCAGCTGCTGCTCCATGCAGGGAACCAGAGCCACATGTTTCCAGGTCGCTCAGTCAGGGGCTCCTCAGCCCTCCTCTCCTTGCAGAGCCAGAAGTGGTCGGTGGGGCTCCGCCAGCCTCTTTCCCTCCCAGGCTCAAGCCAGCACTCTGCTCTCCAGCAGCGCTGGAAACGATCCTGGCAATGGGGCTAGCGTAACTGAAGCATCAGACAGGGTGACGCAGGCTAAACTGAGCTGTAGGGAAATGCTTGTTTTAGACATTTACTTAGAGCTTTTAACTTGAGATTTCAGAGCAGCGTGTTTACAAGAAACAGCAGCTGTCCCTCTCTCCCAGGTTGCAGGCAGCAGCTCCTGCTACTCGCTGTTCTGACAAGCTATCAGGTCCTGTGCCTGCGTGCTCAGCCTGAGACAACCCGTCCTCTCAGTTTGCTACTGGGTGAAATCCTAAAATTAGGGTCACGCAAATATTAAGATATGAATACCTGTTCCAGTCATGCACTAACCCAAAGTGTGGACAAGAGCTTGTTGTCTCTACAGTTTAAACTAAGAAGTTGTTCTACTCAGTGGAACTGTTTACACAAAATACAAAGCAATTGAAGCCGACGTTAATTTATTTTCCCTAAGGTCAGATTGTTTCTATTCAACGATAAGAAAAACATTAAAGGGGAGGATTGAAATGGTAGCCCAGCAATGTCCTCCACACGGATTTCAAATGCTAACCCTGCATATGCAGGATGACACCGAGCGATCCCTGGGCTGCAGCTCCGATTCACAGTACTGCTGCAGCACATGTCTAGCACAGCTGCAGCCCCACAGATCCCCCCGGCTGGGCGGGAGGAGGGAGACACGTTTAATGAAATGTTGTTTCCGCAGAAGCCCTGCACAGGCTGCGTGTCAAACTGCTAATCTCCTGAGCACAGGCAGACTTGTGCTACCTTCACATGACCCTGTTCATTCACCCCTGCTTGCCCAGCTCGCAAAACAAAGGAACCAGGTGAAACTGCCCCAAGAAGAGAATTTGATCGGGTGTCTCTTTTTTGCTTGAAAACCGCTAACGTGCAGCCTGAGCTGGTGAGCTGAGAGCAGTGACCACATCCTTACCTACACGCAGTGTTCCCAAGAGCACGCTTAGGGCACGTGTTAGTGGGAGAACAGTCACCGGAGGCTGAAACATGTATGTTTAACGTCTGCCCCTCCGCAGCACTCTGCTTGGCGCCTCCTGGGAGAGAGGGCCCCTTGTCCCAAAGCACCAGAGACTGATTGTTGCCAGAGACAAAAGGCCAGGACAGATGGGCTGATAGGTATGGCACTGTCAATGTTCCTGGTGTGGAAGACTGTTGTGTTGTAAAATATGACACAGTTGGACTCCACTCTGCCAAATGAGGTGTTTTATTCAGATGCACCCTTCTGCCAGGGCAAAAACATCCTCCCTTTTCACCAGATCCACATCCAGAAAGGAGGGTGTATCCCTGCTCCCCATGCAAACACCTCCCACATGTGGCACATCTCAGGCTTTCCCATTCCTACTGAGCTCTCTCCTCAAGCATCTTGCAGGCTGCACAAAGTTAAAGAGCCTGGGCACAAGCCAGGTGACCATCTGCCAAAGCCCCAGGGGGAGACAGGAGGAGAAGGCACATGAAGAACCATCCTTCATGCCCCATCTTTTGACTTTTACCTCTCCTCCAGAGCCCACCAAAGCCATAGGAAACGAGGCTGCAGCTTTCCGACTCATCCAACATACGTCAGGCTTAAAAAGTTCCCTGCTTAAAAAGTAATTGCTTTTACTTTTATCCTATCCTGAGTGCAGTTTTCAGCAAAGCTGGACATTTCAGTCCTTTCTAGCTGAACATCCTCCACTTGATGCACAGAGCAGCGTGGGGGAACATCAAGTCTCGTTCTACAGCCGCCAGAAGGGAGGCAAATCCAGACACCACGTAGCTCTGACACAGCCACTGGGGCCTGTCCTTCAGGGTGGGATATCAATCTCAGCACCATTCAGCACAAAATGATTGCTTCCTAAATTAAACAGAAAAATGAATCTATCCTCAGAGAGAAACACTGCTGCTCTGGAGGTGAAATTCCCACCACCTCCGACACAGGCAAGCGCTCCAGAGACGGCACATTCAACTCAGCCTGCCCCCAGGCCTGCTTCTGGCCCATGGGTCAGAGTTCAGAGGGAGAGAAAACTGATCCCACCTCTCTGTTCTCTTCCGCACAGGGAAAGAACAGGAATGACCACAAGAAAGACTGTTACGTACGCTCTGTGGGCATCTTCCTGACCTGGTATCAAGCTGGAGTCAGACTTGGGCTGAAAGCAGAAAGTTCCAGTCCACAATCAACAGCTCATTCCCAGTGCTCAGAAAATACACACAACACCCTTGCACGTTATCAGGGTGACGTTTCTTTTAGGCTTGCGGTGCCAGTGCCAGCCCTTCACTTTGAGGAACCGCTGTAATCAGGCGATTTAACCTATTTTTCACATGCCTTTGGCTGCCAGGAAGAGAACAGGGGACTGTGTAATCACTCTCCTTGGGATTAGATCACTAATCAAAGAACTGTTCAGCTAAGTGCTCCAGTGTCTCCCTTGCTAGCTCCAGCGAGCACTGCCAGAACTTGTCCGTTCTGACCTCAGAGCTCCTGGCAGGATAACTGTGGGGCCAAGACAGGTCCAGACACAGAGGAGGTCTGTGTACCTATGAAGCTCCTTTAGCCAGCGATGCCCAGGTGTCTTCCACGTGAGACGGGGATACACAGTGCAGACTGGACAGCATGGCAAGTGAAGTGGCAGATCTGGCTAGTGTGACAAGTGAGTTGAGCTTCCTGGGAAGAAGGAGGCAGAAGAAGGGAGCAGGATACAGACAAGGTGTCACAGGAACAGCGGCAATGGCATGACTAGGCTAGAGGGCCAAGAGAGGTGAACATGGTCAGAAAAGCCCAGCAACACATCAGCTGCACAGCCCTGCCATCCTTCCTTCACACCACCCCTTCCTGGCAGGCATAGGATCCAAGCACTGCCTTGAGCGTAAAGCAGGATATTACCAACCCCTCCAGTTAAAGAACTCCCAAATCTGTGATCCCAACAGGGACAGTGACCAAGGAGCCATTTCCTGGCAGGCTGCAGCACTGCATACCTGCTGGCATCCCCACCTCATCTCACCGTGTGCCATCGTTACCCCAACGCACATAAATTCAGGGAGGATGAGGTGTCATTCCAACCTCAGTTGTGGCTTTAGCACCAGGCAGATAAGTCTTCTCAGGATTTCCTTAGCCCAGAGTTACAGATGTAACCCATGTCCAAATTTATCCCAGGTTACATATCTATCAAACTGAAACAACTCTTGATCCTAACTAGCTGCACTAAATGAAAAAGTTCTGAACTTTTTCCTCCCTGCGAGCAGTGGGATCTGAGTCTGCATGGCCTGATAGCACCTTATCTCAGCACCAGACCCCTGTGCTCCACCTTGCCCTGGCCAGTGAGCCTATAATCAACATGGCCAGATGTGGCAGTGACCTCAGAGTCCACAGACAAGGTCACTGGCCAGAATTAGAGATCTGCATAGCCCCACGTCAGCCAGCACCGTCTACTCTGGAAAGCCCCCACCTCGGGGCTGTTTGCAGGACCGGGGTTTGAAAGAAGTGTCTCCTTACGAATGCACAGTGATAGAGCACCCCGATTCCTACCAGGGACCAGACACTCCGTGATAACGGACTAAGCTGCCCCCAGCCCCACGGGCACACTGACTACCCTAAACAGTACAGCAGTGAAACACTGGCATGATAGCTCTCGCCTCATCTGTGCCACGGCAACGTTCGAGGAAACGGGGCCGTTCAGGAGAGGTAGAAGCACACGCAGCTTCCCGTGGGACACTGCTGCGCACCTGGGCGATGCAGGGAGGGGCGTCCTGCCGCCGGCAGGAGATGGAGACACAAGGGAACCAGTGACACCTGATCTCTTACTGCTTCCCTTACCACCTAACCCAGGCTTTGTGCAGCTCCCACTGCCTGTTCTCACCCCTCCCCATAACTGCAGCACCCCCACAGCCCTTCCCCAGCCCAGATCCCTGAAGCAGGTTGTTGTTGCCCGTACAGTTAAGCACCACAATCTTCTCCAGGGACTGGCCGTGTGTTACCTGCCTGCTCCTGGTTTTCTCTTCTGACCCTAGAAAGTAGAATCTTATCTAGGTGACTTTCTGCAGCTTTGCTGACCAAGCCCCACTCGGGCACTTGGCTGTTTTCCTCTCAGCATGCACGCTCAGCCCTGCACTTAATCCTGACCACTGAGCTGTAACATACCCGCGGCAGTTCTTCCTCTACATTTATGGATGGCTTGTTTCATGAACGGTTGCTAGTTGTTTCATTTTTTACTACATAAGATTGTTGGATTTCTTCCTGTGCTGCCAAAGAATATAAAGGGAATGAAGTGAAGCAGAGCCGGGACAAGGAGCCAGGGTTCTGCCTTCCACCCGCTACCACATGGTGTTCTCATTCCTTTCTGAGCCTCGTTTTCCTCACACAAGTGATGACAACTCTATTCCCCGCCGAGTTTAAGGCTAGAACAATGCTGGTCAGAGCAGTGGGCTAAACTGTACCCATGTTGGTACACCTTTGAGTGTAGATAGTGGGGGTTTTTTAATTGCATAATGCCAAAAAACCTGTGACAAAGGATCAGGACCCTCTGCACTGGATGCAGACTGAGGCAGCCTACCACAGACAGCTCACAGGTATGACACAGCACAACAGAAGAAAATAGGCATGGGAGGAAGCCATCTGAACAGACTTTAGCAATGTTCCTTAGCAAATACTAGCCTTCCTTGCGTTTGCTTTGTTCTGGGGAGGGTGCACAGCTCTGATGCTGTGCATCTGGAGCACACTGAAGAGGCATGATGGTTTCAATTAAAGGGAAAGTTGTGGCTGGAGGCTATTACGCTCTTTCCCTCTTAACAGCTTAATTATGTCTCCTTCCAATCTACCTAGCACCCAAGGGCTTCCAAAGCAGAACAGCTCTCACCCACACATCTCTGGCCAAGGTAAGCCAGACTAGCTCTGATGTCCCAATCCCATGATTACATCATTAAACGCTACAGAGCACTGTACAAAGATAAGGAAGCCAGTTCCAGAGGACAATAAAAAAAAAGCTTTGTTCTCGCCTGCTGGCAGGTGCTTACATCACCATGAGCTACAAACTGCCACTGTCACCGTCATAAGAAGGAATAGCCAGCGAGCATCTGGTCTCCTCCAGACACGGCAGTACCAGCTAGTGGCTGCTCTTTCAGTCGCACAACTCTTCCTACATACATGAGCCAGTCGGATAGTCTATCTGACACAAAGGCAGCATTTGTGCGAGCCCTTCGTTGCCACTGGGCAATGCCTGCATTACATGGCACCAGAAAACTTGCACAGAGAACAAGCGGCAGCGCATCACACAAGGAGCTTGCAGGCATGGCTAGACATGACCTGTTGCAATTGACGGAGAGGGTGTTTGCACCCACAAGTGCAGAAAAAGGTATCGTACACCATGTCCGTTCTGAAGGAAGGGGGAAGCATATTCTTCCTCCTCTTCTCACTGAGTAAGCAACTAATTAGGAAGCTGAAAAAGAGCAGTGAATGACTGCCAGAAATGCTTTGGAAAGAAAAAGGCTAGTTTTAGGCTTATCTAATGTCACATCAGCCATTTCCTAAGAAGGGAACAAATTTAATTAAGAACACAGATTCGCTCAAGGAGAGCAAGGTTATATACAGCAAATGCAACTCATAAGAGAAGACAGTGCTGAGGGGTAGGCAACACCTATACGAAGAGCAAGAAATACAAACATCCTGGTCCTGCCTGATAAAGACTCATTATTCAGGGCTAAAAGCAGGTGCCATCTGGCACACACAATAGCCAGCACAAAAACAGCTTGCTGCAGCGAGTGCAAGAGCAGCAAGAGGAGAGGGCACAGCAGCAAGAGAGGGGAAGACTCAATATAAGCAGCGTGAAAAGGGCAGGAGAAGCAGATCTTAGACATCACAACAAGCCCAGAGTAGACACTGGTAAAAGACGATTCCTAAGTGGAGACTTTCCTGGCTGCAGTCTGTGCTGCAAACGCACAGGGAGGATCCCGGTTTCACCAGAGACCCGTGATACAGGCACAATCCAGCACAGAGGTGCTGCGAAACAGGCTGGCGGGCTAGGAGCTCCAGGAGCGTACGTGCTCCCTCTGCTGGGATGCTGAACGAGGCTCCAGGCACGCAGCCTGGCAAAATCTGCGCTGGCCTTCCCTTCCGCAGACATTGCTGGCTGCGGCTGCACAGAACCAGCTTTGCTGAGCCACAGTCACATGTCACCTGGTGAGACAGTGCACAGCGGCATGTATGCCAAGACAGGCCTTGTCATCTTTGTTTCGATGATGTATCCATCCACTTTAAAGATTAAGCAATACGTGGTCGGGCACAGAAGAATATCACATTCATCCTGTCTCTAAACTCCTTCGCCCTTTAACAGGGACTCACAACCTAGGCTGGCAGAACAGACACTTGACTGAGATGGAAGGAGATGCTACCGTCAGGGGTTAAAAAATACGGCATGCAAAACCGATTAGAGCTCACCTCAAACTGCCAAGTGGCTCTGGCGCTGATGGGAGGCAGGCATGTCACTGTGTGCTATCTGTTTACTCTCAACTAAACCATCAGAATTCCTGTAGAAATGACAGATTCCAAAAGGGATCTCAGACCACATTAGCCCAACATGACAAGAACTCAGCACTAATGCCAATGGTGCCTTGTTCCAGCAGCGATGTGCAGGCACACAGGAATTCCTCTGGAAGCAATAAGGTACAACATTGCTATCACCAGTAACAGAGTGGAACATTTATAACTAGTCTCCAAATCCAGTTCAGGAGCAATGTGCCTGCAAGCAGACAGGTACAGATTAAGACAGAACATCACACTGACCCCAAGTCAACAGGCTACCGCTTCAGAAAGGAGATCTTTTACCTTCATAGTCCCACCAACTCAGTCTGGACTCTGGCATCTTGTCCACACCGAAAATTATCTACTGTTGACAACGGCTGTCAGCAGCATTGCAGCTGAACCCGTGCTGAAGAGTTCTCCAAAAGAAGGGCAGGGAAGGACAAACTGTTCAGCACTGGCTGAGGAAAGACAGCCAAAACTTGCCAGAGGGGCAGGGGCTTTTTGTTCTGTACAATCGTAAGAATGACAGTAATGGGCCTGATTAAAGGTCGATACAGCCCAGTAACCTATGTCTGAGTGCAATAAGTACTGAACACTTTGGTGAAGAACTCAAGAACAGGTAAGTAGAGTGTGATCCTTCTCCGGTTACAGCTGTCCAGCTTTCATTGGTCAGTGATTAGGAACTTACTGGGTCAAAGACTGTACCTGGGCCATGGCTTCTGATCAGCTGTGTACAACATTATCAGGATTAAGGATCTGAAAACTTAGTTACACTCTCTGCTGGCCTGCCTTTTTACAGAGCTTAACTCACCAGCTCTGTAACAAACCTATTAGCTTTCAATGAATTGCACATGGAAAATGAAAATAAATTTTGCCTCGAAGACGTTAGCAGGTAGTAAGAGCCCAGATGGTCCATAACTCAGGCATGTGAAAAAAGCACTCGTACTACCTGCTTCCAAATCAGGGGAGGTGGCTTTGCAAGCAGAGTCATGACAGGTCCACCCCCTCCCCAGCATGCTGCTACAGTCATATGCTGCAGTAAGGAAACATGGACGAAGGGCAATAACTCGTACACCATCCTGTCACTGATGGAAAATAAAGATAGACAAAAAGACCCAAGCTGCTCTATAAATACATCTTATTTTAATTATTCCAAATTAGTTCCTTGGCATCCATATTGCACAGCCTGCTTTGCGGCAAGCACACATCATTCTTCTGTTGAGGTCTTTCATACCACAGCAGCTACAGCGAGTTCCGTGTGCTTGCTCTCACTACACTTAGCAATGCAACAAACGCAGGGCCCAAGTGCATGAGTGGAAGGTGGGAGGGAGTTGCCCTTAAGGCCAGGCTTGACTAGCCAGCTGCAGAACCCACACTGGCTGCTTTCCTAGGAACAGGGACCAGTAAGAGGAGCGGTTCCACTCCACTTCTGGGGTGGTCCCTTTCAGACCTGCTTAGAGCAGCTTTAACCTCTCAAACAGAAATCAACAGGGAGAAAAGAAAGAGCATCTCTGAATATTTCTGAGAAGTCATGTCTTTGGAAGGCTTCACAGATTCTCCGTGCCCCAAGAAATCCAAAGTATGCAGCTGCTTGCAGTCACTGCTTGAAACCAGGCCAGGAGATTGAACCTTCACAGCTAGAAATGCTTCAGCAGCCAGAGAAGAGAAGAAGGAAGAGGGTTCCTATTAAAAGAACTTGACGCCTCGGCCATCATCCAGCGTGATAATTTCAGCTTTGTGCTCTTGCTGCAAGGCTTGCAGGGCACGAAGCAGCATAGACTCATCCAAGCCATGGAACTCTAGGAAAGGACAAATATCCCCATCAACAGAAACAAAAAGAATCACGTCAGAAAACAAACAGGCTTACAGAAGTCTATGACCGATGACACTGATGACACCTTTCAGACTCCAGCACCACAATGTGACAGAATCATCACTACATTACTGCATCAGGAACAAAGCCTGAAGGTTAACAGACAGAAGGAGGATAAATACATATAGCAGTCTCAAAGGCAGCAAAGAAGCTATGCAGGAAAAGAATACACCACACATCTCATGCCCGGTAAAGGTAAAGAGCTTGGCACTAGGGCAGGGGGAGAGCAAATTGCAAACAGTGGTAACAGGGAGATGTCAGCGCTGAACTGTAAAAAGGCTTCAGTGTTGCATTTCCCAGTGGTGATCAGCGTGAGCTTGTACAAGCAATTTTAAAATACTTAACCTACAAAACTATGATCTGGCAATTGTTTATGCTTTCAAACCAAGTGTGCTCTGAAAACCTGCTCCAGAACATGATACATGACATTACCTTCGTTCTCTGTATCATCTCCACTGGTTAATTCATACAGTGTGAATACAGAATTTGTCAAGCCATTCTTCAATACCTGGAAAAATAAAAGCAATATAGCAAATCTTACTTGTGTAAAATCCTCAGCATCTAGTACATCTTAGTGCAAATGAAATGGAGTGTGGACAATGTTCAATGAGCAAAAACTCCCTGGAAATGCTTTCTAGCATTGGAGAGTCAAGAAAAGATGTCTAATAAACTAAGACAGTTCCCTTCTCTGTCCTTCTATTCTTTGCTCTTTCTGTCCATGCCTAAGAACATATTTTGCAATATGGACTCATGTCATAAGAAGGCAATGCAACAACGCTGCTTTATCCTCACTGTGGAACAACCAACTACAGTAACAGAAGTAGTCACGTCCATCTACTGTTCAAATTACATCTTATAGCAAGTAAAAAGTTAACATCTCCACGCATCTCTGCGACAGAGAGAAACGGAACCAGAAAGGTAAAAATAGTGAGAAAGCAAGACACCAAAAATCACACTCATCTTTTTCACAAATCACTGCCAATACCAGCTGTCCTCCCGGGCGCAGGAAGAGGGCCTGGTCTGCAGAGTGAGAGAGTTCCTATATCCTCACCCACTGATAGATGAGCTTTCCCCACTCTTCTGGTCTCTTCCACATGATCAGAAAGCTGGATTTGTTCTTATCTAACCATTCCAGGTTCCCTACAACCAACATGGAAAGGTATTTAATCAGAGCACAGGTCTAGAATAACAATCATGACCGCAGATTTCATAATGCGTGCTGGATGCTATGCCTACAGGCAGCTTCGGGTACCTACTTCACCACCCTACGGCTCTTGCTGACTCCCTAAATATCTCTGCATTTGCACAAATTCATTTCTCTTTCAAAAACCCTCTTCCTCCAGCAGCTTGCAATGCGGCAGTTCGAATGCTGCACGTGGACCGACAGCACAGACACCTGCTGCAGGGGACAGACGCCTGCCACCGCAGGGGAGGGACACCTGTCCCGAGGGGCAGGATCCTGCTGCAGGCACTGGACACCCACCGCGAGGCACGAGGGACAGACGCTGTTTGCCCAGCATGGGGGATGGACGCCTGCCGTGGGGCACAGACCCCCACTGTGGGGCACAGAGGCTGTAGGCCTGCCGTGGGGCAGGGAGGTCTGCTGTGGAGCATGCAGCTTGCAGGCCCGCCACGGGGTGCAGAGGCTCCCCATGGGGCAGTGACACCCACTGTGGTACATGGATGCTGTAGGCCTGCTGTGGGGCACGGGCATTTGCCATGGGGCATGGATGCTGAATGCCTCCACTGCAGGGTGTGGATGCCTGCCGTGGGGCAGGGACACCTGCCGTGGGGCACAGAGGCTGTAGGACCACTGTGGGGCAGGGACACCTGCTGCAGAGCACAGATGCTCACCATAGGATGCAGAGACTGTAGGCCTGCTGTGGGGCACGGATGCCCTCTGTGGGGCACGGACGCCTGCTGTAGGGCACAGAGGCTGTATACCGCCGTGGGGCAGGGATGCCTGCTGTGGGGCAGGGAGCCTGTAGGCCTGTCACAGGGTGCGGACACCTGCTGTGGGGCGTGGAGGCCACATGTTGCCGTAGGGTGTGGAGGCTGTACGCCGCTGTGGGGCAGTGACACCTGCTGTGGGGCGCGGAGGCCGCACGCCGCCGTGGGGCAGGACCACGCACCTTGTTTGCGGAGCTCCTCCAGCACCACCTGAACAGCCTCCAGCGGGAGCTTCCCTGCGCCAGCGTTAAGGACTCACGCAACGAGCGGGAGCGGGGCCCGGAGCAGGCAGCGGGGCCCGGAGCGGGGCCCAGAGCAGGCAGCGGGGCCCGGAGCAAAGGATACGCTGGAGGCGGCGGTTGGCGAAGAGCGGCCCGTCCTGCGCCTCACGCACCGTCATGGCGTGCAGCCGCTGCCGCCGGCAGTAGCCCAGCACCAGCGCGCACCAGGCGGCCAGCTGCTTCCGCCGCGTGTCGCCGTTGGGCTGCAGCCTGCAACGCACCGCCGTCAGGCCCCCGGGCCCGCCGGGAACGGCACCGGCGCCGGGGCCTGCAACGGGGGAGGGGGCCGGGCGCCGGCACTCACGTGAAGAAGGGCGGGAAGCTGTACTGCCAGGGCCACGCGAAGCTCATCCCCGCGCCGAGCCCCAACCGAGCCGGAACCGACCGCCGCCGACCGGAACCGCCGCCGCGCGCTTCCGGCCCGCCCGTCCGCCCGCCGCCGCGGGGCGGGGCCTGGGGCGCGGCTCCACCCCCGAGCGGCTCCGCCCCCCACCTCGCACCGCCCCATCTCGGCCACGCCCCCGATCGGCCCCGCCCCCGATCGGCCCCGCCCCCTCTGGGCCCCGCCCCCGGCCCGCGGGACCCATTGTCCTCCCGGGCGGCGGCCCCGGGCCCGCCCCGCCGCCCCGCCGCCCCGCCGCCCGCCCCGGCCCTGCCCGGTCTGGCTCTGCCCCAGGCCCGGCTCTGCCCCCGGCCCAGCCCGGTGCCCGGCGCTGCCGCCGCCGCGCAGCCCGCACGGCGCGAAGCCGGGGGGCGGCAGCGGGGCGCGGGGCTGCGGGGAGGCCGGGCTGTGTGCGGCGCCGCTTTTGTGCTCCGGGAGTGGAGAAAAAAAAGAAAAATCAGGCGGTGGAAGACGAAGCTCGAAGCTGGGGGAAGAAGCTCTTTAATCTCCAGCTGCTCGACGGGGGCCGGGGGGGCTGCAGGGCGCTGCGGGAGGGCGGCGAAGCTGGTGTCGCGGCGCCAGGCCGGGAGGCGCGTGCTGCGGCGAGGGGGGAGCCCGCCCAACACCCCCGAACCCCGCGGCAGCGGCGGCGGCGGGAGGCCGGGGCCGAGCCCGTGGAGCCGCCAGGGCTGTGGAGCCGCGGAGCCCGTCTCCGTCCGGCGCTGAAGCCCAGGGGCTGCCGGGGGCCGGGGGCTCGGTCGGGCTGGACCGGCAGTGCTCAGGGCTGCGCCTTGCCGTCCTTGCTGCGCCAGATGACCAGGGTGACGAGGAAGGGGATGAGGCAGATGGGGGCAATGATCATGGCCAGCAGCACGTCCTCGGGCGGGTCGAAGACCTGGTGCTGCAGCGTGCAGTTGTGGAAGTAGTGGTGGTGGCTCTGGAAGATGTACTGCTCCGCCAGCGCGTTGGGGTAGTTGTAGTGCAGGCGGTCAGCCCAGTTCTCCAGGCAGAACTGCAGCCAGCTGTACGGCCTGCGGGGAGAGGGGCGGCTGCGGGGGCCTGGAGCGCGCCGCAGCCGCCCCTGCCGACAAACAGCCTCTGCGTGTTCCCCACCCCTCGGGAGCAAGATTTCCTTGCAGCAATTTGGGGAATGAGAAGCACCAGCCCAGCCGGCCGCACCAGACAGTGGCTTTCCCCGGTCCCAGGAGCGGCTCTGCTCTCCTGGTCCTGGTGCGCTGAGGGGCCGCGGGGGATCCTCCGCCAAAGAGCGCCTGGGGCGGCTCTCCCGGCCCCCTACCTGCTGATGACCTTCCACTCGCAGAGCTGCGGCGCGCTCACGTTCCCCATGAGCTCCACGAAGAACTCCCAGCACTTCTGCGTGATGTTGACGTACATCTCCTCTGCGCGGCGGAGAGGTGCTGAGCGGGGCCGCCCTGCCCCGTCCCGTCCCGTCCCGCCACCCCCTCCTGTCCCGTCCCGCCACCCCGTCCCGTCCCGTCCTGCCCCGCCACCCCGTCCCGTCCCGTCCTGTCCCACCACCCCATCCTGTCCCGTCCTGTCCCGTCCCGTCCCGTCCCATCCTGTCCCACCACCCCATCCTGTCCCGTCCCATCCTGTCCTGTCACGCCACCCCATCCCGTCCCGCCCCGCCACCCCGTCCTGTCCTGTCCTGTCCCGCCACTCACCCACGAGCTGCGCCGTCCAGTTGAAGGTGGCCGCGGGCGGGCTCGTCCTGGCGTCCTGGCCGAAGCCCTCCGCCTCGGCGCCCGCGGGGCACAGCCCGCGCCCCAGGACCGCTGCGCGGGGTGCGAGCGCCATCAGGCAGGTATGGGACAGGGACGGGAGGCCGTGCAGCGCCCGCCCCGGCGCCGGCGGCACCTCGCGAGGGAAATGCGGGGACGCCGGGCCGGAGCCGCGGCAGGAAAAGGAAGCGCCGACCGCAGCGCGGCACTGCCGGGAAGCAGAGCCCCTGCGCCCGCGCCCGCCCTGGGGAAGCCGCCCTGGGGAAGCTGCCCCAGCCGCCCTCCGCCGGGGCCGGGGCCGGGACCATGGCATGGGACGGATTTGCACAGTGGCTCCCGGGACGGCGCGGTGGCCCATGGCCCCTCGGGTGGCCCCACGGCACTGGCGTCCCCGGCGGCCCGGCCGTGTGCCCCTGCGCCGGGCAGGGTGGCCACAGCCCAGGGCGCAGCGGGGCCCCCGCCGCTCCCGAAGGCGCTTTGCGCTGGCCGCGGGGCGAAGGCGGCCGGGACCCTGCAGCACCCCGGGGCCTCCCGCCACCCCCGCTCTGCCCCCGTGCGGGGCCGCACTTACCCCACACCCCTCACTTACCCCACAGCAGCAGCAGCAGCCCGCCGGAGAGCCGGCTGGAGCCTGTCGGCGCGCGCGGTGCCATCCCGCAGAAGGCTGCCGGCTAACGACCGGGACAAGTATTTCAATGGGAACAACAGGAAGCAACTCCTTTCCTCTGACAGGGGCAGTTGGACTACAGGAGACGTGTGAAAAACGAGATTGCTCAGTGCTGCTTCAAAGCGGCTCTGGCGGCGGGACCCCGGCAGCCCAGCACGGCCCGGCACGGGGCCGGCCCCCGGCGGGCATCACCGCCCGGTGCGGGCAGAGCCTCTGCTCCCGCGCAGCGCAGCCGGCTCCACGGCTGCTGTTTGTTTACTTGTGTATTTCTCTTTAATCCTGCCTGGGCTGGGTTGTGAAATCCCTCGTCTCCTGCGTGGAGGGCAGGCAGCCCGGCAGCCGGGGGGAGTGGACCGGGGAAGCGTAATGTCCCCGGACAGGCACCGCCGCGGGACGCGCGGGGGCGGACGCGGGGGATCGGCGGCCCTGGGCACCGCGGCTCCGCCGGGCACCTGCGGAGGACGGGCCAGCGGCAGCGGCGCAGCACGAGGCCGGCGCAGGTGGGGAGAGCGGAGGAACTGCCACCGTGCAGCCACGTGCGCCCGGCCCCTGCGGCCGCCCCCGCACCCCTCCGCCCCGGCCCTGCGCCAGGCCCTGCTCCCGCAGGCTCCTGCTGCCATGGGCTGCTGGTGCCGTGGGCTGGGAACACCCGCAGCAGCAGCCCCGGGGGCTGCGATGCTCTCCCAAGGACCGGGCTGAGACCTGGCACGCTCATTTCACTTCCAGCCTGGGGCAGCGTGCAGGGCGCAGAGCTTCCCCTTTAAAAGGCCGCCTGTGGGACTCACGGAGCGCAAGCGGCAGCGCAGTGAATCGCGGTGTGGAGGAACCTCCCTGCTCCGGGGAGACTGCATCGCTGCGCCCTGCGCTCCCGGCAGCCGTCCCAGCAGCGCCGGCCAAGCGGCTCCGGGCTGCGCAACCGCCGCCTGCTCCAGGACCCGGCCAGACCTCTCGCCGCAGCGCGGCCGCATCTGGAACGCATAAGGGCCGGCGTGGCGCGGCGCGGCTCCGCGCGGGTGGGCGCGGGGCCGGAGCCCCTGGATCCCGCTCTTTGTTGTCGGAGCGGCTGGAGCCGGCCTCCGGCTCGGCGGCGGGAGCCTTTGCCAGGGAGACACCCAGTGATGTCAGCGCAGCCCCGGGGCCGAGTGGCCGGGCAGTCGCCCGCGCGCCGCCAGCGCCGCCTCCCGGGGGGACGGGGCAGCGCCCGAACCCGCTGCCCCGGCGCTGCCCCGGCCCCACCTCACCCGCTGCCCCCTCCGGCCCCCGCCGGGCTGTTCCCGGCACCAGCGCGGAGGCGGCTTGCGCTCCGCTCGGCACGGAGCGGCACGGGGCTGCTGCCCGGCGGCTTGGGCACCGCTTTGCCGGCTCTGCTGAGTGTGAGGGCGACCGCGAGGGGGACCAGGCAGCCGAGCCCAGCGGCCAGCGCCGCAGCCAGCCCCGGGGGCAGCCTGCCCGGCGTGGCCTCCCCGGCCCCGGCGCAGCCGCTGAAATACTCGGCGTGGATCTGCAGGAAGAAAGCGTCCAGCGCGGAGCTGGGCCAGGGGCAGGCCAGCACCTCTGCCAGCACCTCCGTGCAGTTGGAGAGCTCGCTGTAGATGCTGCGGAGAGAGGGGAGAGGACGCTGGCGAGTCGGGCGGGCTTGCGGCTCCGCAAATGTCTGGCCTTGAGTGTGCGCTCGGCACGGCTAGCGCCCAGCCCTGCCCGCGTGCCGGCGTGCAGCCACCGCCATGCACCAGCAGCGTGCAAACTGGGCACCCCGTGCTGCTCCAGCTGGAGAGCTCGGGATGTGCACACTCTGGATGGAGAGCCCAGGGCCGTGCACACTCCAGCTGGAGAGCTTAGGCCGTGCACACTGCGGTGGCACCGGGGCTGCACTGACCTGCCAATGTGGTCCCAGCGGCACCGGCTGCCCTCGGGGGTGGCCGTGACAGCGGCGTGGAAGGGGGCCCAGCAGTACAGGGAGATCCAGTCCCGGTAGGTGTCCTGGCAGCGGGCCGGCCCGGCCAGCACCTCCAGCGGTCCTGCGGGGCGGCCACGTGTGAGTCCCGGCAGCACCGTGCCGGGTCCGGGTGCCGTGGGCTTGCTCGGGGCCCGCTGCAGTGCGCGGGGGCCCGGGAGCCTCTACTCACCGTCCTCATCCAGGTAGAGGTAGTGACCTGGAAGGACAGACGGAGCCATCGGCACTGCGGGACCTGTGGCACCGCGCCAGGCTGGGGCTGCCCCCCCCCGCCTGCAGCCCTGGGGAGCAGCGATGCTGCAGGAGCCCGGCGCAGCCCCGCGCGGGTGCTGGCGCAGCCTCACCTCCGTCCGCCAGGTCTCCGTGCGCCGGGTCCCCGCGCCCTGCAGCGAGGAGACACGGGGCACACAGGCTGCACAGCGGGCACAGTCCCGGTGCCCAGCTGGCTCTGGGGTGCCGGCCAGGGTGGTGCCGCGGCGCTATGGCACCCCGGGATGCCCCGCGTCCGGGCTGAGCTGGGCACAGCGGAGGTGAGTGGGGCCGGGGCAGCTCCAGAGTGCAGAGCCCTGCGCTGCCCCGGCCCCGAACAGCCCCCGGCCCCGCAGCAGCTCCTGGAGGCACGGCTGGCCTTACCCCGCCGGAGCAGAGGGAGCAGGAGGCAGCAGAGGAGCTGCGCCCGTGCCCGGAGGAGCATCCTCCCGCCACCGGGACTGCCGCAGGCTGGGTCGGGGCAGCGGCGGCCCCTTGGGATATATCCATATCCCGGGGGCCTGTCCCAGCCCGTTCCACCCGCTCTGGAGCCAATGACTGGGAAGGTCAGGGAGGGAGCAGAGCTGCTCCCCGCGCCTGGTTTGGCCTGACTCAGCAGGCGACGCTGGCAAAGGCATCAGATAAGGGGTCGAACGAGATCCAGGGGCTGCGGGCAGCGGTGGAGCGAGCCTTGCTGTCGGGACCGGCATCAGCCCTTCCCGGGGACGCTTCCACTGCAGGGCCATGGCAGCGGCACTGGCTTTGGCCCCCCGAGCGCCGGTCCCGGCTGGCCCCCGGGACGCCCCCGCGCAGGCAAGCGGGGGCTGCCGCGGGGCCTGGCTCCCCCACCGGGCGAGGGCGGATGCCGGTCTTGCCGAGAGCGGCACGCCCGGGAGGGGTGAGCTCACGCTCCCTCCCCGCCTGCCGGGAAGCTGCGGCCCCCGGGGCCCCGCCGTGGCTTCCCGCGAGTGCCGAGCACAGCTGCACGCCCGGCCAGGCTGGCCTGGCGCCGGCACCGGCACCGGCACCGGCATCGGCACCGTGGGCTGCCCTCACTGCCAGCAGCGGGGGGAGGCGCTCCAAGGGCGGGAGGAGGAGGCAGGATCGCCGGGGCAGCCGGGGCTCCCTCCAGGCCAAGGAAAACCCGGGGGATGTGCACAGAAAAGGGGGCAAAGCCGCAGTCCCGGGCAGCACCGTCCGTCTCAGCACAGCCAGGCGGCGTGGCCAGAGGGGAAGGAAGAGGCCAGGTGGCGGGCGAGTCGCCAGCTCGGGGGAGCAACACGGCCCGGGGGGGGTTGTCCCGTCGGCGCCGGCTCCCCCTGCCAGAGCGGGCACCGGAGCGTGTCCGAGGGGGCAGCGGGGCGAGGGCAGAGCATCGCCCCGCGTTCCTCTCCGCGCCCCAGCCGGCACATAAGCAGCCTCCCGGCCGGGGGCCACACACAAACAGCCGCTTCCTGCCCGGCGCCACTAGCGGGGCTGGAGGAAGCCCGGGGCCGCGTGGCCGGGCAGCAGCCCAGTGCAGCGGGCAGCTCCCTGCCGGCCCACGCTGCCTGTCCGAGGCCCAGCCGTGCGGCGCCCCAGAAATGCCGGGGCTGTGCTCGGCGCGCGGGTGCCACGGCCAGGATCCTGGGAAACCGGCCCGGGGTGGGGACGGGCCCGTGACGCACGGCCCGCAGCGATCCGCGCTTGCCCTTTGCGGCGCATGGTGGGTGCAACAGGAAAAACGCATCCTTGAAGCCAGCGGGATCAGACAGAACGCAGAGATCGGCGCTGCAGATAGGGCAGCACAAACACTTCTCGTTCCCCGGGGCAGCGGGACGCGCTGGCGCCAAGCGGCGCGTGCTCTGCCGCCGAAGCAGACGGGCGCCGGGGCCGGGCAGGGTGCCGGGCCCCCCCGGGGCTCCCGCGCACAGGCCCCTCCGGCCCCTGCTCCTGGCGGGACTCCTGTGCCGGGGCTTCGGCACGGCCCGGGCGCCTCCGAGGGCTCCAGGCCTCGTCGGGGAGGAGCCCCGGACGCAGCGGGGCCCTGCGGGGAGCGGCGGGCACGGACGGGGCGAACCGGGCCCGAGGGCAGCCGGCCACCACGCCGTTGCCTCGGGGCCCGCCGGCCGGGACCGGCAGGAGCACGGGTGGCACCTGGGACCCTCCCGCGGGCGGGACCCCCCCCGCGCGGGGCTCCCCCGGCCACCGGGGGGACCCTCCCGCGTGGGACCCGCCTCAGGGTGACCCCGGCCGCGGCCCAGCCCCGCCGCCGCCCCAGTGGTACAGCCCGTCCACCCCACCCTGCGCGCGGGATCGGTTCCGCCCCCCCCGCCCTCCGCAGTGGTACAGCCCGCCCCCCCCCGCCCCGCGGCAGAGGCTCCGCCCCCCGTCCCGCTCGGTACCCGCCCGGCGCGGCGCGGGGGGCGTGGCCGGGCGCAGGGGCGTGGCGTGGCGTGGCGGCGGCGCAGGCGCGGCGGCGCGCAACCCCCCCCCGCCCGGCGCGATGGCTGAGGAGTGAGTGCGGGGCGGGGGCGGGGCCTGGGGGGCCCGGGCGGCGCGGGGGGCCCGGGTGGAGGGCGCGCGCGGGGCCCCGCCGCGGGGGCCGGGCCGGGGCCGGCGGGGCTCCTCGGGGGGGCCGGGGGCGGAGGGGCCCCAGACAGGGGGGGCCGGGGGGCGGAGGGAGCCCCCCCCACCGGGGGTGTCGGGGGGGCGGCGGCGACCCTCCATATTGCGGGTCCCTGCGGCCCTGGGACCCCCCGTGGGGCGGATAGGGCCTGTGGGGCGGATGGGACCTCCTGTGGGGCGGATGAGACCACCGTGGGGCAGTTGGGGGTCCCCGTGGGGCAGATGAGACCACCATAGGACGGATGGGACCCCCGTGGGGCAGATGGGGGTCCCCGTGGGGCAGATGAGACCACCATAGGATGGATGGGACCTCCCGTGGGGCAGATGGGGGCCCCCGTGGGGCGGATGAGACCACCGTGGGGCAGTTGGGGGTCCCCGTGGGGCAGATGAGACCACCCCAGGACGGATGGGACCCCCCCGTGGGGCGGATGAGACCCCCGTGGGGCAGATGGGGGGGGCGGATGAGACCCCCGTGGGGCAGACGGGGGCCCCGGGGCAGCGCGCGGCCCCGGCCGCTTTGCCCCCGCGTGTCGGCAGCCCTTTGCCGGCGCTGGCGCCGTTCCGCACCTCGAGCCCCCCGAGCGGCAGCGGGGGTTTTGCTCCCTGCTGTCCTGCGTAATTCCCGTCTGGGAACAGTCCCCGGCGCCGTCAGGTGGCTGCCGCTAAGCCTTCGCGTTAAATCCCCCCTCGAAATCTTCTGCGCGGCCTGGCTCGCTCCGTAGGTGGTTTTTAACACTGTCACCCCCGGGAGATGTGTGCTGGCATGAAGAATGCTCTATCGATGGGGTTTTTTTACATTTGAATGGCAGAAAGCCTCGTAAAAATGTTTGAACGCTGTGGAAATGCAGCTTTGAGAACAGCCCGTAGGAAATCAGGGAGTTAAATTTTTAAGGATGAATCATTGCAAAAGCAGAGGTCGGAGAAATCTACTTGAGCGTCTCCGAGTCTGAAGCGTCCGGTGGCTGTGTGGCTGCGTCAGGATGGAGTCTGCTCGACCTGCTTGGGCTTCGGATGTTCACACAGAGCCGTACGGATCTGCACGAACGATTACAGCGTATGCAAAGGGCTGAAGCAATGAAATAGGAGTGTAACACGTTTCAGAGGCTAATATTACTCTTAGGGAAAATCGTGTTTCTTTACAGAGTTCTGTTGTACAGTACATTTCTGAGAGGAAGGACTGAAAAATATAAACAAAAAAAAACCTTCCTGGCTTCCTGTCAACGTGAGAAAGTGATGGCTTGATGTAGCCACACTAATGATGTCGTTATTTTGTTTTGTTGGTGCCCCGGACAAATGGAAAAAAGGGAACACCCAAAACACTTAATCCACAGGGGATTCATAGCAATTCAGATTGGGCATAAGCAGCTGAATCCCTGTAAGCATGCTTAGTGCAGTGCATCTTCTTACGTCCAAAAGCTCTCCAGGCTTTTCAGTGCAATTTATTGTAATTATTCCTTAAATAGGACTAGTGCAGATTTATGTAATTATTTTTTCCTGGTTAAAGTCTACGATGCATTTAAAATCCACGTGGATTTCTTTTAATAGCACTTGGTTATAAGATTGAGATCTCCATTATTTGGTATTTATTCTTTTTGTATTTTTATAGAAAAATGGAAATCGCCACTCCTCCAACATCTAAGTGTATTATATACTGGAAAAGAAAAGTCAAGTCTGAATATATGCGTCTTCGGCAGCTCAAGAGGTTTCAGGCAAATATGGGAGCTAAGGTAAAGACATTATGAGGGTGGTTCTAGCTGAAAGGATATCTCCTGAATATTTTGCATTAGTTTATAGTACTAGAGCAGCTATCAGATGAGTGATTCATCCTGCTAATTGCAAAGTTGTATCTTAGTTGTAAATGTGAAGAGATATTACTTTTCCTCATGCTCCATTATTAGAGTAGGGCAGTGTAGTCAGTGTCCGACGTATAGCTACGAAAGCTTACTAGCCAAGTACTTGCACAACTGCAGTAAGAAGACTCATTTCCACTTGTTCTTAGAAATATCCCTTTGCTTTAAATCTTTCAGTGCAAAGGGACTGGTGGGTTTCAGGTGACTTCTATGCCTTTCTCGTTGGCAGGCAGGATTTTAGAAAAGGTTAGCTGTGGTCAGGAGTTATCAAAAGCTATTGGCTGTTCAGTAGATTTACAATGCTGTTTTATACCAATCCTGAATTTAAGTAGGATTCCTTCTAATAGGTACCATCAATTTGAAATGCTGTGCTGAGTATATTGTTTGATACTTGAAACAAAATCCCTGGAGAGATTTTAGTGTTCTAAATCCTAACATGATTTTTAAAATTTTGAGTGCATCTTTCTCTCATTTCAGGCTCTGTTTGTGGCCAATTTTGCGAAGGTTCATGAAAAAACTCAAATTCTGAATGAAGACTGGAAGAAGCTTCGAGTTCAACCAGTGCAGTTAATGAAGCCAGTCAGTGGACACCCTTTCCTAAAGCAGGTATGGAGAAGAGAGCAAAAGTGGCACAGCAGCAACAAATGCTGGTTAGCACCACGGTTTTGCAGGGGACTGTGAAGATGCTTAATCTTTTTGTTTTGTGCTGCCATATGTCAGTATCAGACTGTGCCTAGTATTCTTCCATGATGCAAAAACAAAAAAGGTTTCAGTGTCAAGGAATCGGCATGAGTGAATGCAGGGCTTAGCTGTAGTTGTCCTGTAGTGTGATTTCCTCCTGGCTGTGACTACATCCGAGGTGTTGTTTCCTCACTGTCCTTCTGTTTGCTTATATTCCAGTGCACTGTTGAGAGCATTTTTCCTGGATTTCCAAGTCAGACACTGTACATGAGAACTCTGAACACAGTGGCATTGGTGCCCATTATGTACTCCTGGTCCCCTCTTCAGCAGAATTTCATGGTATGTAAGAAAGTGCATTTGTGCAAGGTCTTTGAGAGATTAATGTGTAATCATTGCACAGCTGTGGAGCAATTATACCTTCTTCAACCCACTTGTTTCAAACCATGTCTGCTCAAGAGATGGTGGAAAGTATTGTTTTAGTTGCTTGTTTTGCTGAATTCCATAATAGCCTTCTATGCAAGCTGACTTATCTACCTAGTCTCTCCTTTGTACTTGACATCTTGATAGGGCCACCATTATTTCGCAGGATTCAAAGAGTTAATGTTTCATTTTTTTTATTAGATTTTACTTCCTCTTTAAACAAAGAGTTTTATTTCTTAGGCAGGTCCTTTCCTTTGTGACTGGATTAGTCTGCTGTTCTCTTTGTAGGGATGCTACTGAGGGTTAGTACCTCGATCGCAGTAGTGCGTTGAATTATTTAATACAGCTTTTGGTGTAGCAGCCCCACTCTGACCTTCCTGGTTGCCTAGTTAAGATCATTTGCTTAGCAAACAGGCAGTCTGTGGCTAACCTGCTCCTTTGCTGGGCTGGGGGCTGTGTATTGTATCAGCAAGTGCTAGTTTACTGAATTGTGTCTAATCTCTTCTCAGGTGGAGGATGAAACTGTTCTGTGCAATATCCCTTACATGGGAGATGAGGTGAAGGAAGAAGACGAAACCTTCATTGAAGAACTTATTAATAACTATGATGGAAAAGTTCATGGAGAGGAAGGTAACCTGGGACCAAGGACGCACAGAACTGTCTGGTCTCTTGCAAATAAGATATCAAAATAGTTAAGAAATCTAAAGGTGGCAGCAGTAACCAGCTTTTCCCTGGGAGCTCTTAGAGTAGAAAAGCAGGAACTCGCCTGCTGTTCTAGTTTTCACAGACACAGTCCTGCCTTTTGATATCCTGCTCTGTTCTAGGCCTGGGATGCTCTGGAGCAGATGCTCTTGTTTGTGAGGGTTCACAGGCTTGTTCTGGAGTGTAGAAAAATGTGTTAGAGGGTATGAGGAGCTCAGCAACCTTATTTCACTTGTGATCTGAGCCAAGACTTCGTTTGGGCTTTTCAGAGATAAAAAGCCAGTGTGTGGCAGTTTTCCTACAGAGCTGCCTAGCCTGTTATAAGGTTCTGCCTAGAGGGAGGAAGGCCGTAGAAAACACTCTACTGTGGCTTCTCCTCAGATGACTTCATTAATGAGCATCTGTGAATAGAATAATCATTGCCCAGCTGGGCTGGCTATGTTGCTCTGTGTATCGATTGTCAGGAATTATTAAAAATGATTCACCGCTCTCATAGCTTTATAACATTAAGATCATCTCTTCCTCCCACCTATCTGTGCAGAATTGCTAGGAGGGTTCTAGTTACTAACATTGTCCTCTGGCTGGCTCATGATTTGCCACCACAAGAAGAGTGCAAGGTGATGGTTCTGACACCACTGTGTTTCAGAAATGATTTCAGGGTCAGTGCTCATCAGCGATGCTGTATTCCTGGAGTTAGTGAACGCCCTGAATCAGTACTCGGACGAGGAAGAGGAAGGACACAATGATTCTGAGGTTAAACAGGAGGACGGGAAAGAGGAGCTGCCAGTCACAAGGAAAAGAAAACGAATTGCAGTGGAAGGTGGGTTTGGCCACAGAAACTGGGACTGTGTTGGTCATGTTTCCATGCCTCCCTGAGTAGCTGGCCAGTGCTCTCCTGCCATCGCTGTTTTGGTTATTAATGTGTCATTAAGGGTAGTAAGCAGGTTGGCAGGTTTTGGTAAAGTAGTTGAAAAAGGAAGTTGTTCTCATTGTCCCTTGTGGACAGCATAAGAAGTCATTGGCTTGACCTGTGGCAAGGATGAATTTAGGTTAGACATCTGGAAGACCATTTAATGGTAAGATTAGCGAAGCAGTGGGATATTACCTGGGGAGGTTGTGGAATCTCTACTCTTGGAAGTTTTAAAGTATGGGTCTGGCAATCATCTGTCAGTAATCGTGTAGATAGATCTCATTCTGCTGTAGCACAGGAAGATGGATCAGATGACCTTTTCAAATCCCTTCTGGCCCTGTTTTCCATGTACTTGTGTTCCTCTTCCCTCTCCTGTGCCATCTGGAGTTTATGTTGCGTAGAGGAAGTTCTGTTTGTGGGATTTTCGTGTGTCCTGCATGTGTTTAGGAGCACTGACTGGTGGTTTCATCTTTGTCTTTGGTGTGTAGTGATATGAGTAACAAAAATACCAGGACCTTTTGTAAATGTAGAAACCCAAAAGCGTTGTCTGTAAATTTGTATTCTACAGTCATCACCTCCTATTTCCAGCATTTTGCTAAGTTAATGAAGAATAATTATCCAGTAATAAAGTCCAGCCTGGGTAGAGTCTTTTCTCTCTCTAGATCTCTCCTGACATTTGATGGAGGCTTCCTATTTAGTCTCATCCTGTTTTGGTACAAATAAATGGTAATATTCTGTAAAAAACATTGTTAGCAATTCCATAAATACTTTATGCTACTTTGCTCAGAAAGTGGTAGAATGTACTGCATCTGGAAATGCCTTAGCCTAATTGCAGCACAAAATAAGGCTTATTGTATATGTGATTGCATTCTGCCTCTTAAAATATAATCCAGAACACCTACTGGAATCACTCTCTCTGGAAAAAGGAAAGGCACATTCAAGTCCAGCTTAACTGAGGAATTATCTCTTCTTTTTTCCTTTTCTTAGGTAACAAAAAGTGTTCAAAGAAGCGATTTCCAAATGACATGATCTTCACTGCTATTTCTTCTATGTTTCCTGAATATGGCTTCCCAGACGATATGAAAGAGAGGTAGAAGAGCTCTATTTAAGTTGTCTGTTACCTCTGTTAGCAACAGTTAAAATTTGTATTTCAGAAAAAACCCACTGTGCTCTAAGAAGTACAGCTCAGTAGCCATGGAAAGTAGTGTGCTGGGAGCTGGGAGGTGCCTTGAGCAGAAAGATTTTTGACTATTAGAAACTTTAGTTTAGCCTCAAAGTATCTAGGCCAGGTTCACACAGGCCTGTATTAGTATAGAACCTTGTAATGTTTCTCAGAATAAGAAAACATGCCTATCTGTGTTTTTTTGTTTCTGTTTTTTAAATAGGTACCGAGAGCTTACGGAAGTCTCCGATCCCAACGTGCTGCCCCCGCAGTGCACTCCCAACATAGATGGGCCATGTGCAAAGTCCGTCCAGCGGGAGCAGTCCCTGCACTCCTTCCACACGCTCTTCTGCAGGCGCTGCTTCAAATATGACTGCTTTCTGCACCGTAAGTTCAGTCTCAGCTGGATGCTTCCCTAGAGTCCCCTTTCTCTTCATTCTTCTCAGTGCTTTATTCTTCTCTATACCTTGCTTAGTGTCTGTGCTGCAGTCTTTAGAGGGTGGTGCCTTTCCGGACTTTTGCAGTGCAGCCTTAAGGAGCTGTCAGGCGCCCAGAAACCTTTTATAAAGATGGTTCCGCTACTTTCCACAGATGGATGGTGAACCAGCCTACGTGTCAGTCCCCTTTTGTCTCACCGTTGTTCAGCACACTGCACTTGAGCCTCTTGGCAGTTTGTGGCAGACATACTGCCATGAATAGACTGAACTCTTACTTTGCAGAAGCTCCTCAGGGAAAGGCATGAATGTTACGCTTCCAGAGTCTGGGCATGCCCCCGTTTTTTGCAGCCTCATTGGAAGTTACAACTTCATCTTAGCCGTATTCCTGCGGTTTGTCCTGCCAAAGCCTTGTGCATACTGGTTAGCTGTTTGGCCTGTGGCTTCCCAGGTCTACAGGCTTCCTTGGAAAGTCACAGGACTCTCTCCAATGAATTATTTGTTGAAAGATACAGTATTAAGACTGCATAGTCTTTTTGCTTCAATATAGAAGCAAATCCTTTTCCTGCTGCCTGTCCTTCCCGAGTGTTCTGCCATGGCTGCTAAATTTGTTGGAGTAGAGTGGGCCAAGAGGTCCTGCCACACTGTTCTCTGCTCTTAGGAGATCTACTCCTGTAGCACTGGTGACTGCATCAGGCCCCCAGCGCGGTCTCTTTCCTTCATTCATCTAGTGTTGCCCCTGTCCCTTGCTGCATGAGGGAAGCCTCTTGTTGGAGGATGCTAATAGTAAAGATAACTGTTATTTTTCCAGCTTTTCATGCTACTCCTAATGTGTACAAACGAAAGAACAGAGAGACCAAGATTGAGCCAGATCCTTGTGGGGCAGACTGTTTCCTCTGGCTGGTACGTTTCTGCATTCCTCCTTCTGAGACCATGAGAGAAGCAGGCCTGGCCAGTTTTGCCCTGCAGAACTTTGTGGGGCCTTTGTACAGCTTTGGTGATTTTCAGAATTAGTTCTAATCCCCACTGGATTCAGGGGGAGCATGAAACCAGATATGAACCTTGTTTGAAGCCTTCTTTAGCAAATCTCCAACGAAGACTATTCTCATAGCAAGCAGATGGGAAATTATGGTGATAAATGATTTCTCTGGACTCAGTGCTGGATTTAAAAAATGAAGCCCAGGTTAAAAATGGGGGGAAGGAATCTAATGTATATGGGGATGGCTCAAACTGTTTTAAAAGTGATCTTTCAGAAGTACAACCTAGCTGTGTTACTCAGAGATGAGAACTACGGTAAAGATAAGATGATCTGGCTGCAGGGAGACTGATGCAGTTCATGGTGTCAGAGCTGATCATCTGGCTGAGATGCTAGACACTCGATAAAGTGTCTTTGGGGAGCTGCAGGGTTGAAGCAGAGGAATAGACCAGAAGGATTTCACTGCCAGGTTGCCAAGGCAAAAGGTAGAGAAAGGGGACTGGAGGTGTACAGGGTGAGGGAGCCAATTCCTACTGGGCAGCGAGGCAGAAGGAAGCAAAGCAGAAACGTATATTGCAGGCAGCTGGCAGGGCCTTTTCAGTTACTGAAGGTGACCACAAATGACTGCCTTCTTTTGGTGGCAGCAGTGCAGACCTTCTCCCAAGGCCTGTGGAAAAGCCTTTCCATGTTTCCTGGCTGTGTGCCACCCACCTTGTGCTGTGTTCTGCTCTGGTTGCAGGAAGGAGCCAAGGAGTTTGCTGCGCTGCACAATCCCAGGTCCAAGTGCTCAGGCAGGCGCCGCCGGAGGCACCATGTGGTCAGTGCTTCCTGCTCAAACACCCCAGCTTCCACAGTCGCTGAGACAAGGGAGGGAGACAGCGACAGAGACACGGGCAATGAGTGGGCCTCTAGTTCCTCGGGTATGATGCCGTTCCTAGAGATACCCTCTCCCATCTAGCAGTATGAACAGTAACAACAAATGGGCGCCGTTGTAACTGGGGCTCTCTCTCTGTCTTGCCTCTCAGTCCCTGCACCAGGGGTGTGGAATTCACAGTTAGAGTAACAAAGTTGATGTTTACAGCTGGATTTAAACAAGCATGAGGGACACAAGGCCCAGCCCTTTGCTGCTGTGGGAGTCGTGATCTTCTTGCTGGAATGAGGAATGTTGTCAAGCAGAGCAAATGCTTTGCTGGGAGCTGTAAGATTAAGAGCTCTTGGCTCTGAGTACCTTCCTCAGTTGTGCATGAGGAAAGTGCCCGCAGCAGGGCAGGTTGCTTGGGCAGTGCCAGTCTGTGCCTTTGTTCGTGCTGAGGCACAAAGAGCAGTGGCCTGGGAGCTGTCAAGGCAAGTGGCTTGGCTGTGGACCTGCTAAGCAGTGACCGCTTCCCCCTGCCTCTGTGCGGCGGATGAGCACTGAACTCCTTCTGCCAGGGGTGGATCACAGGGGTGGATCACTCCACCATGCTGGGGTAAGTGGTAGTGGCCAGGGCAGAATGAGCTTCCCAGGTGGTGAGAGAGTACACGTCTGGGCTGAGGCCTCAAACAGAAGAGCAGGGAATGGCTTGCTGATTCTCAGGCCTGTGTCTCTGCTGCTGCTGTCCTGGTTAGGAGGTTCCGTGGTTCTGCGTCCGTGGGCTTAGCCCAGAGTGGGAAGGTGACGTGGTGGCTGTCTGGCTCTTGTACTGCATTGCTGCAAGAGGGCCGGTACCACTGTCCAAAGAGAGGCCGTGCTCTGAGCTGCCTGACTCGAGGCAGGACTGTGAGGCGGTGAGTGCTATGCGTAGGGCTGTCCCTGTATAGCTGTCAGGAGGCGTAGGGGTAGGGAGTGCGGCAGGCTGTGTTCAGGCACCTTCTGCAGGGACTGCTATCCTAGACAGCTTTGGCAGCGAGGGTGTGTTCTTACTTGTGTTGGCCTAACATCTGCATTTTCTGCCAGAGGCGAACTCCCGCTGCCAGACCCCAACCAAGCAGAAACTCAGCCCTGCTTCGTCCCAGCTGTTTGCAGTAGAAACACCACAGGAGCCTGTTGAGTGGACAGGAGCTGAGGAGTCGCTTTTCCGTGTGTTCCATGGGACCTACTTCAACAACTTCTGTTCGATTGCCAGGCTGCTGGGAACAAAGACATGCAAGCAGGTACAGCCTGGCATTCTTGTTAGGGCAGCTGTGCACCCTGGAAAAGGCAGGCACTGCAGCACGTGGCCCAAGGACAGGAAGGAGGCCTTTGCCACTGCTTGCTATTTTTTTTTTAATCTTCTCTGCCACAAATCACCTTGAGGAATGTGCTGCATCAATGCTAAGTGAAGTTTAGTGTTGGGTGCAGATGCTGGGTATGGTGAAAACAACCACTGTCACCAGTTTCATTCTGCTGCAGCCTTTTATTTTGCAGAACTGCTGCTGTTCACAGAATAACCCTGCACATGTCCAGTGCTGTTAGCTTCTCCAGGGTGCCATTTCTTAGGCTTGGCTCTGACAAGGTGGTGGGTCATCTTTTCCAAGCAAGAGTAGCAATGCCACCCATGCTTCAGTGAAATTGGGAGCAGAACTGCCCACTTCTGGTCCAATCAGTGGGAGGCCCGTTGTGCATGCTTGCTTGTGCTCTCTCTGTTTATGCTTTAGATGAAAGTGACTCGAGTGCACTGAACTTTATTCTTCTTTTTGCTTCTGTTTTTTTTGGTAGGTCTTTCAATTTGCAGTGAAAGAATCACTTATAACAAAACTGCCAACAAACGAATTAATGAATCCATCCCAGAAGAAGAAAAGGAAGCACAGGCAAGTATTGGACAAGCTTGTTTTGTTCTTAAAGTGCAACCAGATCCACTGCTTTCTGTGCCAAAGTGTTCCTGGTAATCCCCATCTGGCTCCCGTCTGCACACACTTCCCATTGTCACACAGGGCTGCTTGTGCTGCTGGCTGGGAATTGGGCCCCTAGCCTGTGTCTCTGGTGTGGCTGCCCTAGTTAGCAAGCGGTGTGGTTTTGTGTCCGCGGGCTTAGCTCTGGAGCAGAAGGCAGTGTGGTGGCTGTCTGGCTCCAGTGCTACGTTGCTGCGAGAGGGCCAGTCCCGTTGTCCTAACGGTGGCCTAATCTAAGCTCCCTGACTTGCAACCTACTTTTTGTGTGCTGGTTCCAGTGTATCCAGCTGCAGTGTTGTTTCAGGGTATTATCCTGGCTTTAGTGCTTGCCTTAAATAACTTCTGTTGTAGCTGTATTGTTCTCATGTTTCTTTACTTTTATGGCTGTCTGGTAGTTATTAATGCATGAAGCTGTCAGACAGACTCACTGGAACCTCCTGTCTGCAGACGCTGCACTGACTAGTGATGTCGGCACAGTCAGTCTTGGCTGGATATTCCTTATGGAAGCTCATGACTTCCCCTGAGACGCTCTTTCTGCTTCCCTTTCAGGCTGTGGGCTGCACACTGCAGGAAGATTCAGCTGAAGAAAGGTAGCATTTGCTGTGGCTGTGCTTATGAGTTGTTTGCGTGGCTGTTCACCCGTGGAATCTAGTTCTCGGGCTCTGACTTCCACCGCAGGAGATTCAAGTCCTTCTCCTTGGCCTGGCAGCTCCAGCTGCAGCAGTGCAGAGGGAGGAGAGCGGCTCCCCTCCGCAGGCCTCATTTTGATGCAGCAGGACAAGGCCTGCTGCAATTGTTCCTTGGGAATCACCGCAATGCCAGTGTTCTTTCCGAGTCAGTACGTGCAGTCTAATCTTGCTCCCATCAGAGGGGAGGCTGAGGTTTGGCATACAGTCCCTGTGTAAAATGGGCTGTTCAAGGGTGAAGTAGACATGTGTCATGTATTTGTAATCACACCCCTGTGTCTGACGGACTCAGCCAAGCTGTGCGCTGCGTTGCTGCTGGGCTCCCTGCCCTCTACAGGCGAAAGGAGAACTTGCATGATCTCTGCTCCAGAGCCTCAGGCATGTTTTGAAATGTTTCTGCAAAGTGCAGCTTCCAATCATGGCATTTCTCCTCTGTTTCTAGATAATTCACCTACCCAGGTGTACAACTACCAGCCCTGTGACCACCCTGAGCATCCCTGTGACAGCTCCTGTCCTTGCATTATGACTCAAAATTTCTGTGAGAAGTTCTGCCAGTGCAACCCTGACTGTAAGGAAAAGCCTGGGGCTATCATGCATGAAAACAGCCAGCTCTCCTGACAAAGACCAGAGGGAGGGTGTAGACCTGGGACTTGCCAAAGGCCTATTTTATTCTTGCGTTCACACCACTGCTCTGCATTCCATCTGCAGCAGTTTGATTAGCAGTCTGCTAAAGTCAAAGTAAAAGCTTGAGGGAAAGTGTATATTCTGTGTTGCCCCATGATTTACAGAAGCTGGTAATGCCTACTTTCGTTGGAGAGTGCTCGTCTGCATGTCTGTATCCAGCATCAACAAGCCATCTGTGATGCTGCTGATTTGATGAAAGGAGGGTGTGTGGCCAGGGGTTAGAATGGGAGTTGGGTCGCTGCTCTGCCACAGTCGTTCTTCCTTGCTGAGGAACTGCATTCCCAGCTCTGTGATGGAGATAACGGCACTTGCCCACATCACTAGGGCTTCCGAGGGTGAATTGCTTAAGGGTTATGACACAGCTCGGGGTCTGTAAGGGCTGTAGAGTGGCAAGGAGCCAACTCAGGCTCCAAACTTGTCTGTACTGATCAGTTATATTATGTTTATATTATCAAAGTTGTTTATTTTTCAAACCGCACACGTCCCAACTCCTTTGCACACAGAGTATTTCTGTGATTTATTGTTTTCACCGGTTGGATGCTCTGGCTGCTTCACCTTGTCTGTCCTGTTGCATTTTTTAGTGAGCCCTGTCCTGGTGGCTCAGGGAGGCGGGAAGGCAGACTGGGGGGTCCCCTCACTGCTGCCCGGAGCAGTGTGGATGTAAAGTGCATTATGAGCACAAAGACACCTTCCTTGTGTTACCAGGGTGGTGGGCAGACAGTGTGGCCGCTGGTCATGTGTGCGCACGCAATCCCGATAGCCTGCCAGTGTGTGACTTGGTTCTTTAGAAGCTTCCTTTTGGGCAGGGACATCGTATGTCCCATCTGTTCTCTGAAAAAACTCCTGATACAAAAATGTGGGTTGTTTTGCTACAGGTCAGAACCGCTTTCCAGGCTGCCGCTGTAAAACCCAGTGTAACACCAAGCAGTGCCCGTGCTACCTGGCAGTGCGGGAGTGTGACCCTGACCTTTGCCTGACCTGCGGGGCTTCAGAGCATTGGGACTGCAAGGTGGTCTCCTGCAAGAACTGCAGCATCCAGCGAGGTCTCAAAAAGGTATTGACAGCAGCACTGCAGTGACGTGGCACAGGGCTGCTTCAGAGCAGAGCTGATGAATTAATCTCTAAGTGGGAAAGGGTAGGTGGGCCACGCACAGCCACCTAAGTGGAAGGAAAACTGGGCAGGGAAGCTGTTCTGCCCAGGCTTCTGTAGCATTTAATCTGGAGTTTGGATTAAGAATGTGCAAATCAAGAGAGAAGAATTGCACAAGCAAGAGTGAGAACAAGGGTAGTGTAAAAAGTGACAGAGAAAGGTCAGGTCTTGAATCCTGCTGGTCAGGGAAGGGGACTGCACATGAAAGAGACTGAAATTCAGAGAAAGATGCAAATTGCTGGATGGTAAGTAACGTGCAGCTCCAGCCTAATGGTGCTGCTGAGCCTAAGTCTGTAGGGAGCCATGTGTCACTTTACACCAGGGGATGTTGGATAGATACTTACTCCCATTTTGTTTTTCTTAAGTTATTTGATGTTGTGATGGAGCTGTGAGCATGGCAGGCAACACAGCATGGTTGCCCCTGGGCACCGCTGTAGCCCCAGAAAGTACAGCTTCACAGGGACGGGGACCGTCTGCCTGGCGTCTGGGGTGTGATCTCTGTGCTGCTTGCTTGCTGGGAGGTGGTAGGCCTGCAGACTGTAACCGTTTTCATTTCATGTTGGCTCTAGCATTTGTTGCTGGCACCATCTGATGTCGCTGGCTGGGGGACGTTCATCAAAGAATCTGTGCAGAAGAATGAATTTATCTCTGAATACTGTGGTGAGGTCAGTGCATCTGCCCTTTAGGAATGCACTTGCTGGGACTGCTGTGCTGTGTGCTCAGGAGAATGCGCTTAGCAGAAGTGCTTTGTTCAGCCACTGATCCAGTGGGGATAGTGTGCCTTACCCAGGTCAGCCATGGTCTGGCCAAAGGGCTCACACTGACAAGGTTAGAGACTGAATTTTGCACCCTACTCCATTTTGGGACCCATCTCAATATCTCTAGACCTTCTACCATAGAGGAGTGTGTCCCATACGTGTTGCTCCCTGGGAGCCCAGCTGCTGTACTCTGCTCCCTCTGAGCCTTCCCGAGCCCTGGTGAGCTACCACCCGCTGGTGTGGAAGGGCGGGAGGGTATTTCCAGGAGCTACAGGAACGTTATTCCGTGCAGTGATCCTTGCTGCGCCATCAGTCACTGAATCTCTCTCAGAGCATTCTCCTTCTCCAGCTTATTTCACAGGATGAGGCTGACCGGCGAGGAAAGGTCTATGACAAGTACATGTCAAGTTTCCTCTTCAACCTCAACAATGGTAACTCGGGTGGCACTTCTGGGAGGGGGTGGAAGAGACTTGGGCTTCATGCCTGTACCCACCACTTTGGGGGCTGGTGGGTGGGCATGTGGTGTCCGCCCATCTGTCATGTGTGTAGCAGCTTTGTCTTTACAGGATACTAGAGTTCTCTCTCTCTTTTTTTTTTTTAATAGATTTTGTTGTTGATGCCACACGCAAAGGAAATAAAATCCGCTTTGCCAACCACTCTGTGAACCCCAATTGCTATGCCAAAGGTGAGATATCCCTGCCCAGTCACATCCAGTTAGGGGGAACAATCTCTGGAGTCCTGCTTAGCTCTGGGAATGCAGAGGATTCACCAGGGTCCTGAGTCTCCCTGAGTCCAGAGGAGCAGCAGAACTTCAAGACGGGGACGAATTTTCCTTCTCTCTGCAGCAAATCACATCTGTGCTGGTGAGGGCCCTGTTCAGTTCTGCCATGGCCCTGACTTCGCAATGAGAGATCGCTGCTGCAGAGAGGCGGCTAGCTGCTCCCCCAGAGAAGTGCCCTGTTCATGCTAGGCAGGAGCTCTGGTACCTGGGCCCCAGAGGCTGGCAGGTAGTCAGGCCAGGGTAAAAGTGCTGTGCGACTTCCCAGCCTAAGCTGGAGAGTTGTACGTCTCTGATCCTGTGTCTCTGGTTGCAGTTGTGATGGTGAATGGAGACCATCGGATAGGAATCTTTGCCAAGAGGGCCATCCAGGCAGGAGAGGAGCTCTTCTTTGACTACAGGTGACGTGGGGAACAGCTGACTGGGGATTGTGGTGCAGGGGTTGAAGCTGTTTTATGCACACATGTTTGCAGGGAGCACAGGAGGTCGTGACAGCAGCTGTGATTTTCCTGTCTTATAGGTACAGCCAGGCAGATGCCCTGAAGTATGTTGGCATAGAGAGGGAGACGGATATCATCTAGGCCCCATGCTGGGCGTCCCCAGCACCCTTTGCTGCTGCACCTTGTAAGCAATGCCATGTTTGCTTCACGCTTACATGACTGCTACCAGTGTTCCCGTTGCTGTGTGTGTCACAAGTGCTACATTCCATCCCGACGCCTGGAGAGACACTCGGGGAAGGAGCGTGAGGTGGCTGCTGCCAGGGGTTAGCAGTTTTGCCCAGCTCTGGGATGGGGCAGGCTCCAGAGCCTGATACTGTTAGTGGTCTCCAGGGCTGGAGCCCGTGGACCAAGGCAGCTGGGGCTTGAAGGAAAGCTGTGGTGCTGGAGGAGGATCAGCCGTGAGTTCAGAGCCTCTCTCCATTTTCCACCGGCTGCTGGAAGAACAAGAGTGAGTGAGGTACCACCTGCACCGCGACGCAGAGGGCCTGAGTCTGGCCGTCTGGCGCAGCCGGGGATGGGGGTAGGGAGGGGGTGGTGGTGTTCCTCTGCAGCCCCCTCCCCTGGGGTAAGCTCAGGGCTCTGGGCTTCCTCTTGCTGCCTTTTTTGTCCTGTTGATTAGGACACAGAGACGAGGTTGGAAACCGTAGAGACTTGGCCCCACACCTGCGCGTCTGGCTGCAGCAGTCCCTGGGCCCCACAGCTGCTGTCAGTGAGGCTCCTTTTTCCCCCCATCCCAGCTGGCTGGAGGACAGAGACTACCTGTACGCAGTCTATGTGGCATCATCCATTGGGATGGGGAGAGCAGCACTATGCAAAAAGTCACTTTTGGTAGGGAAGCCGCTGAACTGATTAGAGACAAAGAATATTATAGGGGGGTTGCTGCAAGCACAGGAGGAGTGGACAGAAAGCGTGACCCCGTGTGAGCGAGGAAGCCCTTCAGCCTGCTGCATTTCCTTGTGGCCAGGCTGTGGGGTGGTCGGTTAGATCGTGCCTGTCGCCAGCTCCTCTGCCGACTGGGTCTTCCAGGACTGGTGCGTTGATGTTTCTGCTGGGCAGCTTTGGGGCTGTGGGGGGAGACTGCCTTTCCCTGGATGGGGCTGCATCCAGATTGGGAGATGGGCCTTTGCCGCTGTGAGCCCAGGACCTTTCTGAGGGACTCTGGTGCTCTGTTTCGCCTCGGACACTTCAGGAGGCAGCAGAGTGGATCCCTTTGGGGTGACAGTTTCTTGAATGTTGCTTTGTTGAGTTTTGAACAGGGCGTGATAGACCTGTTGTCACTAAGTGCAGTGACCAAGGGGGAGGCTCCTCAGAAAGCTCTCCAGAGGTTTCTGGCACTCTGGTTCTGTCCCTGGCTCCTGGGGATGAAGGGGAAATGTTCTCTGTCGAGGTGAGGTTTGGCCTCAGCATCCCATGCAAAAAAAAGAAAAAGAAAAAGAAAAGTAAGCACTTTAAACTAAGCCTTCTCAGCCCCGCAGCTGGGCCCCCTGCACCTCCCAGGGTGCTCTCAGGTTGGAGGGGCCACGTCCTGGACTCTGCTCTTGTCTTTCAGTGGCGTCTTTGCAGGGGTGTTTCTTCAGGCCTGGGCCTGGGGGAGTTTGGGTGGAGGGTGTCGCAGGGAGCCGGGCCCCGGGTGGCCTGGAAGGATGGTGCCAGCCCACAGGAGCAGGCAGTGTCCTCCCGTATGCAAGCGGGCACCCTGCGAGCCGGCGAAGGGACCTGCAGCCCAGCCTGGTGCTCGGTTCAGGGGACGGAGGCTGTCCCACCAGGCCGGGTCTGGCTGCAGCCATCCGGGGTGGTGTGAGAGCCAGCGGTACGGGAGTCCGAGGTCTAGGGTTAGACTCCTGTGACAGCAACGAAATGGCTCCGGGGGAGATCTGAACCCTGACATGGCGCTGAGACACCCCGGAGAAGGGGATGCGTTGCCCTTCTCCCACGTGGGTCCAGAGCCCGGTTCCTGCCGGCTGCGAGCTCAGCAGCTCTGGGGCGGACGGTGTTTGCGCGGGCACCGTACGGGCCAAGCGCACACCCGGGAGGGAAGCAGGGCTGTGCGGCTCAGGGCATCGGCCTGCTCCTTGGGGGAACGGCAGTGCTCCGTACGGCGAGGCGCAGCCTCCCTGCCCCAGGAGCGCAGCAAAGCTGCGACTGCAGGAGGGTCTGTGCCCGGGAGCAGCCCCGTTCCCCGGCACAGGCCTGCTTAGCGTGGCTGCGTTTCTCAGCACCCTGCTGCGGCAAGCGAGACCCATCCTTCCTGCTGTGTCCGTCGTGCCCTGCTTGGGGCTCCTAGGGGTGCCACACGCACTTGGGGCTCCTAGCGCCTGTGCCCAGCACCTGCCTGAGCCCTGCTCCTCTCGCCCCTCGTCCCCTGCGGTCTGCTGCCTCCGTCCATCTGGCTTGCCCCGGCCCTGCTGTCTGTCCAGTGTCCTCTGCCGCCTTGGCCATATCTGCACTACGCGAGGCTTGTGTCTGTGGTTTGTTGACGGTGAATTATAATGCACTTTAAAAATAACATGGCTTGTAACCTTTGTCATAATAAAGTGGTAGCGAACTTCCTCCTGCGGGCTGCTGGCCTCCGTCCGTGTTGCTTAGGGGGCAGCAGGCAGGTGCGGTGCCGTGACTGCCGCCCTCCTGCTGCTCTTGGGACCATGGGGCCAGGCCTGGTGGAAGCGTTTCCCCCTCCCGGGGTGTTCTCCCTTGCGTGGGCCAGCTGGGAGCCCCGGACTGGACCTGGCAGGGTGCTAGGTGCCGGCTCCCACGGGTCGCACCCCGCCAGGCCGGTGCCTCCGGCTGCCTGAGCGCATGCCCAGCTCTGAGCGTGCACAGCGGGGTAGGTGCACCCCAGGGAGCCGGCAGCGCGCTTTGCGGTGGCTTCGGACGGGGAGACCGCAAAGGAGCGGGCGCGGGAAGAGCAGGGCGCACATGCGGGGCCGTGCCTCCGTCGGCGGAGGGCCGAGCCCCTGGAGCAGTGATCCGGCCCTGGCCCGCCGGCTCCTGCTGCCTGCTCACGGATGTGGGAGTGGGGAATCGTGACCAGGTCCTGGCAGCGCCGTTCCTGTTCCTAAACGCGGACTGACCCCCGGACGCGGGAGAGGAGCTGCTGTCCCATCACACCCAAAGGCAGGGGAAGTGTGTCAAACGCGGTCATTCTGCCTTTATTTGAGTATCTTCACATTTCATTCAACAAAACAGATTTTTTAAAAATAAAGTGCCCAGTGGAGCTAGGCCTTTGGGTAGATAAATGCATTTTTGTGACATTGTCGTACCACAATATAGCATGTGAACAGGAGCTTTCACTGGGCTGGAGGTAATCAGCAGGACTAGCACTTCTTACAGAGAAGTAGCAAACTACAGACCACTTACCACAACACTCGCTTTAAATGTGACATCTGACGTTGAGTTCCGTTTTGTTTTTTATACAAACCGATAGAATAAAAAAATTAGAGTGTAGTAGAATATTCAGCAACAAAAATGGTAGAAAGAATCTGTACCTGATTGTATGAAAGCAGCATCTCTCAGCAAAGTGCAGGTGGCGTCATGCGCAGCAGCAGCGGCCGTGGCGTGCGCTGGCCGGGGTATTGCACGGGAGCCTCCCGCGCCGCCTGGCGCTGTGCTCTAATGCTCTATATTGCACGTTTTCGTTCATGGCTCTTGCTAAGCGAGTAAAGAAGCGGGTAATCTATGCGCGAGCGTCGCTAACTGGGCGAGTGGCGGCCGGGCGCGTTTCCGATAGAAAAAGGAGCAGGAGGGCGCGAGCGGCCCCGCAACGGGAGTGGGGCACGTGGCAGCCGCCTCTGCCAAGGGTGGCCCCGGCATTGGCATTGGCCCCGGCATCGGCCCCGGCCCTGGCGGGCTCCGCGCTCTCCGCGAGAGGCAGGCGAGGGTTTGGCAGCTGGTGGCAGGCAGCAGCCTGCCCGGGACGGAGAGGCCGGCTGTGCTGTGCCATGCCGTGCCGCCGGGGCGAGCTCCGCGGGCCGCTCTGGGAGCCGGTGGCCGGGCAGAGCGTGGCCGGGAGCGGGCACTGCAGTCCGGAGGCGGGTGCTGGCAGTTGAGGCGTGCTCGTCCCTTTGGTCCCGCGACGCTGGCTGGTCCCCGGGCTGCGGGGGCGGCGGGGGGCCCCGCTCCCAGGCTCGCGGGGGCTGAGCCCCGCTAGTCCCCTTTTGCCTCCTCCAGGATCTGGGGCAGGTTCTGGTCCTTGCGCGCGGCCGCCGGCTGCTTGGCAGCGCTGCCGTAGTCCTGGATGGCCTTGGGCTCGTTGGTGTGGTAGGAGCCCTTGTAGCGGTGGTGGTAGAAGTAGAGCAGCGCCAGCAGGGCCCCGAGCAGCAGCAGCAGGAAGATCACGACTGCGGGGAGAGGCGGGATGAGGGGTGGCCACCGGCGTGGGACGGAGGGGCGGCGAGCCCCGGGGGATGCGCGGGGACCGCCGGGCGCCACTTACAGCCGATGACGATGCCGATCCAGCCATCGTCGTGCACGTGGGGGAACTCTGTGGGAGAGCGGGGGCCGGGGCTGAGAGGGGCCCGCGGCCGGGCCGCCCCGGGGGGCAGCCAGGGCCTCGCGGGGTCTCGGGCAGGCGGAAGGGCCCGGCCGTGCGGCAGAGCCCCGCGCCGCGGCGGAGGAGAGCCGGGAGTGCGGCCCCGGGGCGCCTACCTGTGCCCATGTACCAGGGGTCCATCTCGGGGGGGATGAGGAGGGGGGTGAGGGGCAGCATGGAGGCGCAGCTCGACTCCACCAGCTCCCCGCGGACGCTGTAGAGCGGCACCGCGCTGCTGGGGCGGAAGATGGCTTTGAGGGGGACGATGCTGTTAAACTTCACCCCTGAGAGGCAGCCGGAGAAGCCGGGTGTGTTGTAGCGCTGGATCTCAGGGTCGATCACGCCGGTCTCTGCCAGGGCGCGGGAAGAAACAGCTCGTCCACGGCCGCGGGAGAGCGCGGAGGGGACGCGCCGTCCCTGTGCCCGGCTCCCATGGGGCGAGGGCAGCTCAGGGAACCCGTCACGGCCAGGGGCCGCGGCACGGAGGGGACAGGACCAGCTCACCCATCACGCGCCCCAGGTACAGGTTCTTGGGGGAGTCCAGCTTGCTGTCCACGAAGGGGGAGAACTGCTGCTCCATGACGGGCAGGTAGTCCACCTGGGAGCGGAGGGGAGGGGAGGGAAGGGAAGGGAAGCGCGCTGTGTCGGCGCCCGGCCCCACCGCCGTCGGGCGCCCCCGCACCCCGCTCCCGCCGGCCCCGGCCCCGAACCTGCGTGTACAGCGTGCGGTAGAAGCGGGTGATGTTGACGTGGTGCGGCCTGCCGTCCGTCACCGGCTTGGTGGTGAGGGCGAAGACGTAGGGGCTGGTGCCCAGCTGGTAGCGCAGCTGCAGGCTCCCTGCGGGCAGAGCAGGCACCTGAGCGGGGCGGCAGCCCCCAGCGGCCCTGGGGCCGGCGGCGCTGGTCCCCGCTGCCGGCAGCTCGTCCGGGCCCCGCGCCTCCTCACCGTCTTCCTTGATGAGCACGGCCATGTAGTCCTTGACGAAGGAGCTGACGTAGAGCAGGACGGCGGGCGCCGCGGTGGTGCTGAAGCTGAAGCTGACCTCCTCGCTGGTGAGGTTGTAGCCGGGCAGGGGCTGCCAGGGGCTGCCGACGATGCTGGCGAACTCACGGGCCGCGTACAGCGACACGGAGAGGATGCTGTACCGCACCCAGGTGCCCTCCTCGAAGTAGCCGCCGATGTCTGCGGGGACCCGCGGGGGTGAGCGGGGCGCCGCCATCCCGGTCCCAGCCCCGGCCCGCGCGTGCCGGGAGCCGCCGCGCGGCGCCGCTCACCCCGGTTGCAGAAGGGCCCGTCGAAGGCGGAGACGCTGCAGTTGCAGGTGTAGTGGCTGTAGCGCTCGACGCAGAGCCCGCTGTTCTGGCAGGGCACCAGCGGCTCCTGGCAGTGCCCAGTGCAGTTCACGCGGACGCCCTCGGTCTCGTTGGCCTTGCCCTCCAGGTTGAGCGTGACGCCGTTCATGCGCAGCGCCCGCAGGCAGCCCAGGAAGGGGCGCATCTTGTGCTCCGCCGCGCCTGTGCGGGATGCCGTCAGCGCGCCGGAGCCGCCGCCGGCACCACCCGGCACGGCTGCCACCGGTGCACTCACCCACGTAGAGGGGCCGGTCGAAGTCGAGGTGGACGAAGCTCTGCGGCGGGGCCGGCCGTGCCGCCCAGGGCAGCTTGTCCACCCGCAGCCGCGCCAGCTTCACGTTGAGCTCGGCCTTCACCTGGTGCCACTCGTCGTCATTCCAGGGCACCGGCGACCGCACCGTCAGGTTCTCGTGCCCGTTGCCGATGTCGTAGGCGAACATCACGTCCCGGGTGGCTGCGGGGGACACGGGGTGAGCGGGGAGCCCGGCCCCGCGCCGCGCCGTGCCGCCCCGTGCCCGTGCCGCCCCGCGCCGCCCGTACTGTTGAGCTCCACACGGATGTAGTATCGGGAGCCGGGGTTCTCCAGGAAGACGCCGGACTGTGCCGTGGTTTTGAAGTAGAAGGAGATGTCGAGGCTGTGGTTGGCCTGGAAGGTGGGGAAGAGCAGGGCCGTGCCCCGGTTGAAGGAGACGGTGTTCCAGGTGTTCCCTGCGCGGAAGCGGGAGTGGCGTGAGCGCCGAGGGGGGGTTCCCGCGGCGGCACGCGCCCCCCGGCCCCGGCACTCACGGTCCCCGTAGCAGCGCAGCGGCCCCAGCAGGAACTGGGCCTCGGAGCTGGAGCGGTTGGTGTCCCCCACCACCACCTGGGTGACGGGCAGGTGGTCCACGAAGGTCAGCAAGCCCCTGTCCGTCCTCCTGCAGCGGGCGCGCGGGTGAGAGGGGCTGAGCAGGGCTCCAGCCCATCGCCGCCCTGCGCCCCTGCCCGCACCAAACCCCGCTGCCCTGTGGCCGCGGCGCCCGCCCCGCTCACCACAGCGCGTGGTCGGCGTCGCAGTTGCAGAAGTACTTGGGGTCGGCGCAGTTCTTGTCCAGCCCGCAGGCGCAGCGCTGGATGCCCGGCCGGGAGCCGCCCCAGTAGTAGTGACGCTCGTTGTTCCGGCCCATCCAGAAGCTGAAGGGCAGCCCGGCTGCGGGCACGGGGGCAGGTGAGGGGCTGCGCCGCCCGTGGCATCGCATCGCCCCACGGCATTGCCCCATGGCCTCATGCTGCAGCATCGCCCCATGGCATTGCCCCGCAGCATTGCCTCGCGGCATCATGCTGCAGCATCGCCCCACGGCATCTCCCTGCAGCCTCACGCTACAGCATCACCCCACAGTATCGCCCCACTGCATTGCCCTGCGGCATCGCCCCGCTGCATCACACTGCAGCATCACCCCATGGCATCACCCCACAGTATTGCCCTGCTGCATTGCTCTGCAGCATCATGCTGTGGCATTGCTCTGCAGCGTTGCCCCACGGCATCACCCCACAGAGCCGGGGCCAGGCACCTGCTCCCCGGCACTCACAGGGCGTGTTGAGCAGGCGGGAGCTGTAGCAGTGGAGCTCGATGCGCTGCTCGCAGTACTCGGAGGCGTTGGCCAGGGCCGAGACCTCGGCCCAGGAGGCGTTCCAGTACTCCACCTCCCCCAGGTAGGGCTGGTCCACGCTGGAGCCCGTCACCCGCGTGGCGTAGTGGCGGTTGTGCCGGATGACGGTCCAGGCCCGGTCCTCTGTGGTGGCAGCAGGAAAGGCAGGCGGCTGTTAGGACCGATCCCCCTCCAGGGACGCCCCGCGCCCCGCGGCAGCATCAGGGAGGGACAAGCCCCACGGCGCCGGTGCCCCGTCCTGCCCGTGAGCTGCCCCGCGCCGCCGCTGCGCCCACCTTGGATGTTGCAGTACACCGTGAAGGGCTTGAGCGGCCCGCTGCCGTCCGGGTCGATGGTGTAATTCCCCGAGGTCTTCCCGCTGACCCGGTAAGCGTCGCATGACTCCTTGTAAAGGGCTGGAAAAGGGAAATGCGAGGGCCGGGATCAGCGGGGGACGGGCGCTGGGGGTCCGTCCCGTCCCATCCCGTCCCCCTGCGAGGCGCCGGTCTCACATTTGTGGCAGGTCTCGCCCTTGTAGCCCGTCAGGTCACAGATGCACGTGAAGTCGTCCCAGGACTGGATGCAGCGGCCGTCGTGCTCGCACAGGTTGGGGGTGCACCTGGGGGCACAGAGGGCTCGTGTCCCCAGCGCCCGCGGCCCCCGGCGTCTGCAGCCCCGCTGTGCCCCACCGCCGGGGCCGCTACCTGTCGGTGATGCCGCAGACGTCGAAGAGCACGTCGGCGTACTGCCCCAGCCGGCGCTGCACCAGCAGCTCCAGGTCCACGGGCTGCATGTCCACGCTCAGCATCTGCAGGCAGCCGTGGAAGGCGGTCTGGTTCGAGCGGCAGCCCGTCAGCGAGGCCGGCTTGGGGCAGCCTGCAAGGCACGGCGGGGTCAGCGGCGCCCGGCCCCGCGTCCCGCCACCCCGCATCCCGCCGCCCACCTCCGAAGAAGTACTGGCTGCCGGTGCGCAGCTGGAAGGGGTGCGCCACCCGAAACTCGGCGCCGTCGTCGTCGTCGATGGTCACCACGGCCGAGCCATCCCGTGCCACCAGCTGCACCGAGTGCCAGAAGCCGTCGTTGAGGCGATGCCCTGAGCGGGAGTGAAGGGGGCGAAGGGGGTGAGCGCGCTGCCGCGGCACGGGCACCCTGCTGGCACCCTGGCTGCCCCAGCCCACCTGCGGCAAACTCCAGCTTCTTCTTGCCGGGCTGGGCGATGGAGACATTGACCTGGCCCTGGCTCAGCACCATCTCCAGCGAGCCCAGGCGGTCAGCGAAGCTGGTGTAGAGCAGCAGCCCGGCGGTGTCCCAGGAGCGGAAGCGGAAGCTGACGGCCAGGCGGTTCCTCCGCGGGATCCCCGGCACCTGCACGTAGTTGTTGATGCCGGCGAAGGTGATGGGGGTGTTCAGCTGGTCCTGGCAGTAGTGGCCCACGCTGCCCTGGAGGGGACCGCGGAGGCGGTGAGCGGCCGGGGGGCCCCCTGTCACCGGCTCCCCCCGCTCAGCCCCGCCGCCTGGCAGCGCCGGCCGCGCGCCCCGGAGCCAGGCACGACCTTGCGCGGTCGATGCAGGGCCACGTGGCCGAGTGTGGCAGTGGCCTCGCATCACCCCACCGCGGGGACGGGGGGCCCGGGGGCAAGGTCACCCCATGGCAGGGATGGGAACCCCGGGGAAGGGGTCACCCCATGGCAAGGACAGGAGCCCCGGGGATGGGGGTCACCCCCAAGCAGGGCCGGGACCCTGTGCCCCGGGAAGGGGCTGCCCAGGCTCCGTGCGGGGCTGGACCTCGAAGCGGATGTTGGAGCGGCGGTGCCGGGCCAGCTCGGCGATGTTGACCCCGTTGAAGATGATGTTCTCCACGCAGCCCCGGAAGTTCTGCCGGTAGGTGAGGTGCTGCTTGTCCTGGTCGATCACCCCCCCGAAGAAGAGCTGGGGGGCAGAGGGACAGGGCTCAGCCCCTCGCCGGGGGCCGGCACCAGGTCCCCAGCGCCCGGCAGGCACCCCGGCCCCGCCGCACCCACCTCGGTGTCGAGGTCGAGCTGGTTGAAGGTGCCGTGGCAGCGGAAGCGCTTGACCTCCCCGTCCAGCGTGAGGTTGACGTGGTGGCCGTAGCGCTCGACGTGCACCGCGTGCCAGTGCTGGTCGTCCAGCAGGCTGCCCACCGCCACCATGGTGTGGCCCTCGCTGGCGTGCAGCGGGCTGCTGCCTGGGGAGGGGGCTCCGTCACCCTGTGCCCGGCCCGGCCGGACCCCCCCGGCCCCCGGCCCCAGCTCACCTAGGCTGATGTGCAGGAGAAGCTGGGCTTGCTTGAGCTCCAGCGTGATGTAGTCGCCCTGCGAGCCCTCGCCGTGCATCAGCACCCCGTCCTGCTCCACCGTCTTGAAGTTGAAGGAGATGTCATCCTCCATGGTGCTGATCCTCTTGGCCCGGAACTGGTACGAGATGGCGTCATCGCCGTCGAAGTAGAGCACGTGGGACCCTGAGGGACGGGCAGAGTGCTCGGGCATCACCCAGCAAAGGGCTCTGCAGGCACGCCGGAGCGTCCCCCAGGAGCAGCCCCGCTCCGGGCAGCCGGACACTCACGGTAGGGGCAGCCGTAGAGGCCCAGGCGCAGCCCGATCTTCCCGCGCGGGTTCCAGGCCACCGGGATGATGCGGACATAGCGTGCCAGGATGGGGTAGTGCAGGTCGTGCCGCACCACCCCGCTCTCGTTCACGTTCCCGAAGAAGGTCTGCGGGAGGGAGGCCGCGGTCAGCAGTGTCCCCGCGGGCTGGGGGCGCTGGAAGATCCCCCCGCCGCCCCGCGGTGGCCCCGTACCCAGTTGCTGCCCTGCTGGAAGAAGGGCTTCCAGCTGGTGGGGTGGTCGCCGTAGAGCACGATGTAGCGCGTCAGCCAGTCGTACGTGTTGAAGGTCCCCTGCGTGGCCACTGCGTTGATCCTGTGCTTCTGCATCAGGTCGATCTGGAGCCAGGGCTGCTTGTCCCGGGGGTCGGGGGACCAGCCGCTGGTGCCTGCGGGAGGAGCGGCGCTCAGCCCCGGTGGCCTGGCCCCGCGCCGTCGCACCCGGGGACCCCCGAGCCCTGCACAGGGCGAGACCCCGTGGGGGGAAGTTCTCACGTGGTGCCCCCACCCCACGGCTGCCCCTTGCACTGGGCGCGACGGAGGCGGCCGCGGCCCCGACAGCGGGACTCACTGTGCAGCCGGGCAAAGCTGGCCGAGTAGAAGATGTTATATCTGGAGGAGGCACCAATGGAGGAGGAGTACAGGGGGGCGACGAGCTCATCGTAGCAGGGCCCTGCGGGCAAAGGGGTGCTGAGGGCGGTGCGCCGGGCCCCCACCTCCATCCTCCTGTTCCCACGTCCCAACCTCCCAGGCTCCCGGAGGCTCCCGTGGTGGGGAGAGCCTCTTGGTGAGAAGGGTCACGCGCTGGAGCGCTGAGATCACGGCTCCGCAGGGGGCCGGAGCCCGCAGGCGGCTGGCAGCAAACCCACACCAGCCAGGGCGAGAGGCTGCCAAGGCCGAGGATGCTGCTGCCCCTCGGGAGTGCCGGCTGCGCGGGGCCCTCGCCCAGCACCGTGAGCCAGCAGTTCTGCATCGCCCGCCTGTGCTGGGAAGGGCCTGGCCTGGGCAAGCCCCGTGGCTGGGAAGGGTCTGCTCGAGGCGGGTCGGCCGAGGACACGGCCGCCTCGCTGCCGGCAGCTCCGTGCTCGGCTCAGCAGCGCGGCGCGATCCCGCTCCTCGTGCGGCTCTGCTCTCGCCTCTTCCCTCCCACTGCAGAGAGAGCTGACACACCTCTGCAGGCTCCCGCGCCTGCACCGCGCCGCACTGACGTGGGCAGCGGGGAAGCCCCCTCCCCGCCTCCGCCAGCCCCTGCCCTCTCCTCCCTGCCGCCCGGGCAAGGCCGGGGGGAGCTGCCGGGCCGGGATCCCGCTGGGAGAGTCCAGGGGCCGGGGAGGGGCTTGTGCTAATCCTTGCAGCATCTGCAGAGGAGCCTCCGGCGGGGACGGGGTCCCCAAGCCCCTCGTGGGGCGGCTCCAGCGGGTGCAGGGGCAGCGGGAGCCAGGGGAGCGTTTGCTGCAGTCCCAGCCCTGGCTGCAGGGCCAAGGGCAGCCCAGCGCCCCTGCCTCCACCAGCGCAGCCCGAGGGAAAGGCCTTTGCCCGGCCCTGCTCCCGGGGGTGCCGGGGACCCACTCAGAGTGTGGCAAGGGCCGGCTGGACCCGTACCCGTACAGGGGGGACACTCCCCTCTGGCCCTGGCTGCCCCCGGCTGCGGGAGCCTTGGTGCAGGATCCCGAGCAGACGCAGTGGGGCCCAGCCGGGGGGATGCCAGGTGGCCGCGCTGCTGCCATCTGGCTGGGGGCCGCCACCGGCAGCCCTGGATCATCCCCCTCCCTGCGGCCCCCCCGGCTCCCACCTGGGCCACGGCGCACGGGGGGCACCGGCCCTGCCGCGGGGCTGTCAGGGCTGGAGCCCCCTCCCCGGCCTGGCGGACCCAGTGCTGCAGGGATGCGGTGCAGCAGGGCCGGTGCCCTGGAGCTCCCGGAGCCCCCCGAGCCCCCCGAGCCCCCCGAGCCCCCGAGCCCGGCAGGCTGCGGGGCGCCGGGCGGGCCGGTCCCGCGGGCGGGGGGCTGCGGCGGGGCCGCCCCGGGCACGGCGCGGGGCCGCCCGGACGCCTGGGTCCGGCTCGGCGCGGGCGGGTGACCTTGGGGAGGGCGCGGCTGGGGAGCAGCGGGGATGCTCGGGAGCAGCGGGATGCTCGGGAGCGCCGAGAGATACTCGGGAGCGCCGGGGATGTTCGGGAGCAGGGGGGGATGCTCGGGAACGCCGGGGATGCTCCGAGTGCCGGGGATGCTCGGGAGCACCGGGAATGCTCCGGATGCCGGGAGATGCTCGGGAGCACCGGGGATGCTCCGGATGCCGGGAGATGCTGGGGAGCGCCGGGGATGCTCGGGGTGCCGGGGGTGCGGAGCGGCGGCCCGCAGTGCGGAGCGGCGCTCCCGGGCCGGGGCCGGGGCCGGGGCCGGACTTACGTGCGAGGCAGCCGGGGCCGGGGCGCAGGAGGCCGGCGCAGGCGGCGAGCAGGAGCCCGAGGAGGCGGCGGCCGCCCATGCTGGAGCGCCCCGAGCGCCCTCGGCGCCGCCGCTGCTGCAGCCGCTGGCGGAGCGGGACCGGCGGCTCCGCCCAGGGGGCGGCGGCGGCGGCGGCGCGGGCGGACCCGGGCGGGGCCGGTACCGGGGCCGGGGCTGGGCCGACAGCCCTGGCCCGGACCGTGGCCCGAGACCTCGGGCACGGGGAGAGCGGGGCGAGGGGTGGGAAACGCATGGGGAGAGCAGGGTGTGGGGAGAGCAGGGTGTGGGGAGAGCATCGCACGGGGAGAGCAGGGCGTGGGGTGGGCATTGCACAGGGTGGGAAATGCATGGGGAGAACATTGCACCAGGCGAGCCTTGCACAGGGCGAGCATCACACTAGGTGAGCGCTGCACGGGGACAGAGGGGTGTGGGGAGAGCACTGAACTGGGTGAACAGGGCATGGGGTGAGCAGGGCACTGGGAGACCATCGCACCGGGTGAGTGGGGTATGGGGCGGACAGGACACGGGGCAGACAGGACACAGTGATGGCAGAGCCAGGAAGCTCCTTGCACGGCAGGGGTGGACATGACCCGGGGAGCACCTGAGCACCGGCGGTTCCCGAGCAGCCTGAAGACCTCACTGTGGCCAGCTGGGTCCCTGGGGGCCACCCATGACACCCCCCCCCCCCCGGCAGCCCCGGCGGCTGCAGCAGCAAAGGCAGGGAAAGAGTTAAGCGGTGTCTGCCGCTGGTATCGCAGCAGATGTGGCAGCGGCTTGCAATCAAGCAGCAGATTAAGGCCTGCAGGTTTAGGGTTCGCCTGTGTCTCCAGTGGTGCAGAAGGCCTGGATTTAGCCTATATCCATTCCCAAACATCCCCAGACACCCGCAGAGGGGATGGGGCGGGGGGTGGCCGCCGCCTGGCCTACATACAGTCCCTGCCCCCCAGACGGCACAGCGCCCCGTGGTCCCCAGCTCTGTGGGGCCGGCGCCGTGCCCAGGAGCCAGGAGCAGCACCCCAGCCCGGCCTGCAGGACCGGCCCGTGCGGGGGGCTTTGTGGGGTCCCTGCCGGCAGGTGCCTGGAGCCAGGCCCAGCCGGCCCCACGCACCGGGGCGCTCAGTGCCCAGGGGCCCGGCCGAGCAAATGTCACCTGCGCCGCAGCGGGTGTTGGCGCCGCTTCCTGTGCGGGGACCGAAGGGAGAACAGAAAGCCCCAGGTGCAGGGCTGCGGGGAGCCGGGGCGCCCGCCAGGCATGCTGCGGCGCCGGCCGGGTCGCCATGGCCCCGGCACGGCACCAGCCCGGAGCACCAGCAGCACGGGAGCCGGGCTGGATGGGAGCAGGCCCTGCCTGGCCAGTGTGCGAGGGCTGAGCTGGGATAAGCATGGAGAAAGGGGGATTGAGGGATTACTGCAGCGAGAGGCAGAAAGCCTATTACAGCCTGGGATCAGTTTGCTCCTCCCCCCCCCCCGGGGAGAGGAAAACCGGCCTCTGCCCCGCAGACACTAATCTGCACTGCAATGAGGAGCTGGGAATTTCACTGTCGAGCAGCAACAGCCGGCGGTACGGCCGCACAGGGCACGGAACCGCCGTGGTGGAGCGCCCAGGCCCCACGGGCGAGCGGCCATGCAGGGCGCCCGGCGCCCCGGTTCCTGCAAGGGCTGCGTTTCCCGTTGGAGCGGCGTTCTGGGACTGGCTGCAGGGCCGATGTGCTGCCCCGCACCTCAGCCCCACACCGGCCTGCCCACAGCCCTCCAGCCTCCGCTCCAGTGTCCGGCCCCGTGGCCAGCGTGACGGGGCTCAGCAGGGCTTGGCTATTTCTGTCCCCTGGCGTGCAGACACCGGCTACAAATTTGGAGCTGTGGGGAGGTGTGCTCGGGAACGGGGTCGAGCCTTCCCCTCCTTCCTCCCCCTTGGGGCCGGGCTTGTGTTCTCAGCTCATCTCTCGGTATCGAGCGGGGTACGTGGTCAAACCACAGTTGCAGAGCTCAGAGGTGCAGCGGGCTCCAGACCTGCCAGGCAGGGAGGAGCAGGGTGCCGTGCAATGGAGGAGCAGGTGAGGGCTCCCACGAAGGGCTCGCTGGGGACCGGGTGGGTGCATCCCTCGCTGGCTCTTACTTTCCTCTTAGCTGTGCTTCCATAAGGCTTTGTGGGTTCAACGCCAAAAAGCAAAGCGCTGGAGCAGAGCGGGGCAGCTGGTGCTCCAGGTGCCGCGGTGCTCCAGGTCCTGGGGTGCTCCAGGGCCCAGAGTAGGGCAGGCGCTGGGGGAGCTGTGGGGAAGCCGCCTCTCCCGGCGCTGGTGGGGCTGAAGGCACCCGCGAGCCCGGTGCAGGGGAGGGGGTCCAGCCCCGCCGCCCCATGCTGCAGGCTGCTCCGAGCTGGGAACCATGCCTGATCCTGGCCTCGGCCACCACGGGGGCCTGGTGCAAGGCTGCGGTGCCGTGCGTCCCCCTTGGAGCAGGGCTGGGGCGCTGGGAGCTGGGGGCATCGCACACATCTCCCTGCGAGGCAGCCATCCCCTGGGAGCTGCTGGCTGGGAGCTGCACCGGTGCCTGTGGCTGGGCCGGCTCCGGCTCCCCGGGGACATGCAGGGGCAGGGGGGGGTGCCGGGGGCTGGTGTTTGGAGCTGCTCCCTGCCGGCAGGCTGACGGTTGGTGGCGGGATGCAGGGCTGCGCCTCGCCGCCTGGGAACAGCGCGGCTGCTCTTGTAATGACTGAGCGCGCGCGAACCTCCCGCCGCCTGGGCGTGGGGCGGAAACAGCGCCCTGCGCGGGGCCAGGGATGTTTTGAGCCTCCCCGTGGCGGGTTTGGGGCTCGCCCTGGCCGTGCTGCGACGTGCAGCACTGTGCAGCACCATGCAGTGCTGTGCTGTACTGTGCAGCACTGTGCAGTGCCGTGCAGCACCATGCTGTGCTGTGCAGCACGGAGCCACCCTGACTCAGGCTCCCTCTGCGCAGGCCACCCCCAGCCCCGCGGCCGTGGAGCCCACCGCCACCACCGACTTCTACTCCTGGGCAGAGGGGTACTCGTGGGCGGCCGGCGCGCTGCCCGAGCTGTGCGAGAAGGAGGCCGTGCAGGGCTTCGCCCGCACCTACCAGCCGGCCATCTACCTGCTGCTCTCGCTGCTGGGCGCCGTGGGGAACGGGCTGGTGCTGCTCACGCACACCCGCTACCGCCGGGCGCACAGCATCACCGACGTCTGCCTGCTGCACCTGGCCCTCTCCGACCTGCTGCTGCTGCTGACGCTGCCCTTCGCCGTCACCGTCACGCTGCAGGGCTGGGCCCCGGGCACGGCCGCCTGCAAGGCCCTGCAGGGCCTCTACGCCCTCAACTTCTACAGCGGCTTCCTCTTCCTCACCTGCATCAGCGTGGACCGCTACGTGGCCATCGTGCGGGTGCCGGCCGCCTGCCGCCTGCGCCCGCGGGCTCGCCGCTACGGCTGGCTCACGGCCGGGCTGGCCTGGCTGCTGGCCCTGCTGCTGGCCCTGCCCCAGTTCGTCTACGGCCGAGCGGAGCAGCACCAGGACCTCTGGCTCTGCCGCGTGGTCTTCCCGCCGGCCATCTCCCGGGCGGCCCGCGGGGCCACCAACCTGGCCCAGGTGGTGCTGGGCTTCGCCGTGCCCTTCCTGGTGATGGCCTGCTGCTACGCGGCCGTGGCCCGCACGCTGCTGGCGGCCCGCGGCGCCCAGCCCCACCGGGCGCTGCGCGTGCTGCTGGCCCTCGTGCTGGTCTTCGTGGCCCTGCAGCTGCCCCACAGCCTCATGGTGCTGCTGGACACGGCCGAGCTGCTGGCCAGCTGGGAGGCCAGCTGCGCCCAGAGCCGCCGCAAGGACCTGGCGCTGCTGGTCACCGGCGGGCTGGCCTGCCTGCGCTGCTGCCTCAACCCGCTGCTCTATGCCTTCCTGGGCCAGCGCTTCCGCCGCGAGCTGTGGCTGCTGGCCAGTGACGCCGGCTGCGTGCGGCCCCTCGACCCGCGCTGCTCCGGCTGCCCCAGTCCCCGCCGGCGGAGCTCGCTCTCCACCTGCCAGGACGTGGCATAGGGATGCTGCGCCCCGTGGCTGGGCAGGGACCTGCACCCCCACTGCCTCCCTGGGAAGAGCTTCATTTTTGCACGAACACTGTGCCCAGCCCCACGGAGCTGCACAGCGAGGCAGGACCAAATGGATGGCACGGTGCCCCGTGCATGCGTGGCAGGGGGATGTGCAGCCTGGCAGCGCCCTGTGCATCACTGAGCCAGCAGACAAGCAGCTGGCGGTGCCCCATGCACGCGTGGGCAGGAGGACGGTCAGCCCGGCGGGGCCCCCCGTGCTGCCGTGCCGGGGTGCAGCGCCCCAGGGCTCCGGGGTCCGTGCGGTGCCTGTGAGCCGCGGGTGGCCGACGCGATGCCCCGCGGCCCCCGTGCAGCCCTGCGTGCTCTGGGGTGCCCAGCAGCACCCGGCAGCGCTTGGGGCAGGGATGGGGTGACCGCCTCTGCTCCCACCCTTGCTGGCAAATAAACGGCGTTGGCGCCCGCCGGAGAGCGGCCGTGTCGGTGCGGGCCGGGGCGGCGGGGCGAGACGGGGCGCGGGGAGCGGGGCCGTGGGCTGCCCCACGCCGCGCCGGGCCGCGGGGCCGCGGCGGGGCCGACGGCGGCGCGGGGGCGCCTGCAGGCGGCAGCAGAACCCAGCGGTTCCCGCTGTCCCGCTGCCGCCGCCTGGCACCGCGGCGCCTGCCCGGACTCGACTGCGGGCCGCGACGCGCCGCTGCCGCGGGGCCCCGAGGGGCAGGACAGGAGCCCCGCGACGGGCAACCGGCGCCGTCGAGGGCGGAGCGCGCCTGGGGGCTCCGGCCCGGCAAGCGGCTCCGGCCCGGCTCCGCGCTGCCCCGGGGACAGTGACGGAGGATGGCAGGGCCGGGGGTCGCAGCCCCCTCCCGGCCCCACCGGCGCGGGCATGGTCGGGGGCTGGGAATCCCCCCGGGGCTTGTGACAGCATGATTCTCCTTGGGAAGATCTGCTGTGCGCCAGCTGGAAACCCCCCTCCCCCGGGACCAGGGGCTTTCCTCTCCTCTCCTTTCACTTCCCCGGCGAGTGCTGCCCCAGCGCTTCCCGGCCAGCTCCGGGCTCCCACACCTGGGCCGGCGGAGCCAGGTGAGCCGCTGGTCCTGTGGCGCTGCGGGACGTCCTCACCCAGGGCTGGCTGCGCTCGGGACCCTGCTGCAGCCCTGCCACCTCTGCGGGGTGCCGGGAGCTGGACAGGGCCTGGCTGGACCCTGCGGGCAGGAGCGCTTTGCTGCCCAGTGGAGGCAGCACCGGCGGATCAGGCTCTGACCAGGACCTCGAAGCTGCTCAGCAGGGCTTTCGCAATGGAGCCGGAGCTGCGACGTGCAGCACGGAGTGCAGCTAGCAGGGAAGCATTTTTCCAGCCTCCCGGGGGCTGGAGGCTGCTTCCCACTCACCCACGCGCTCCCGGTGCCAGGATTAGCCCAGCGTTGTTCCTGGGGAGAAGCCGGATGGACCCTTTGCCTAGTTCCCGGCAGGAAACTCAATTACCGCTGAGTCAGCAGCTGCGGCCAAGTCCCCCGGGGCTGCTGCACACGAGCAGCCAGGAGCTGGGGCGGCTGCGCCCACGGATGTGCCTGAAGCTGGTCCCACAGCTGTGCCCATGGCATTGCCCATGGCTGTGCACACGGACATGCCCAAAGCTGGCCCCATTTCTGACCCACGGCATTGCCCATGGTCATGCCTGAAGCTGGCCCCATGGCATTGCCCACAGCGTTACCCACAGTCATGCCCGAAGCTGGTCCCGCAGCATTGCCCACGGCATTGCCCACAGACATGCCGGTGGCCCTGTCACCTGCTCACTGCGGCACCCCACTCGCCGCAGCCCCGCGCCCATCCCCGCTGTGCCGGGCGCATGCCCGCTGGGAGCCGCGGCGGGCCGGCTGCGCGTGGGAGGGAAGCTGGCAGGCGGCGTTTCCTGCGTGCATGTCCCGGCCCCATTGGCTGCTCCCGGAGACATTTTTGACCCAACAGCTGTAGCAGAGCCAGAGCCAGCGGCTGATGTGCTTAACCCCTGCTGGGGCGCTGCACGGCTGCTGCCAGCCCCAAGACATGGCGGCAGCCCCTGGAGCTGGGCACTGCAGGTGCTGGGGAGGCAAAGCAGGGCAGGGGGAGACCATGGCATGAAGACACAGCAAATGCTGGCAGAAGTGTCCTGCCCAGACATGGACCCCCTCCTGCACAAAGAGCCTCCCCATCTGCACGGGAACAGCACCCAGGGGAGGCAAAAACCATGTGAATTTGGGGCAAAAGCACCGTATGCTGTGGGGAGCGTGGGCTGCACCCGGGCAGCCCGCAGCACCCATCTGTGCAGCACCCAGCAGTACGACAACCCTGCCAGGCTGCGCCGGCCTCACGCCGCCGGTGCCCGCGCCTCTGCGTGCAGATGGTCTTCTGGGGGCTGGGTCAGCGCCTGCAATCGGCACCATATGGCAGCTCCACGCTGCTGTTGCGACACCCCTCCTCAGCTGCTGCACTCAGGTGCACTCGGCCCGGCCCTGCTGCTGCCGCGTGGCTGCACGGGGGTCCCTGTCACTGCCACCCCCAGCAGGGCCCAGCAGCACGTGAGCTCAGCCAGGCATGAGCTGCCTGCGGCACCTGGTACCTGGTGCCCAGCCTGGCCGCACGCGGTGCTGGGTGCCGACACTGGCTGCATGCGGTGCTGGGTGCCGACACTGGCTGCATGCGGTGCCCAGTGCTCACAAGGCTGCACACAGCGCCTGGCGCCAGCTGGCTCCACCTGGGGCCCAGGGCTACGGGGTGCACATGGCGCCGGTGCCCAAACCGGCTTCACGAGCTGCCTGGTGCCAACCAGCTCCCCGCGGCCCCAGTGCCCGGACTGGGTGCACACAGAGCTGGTGCCCAGACCAGGGGCACACGGAGATGGAGCCCAGATCGGGGGCACAAGGTGCTGGTGCCTGGTGCCAGCGCCCAGACAGGGTGCACAAGGTGCTGGTGCCTGGAGCGGGTGCACAAGGTGACGGTGCTCAGACTGGCTGCATGAGCTGTCTGGTGCCAGGCAGCTCCACGCAGGGCCCGGTGCCCGCGCCGGGTGCACACGGTGCCGGTGCCACCTCCCTGGCGGTGCCGGTGCCACGGGGGACCCCGGGCCCAGCCGGTGCCTGCCGGTGCCTCCCGCAGCGGGGCACGGGGGCGCCGGCCCTGCCCAGCGGCGGGACGCGCAGCGCTCCCGGTGCCGGTGCCGGTGCCGGGCCGCGGCGCCGCGCCCCCCCCGCACGTGACGCGAGCGGCGGCCCCGCCGCCCCGGGCGCGCTGGCTCCGCCCCGGGCGGCGCGCGGCGATTGGCGGCGGCCGGTGACGCGCCGGGCCCGGCCCGCCCGGGGCGGCGGCGGCGGGGCCGGTCCCGGCGGCGGCGGCGGCGGCGGCCGGTGCGCGGCGCGGCGCGGCGCGGGGCGGCGGGCCGGGGCCGGTGCCGGTTGTGACGGCGGCGGGGCGATGCCGTTCCCCGGCGGGCTCTGGTGGCTGCTGTGCTGCCGGCAGGGCTTCACGCTGCTGCGGCGCGACTACGGCGAGGCGGACCGGGAGGCGGACGGCGAGGCCGAGGAGGAGGCGTCCTTCGAGCTCCGCGCGCAGGGCGACCAGGTGGGTCCGCGCCGCCGCCGCCCCCCGGCCCGGCCCGGCCCGGCCCGGCCCGTGCTGCGCGCACGGCTCCGCTCGGCCCCGCGCTCGGCCCGGCCCGGGGCGGCTCCGCTCGGCCCCGGCACCGCGGCGCTCGGTGCGGCCCCGGCGCTCGGCTCGGCGCGGCGCAGCGCGGCCCGAGGCGCAGGGCGAACCGGGCAGCGGCGCCCGCGCTCCGCGGCGCTGCACCGGGGCCGCTCCGGGCCGCCGCCGCCTCTGCCCGGCCCGGGAGGCGGCGGGGCGCCGCGGCTGCCGTGCACCGGCTCCGGCCTCCTGCTGGCTCGTCCCCGGCCCCGGCGGCGAGCGCGGCCGCAGCCCGCCCGGGCACGTCCCGCCGCGGGGCCGGGCTGCCCTTGGCGCGTCCCCGCCGCTCCCGGGGCTCCGCGGCCGCAGCGCCCAGCGCGGTGGAGCCGCTGCCGCCGCCGGGGCTCGACGGGGCCGGGTCGGTGCCGGCTGCCGCCCGGCCGTGCCAGGGCCCGAGCCCGGACCGGAGCCCGGCGGCGCCCTGGCCGCCTGCCACCCGGCGGCATGTGGGCTGCCCCGAGACAAAGGTCCGCTTGAGGCGGGAGCGCGCCCGGTGCCCGGTGCCCGCAGCGGCGAGGCCCCGGCCGCCTCCCGGGACGGCACTTGGGGCTGGTGCATGGGGCTGGTGCAGGACCCGACACGGGACCCAGTGCCTCCAGCAGCTGCCTGGGGCCACGACCGTGCTGCGGAGCCGCTGCCGGGCCCCGGTGAGTGGGGCCGTGGGGCCCGGGCTGGCCGGGGGCGCATTCCCAGGGAGGGGGGCCTGGGGGCTCCCGGCCTGGCTGGAGGCACCCCGCCGCCGGGGCCTGCCTGGCCGGTGTCCGTGGGGCTGCGGCCAGGGAATGCGGCCGTGGGGAGGTGGAGGGGATGGGCTCGCCTGGCGCAGGCGGCATTTCTTCCCTCCTCTGGCGGAGGGAGTCCCTTCCCGATGGCAGCCCGGCTGCCTTTCCCCACCCTCGGGGCCTGGCGCTGCTGCTCCCGTTAGCCGAGGGCTGCCTCCCGGCTGCGGGGGCGTTGAGGTTCCCGGGAACGCGGCGCCTGCGGTGTCCCTGGGCGGCCACGGCCCGAGCTGGGAGCAGGATCCAACCCCAGCACCAGTGCGGCAGCTCCGGCTGCACCGCACTGAGCAGCGCTGGGCTGTCGCTGCTCCCTGCGGTTCCCTAGCCCTGAGCCGTGGCATCGGCCTGCTGCTATCCTGCCAGCACTGTGGCTGCCGGTGGGGCCTTTCCTGGTGCTGTGGAAGCCGGGGCACCCGCTGGATGTGGACGAAGCCTCGGTGCCGCGAGCTTGGTTGGGGCAGGCTGCTGCAGGGCTGCCGGTGCTGGGCCCCGTCAGGAGCGTGTCGGCCCTGTGCTGCTGCTGCTGGGAGTTGGGCTGGCTCAGGGCCTCACTCGTCCCCTCTGGCGCTGCCGGGACGGGCTCCTCAGGTCTCGCCGGGGCTCTGTGCACGGACCTGCCAGACCGGGCAGCCCATGGCTGCACCTGGGGCTTTTCCCAGCGCGCCCTGTGCTGCAGGAGCAAGGCCTGGATCTCCCCGCTCCGGCTGCTTCCTCTATTTGGGGAAGCAGAGCAGCACGTGGAGCTGTGGAAGCCGGCGCTTCCCTCCTGTCGGGCTGCGTGGGGGGCGGCTGATAACACTGGGGAAGTGGGGGAATCCCTGCGCCGGGGGGCTGCTGCTGGGCTGCCCTCAACGCTGCCAGGCCCCGGAGTGAGGGCTCAAATCCCTGCCTGGAGCGGGCACGCGTCTTGGTGGCAGCCTGGCACAGCCTGATCCGGCTTGCACGTCCCCTCTCCCCCTGCCCGCAGTGTGGCCTGCAGCCGGGCTGCCCCAGCTCTGCAAAGCCAGGGAGGATGGGGACGGTCCCAATGCAGCTGGGCTGCCCTGGCTCCATGAGGCCAGGGATGGTCCAGGGCCTGGGGGGCTGACGTGCCCACGTCCCGCGTCCCATGCTGGCTCCGGAGGTTAGGCTGGCGTAGGCGCTGTGATGCCGCCTCCCCGGGGAGCCCTTCGCCCGCCCCGAGGCCGGCGGCTCCTCAGAAACCTGCAGCGCCGGCCGCCCCTTCCCGGGAGCGTGGGAGCAGCTGCCCTGGCCCCGCGCGCAGCCTCCTCTCCCTGTTTATTTATATCTCCAAGAAGGAGCCGGCCGCTGCCGCCTCCTCCTCCTGCGGGCCGTGGCCAAGGAGCCAGCACCGGCCCTGCAGCCGCGGGGCCCCGCGGTCCGTGTGGCGGCACGGCCAGCAAGGAGCCGCTCTGTGCACGGGGCGCCGGGCGCTGCGGGGCCGGAGCCCTCAATGCCGCCGCGCGGCCGTACCTGCAGCGGTTCCCCTCTCCCTGTCCCGGCGCTATTTTTAGCAGTTTTGCGGAGCGCTCCGGCCAGTCGCGTCTCCGTCTGCCCCGTTGGGCCACAGCCGGCGGGAGTGGCTGTGCGGATCCCGGTGCCGTCCCGGCCGCGCCGCCCCGCTCTGCGGCAGCCGGCACCACCGGGACCCCGGCGCTGCCCAGGCTTCGCCCCGCGTCCTGGCTTGTGGGCCAGGGTGTCACCAGCAGCGCCGTGGAGCAACCGGCTCCTGCCGCGCCGCGGGGCCAGGGACTTCCCTGCGCCGCGTCCCACCGCCGCGGGCAGGAAGTCAGCGGCCCCATTACAATGGGACTTTGTGCCGTGAGCGTATTACTCAGCACTGGCCTTGTGCAATTCTGCACGGTGTTCGGCCTGCCGGGGTGAGCTGAGGATAGGCGGCCGGCGTGCTCGGCGGCTCTGCCGGCCCCACGGGGCTCCGGCCGCGGCCCCGGGGCGGTGCGGAGCAGCCCGCGCTCCCTGCCCTGCGGCGGCCCAATCCCGGCCCCAGCCCGTCCGGGGGAGGCGGTTGGGGGTGTCCGGGCCGCAGGGCTGAGGCGTCTCTTCCTCCGCAGGGGTCCCTGGAGGTGAGCCTGAGCCAGCCCACCCGCACCAGCAGCGGCTCGGAGCGGTGAGTGACCCGCTCGTGTCCCTCGGCCGGTGCCGTGAGAGCGTGCCGTCCGGCTCGCGGGGTGCCACCGACTCCCCACTTTGTCCCGGAGGCACGGAGCAGCCCGGACTCCTGGGCTCCAGCCCCATCTCTGATGCACGCTTGGGCACAGCCCCGGTCCATCCGCGCAGGATGGCTCGGATGCTGGCGAGGGGCCGCGCACGGCCCCCTGCGTGCCGGGGCTGGGGCTGCCCGCGGGGGGCTGCTCGCCGGGGCGGCGGGTGCCCGGCAGCGGGTGCCGGTGCAGGGGACCCGCTCCGCTCCCCGTCCTCCCAGCGCCGCTCCGCTGCCAACATTCCTTCCTGGTTGTTCATTTTCCGAATTCCTTGGCAGGGCCGCCACTGCAAACAGCTTATTTTTAGCCAGGGTCATCTGCACCCGGTGGCTCCGCCGCGTTCCCACCGCGGGGGAACGGGGCACCCCGGGGCCGTGGCCTGCCGGGGGCGCGGGAGGCATCGGCGGGTGCCCGCGCTGAGCCCTGCGTCCTGCCCAGGTCCCTGCTGGTGTCGGAGGAGATGCGCAGCCTCATCGTGGAGAAGGGCCCGGGGCCGGTGGAGGACGATCCCGAAGCTCTGGTGAAAGGTGGGTGCAGCCGGGGCCGGGAGAGCAGGATGCTCCAGGGGACGCGCCGGCGGCTGAGGCTTCCTTCCCTTTCCCCTTGCCCTTGCCCCTCCCCAGGCTGGCTGCAGCGGGAGGTGCGGGGCGGCGTGAAGACCCCCTGGATCCGGCCTCGGAAGTACTGGTTCGTGCTGACCCCCGACTCACTGGACTACTACAGCAGCAACGAGAGGGGGGCCAAGCGGCTGGGCTCCCTCGTGCTCACCAGCCTCTGCTCCGTGCTCTGGCCGGACAAGCAGACCTACAAGGAGACGGGTAGGGGAGCTGAGCCGTGGGGGGGGCACGGGCGCCGGCGGGGCAGCGGGTGAGCCCTGTGTCCCTCGCAGGCTACTGGAGCGTGACGGTGTTCGGCAGGAAGCACTGCTACCGCCTGTACACGGAGCGCCTCAACGAGGCCGTGCACTGGGTGTGCGCCGTGCAGAAGGTCATCGACAGCAAGGCTCCGGTGCAGACGCCCACCCAGCTGCTCATGCGCGACGTCGAGGTGAGCCCGCGGCCCAGCGCCGGGGTCACCCCAGCCGGCTGGGCAGGGGGTGAGGGGGCCGCGGCACGTCCGGGGCGCCGTCCCCGGGCGCCCGCTCTGCAGCCGCTGCCATTGCTTGGCCTCGCAGGAGCACGGCGGCAGCCCCGAGGCGCTGGAGCAGATCTACCGCTGCAACCCGATCCTGCGCTACACCGGCAGCCCTCTCTACGCGCCCCTGCTGCCCTTCCCCTACGGCAGCCCCGACCAGCGCGGTGAGCGGCGGCCGGTGTCGGGCTCCGGGGCGGTCACGGGCCCTGGCGCGGGGGCCGGCTGTGACCCCCCTCCCCGGTGCCCCGCAGCCCCCGGCGCCCGCAGCTACACGACGCTGCGCGACGAGGCCGTGAAGCTCTTCAACTCCCTGCAGCAGCTGGAGTCGGAGCGGGACCCGGCGCCGCTGATCCAGGGCATCCTGCAGACCTGCCTGGACCTGCCGCCGCTGGTGGATGAGGTCTACTGCCAGCTGGTGAAGCAGACGACGGAGCCGCCGGCGCCGGGCGGGCAGGGCGACCTGCGTTACTGGCAGCTGCTCACCTGCATGAGCTGCACCTTCCTGCCCTCGGCACCCGTGCTGCGCTTCCTGCGCTCCCACCTGGACAGGTGAGCCGCCGGACGGGATCGGGCACGGAGCCGGAGCCGGGGCCCCGCCATGACCCCGCCGGTGCCTCGTGCAGGACGGAGAGCCGGTGCCCCGCCTCGGAGATGGCCAAGTACGCCGGCTTCATCCGGGCGGCACTGGGCAAGACGAAGGGGCGGGAGTGCGTGCCCTCCCTGGACGAGATCCTGGTGCTGACGCGGCGGCAGGAGATGGTCTGCACCGTGCACTGCCCCGGGGCGGCCGCCTGCCGCGTGGCCATCAGCTCGCACACCACCGCCGCCGAGGTGAGCGCCCGGGGCCGGGACGGGGTGCCGCACCGTGCCGCGCGGTCGCCGCTGCTTGCCCACGTCGTGTCTCGTCTCATGTGCCCAGGTGGCCCGGGAGCTGGTGTCGCGGCTGGGGCTCTCGCAGAGCCCCAACCTCTTCGCGCTCTACGAGCAGTCGCGGCTGCGGGAGCAGCCTGTGGGCAGCGCCACGCTGCTGGCCGACGTCCTCACCAGGTTTGAAAAGTAAATGTCCCCGCTCTGCTGCGCTACGGGAGTGGAGGGAGGGGGGCCGGGCGCGGGGGGGCCCAACGCCGCCCCGGCACCCACGGTCCCGCGTCCGCCTCCGCAGCCTGGCCGGGGAGGAGCGGGAGCAGGACCCGCCGTGCAGGCTCTGCTTCAAGCACTACGGCTTCCTGGACACGGAGAACGTCCCGCGCGACAGCCTGGAGTTCGCATTGCTCTTTGAGCAGGTGGGAGCGGCGTCCCTGTCCCCGTCCCCATGGCCGGGCGCGGGGGCCGCCGCTCACCCGTCCCTCCCGCAGGCGCACGAGATGGTGCTGCGGGGCCAGGTGCCCACCTCGGAGGAGACGCTGCAGACGCTGGCGGCCCTGCGCCTGCAGAGCCTCAACAGCGACTTCTCCACCCACGTGCCCTTCCCGCGCCTGGAGGAGCTGTTCCCGGCCGGGGCGCTGCGCGCCCGCCTGCGCGCCCCCCGCCCCGCGGCGCCCCCGGCCCGGCGCCCCGGGGCCCGGCTGCGCGCGGGGCTGCTGGCCGGTGGCCTCTGGGGCCAGGCGCTGGCCAAGCAGCGCGCCGAGCGGGACCAGCGGCTGCGGGGCCGCCTGCGCGAGGAGGGGGCCGCCGTGATGGCCGGCATCCTGGAGAAGTGGAAGCTGCTGCAGGGCATGGGCCGGCCCGAGGCCATGGCCGCCTACGTGGCGCTGGTCCGCGAGTGGCCCGGCTTCGGCTCCACGCTCTTCGATGTGGAGCTGCACGTGGTGAGCCGGGGCCGCGGGGGGCCGGGGGCGCCGGGCACCGGGCGGCGCTGACCCCTCTCGTCCCCGCAGAGCCCGCTGGGGGCCGCCCAGCGCCTGTGGCTGGGCGTCGGGGCCAAGGCCGTGTCGCTCTACAAGCCGGGCGAGCCCGAGCCCCTGGACAGCTTCTGCTACGGCCGCATCTCCTCCTTCGGGGCCTCGGACAGCAGCACCTTCCGCCTCTCCGTGGAGGACCGGGACCTGCTCTTCGAGACCTCCCAGGTGAGCGGCCGAGCAGCCGGTGGGGGGGCTCTGGCGGGGCGGCGGCGGCGGCCCCCGCACTCACCCGGCTCTGCTCCGCAGGTGGAGGAGATCGCCCAGCTCCTCAGCACCTACCTGGCCACGCTGGGCGCCCGGCGCCCGCCCCAGACGGAGGAGCCGGCCGGCAGCCGCGGCCCCGCCGGCTCGCCCGCCCCAGACCCCGCAGCCGAGCCCTGGCCGTGCCGGCCGCCCCCGGGCGCCTTCCTCAGCTAGCTCGGCGCGACCGCGGCGGGATGCTCCGGACGGACGGTGCTGGGAAGGCAGTGCGCCTGGCCCCAGCCCGGGGCGCCATGAGCTCCGGCGGGGCAGGGGGAGGCCCCGGCGCCCCCTTGGCCGTTGCCTTCCTCGTCCATTTCCTTAATTTATTTTGAGACGCCCGCGTCGCCCAGCACTTTCCCTGGTGGGGCCCTGCCGTGCCACAGGGTGCCTCGGGCTCCAGGCCAGCCTCGTCCCCGTCCGCCCCGGTGCCTTCACATCCAGGGCCGCAGCTGCCCAGGGAGCTGTGCCTGCGCCCCGGCTCCTGCTGCCTGAGTGGCTTTGCCCAGGGCAGGAGGGTGCTCGGCAGCAGCGCGGTGCTCCGGCCCGTCCAGCTGTCGGCTGCGCGCCTGCCCCTCCTGGAAAGCTGCGGGCGGCTTTTGGCCCCGCTGCCCCCGGGGACGGTGAGCTCGCCGGGCCCTGCCGGGGGGCCGGTACGGCCGGGGTTCGGCCCCTCGACATTGCCTCTGTAAAGTTTGTCAGTTCAGTCTTTTTTTTTTTGGGGAGGTGGGAGGGGGGGCGGTTTTTTAAATAAACGCACAACGGAAAGGCTGTGCCTCCTGTCCCTGAGCGCGGGGCCGGCTGGGGGAGGCTCGCAGGGCAGATGCGGGGCCTGAGCCGCCCTCCGCGGCGGCTCTGCTCCGGCCGGGGAGGAGCAGCACAGCGCGTCCTTGGGGGAGGGGAGCCACTGTCCCTCCAGGCAGCCGGAGCGCTGGGAGCTTGCCCCGTCTCGCTGTGCCCTTTGGCATTTAATCAACAGCGCAGCCAGCTCTCTGGGCTCCGCGTCCCGCTCCCCCCGGCACCCGCTGGCACTGGCTGCGCCCGCGGGGAGGGGGAGCTGCCCCGGCACTGGGTGCCTGTGTGGCCTGTGCCAAAGAGGGCGTGGGAGCCTGTTGCTGCTGGGGCGGGCAAATATTTTTAGCCTGCTGCTCTGTGCCACAGGGTCAGAGGAAAAGGCTAATTCTCACCTTGGGCTGCCTGGGCTTGGGTTGGTGCCAGCGCTGCCCCACACCCCCTTCCGTCGCAGCCTGACTCACCGCTCGTGCGGGGCAGGCCCGGACCTGGCCCTCCCTCCCGGCAGCCAGTGACGCCGGCCGGCCCGAGCAAGCTCTAAGCCCTCATCCATCCAGCTCGGAGCCGGAGCGGTAAGGAGGACACGGCCAGCCCCTCGCAGGGCCTCCCTGCCGGTGCGCAGCCTCACCTGCGCGTGAAACATTAACGCTGGTGCCGGCGTCGCTCTGGGCGCAGGGTAGGCAGGGCGGTGCCGGCTCCCGTCCTCGGTCAGGCCGCGCCGGCAGGTCGTTCCAGTATTTCTGGCTCTGCTGCGCCAGGCGCCCGGCACCTGCAGGCCTGACATCGCCCTCTGCCCAGACGGCAGGCTGCCGGCTGGCTCCCCCGCCGGGGCAGGGCTGGCTCCGCACACGCCACCCGGGACGTGCAGGTGAGCAGCCGGCACCGTTTCAATGCCGTCCGCCACGCGGGGAAACGGCCCTGCTTGACCTGCACCCACAGCGGCTGAGAGTGGCTCCTGCCCTGCTCAGCCTGACCCCGGAGCTCCTGGAGCAGTCCCTGATGGATCCTCAGGACAGGCAAGTGCTCTCACGCTCCCTGAGATGCGCAGGGTGAAGGAAGCCGGTAGCAGACCGCAGCTCAGCCCTCTTATTCCTTGTTATCGCCCCTACCTTCCTGCTAGTGTGCTGAGGCTGCTGCAGCCACAGCCAGGCAGCTCGGCAAGGCGAGCACTGGCCCTGGCAGCCTTGTCTGCTTCCTCGCCCGGCCCGTTCCCTCCAGAAGCCATGCAGGCAGAGTCAGTGCAGGAACAGCCTTTATTAAAGCAAAATAACCTACAAAAATATAGATAGAGCCTGTGCCCCAGGCCTGACCTGGCAAAGGAGGAACGAGGCTCCTGCCCAGGGCAAGGACTAGCTCAGCCACACAGAGCCTTTAGCCACAGGGGTCTTCTAGGCCCAACTCTTTGGACCAGGCCTGTTCCAGGCCCCAGGTTTTGCTCTCATCCTCCTCTGCGTGAGCACTTGCTCCCACGGGAAGAGGATCCCTACCAGCACAGTGAGCAGCTGCCCCAGTCCCATCCTGGGCCAGGGCATGTAGTGGAGCGGAGGCTGCCTCCCTGCCAAGGGTCTCCAGGGGCAGTGCTGCCCCTCGCAGAGCCGCTTCTGCTGAGGAATGCAGTGTGTGTGTGTGCAGCAGGTATGACTACTCCGCCCACGGCCGGGCAGCGCTGGGGGGTGCTAAACGTGGATGCAGCAGAGAGAAACCCTGCCGTCGTGCACGGAGGCAGCTGTGAGACCCTCCCGTCCCACGGCAGGGCACTCACTGCTCCTGTGTGCCCCAGGAAATGTAGTCGGGTCGTGTGGCCGCGTGGTACTCGTCTATCAGCTGCTGCACGATTTCCCGGGAGTTGTCCAGTTCATCAAAGTTGTCCTTGAAGATGTCCTCCTTGCGGAACTGCTCCAGGAAGGCCTCCCGCTTGCGTAGCTTGTCGTACTGTCGGCACGTCCGCTCAAACAGCTGGAGAGCAACACAGCACAGTCAGATGGGCCAGAGCTCCCTAGAGAACCCCCGCGCAAAGGAGAGGGGGATGTGGCCTTCAATCTCGCTAGGCTGCTGCCAAGGAGGAAGGCAGGCAAGCAGCTCCAGGCCTGCGCCCAACCAATGCTCAGGACCAGCTCGCGCTTCTGAGGCTGCTTCTGGCCAAGGAAGAAGGGGGTCCTGCTGCAGCCTGTCCCTGTGGCGTGGGACCAGGGATGGTATTCCAGCCTAGAGAGTACAGCCAGACTCATTGGACCCCAATGGACCTGTGCCCTGACGCGCTCCAGCAGGGAAGCGGCCACCCTCCCCTCATCTGCAGGCCCTACTGCAGCTGCACGAAAGACCAAGAGAAGATGCATTTGCGGCTGCCTGCGGTTTAGAGGGAAGACACTCACCGAAGAGATGTTGGTGTGGTTTGCCATCATGAGGCCGCTGACTCGGTGTGCAGATGGCAGGTAGGGGGACTTCCGGGACAAAGCCACCTGGATGCTGGCAGGGCCCCAGGGAATGAAATTTGCCAGCTTTCTCTCACGGATTCGCTGCAGACTCTTGTGAACCTGGTGGGATGAGAACAGTAAGGGGCATCAGGGTAATGGGCAGAGCAGCCCAGCAGGCCTGTTCCTGCCCAGCCAACCCAGGAGCTGCTCCTTACAGAACATATGGTCTCAGAAGGGTGGATTTCAGCAAATGGCAGGCAGGTTCCTCACGGCAAAGAGCTAACAGCCTTTCCGCAAGGCCAGGGCCTGCACTGGAGCAACCTGGAGCCACTTCTCAGGCACCTCAGTCTCTCTCCAGGATCCCTGCACAGGAGGACGGAGACCCTGCCCTGCTCTGGCAGGCCATGTCGTGTCCAACAGTATCCGAACAAGGCTGTGATACACTGTCCCTGCAGGAGCTCACCTGTGTGGGGTCCACCTCCCCCTGGATGATGTTGAGGATGGCGATGTAGCAGTGGTTGGTCTGCCTGTCTCGCCCTGTGGACACCATCACGTTTTTAGGCTGCAGCAGCCTTCTCATCACGTCCAGGACTGTGGTTTTCCTCACGCTGGCCACCTGTGAACACCAGCCAGGGGGTCAGAGAGAATGGGCATGCTGCTCCCTTGCCCTCCCACTGCCCTGCACACGCACACAGGAGCAGAGGCAGCTGAAAGTAGAAGTCTTCAACCCTGGGGATGGAGCCACATGCATGCAGGGCAGGGAAATCTGTCACACAACAGGCACAGCCAGGCTGCGAACCAGAGCATTAGCATAGCCTCCAACACAGGGGAGCTGAGCTGCTTCTCCCACAACAAAGCAGGGGCTTAGGGTCAAGCTCAAGGGAGATTAGAGTGACAGGGGAAGTGTTTCATGTTGTTGCCATCTGAATTCTTTCCTGTTCTGCTGCCAAGACAAGGGCAGGGCCAGGAGAACAGGAAAGGGGATCGGTCCCAGCTGCAGCTCATCCCCCACCCGCCGTCTCCCTGCCGCACTGCACTGAGCCCGTGGGGCAGAGCGGCCACAGCACTCCTGAAGTGCAGTGGCCAAAGGAGAGTGTCCGTAGCAAGGACAGCTTGTTGGGGTGTGTGGCAGCCCAGTTTCAGGCACTGTTGGAGCAGCTGGCTGACCCCCCGCCCCGCACTCCTCGCTGGGAGGACAGCTCACACACTCGATACCCTTTTCAGAGCCAGCAGTTTTTCAGATTTGCTTCTCTGAGTAACATCCTGAGGAAATGCACGCAAGAGGAGAACAACAGCTGTTAGCTCCTAGCAGAACTGAGACGTGGCCAACACAGGTGAGCGTCTCTCAAAATGAAACTGCTCCATCCTCCCCCACAGCTTGGGGGGGGCCTGGGCTGTGGCTGGTAGGACATCGATTGGGGACAAGCTACACGTGAGTGGTAGCAATTGATGTAGCTCAAGGGTAACAATCCCCTCCCAGAGTGCAGGTCGATCCCTGGGATGGTGCTGACATCGGGGGCCCTTGTTCAGTGCTGTCGTGACAAGGATCAACAGTGTTCTGACCCAAAGGGCCCAGCTTGGTGGCCCACCGAGGCAACAGGAGTGGCAGGGCTGCCTCGGCAGGCTTGCTGTGATTACTTTTGAGGGCAGCTTTTGCCAGGTCGTGCATCGTCTGCCCTACCTGTCAAAAACATCCTGATGCATGCACTAGGTAGCCCAGCACAAGCATAGTTGCCTGCTCACGCCTAATCCATATCACACATGTGCTGGCACATGAGCAGGCTGCACGTGGATCTGGGATTACAAGCATGCAATTACTGCTCACGCCAAAACTATGGGGCTGGATGGGATGTTACAAGGGTGAGCGTGGCGCTCCTACTGCCCTGGGGGAACGGGAGAAGTCCCCGGCGGGCAGCCTTACCGACTGGTCTGTGGTGAGAGGTGTGTAGCCCGTCATGAGGAAGTGCAGGCGGGGCGTGGGGATCAGCGAGGCAATCAGCCCAATGAGGTCGTTGTTCATGTAGCCGGGATACCTGAGCGTGGTGGTGCTGGCCGACATGATGGTAGAAACCTGGGGAGAGAGGACTGGGGTCAGTGTTCAGGTCGCTGCGTGGCCATGGAGCGAGTTCAAAATCCGGCTTTATGCAGCTAAGCCAAGAGTAAGCTGGAGTGCCCGTGGAGTCTGCCTCGCCAAAAGCCTAGGGAGGAGACTCCCAGGAAGGGCAGAGGGCCCTTGCTCATGGCTCCAGGTTGCCCACCATCAGGTCCAGCCCATGGAGCAGTTTCAGATTGAATTGGAAGACACCAGGGAAGTCGCATGCTGGCCTCTCCAGAGGGAAAAGTCTTCCTCACCAATTGGTTGATCTGGGAGAACGATGGGTTTTGAATGTGCAGCCTGTCTGTCGCAATCCGATTCAAGGCCGTGTTGTCTAGAACCACCTACAAAAGAAAACCAGCTCCATGAAGAGTCTTGAGAGGCACCCGGAAGAAATGCAGCCCTAGCCAGGTGTATGAGGGCACCAAATCACGCAGCCTGGCCCAGGGCAGGCGCTGAGCGCCACAGCCTGGCGGAGCCCTCTGTGGCAGGTGGCAGACACTTGAAACCACAAGCTGACTCATTCCTGGAGCGTAACCGACACTGTCAATGGAAGCTCTTCCCTCCTGTCTTGGCTGTGCTCCCCAGCGCTCTCCCAGGAGAGCACTGCCTCTGGGCCAGCACCTCGCAAGCGACCTTTACCCTCAGCAACTCTGGCACAGCTGCTCTTGCCCTGCCAAGTGCAGAGATAAGCTGGGAGGGATGAGCAAGTGTCTTGGTTAGGACCTGACAGAAGGCCGATGTGTAGGCTAAAGATGCTGTGTGGCTGGGGCTGGTGGGTGCTGAAAGTGGTGGTGCATTCACGTTCAAGTGGAAGGTAGCAGCACAGCTGCGCAGAGGAAGCACAGCCAGCTCCAGTCCCTCACTGCCATGGGAAGAATATGCCGTACCCAAGAGGCAGAAATGCCAAACAGGACAGCTCAACGGGGGTTAGCGCAGAGCCCTTGTCCCTGGCACCACCAAATCTGCTCAGTCCTTCTGGACGGAGAAATGGAACTGCGTGCTCATTGCTGTGCCTGGGGCTGCGCAGGCTGCAGCTTCTCGCCGCAGCGCTCGTCCCACACAGCTATGGCACCTGCCCCAGTAAAGGCTGCATTTTTGAGCTGCTGGGGACAGGTCTGCCGTACAGGAACTGGCTGCCCCCCTGGCCTGACACGCGGCAGGACTCTTACCACGCAGTCAGCGTTCTGAGTCAGCCTCTTGAGCGTCAGCAGAGAGTTGTATGGCTGCACTACAACATCGCTCATCTCATCCTGGTTTGGGAAAACCGAGTAGGTCTCCACCAGCTTCTTGGGATACCTGGTGAGAAAGCCCAGCCATCTCAGGGGTTAACATCACCAGCCTGACTCTCTCCTCCCACAAGCTCCCTTTTCAGTCTCTAGGGCCCAGGACAGCAGTGAGTCACTGGCGCTGCATGCCAGACTCAGCTCCCAGCGAGGGAGAGGATTTGTCCCAGCAGTGCCTACCCTAGCAGCACAGGAGCAGGCTGCCAGACGGAGCTACAGGCAAGGCTGAGCCATCCTCAGGCTGATTAAGCGGCCGCTTACAAGCCTTTTCAAGAGGCTGCAAGCTGCAACAGGCAGGGATGGCAGCTCAGAGCCCACAGCTAGAGCCTCCCACTCTCCCCAGAGCAGTCAGGGAGTCAGAAGGCAGCTGCCTGATAAGAACAGCCAAGGGAAGACAGAATTTGGACAGCATGAGTCCAGTTTCAGAGCCTCTGAAGTCCTCAGGCATATCAGGAGCCATCCCTTCCCGGGCAGCTCGCCAGGGATTGCACAAGACAGTGTTTGGGTGGGGGCAGCAGCCCAGGCTCTGAGTCAGCGCTCTCAGGCTCTGTGCTTTGGCAGAGTGCCCGGCCTGGGCCAGACTCTGCCACGAGGGAAGGGGATAAGGCTGAATGCTCACCTGTCATTCAGCCTCTCAAGGAGATACGAGCCCAGCCCAGAGCCTGTTCCACCAGCAATGGAGTGGCAAAGCACAAATCCCTGGAAAGAAGCAGAACATAGGCAGCTCAGGATCCAGCTCAGCCCCAAGAGCAGACAGAGCAGAGACAGGGTGGGCCGCCACCACCAGCAGAGACTTGCCAGCAAGGGTGAGAACTACCCCCTACAACAAGAGCTGCTGAGAGCACAGAGGTGAAGCCTTTGAACGGTACGTGGAGGTTAGCGCTGTCTCCTCCAGACCACAGCGGCAGTCACTCGCTAATCATGCCACTTCTGCCAGCGTGGGAGGAACCCACTTCTCTGTACTTGCCAAGAAGAGCAACTGCTGCTCAGGAGCCTCCTGGATTCCTCCCACCCTAAACAGGCTTCAGAATAGCTTGGACGTCATTTTCAGGATTCAGTCAGTCAAATAAAGTGAAGGTACGTGTTCTTAGCCCTTTCTCTGGGCCCTCTGTGCTATTCCCCTCCTCCTAGGGTCCCTGAGGCCAAACTCCCTCTACCTGACTTTAGGGCAGCTCCCATCCACTGCAGGCCTAACAACCTGCTCTTAGATCTTCTGCCAACCTATTTTACAATCACATTTTCCCTTCCCTTGTTGCCATGTGACAGCTTGACACAAACACCAGGGAGCCTTGTCTGTCTACGCACAGGAAATAGGTTTATGTGGATGGTAGCCAACGCACTGCCAGATGCACAAGGCAAAGCAGCCGAAGAGCCAGACCCCCTTCTCCTCGACGTCTCTGAGCTCTTGTAGGTATCCCTGGTGCCCCTTTAACCAGCCTGGCCCTGAAATCACCAGTCAGGGCAACTGGAACCAAAAGCCCCCTGATTTACTTACTTCCAAACTGTCACTCCCATCAGCTTCTCTGTCTATTATGTCAAAAATATCTTCGTGGATTTTTTCTCCCTGTGAGATAAAACCAAAACAGGACTTGTTCCTTTCCTGCACAGAACGGTAAAGAGCCCCTCAAACCTGGTGTGAAGCCAAGTCAGATTTGCAATGTGACCCTGCATTAAGGGGTGCCACAAAGTGTCAGTCATAAGTCCTGGCTGAATAATACAGTATTCTTCAGATAGCACGTACTGAGCCTGGCACGAGAAAGGCCACGATAAACCCTCATGCCTAAGGAACTGACAAGTGCTTGCACACAAGAGCATCAGAGCCTGTTACCTGTGAGAAACCACTGGCCCAGTTGTTCCCAGCTCCCCCTCCATGCTCAGACAGGTAGATGTTTTCCGGGTTGTAGAGGTTGGCATAAGGGGAGTTTAGGATGGAGTGGATAACTCGGGGCTCCAGGTCCAGAAGCACAGCTCGTGGGATATAGTGCTCATCATCTGCCTTTAATAAGGAACAGTGAGATCGTGATGCAGTCGCAACTCGGTGCAGCCTTTTACTGCAAGAGAAACTGCAACTGAGTGTGCCACCCCCTGGCCACAGCGGAGCACAACACAGCGTCATCTCCGACACAGAAGATGAGGTAGAAAAACTTGTTGTGCGCTGTCTGTAATGCAGCAGTCTCTCTGAGCCCCAGAGCCTATCATGAACGTTGGGCACGCAGAGCAGCGAGGTGGCTCTTCCATACAGGGCTTGCAGTCTCAGCGGTTATGTAACGTGGTAACTATAGAAGTCTTTCTCAGCCACTACAGTCCTACCTCCACCAGCCTCCGCAACACATCCATTTCCAGAAACTGGAGCACAGACAGAGCCCTGACAGCAAGCTGCCTAGCAGGAGAGCTTGGCTGAGTCCGCCACTCAAATAACCCGACCCAGGGCCAGCGTCAGCCCGCGAGCCCTCGAACGGGGCTGCGGGAGGGAGCTGGAGCCGTCGGGAACGACCCTCGCGGTCCTCAGGGGCAGATGGGTTGCCAGCAGTGTGGCACGCCACATCCCAAAGCCGGCCTGGCCAGCTGTGGCGGGACCGGGCGCCAGACAGCACTGGCCTGCGGTACCTGGTAGAAGAAGACGTCCTTGCGGTCGGTGCCCTCGGTGGCGAACTCCTCCACGATGCCCTCGGGGCTGATGCCGTGCTCGGCGCAGAGCTGCTTCCAGAACTCGAACCCGACTGCAGTCAGGGGCGGCTGCAGTCAGGGGGGCCGCGCTGGGCCGGGCCAGGCCCAAAGCCGGGCACGGTCGCCGGGGCCGGGCCGGGCCCCAGCTGGCCCCAGGGCAGCCCCCGCGGTGCCCCGGCACGGGCCCCGCCCCCCGCGCAGAGCCCCGCCCCCGTATTAGGCCCCGCCCCCGCCCAAAGCCCGGCACGCATGCCCCGCCCCGCAGCAAGCCCCGCCCCGCCGCAGGTCTCGCCCCCTTCTCCACAGCCTCCCGCGCCGCCCCGCCCTGCCCCGCCGCCCGCTCACTCTGGTTGCCGCACTGGCCCAGCTGCAGGGTGATGATCTCCCGCGGCATCACGGCCGTTGCCCCGCGCCGCCCCGCGCTTCCCGGCTCCGCTCCGCTCCGATCTCCGCGCCGCGCCGCACCGGCTCCCCGCTACCCCGCCGCTGTCTCCCGCCCGGCGCCAAACGGCACTGAGTATGCGCGCAGCTCACTTCCGGGAGACTGTCGTTCGCGCCCCCCGCCCCTCGCGGCACCCTGGCAACGCGCGTGCGCACTGGCCAGCAGGGGGCGGTGGCGCCTGCGCCGCCATGGCGGCGCCCACTGCGCCCCGGCTTCCGGCGCCGGGCGCCGCCATGTCACCGGCGGGCCGTGCGCGCGCGCGGGGCGGATGTTGACGCCGTGAGGGAGCCATGGCGGCGGCGGCGGCGCGGCCCGGCGGCCCCGGCGAGCGGCAGCGGCGGGTGCAGGCGCTGAGCGCGGCGCTGCGCGGCCGCCTGGGGCCCTATGAGCCGCTGCTGAGCGCGGCGCAGGCCGCGCTGGTGTGGGAGCGGCCGGGCCGCAGCGCGCTGTGCTGGGCGGCGGCGCACGGCCTCTTCGGGTGAGCGGCGGCGGCGGCCGGGCCCCGCAGCTCCGACCCCCGGCGCCTTTTCCTCCTTGCCGCAGAGCTGATCCGCGGCGGCGGGGGCGGGCGGCGGGTCCGGGCCCCTCCGTGAGCCGCGGCGGCCGCGCTGGAGCTGGCCCGGGTCGATAAAAGCCCGCGGAGCCGCCTGAGGGCGACGGCGGGGCAAATCCCTCCGGCACAGCCTGGGTGCTCGCTGCTCAGCCCCTGCTCGGTGTTCCCCGCCGAAGGACTGGCTAGTTCGGGACTGGTTTGTGTTACTGCTTTGGCACGTGTCCTGCAGACCCGCTCCGGGACCGATTTCTTCGTTTCTTCCCCGTAGGTTTTTTGCTCTCACTTCCCTGCGGCTGGTGTTCCTGGTTGCGTTCACCCTCACAGTAGTAGTTTGCCTAGATCAGTGGAAGAACAAAATCTGGCCTGAAATTGGAGGTAAGCTGCAACGTTTGAACTAGTACCAGAAAAAACAAGCACTATTTTTAACTGTAGGAGTATGCACTCTCTGCACCATTTGGTGTTAAATGGTTAGATTTTTTTGTTTGTTTGTTTGTTTGCTTTGCTAATCTAGAAGCAAGCAAAAAGACTGTAGCTATTATGTGCCACTTGTTCTTCCTGGAGTTGCTTTGCAAAGACCTAACCTATGTAAAAGTAAGATGAGCTTTTTATGCAAATGGCATTGGCATTCGTCTCGTAATCTTGGGAATTCCCTCTTGTGTTTCACTTGCTAGAGAGTTGAGATCCTTTAAAACATTACCAGGGAGCCTCTGTGTTTAACGCTTCTATTTGTGGGGTGTTATCCCAGGCCCTTGTTCACTTGCCAGGTGTGATTTTAGGGTGTGTTGGAATATTGGCTAGTTTGGACTTTTGCCATCTTTGCTTGTCACTTCTGTCTAATCTTATCCGTTAAAGATAAGATATCCTTGAGTTACAAGGGAATGATCTACGCAGCCTTAAGCTGATGTTGTATAGAATATTCTGCTAACAGAAGAACTTTGTAATAAGAAGAGTAACTCACTAAAACGGTAGTGTGCAGGTATGAAGCATCTGATATATATGAATTAGTACAAGTTTTGAAGAAATGATTTGTCTTCCAAGCATTCAGTACAAAAGCGAGAAAGTGAGGTCTACCTTTCTCCTCTGAATCTGTAATAAGCCAGTTTTGGTGTTTTAGGATAAAGATGGATCCCAGCTTTGCCTACTGAGTAGAGATTTTTTTTGAACGGAGAAGCATCTTAAAGGCTGCTAATTAAGTTAAACTTTTAGTAAAAAAGCAGTTCTATCTATCATTTGTAATAATAACAGTCATGACAAACAGCATTTTTAGCAGTTCTGGATTTTATCCACTTTGCGTGGATGGATGGGTTTGGAAGCAGTGTGTATGGTATGCATGCTCCCAGAGCTGGTTCCCTAACTAACCAGCCAGTACAGCTGCCAGCTTTCATGCTTCAACTTGTGTTCTCTGTAGTTCTTGGGAAGACATTAAAGCTTTACTCAATTTCTAGCACCAGCTTTTTTCAGACTATATAACTGCAGTATTTCTACTTACAGAGAAGTAGGGAGAGTTATCTCTCCAGCTCCCTCATAACCTAGATTTAATTTGGCTGGATAACTGATACATCCCTGGCTCACTTTTCAAATACCAATCTGGGTGACGAAGTATCAAAAGACTTAACTTTCTGATGCCTCTGAATAAGCAGGCTGTTCTTCCTTCACCATCTGGGTTGGTGCAGGGGGAGGGAGGTAGGTGAAAGTGGTATTTTTTTGCTGTTGCTGTAACCAGAGCAGCCTTCTAGATGTTGTCCAACAATACTGAGGAGCAACAAGGAGGCCGACTTGCAGTCTTGTACTGTTACATGTACTAGTTCAGAATGTGCTTCAGAGCGATGCAACTCTGGTTCTTAATTGCAGTTAATGTCTTTTCCAAGTGTTTCCCAACTCATTAAAGCTTTAGTTATATCCCCAGAGCTAAGCATTCTCGCGGCAGAATTCCTTGCAACTAATTTAGTGTCTGTTCTTAATATTTTAGTGGCAAGACCTGACGAATTAGACAATGAGAGGTAGGAAACTAATTGAATCCTCTACTGTTTGGTACTTTGCTGTGATACAATAGAATTATTACCTGCGTATGTTTGTAATATTGGCTTCTTTGACAGGGGAAGGAAGGGGTAGAAGGGAGCTGCTTAGGGGAGGAGGGATGGAGCCCTGGACTCTGTCAAGCCATTGTGACAAGTTTTTGACTTGCCCAGGCCGTAATACTTAACCTCTGCTTTGATGCTGGACTATGATAATCCTTGCTTGAGTGTTGTAAAAATTGCCCCAGCAGTTCTTCTCAACCCCCTTAAATTAGAGGTGCTGCCTTAAAAACGCTTCCTTCTGTATGGGTCTCCAGTATCAGGAAAATAACTTTTTTTTCCTGGAAATACTGAAGTCAGCCTTCTGAGACTAGATATGGGATGTTTAACAGGCTTGTCCCAGAAGTTGTCGCTGCATAGTTATGATCTGAGTGCAGCATCAATAATGGGTTGAGAAATGTTGGGGTGTTGCATTACAAATAACACCTTCCTCTCTCTGGACACACCTTTCTGCCTGCTTCTGCTGCTGAGCCACACTGGATGCTCAGACTCCTGGTTAAATCACTTGATCTGTTGCCAGATGACAAATTTTTTTTTTGCAAGGAGCCCAAGTATAAAAGGAATTGCTCTTGCTAAGCTTCAAGTCCTTGTGACTAGCAGTTAAGAAGCACTAATAGAACTTGCCAAACATAATGCCTTCAAAATTGACTGAATGTATAAAGTATGGTACAAAGCTGCTTGGAAACCTCATGCTGAATTCTTGGCAGTTGCACTTGACCAAAGAAATGCAGAGAAAGCAAATGAGTTCATTTGATTTGCTTCTTCTTTGTCCTTTTGCCTTCAGCTAAACTGACAGAGAGATGCTGCCTGATTTTTTTTTTTTTTTTTTTAAATTTCATGCAGTTTGTTGGCTACTGGCAAAGTTTTCTTGATAATGAGTTGAAGCTGACTGCTTTTGGAACTTGCTCCAGAAAGATAGCTTGTATTGCACTGCCCTTTCCCTCTGGTAGCATGGAAACCTTAGTCCAAGACAAAAGACTGAGTGACTCAAATTACTGCTCCTTAGCTGCTATGAGAGAACTGAGACACTTGTAGAAATGTACCTGTAAATGCTGCTTTTGACAAGGCTGTGTTTTGAAAGGCACACTGACCCTCATTTCTAGAGCTCAGCAGCTGGGGGAGAAGAGAAGGTAGTACTGAGCCAAGTGTTTTGTAATAAGTTAATTCTGCACTGAAATCAATGCAGTAATATCTGTTCATGAATTCTTACCTTCACTGCAGCTGGGGATATGTTCACCCTCGGCTGCTTGGAGTGCCAGAACTGTGTCACCATTTGGCTGAAGGATGGGTGGCTGGGACCAACTTCTTAAGAAATCTCTTTATTTTCAAGAGGCAAAACCCTGGCAAGGTAAGAAAGTACAAACTTTAGCAAATGAAATATTTGGTATCCAACCTCTGCTGACTGCTAGTATCCCATTGGAGTTGCATCCAGAGTTGGCTGAATGCATTCCAAACATGGGAGGTTACCATGGGAGGTCTCCCAGAACAACATGGCTATTAAGTGGTAGAGAGGAATAGAAAGCAGAGGCAAAATAATCAGATTGTGGGGGAGGGAGGAGAAAGCAAGTGTTGGCATGTTGATTGCACTAGTGAGGTGAAAATATAGCTGCTCCTTCTGTAGGTTTCTGGTTTTTAAGTGTCTGTCAAACTCATTTCCTCATTTGATTTTAACAGTTTGAGAACCAGTGCAAAAAGTTTCATGCCTTTTCTTGAGGCTTATGCAAAGAAGAACCTGTGGCACAGCGATAGTTTCCTTGTACTTTTGTACCTGGAAGAGTTCTGTCTTCTTTAACCTCCTGCTTGCTTTTAGCATGCCTGCTTTGAGAAGCACATTATATTCTGTGACAAGAAACCTTGTTATGTTGCTTATCACTTTAAAGCCAGATACTTCTCGTATCTGTTCTAATCCTAGAATAGTGTAGTTGAACGCTAGGAAGTCTTTGCTGTCGTTAAAATTATGATTTCACTACCTAGAACTCTGCAGAGGGCAAGGTGGTTGAGAACTGAATGATTCCAGTGTTTAACTCTGGAAACTCACTGTCTCCCATGTCTTCAGTTTTGCCTTTTAGTATGTGGAGTCTTTACTTTCTTGGCTGTTCTGGGCCGGTACATCCCTGGACTCTTGCTCTCATACTTTCTGTGTAAGTAGAAGATCCCTGTGCCAGATATAGACTCACAAATGAAGAGGGGTAGAGATGAGTGGGATTTGAATGTCTGAGGGACGGGGCTCTTCTGCTGAAAAGCAAGGCTTCTATGAATGGCTTTAATATTAAAAACAGTGCATTCCTCCTGGAATGTGGTGGTTCCTGTCTGGGACTCAAAGTCTCCAGTCAAGACATAGCATGTTTGAGTGCTTGGAAACTATGGATCTGAGTGCTAGTAGGTTGGCCTCTCAATTTTGTTAAATCGTCAGAGACAATCGCACCGGTTCTAACTGCCTTCTGCAGCATTGCCTTCAGTACTCAGATCTTGCATACTGTATGTGTGTTACACTGCATCACAAAATGGGCAAGATGTTTGCTAAGTAGCATACTGAACAAACGTCTAATCAGCCTTCCCACTTACCTCAGTGCTCTTCATCCTGCTGTGGCCCCTTGCTGTGTACCACAGACTGGGGCAGCGCATGTTCATGAAGCTGGAGCCAGCTCTGCAGCGGCTGGATTTCGGTGTTCGAGGCTACATGATGTCAAAGCAGCGGGAAAAGCAATGTAAGTCTCCATAGTGTATTTCTGACTCTCCAGACGTAGGTACTCGGTATCTGAAACAGCTTTTGAAACACACCCCTGGTCTTGGAGTGGGACAGCATTGCATGTGTTGCATTGTAGCCACTACAGTGCTTTTGGCAAATACTTGCAAATGCTTTGGGAAGGTAGTGAGGCAGCTTCACTTCCACATGAATCTTCCGATGAGCACTTGGTCTAAGCTCTCAGCAGTGCTGAGCCTCTCCCTTTCTCTGCTGCCAGAACTGAGTGTTCCATATCACAGATGTACTGACAGTCCTTCCTCTCTTTCCAGTACAAGGTAGCTGCTAAGCATGTTCATCTTGGCAAAAGATCTGCAGCAGCCCAAGTCAGAAATGATTATGTGGCTCTGTTGTGGAACAAAGCATGTTAATGTTATGCCCATTTTGCCGATTTAGGGTTTTCCTGCTTGGCCTAGGGTTGTTCCTGTACAAACCTCTGTCCTAACAGCAATAATAGGCTTTGACTCTGGTTTCTGGCAGTGCGTCAGAGAGGCCTTAATCAGGAGGCTACAGATGATGGGAGTGACAGCGAAGAGGAGCTTGCTGCATTCTGTCCCAAGGTAACATCATGTTTCTGAAACAGAAAATCTCAGCTGAACAGAGCAAACTGGCTGCATCTCATGGACATGCAGTGCACGGCCCAATATGCGACACATTGTAGCTGAGTTGTGATGGAACATCGGATCAGGGTATTCTTTGCTGGGAGAATTTCTTTCTTGTTCTGTCTTGCTCAAGTATGCTGCATCTTTGTACCTGTAAAGTCTGAAATCTCTTCCTCACTAGACCTTTACTTCCAGGCTTCCTCTCCTGGGCATGGAAGAAGTCGGCTAGTGTTTTCAGGTGCTGTTGCAGACCCATCAGCAGCCTGGTTTTGCTTCCAAGCTGGCCTTTAAGGGTAATGGGTATCGTGGATGTCCAGAGCTACTGTACAAAGTATCTCCTGGGCTAGATAGTAAAGGATGAAATGAGCCTCAGATGCCACTTTTCCATGAGGATTAGATTAAACTGACAGTTACCGGATCATGTATTTTGTCTTGAGGCATAGATATAAGTTTTCTACTATTTGGTGTTTTCAACTGTATCTCCTGTTTCAAAGCTGGATGACTCTGTGGTTGCCAAGGAACTAACCATCTCTGACTCGGAGCACTCAGATGCTGAGGTTTCCTACACTGAAAACGGGATGTTTAACCTTTCAAGAGGCCAGACTCCACTGACAGAGGGATCCGAAGGTGAGAGGAAATGGGCAGTTTCTCAAAGATCTGGAATGCTGCACAGACACCTCTGTGACAGGTTGGAGGGAATGTGTATTCCCTTCTGTCCTTAAGTTTTAGCTGTTTGATGTCTGTCTTGACTAAGATGAGATGGAACTACCTGTTTTTTCAGAACAGACCTTCCTTTTTAATTCCTATGGTACTTTGGTAGAGCAATGACAGGTTCTCTTCAAAGGCAGATCCAGCTCTACCAGCCTATAACTTTAGGGGTAAGTGTTGTAGCATAAGCTCTGTCACTGTGACTGGCCTGTCTGTCTGTTCCTATCATTAGAGTACAGACACAGTCATCTCTCTCCCTTCTAAGACCCTCCCGTACTCTGTATTTATCTGCTGAATGTGGGAGAGGGTTCTTTCCTCTGGCAGCAAGTGTCTTGTTGGACACCTGCGTTCCTGGAGAGTGAACTGGGAGGTAAGCAGGCGTCTGTGATAGCTATGTGAGGGCTGATTAAAAAGTTTGGTCTGTGAGGTGATAAGAGCCAGTCTATCTCGGTGAGGCAATGGCCTAGCTTTTGTGTGCTGTGCTGCCCTTGCCCGAAAGGTGTTTTTCTTGTACTATGCATTTAAAGCACTCTTTCTCCTCTTCTAGATCTGGATGGTCACAGTGACCCAGAAGAATCTTTTGCCAGGGATCTCCCTGACTTCCCTTCCATAAACCCAGAAGCAACTGGCATAGATGATGAAGATGACACCAGCATTGGGATTCCAAGTCTTGCCTACCGCCCACAAGTAACAGAAGATCTGCATCTCCCTTATGACCAGGAAGAATCTGGTGCACTGCCATCTGTACAGAATCTCACTAATAACATCGCTGGATTTGTCACCAGAGGGATGATACAGCTTGCGCTATCAGGAGCCTCTCAGCCAGGCTCTTCACGCAGTGACAATCTCCAGAGAGGTGCAAAGACCTTTCTCAGAACGGCCAGCTCAGATTTGGACACTGATGCAGAAGGGGATGACTTTGAACTGCTGGATCAGTCTGAGCTGAACCAACTGGATCCTGCGGGCTCACGGGGCCAATAAGCAATCACATCACTTCCCTTCTGGTTTTCTGTTGTACATCGTGGAGGGGAACCCTTGAAGAAAAAGGCATTGCACAGTTACCTAAATTGTCTCCTGTGTGAGTACAAGTGATATGACAACCAATCCTGGCTGGGAACACCACTGTGACATGTGACTCTGTAGCCTCGCTTGGATTTTAAAATAAACTACACTGGTAATTCATAGGGAAAAGGTGTTGATGTGATAGCTCCACAATCACCCATGCGTTGCCCTGCATTATCTGCCAGGATGCTGCTTACTCCAAACTTCCACACTTAAGACAATAAATCTGGCGTCTACAGCTCTAGAGACCGCTAGTCAGACTGACTTAGCATCACTGAGAACAATCTTGCGGCTGACCTTCCTGGGTTGATACATAACAAGGTGAATGGGATTGGTTTCCCCTCAGACCTAGCATCTAGGACTTGATGCTGTTCTGTCTTTAAAATAACCATCCCTACTTCTAAAATGTGCATAGAATTTGATTCTTCTCCCCCAGCAATATCCAGCTCTGGGTAGAAACTGACATCTTGCCTCTGTTGTGGACATGACAGTGTACTGCCACAAATGTTTGTACTTGTAATGACCACTCATCTCCAGTTCAAGCTTTCTAGTGATGCTATTTTGTAAGAGACATAATGGCAATAAGACATCTACTGTGATGACTAGAATCCCGCAAAGAACATCTGCATGTGGCAGCTGCTCTTGTGTTGCTTTCCTAAACTAATGAACTAACAGTTTTTTCCCTGTGTTATTCCAGAACACATTCAGCATGGACACTAGCAATACTACACTTCCCTTACACTGCCTCTTAGGGAACTACTAGGGAAAGGTTTTCTGGAGGAGGGAAGAAGTGGAGTTGGCCTCCCTGGCCAGTCTTGTTCTTGGTCTCTGAGACAGCCCATTGTTTCACAGCTTTGTGTAGTTGAAAACCTGCCAGTAGGAACTGAATGGAGGACACCAGCTCAAGCAACAAGTGACCGAAGAGCTTGCAACTATTATGGTCGCTTAAACAAACCAGCAATCTACAGGGGAGAGACATTCTGTAAGCTGGATGGCCCAAGCCTTCCAGCCCTTTCTGAGTCATTGAGCTTTCCCATTGCTTTTTCTAAGCCATAGAAACTGGTACAGATCACATTTGTGCAGCAAACAACTTACCTCTTCAGGAAAACTCCCATTTATGTGCTTTTTCTTGTCTAAATCTGCTTGCCTAAAAGTATTGGCCATACAGATACTTAGACTGTCCTTGGAATTGAGACAAGGAGGCAGATGTGGCTGTCTTCAGCCATAAGTAAGAATGAGGCTTTATTAACAGGTTGCTTTAATACTAGCAAAAATCTTCATTTTGGCCTTGCGAGGACAAACTATCATCCGATAAAATGTCAGCCGCCTTTGGCACCCGAAGTAAACAGCCTGTCCCAAATCCCTAACAGAGCTGGGAGGTACCAAGTGACCAAGTTTGTGTATTACATATACTTAGCAGTCATTTGTGGGTTTAAAACCTAGTTCTTATTTCAGCTTGGGATGTCTGAGTTCTCTTCTGTGAGAGAGCTCTTCACCTTGCTCTGGTCACTTATTGAATGCTTTCTAGTCTCCTCTTTTCCCTTCTGCCTCATGGTGGATGGGACTGTATAGTGATGGTACCTGACAGTGTTTAGCATGAGCCATCTTCTTAGTAACTGCTGCCACAGCATTCATCTTCTGTCACTGCTTTGCCTTAAAGGCTATGACAAAAACTGAGTTGTTGGAAGCCCCTAATTTCTTGGGAGCAATAACTGAACAAGCCACTAACTAGCACTTTAAATAGTTCTGGGCCTGAAATTGGGGCCTGACATTGTGTAGCTCTTACTGCCCCATGGGGTTCTAATGTTCTTTTTGGTGAAGCAAGATTAATTTTACCTAAAAAAGCTGCTGGAAAAAAAAACCCTGCTTTTGACTCTACAGAAATTGCCGCCTTAGGCACAATGTCTAAGGAGAAACTGCTGTGCCACTGGCTGCGCAGCTTGTCAAGGGCCGTGTCAGTGTGGGCTAGATTTCTGAGCTCAAAACATCTGCACAGTTCTTCTCAAAAGTTTTTTGAAACTGCCCTGTATCAGGTGAATTACAGCTTTGGGTATGTGTAGACAAGGGATCTCCTATCATCGGATATGTTTTATTTGCCTCCGCAGTGGAAAGATGTCAGGATTGTTCATGAGGACTGGGATAAGAAGGGAGCAGCTGCACTGTACAGTAGTATCAAGCCATCTCCAAACCCCATCAGACCTAAAGGTAAAATACGCAGTCTTACAGCGTTCCAGGCACACACGGTGCCGTGATGCAGCTGGCGTAACAAGCGGGTAATTCCTGAAAGCTCAGTCTCTGTTATACTGCTAGAGAACTGCTCAGAGCTCTGCCAGCGGGGGTTGTTTGGAGAAGGATTCCAGGGGTACCAGTACGAGGGAACTGAGAGAAATTGTGAATTCTTGGTTATTTGCTGTGGAGCTAAAAGAAATGTTTCCTCTGTCATACGCCCTAGATTTTTCTTTCTTTTTTGATGTCTTCGCTGATAGGCTTTGCCACCTTTGGGGGTGGTGTGGTATGAACTGAAAGCTTGGAGAGCATTTTGAGTCTGGCCTTATTTGCCCAGTACCACGTTGTGGAACAGGTAATTCTGATTCTTTATGTTCTTTTTCCTATTTATAGAGAAATTGCTGCTCGTGAGCAACTAAAATATGGGGGTTAACAATGGGGTAATGCACTTTGTAGGAGAGAGAAACTGGGTTGATTGTCTATCATTCTGAGTCATTTTCAGTGCACGCTAAGTGTCTTGACATCTTTTCTGTACTCTTCTCTCCTGTACTGTCCTTGCTATCGTTGTGTCATCAGCTGCATCTAATGGCAGAGGACAGTAGTATATTTTATAAAGACTTCAATTTCTGAAAGTTTCTAGTAGCAGCAGTTTTACCTTCCTTATCTTTTCTGGGGCTATGAAAGGGTACTGATGTCTTCTGCAGGTTGAGGTCACTTTTCCAAGTGTTCATTTGTCTAGAAAATGCTTTTATAGGAAAATACCCTACAGTGGTAAAGTATAAGAAGGAGCTCGAGGTCAAGGAGCTCCTCCTTATCTCCTGCAAGAAGGAGGCATCACTTCTCTGTGCTTAAGTGCTGGGAGCTGCTACGCTTTGGAAGACCGCTGGCTTAATCATCTCCGTTTTGTTAGGCTGCTGCGTCTCCTGGAGGTAGAAATGCAGGAGCCTCACAACTGCAGGCTGCACCTGAAATCACCGTACGCTTTCTCTTGATGCTGAGCCTCTGAACCAGCGGCAGTGGAAAGAGACACTGTGTCCGGGCTTCAGCCCCAGGGTCGATGAACGTTAAAGACGGCTTTTCTCCTCGCTGCTGGGCTGAAGCGTGCGGATCTCCGGAGCCGTAGTCCTGACGGGACGTGTCAACCTTTCCACCTCACGCGGAAAAAGACTTTGTGGGAGGAAAACGCGCCTGCCTGGTTTCGCGCATGGTGCCAGCTGTGGCTGCAGCTGTGACTGTGACATTCGGCGGGAGCTCGCGGCTGCTCCCCGCATCTCTGGTAACTTGTGAAGCGAGTGACATTGCTGAAAAACAGTTCTCCGTGGCAGCCCCGTGCGGCCCGGGCGAGAGCCGGGACCCCGGGGACGGGCTGGAGCCGTGGGGGCTCCCACTGCCCTGGGGCTCCCGGCCCCTCCAGTAAAACTGTTGGTTACGAAAGTCGCCTCCGCCTGCTCCTTCAGCACGGGACCGCGGGGGGACCCGGCCCCAGGGCCCTTCCCAGCACCGGGACCCCGCCGGGGCCCTTCTTCCACCCCCCGGGACCCCCCCGGAGGCCCCGCCCCCGGGCACTGGAGGCCCCGCCCCCGCACTGCACTGGAGGCTCCTCCTCCCGTAGGTGCCGGGGCCGCTTCGGCTGCCGCCCCGCGGCGGCGCCCCACCCCATCGGAGGCGCGGCTCCGCCTTCCCGACCAATCAGAGCTCTCTTTTCCTCCCCTCCTCGTCTGGGTTGGCGGAGAGCAAGCGGCGCGGCGGAAGTGCGTCAGCGCCGCCGCGGGGTGGCGGGAGCGGGGTGCGCGCGGCGGGCAGAAGCGGAGGATGAGCAAAGGCCGCGAGGGCGCCGCGGCGGGCGGTGAGTGCTCCCGGGGCCGGGGCTCCCGGGGCCGGGGCCGCCACGGCAGCCGCGGTGACCGGCGGCCTGTCCCGCAGCGGCCGCCGCCGTCCTGCTGCGGTACCTGCAGGAGCAGAACCGGCCCTACAGCGCCCAGGACGCCTTCGGGAACCTGCAGCGGGAGCACGGGCTGGGCAAGGCGGTGAGCGCGGCGGGGCCGGCGGGGCCCAGCCCGGGGGGGCCGAGGCGGGGCCGGACCGGCTGACGGCGCTCTGTGCCGCAGGCGGTGGCCAAGGCGCTGGAGCAGCTGGCGCAGCAGGGCCGCATCCGCGAGAAGGCCTACGGCAAGCAGAAGATCTACTTCGCCGACCAGGTGAGCCCCGTCCCGCCCCGTCCTGCCCGTCCCGGCGGCGCCGCCCGCCCCGCTGAGCCGCCGTGTCCCGGCAGGAGCAGCTGCCGGCCGCCAGCGACGCGGAGCTGCGCGGCCTGGACGGAAACATCGCCGCGCTCTCCACCGAGGTGCAGGCGCTGCAGCAGAGCTGCCGGCGCATGGAGGCGGGTGAGTCTGCGCTGCTCGGCCGGGCCCGCTCGGCACCGGCTGCACCTGTGAGCGGGGCCGCCGGTAATCGGCGGTTCCCTCCCAGAGCTGAAGGACCTGAACGGCTCCATGACGACCCCTGAGATGGCCAGGGAGGTCGAGGAGCTGAAGAAGGACTGTGCAAGTTACACAGAGAAACTGGAGAGGATTAAATCTGCCACCAACCACGTCACTCCTGAGGAGAAAGAGAAGGTAAAGAGCCGCGGGGGGCCACGACGCGCGGACGCAGCCGGGCCCAGCTCGGGGCTGCCCACGTATCGCAAACCTTCCGCCAGGTTTCCTGGTGCTGGAGCAGGGGCAGCCGGTCTCTCCTGAGAGCCTCCCTCCTCGCTGTGTCCGAGGTGTCGTAGGTGTTGAAAAGCATTTGGGGTCGGGGTTTGAATACCAAGCAACCAGAAGGTATATGGGAGAGAGCTGGGACTTTGGAGTCCTCTCAGCTGGCCTCTAAGGCTTCTGCCTGTGGCTCTGGTGCACTTTTTCACGGCCTCTCTGGGCTGATGTTACTCAGCTGTTCCTATTAGCCCCATTTGACTGCTGTTCTGTCCCGAGTCTGACTCGCAGCAGTATGACAGAGGCAGTGCGATGCGCTGGCCTCAGCCTCTCCCCTGTGCGCTCTGCGGCCCCTGTGTGTGCGCTCGGATTGTGTAGGCGTGTTGATAAGGTGCCTCTTAGAAGCGTCTTTAGGAAATTCCCTAAGGTGCATCCCTTCCTTGCAAGCCTTTGCTTTGGGTGGTCACTGGGCACTTTATTAATTCAATGTTTGCCTGTCTTGGGTGATCCATTTCAAAAACAGGGGGAAGATCATTTCCAAACATGGGCTGTGTCAGCCAGTCGCCGTATGGTGGGCGCTGCCCTAATGTTCAGTAACCGTTTAGCTGTAGCCAGGACTCCCTCCTTGGAGCTGCCTCCCTGCCTCGAGCTGCCGGGGCTTGGTGGGTGGCTGTTGCCCTGTTTAACTTGCTCGATCCTGCTGTTTGCAGGTTTGCAGCGAGCAGAAGCTGTACTGCAAGGAGTGGCGGAGGAGGAAGCGAATGGTAAGGGTCTCCCTGTCGAAGGGAGGGGCGGCGATGGCAGTGATAGTCGCCCGGTGCCACTGGCAGCCTTCTGGGGACGGTGCAGTCCACTAGGCAGCTCGGGGAGCAGCCCAGCTCCTCTGCAAGTTGAGCAGCTTCCCTTGAGCTGTGAAGGACTGTGCGGAGGCTTCAGGCAAATGCTTTAACTGGTAAATACAGAGTTCTGTATTGACAGGGCTCAGAATACCATTATCAGGGTCAAGTAGACTAAATTAGAGACCAATATGGGTACTAAGAAGGTCTCCAGAAAAGAGGCCCTGTCATGGTAATATCTATATGTGCAACCCCCCCCACCCCACCCCCGCCCTTGAATACGCTATTTGTCACCAGTAAATAAAACAAACTCTCCTTGCATTAGAAATAGCTATTGCCACAAAAGCTGGCTTTGTGCCACTCTGCATGTGAGACCGTCCCTGTGGGCCATAGCAGAGCTGTCCAGGTCTGACAGCTCTGCATGCACGTCCCGCAGCAGCTCACTATCATCATCTCTGTCTTGCCAGGCAACTGAGCTGCTCGATGCCATCCTGGAAGGATACCCCAAAAGCAAGAAGCAGTTCTTTGTGAGTACAAAAGCCTTGCTCTGCCCAGGCTTTCCCAAAGTGGCTGTTCCTGCCCCACCAAGGGAGTCAGTGGCTGTCCTGTTACACCTGCTAAAGAGCCTGTTTTGGTCTTCTACAGGAGGAAGTTGGAATAGAAACCGATGAGGACCATAATGTCACGCTGCCGGCAGCTGTGTGAGACATCTCTGCTCCAGGGAGGCTGAAGCTCACCTGTGTTTTTGCAGTGTTTGGGCTTGTCCTGGACCTTTGATACATGTTTGTTTTAAAATGCTTTGCAGCTGGATGGGTAGTTAGTTAGTTAGTTAGAGGGATTAAGTCAGCACTGGGCTTTGTCACTCTTACTTGCAGAGGAAACTATTTTTTTTTCCCTAGGCTTTGCCATGGTGGGCAGTTGAGGTCCAGTGTCTTAACTGGTCTGTCTATGGGAAGGTGTAATTGTACTGTTTTAAACTTTCTGGTGGTTTGCCAGCAAGTAGTTGATTTTGTTAAGTAAGAAAAGAAAGTGAGTGTCTCAGCTGAATCAACCAGTTACTGTTAGGTTGGCAGAGCTGTACAGATAGTTCAGTGTATTTAATAGATGGTGGGCAGTGCTTCCCCCAGTGCGTACTGAGCTGTACACAGGAATACAATTCATTAAACACCAAGTTTTTGTTTCACCTTTTGCTGTGGTGCTTTCTCTATAATCTCTTGCTCTGTGTTCCGGGGGCATCAGGACAGGCCCTGTGCTTGCTCTGGGCTGCAGCAGCTGTGTGTGGTGGAGAAGGGAACAACGGGGGCAGGAATGGGGGTTCTGACTCGGTAACCTGAGTCATGACTGCATCCAGAAACTACTTGAGTGTCTCTGACTGGCTCTACTGAAAGTCTCCAGGGATTTAGCAAAAGAAATAAGAAAAAAAAAAAGAATAAAACATTGAGCAAAATTTATTTAATTACTTTTCTCTTCACAATAGAAAAATATGTTGCTTTCACATGTGAGGTCTGTAAAAATCCCTGTCCTCCTCACAAGGCAGGAGGCTGCTTCTGGCAGCGTATCTAAAAGAATTCAATATCTGTGCTGCTTACTTAGCCATATAGCGCAGTCTGTTCATCCACAAGAGCGTATTATTATTTATTTTCTTCACCACAAAGCAACATCTTACAGGAGACACACATCTGACCCTGTGCGTGCAAGGCCTTTTATCAGTTATGTGTGTCACCTCCTTTGGGCCTTCATATTGCATTGTATTGAAAAGGACACCCAATGCAGGTTCTGAAGAATAATTGTTTATAAAATATCAAACCCATAGAAAGGTTTTCTTTACTAAATCAGGTAGAAGCAGTAGTTTAAACATTCTGATGCTGCAGCATTCAAACCAAGCAACTTTGAGCTATTACCTCCTCGATAGTGGAAAAACAAGTAAAATAAATAGACGCTACCATTGCAGGGGTAGCAAGAACACGATTACAGAAGACAAATCCTGATGTAAGAGTCACTTTTGTGAAGCAGTTCCAATACAATCATTTTGTGTAGTAAACAGCTATTGCTTAGTTAGCAGATAACATCTCTCCACTAAGTATTTGTGTTGGCTACAACTGTGAACCATACTGAATGCAGCAGTGTGTGACAGGTAAAAAATTGTCCTAGAGAGCATTCATCTGCAAAACTGATGTTGATAATACTTTAGTATGATTTCAGTGATTTATAGGGGAAAAAAAAAAATTAAAAAAAAGGTCAAGGCTGGTTATATATAAAACTACAGTTCTAACAAGAAGCAGATAGAACCTGTGGCAGCGCTGTGCTGCACCTACTGAACTGCTTTCCCATTCAGTATGGCCACATCAAAACCTGAAGAAAGATGAAGCCAGACACATTGCAGCAACTGCAGTGAGAGAGCAGAAAAAGCCTGCAAAGAAAGTTCATGCCTGTTTCACTTTTAGGGGAACCATCGCTACAGCCGAAGAGGTCAGGCTAGCAGACTCCCCTGGAGCGCTCCTCCAGCCGTCTCTGCGCTGGGGAGGGCACTGCTATGCGAAGTGCATCTTGTGGCAGTGATGGGCTAAGCCTTCAACTGGTTCATCTCAAGAAGTTAAAAACAGCTTCTTGCCCCTGAAAAGAGCTGCTTCACAGGGAGGTATAAAAAAGCCTGCAGTTAGGGGAGAAGCCTATTTCTGATCTGCTTTAATAGAAACCAAGAGGTTTTAATATACTTTTTTCCAGGATCAAAAGGGTTTGTATCAGAAGTCTGAGGTTACAGAATGAATCTGTTCCACCAGCTGAGCTTTAGCTAGGGCTGTGGAGAGTCAGTGGCACAGACAAACCCAACCACAACAAGCCTGCCTGAGCTAAAGACTCTCTGGCAACCTAAGAGGCCTGTGCTCTTTACATTTTTTTTTTTCCCCCCTTCTTTGCTGACTAAGTCCTTACAAATATTTGGTAATACAGACTGTGACAGTACCTGTAGAGCAAAGATGTTTGCACAGCCCAGTTTTGGTTTCGTAGTTAATACAATAAATAATTCAGAGAAGCTTTAAGAACAGCCACAAGGGGAAAAAAAAAAAAAACCCCAGCCTTTCCTGGCATCCATCACCCAGGTCCTCCCGGGAAGGAAGTGCCCCATCTCCTGCAGAGGTGTTGCAGAGGCAGCAGACCTGGAGCCACTGACGCTGCAGCAGGGAGCATTCAGTACAGCTGACTCTTCAGTTGATGCAGGACCCCAATCACAATGTCCCGTAGCGTCTGGGGCAGAGAGGAGACAAGTCAATTGCTCTAGTGGAAGAACAGCCTTTCCCTGGCTAACGATTCCCACTAGAGCCTGGGGACTGTGTCATGAGCATCCCTGCAGGTCGCAGTGCTGCAGCTGGCACGTGCGGTGTCAGTCATCACAACAGTGGCACGGGAAGCAATCACATCCCTGCTCCTGCGCTGTGGGGCCTCAGAGAGTCACAGCAAGTGCCACTGCCTGCGTGCTCCTGAGGCAACACACTTTCTGCAGAGGACACAGCCCCTGTCCGAGTGCCTAATGTCCCTCGAAGGTCTCCTTGTTCCCAAACAACTCTCAGGTGTCTTGAGGGTGCGATGGGGACCGAACAGGAGGAGAGGTCCCTCCTTCAATGCTATGTTTGACGCTGGCCAGCTTCCAACACCAAGTTGGTGCCACAGCCACAGCTGGCAGAGACTGGAACTCCTGAGTGCCACCTCCCATTCCCCTCCCACAGCTCGACCCTGCCCCACTCCAGCACCAGTCACACTCCACCCTTTCCAATGCCTCAGGAGCGGGGAAAGCTGTTCCCTGTCCTGCACCCCAAAGACAACCAGGTGCAGATGTGCACAATGGTCTCTGCCCTACTTCCAGCACTCAACACCCTCTCCCACCGCATCAGCCCACCTGCAGCTCACCTGGGGCTTACAGTGCTCCTCAATCCAGCTGAAGACACATGCTGAGAGTTCCTGAAAGCTGGTTACCGAGATGGAGGCGTTAAAGGACTGGAACAGGGAATCCATAATGCCTTGGAAAACATTGAACTTCACCTGGTCAGAGACCTGGTCCTTCCCCTCATTTGGGTTGTCCTGGTGAGCTTTCACAATCTGCTCGTAGTTCCTGAAACAAACCAAGAACCATGTGTTCAGCAACAGTGAGAGCACTCCAACTCCCCAGCTCCTGGGTAGTCATACAGGAGAGAAAGGCAGAAATGACTATCTGTAACTGGCCATGGAGAATATATATGGCTGTACATATGGAGAGGACCGAGACTTCGGAGTAGATCCTACAAGTAAATAAATATTAAGAAGCTACAGCCTCTTCTGACACGGGGAGCAGATTCATTTTCTGATGTAGACCCACCTTCGTACTAAACTCCATCCACTGACTAGAACATACCCACGCTAACCAGACTGTGGAGAAATGACCACAGTGGAAGGGGACAAGTTTGATACTGTAGGTACCAGGCTGCCTGCAAAACAGTGACTTTTTCCAAGTACCCTCGCAAGGACAGGGCCGAGAAACAGGGTGGAAGGAGAGGGCAGCAGCTACATAGCTCTTTCCTTACACTTTCATGATCTTCAAGGCCATCACTTCTTTCCTGAGGGTAGAAACTTCTTCCTCTTGTTTCTTCTTCTCCTTGTGCAGGAACTGGATGTAGTCGATGGCTGAGCATCAAAAGGCAGAGTGAGGATCTGAGAGCATACTCAAGCCCCCGAGCCCCCCATGGAAGGTGGCAGATAAGATGCCCCAGGGTGCCAGTGCCTGGGCAGCATCAACTCCCAACTCCCCTGGTTCTCCCGGGGAGGCTGGGCTGGACATGGACAGCAGCTGGGCCTCCCTGGAGCATCCTCACACCAGAGGGTCCCCAAGTGCTGAGACTCCACCCTGCAAAGCTCTAGCGAGGTGTTTTGAAGTTTGATAACACCCCCTCCCTCTCCCCACCCCCCAAGACTCACTTTTCTGGAGGATGATGGCCTTGCTCAGCTTCTGGGAGCCTATGGAGAAATCCTGCTGCTGACACGTGGGGACAATGGCCTGCAAGTCATCGTAGCCTTTCTGTGGGGCAGCAAAGCCACAGCTCAGCTACTTGAACAGCATGAGACTAGGGCATCCAGTTACGTAGTTGTTTCATAGGTGTCAAATCCCAGCCCCAGGCGTGCAGACACCCAGTCAAGGCAGCACCCAGCACGCCATGTCTGGGGAGGGTAGATCCAACAGCAAACAAGAAGCAGCTGACTGGGGTCAGGGGAGAGGCACCAAGAAAGGCACGGATCTGGGTGCCACGGGCCCCGGGAAGCAGCGAGTCCTGGCTCTCCAGCAGCACAGCAGCCCCACAGCCCCTCGGCTCACCTTGATGGCATTCCGCCTCTTTTGCTCCGCCTGCGAGTGCACTCGCCTGCGCCGGTCCTTGTACGACTCCTTGTAGGGCTCTTGGTGATAATCACTGTCTTCATCATCTGCGTGGGGAGAACTCTTGTGAGCAGGAAAAGGACACCCGCAAGCTCCTGCAGCACGGGCAGCTGACGTGAGAGGGGACGACAGCTCTAGGAAACAAGTGGGCCTCCCTTCTCCCACCGGTCCGCAGGCTGCCGACAGGCCTGCAAAAGCCACGTGCCTCTAGGAGGGCTGCGGGGGTCGAGCCAAGCACCAGTGGTCCCAGGGGGACTGCCAACTCTTTCCTTGCAAAGCTGGGCAGCAGGAAGATTTCTGCACTTCCCTTGGGAAGGTGTCAAAACCTGGCTGATTCCCTGCTCCAAAAAGACTGCTGGAAACCACAACACCCGGATGCTGTTCCCCACCATCTTCCCTCCTCAAGGTGAAGACTCTGCCCACCCAGGAGGAGGAGAGACAGTGCTTGCACCCCAGGTGTAAGGGCAAGAGAGCTGAAAGCCCTGTTACGTGCTGGGCAGCCTGGTGCGTGGGAAGACCCACAGTCACAGAGAATAAACCCCAGGTCCTACCTGTGTTGGGGACAGAAGAGGCACTGGTGGAGCCGATGCTGTTGGCTCGTGACACTATGCTTCCTTTCCTAGTATTTTCCATAAAGAGCGCTGAAAGAGGAAATTCCACAGGGTAAATGACAAACCCAGGGACGCGTGAAAAGGTACGGAGAGATCGAGGCAGGCGGACAAGCCACCAGACAGTGACGATCGCAGCAAATGGTCACAGAGACCATGTGGCAGTGAACCGAGCCGGCTCGCTGCCTGGGCACCTGCTCTCCCCTGGTACACGGGGACAGCACCGGGTCCGGCTGGTGGCCCCTCTCCACCAGGATACAGGGAGCAATCCCATTCCGACCCAGGGACCTCGGCCCTCTCTGCAAAGCCTGGATGCGCGGAGACGCGGTCGGGCAAGCGGCAGCGCCTGCTGCCACGAGCGACGCAGACGAGGCAAAGTGCCCTGGCGGCTGGCGCCGTCCTCTCCTACCAGCGGACACCTCCACTCCTGGGGATGCCCAAAGCCGGCCGGAGACGGCCCCGCTCCAGCGGCCCTCGTCGGAGCAGGGGCTGCACCGAGGCTCCCCGCCGCCCCGGGGCCGGGGAAGAGCCACCTACCCGAGTCCAGTCCATTGTCGCTGTAGGCAGCGTCCACCTTGCGCAGCGCCGGCAGGGGAAACGGCAGCGGGGGAGAAGGAAGAGCGACGTGAGCGGGGTGGCGGCAGGGCCCGGGGGGGCTCCGGGGGGGGACCCGGCCCCTGCGGCCCCTTTAACGGCCCCGGTCCTCCCGCCTTGACCTCTGATCCCGGCATGCTCGCGCTGACCTTTGACCCCTGCCCTCCCCCTGCCCCTCGCCCCTGGCCCGCCTGCTCCCCTGACCTTCGCCCCCCAGGCGCTCCCGCTCGCCCTTGGCCCGGGCCCGGCGCCGCCGCCCGCAGGCCCCGCACCGGGGGGAGGGGGACAGCACGGCCGGGCGCCCCCGGGCCGCGCCCGCCGCGTGTCCCGCGCGGGCCACCGTCCGGCGCCGCTCACCTTTCCCCACGCGTCCTCGGCCGCGGCGCCGGGCGGCTCCGCCATCTTCCGCTGGCTCCGGTCATGTGACCGCGCCCGGGGGCCGCCGGGAAACGCAGTCCGGCCGCGGGGGCCGCCGGGAGCCGCCGCCCGCCCGCCCGGGCGCCGTGAGGGGGCGCCGCCGCCGCCCGCGGGGCCGCGCTGGGGCCCGGTTCGGGGCCGGGGCCGGGGCCGGGGCGGCTCCCGGCGGTGACGCGCAGCCCCGCTCGGTGCCCGGCGCTTTCGTAACGGGCCGTGGGGCAGCGGTGACGCAGGAGCCCGCGGCGCCTCGCCAGGCCCGCGCAAGGCGGCGGGGGCAGCGGGCCCTGGCCCGGCGCGGCCGGGGGCGCCTCAGGCAGCGGCCCCGCGGCTGCCCGAGCCCCCGGGGCCGAGCTGCCCGTCACCTTCCCCGAGGCGACCTCGCGCCTGGCCCGCACTGGGTTCGCCGCTGCCCGCCTGCCCCGCCGGTGCCGGTGGCGAGGCCCGGGCGCCCCGGGGCACGTCTGCGTGCTCGCGGCACAGCCTGTCCCGGGACGCTCGTGCCGGACCGCGGTTATGCAGTCCGGGTGGCGTCAGCTCGCTGCCCTGGCTGGGAGCAGAGCAGCTCGTGCCGGGCCCCAGCGGCGCTGCCAGGTCGCAGGTGTTTCCCCACGGTCCTGCCCCAGAGCTGTTCAGAAAGCTTTGGCAGCCGTGTGTGAGATGAGGGAGGCTCAAACATCCCCGCTGCCGGCCTCCCCCGGCCCTGTTTCGTCTTCCTGTGTGCGTGACCAGGCTGGATCCGTTCTTGCTGCTGTTGCTTCACTTCCCAGAAGGTTCAGAGGCTGCAGAGAGGCGATAAAACCCCGGGCGGAAGCACAGGGAGAAGAATGTTCCAAGCAGGCAGTCTTCACACCAAGTTTTATTGATGAAACATTATAAATAGAGCATTTGCAGTCTGTTTCTGTGAACACCTGTAAGCGCCACAGAACAGATCTGGATGATGGGCTTTTGGTCCTTATGTCAACAGCATTAAACAGAAACAGGGATTAGAAAAATAAATTATCTCTAGGACAGCTGGGTTAAATAGACATAAATAGGATGAGGCCCTGAACAGGGCCAGTAATAAGAGTCCAACCAAAAAGGCAGACAGAGCAGTGAAGCCAGGGGCTGCCGCCGCGGCTGCGGCATCCTCAGGCACATCGCGTTGCCTGCTGGCGCCGGGGGGGCAGGACAGCAGCCTGCGGCCCGAACAGCTTCCCCGCCCGGCCCTCGAAGGCCGACACCATCTGCTTCACCACCTCGTTGAGGAAGAGGCTGGCCAGCTGGGAGTGCAGCACCGACCTGAACTCGAAGGAGATCTGGAAGGGAGCAGAGGCTCAGTGGTGCTGCAGAGCGATCCAAGGGCCGGCAGCACCCCCCATGTGGCGGTGGAGGACGGTGCCGGCAGCACTCCCCACCCGGCAGCCCACAGTGGCGGGCGGCACTCACCGAAAAGTCCAGCGAGCAGGTGTCCTGCTGCCCTGGCAGCCCCGGCCCGAACCGCCACAGCGTCTCCAGGTGCCTGAAAAGCCGGCAGTCCTTGCACACAGCCTGCGGGACGGGAGAGGGCACGTCAGCTGAGACCGAGCCACCACGAGTCACTCGGAAAAGGCTCCGGCTGCTCTGCTCCCAAGCCCCGTGTGTCGCCCCAACCGGTGCTGAGCTAAGCAGCGGAGAAAGCCTGATCCCCAGTTATTTGCTGATGGTTTTCAAAGCAGAAATGAGCTGTGTGGCCCTGGACACCAGCTGGAACAGTTTGAGGGCTGCGGCTGGCTCTGCTGCCCACCAGATCCAGCCTACTTGGTGCCAGCTCTTCTTCCGTGGGGCCGGATTTGGGGCTCCTGAGCCGGGGGGATGGGTGGTATCACTGTGCCTCTGTCCCGGAACGGACGCAGGTGCAGTCCCAGGTGACAGCCGCGCTCTGCAGACCTGCTGCGATGCCCAGCGTCTTCCCCTCCAGCTCCCTGCCTTACAGGGCTCTGTTGCCCAAATGCAGTCCAAAACTTCACCCCACCCAACACCCCTCGGCTCCCGCAGTGCCACCCCGAGCCCACCAGCACCCACCTGGATCTGCCGGGTGCTGAGGTGGATCTCGGAGACGTAGCGCTCCACGAGGGGCGGGAAGCCGACCTCCAGCTCTGCTCGCATGACCTTGCCGCAGCACAACAGCACCTTGGAGTGGCTGCACCACGGCACAAAGAGCTGGTAGTCCTTGACGTTGGCCACCAAGTCGTACATCTGCTCGGCCGAGTACCTGGGAGCCGAGGAGTAGGTCAGGCGCCGGGGCGCGGGCCGCAGGGCCCCCCAGCCCCAGTCCTGGGGACCTGCCAAGGCGGCAGCTCCAGGGAGCAGGCGCAGACTCACCCCAGGACGCGCTGCTCCGCGTAGCCCGTGCGCCCGGTGCCCATGAGGCTCAGGAAGGGCCGCGCTGGCTGCTGCGCCGGGGGCCGCCGGGGGCCCGCGGGCCCGAGACACCTGGACGGGAGAGAGGTCAGAGCCGGCCCCGGAGTCCTGCACCACTGCCCCGCTCCCAGCCCGGTCCCTGCCTCACCGGGAGGCACCGTTGCAGCCTGCAGCTGCTCGGAGCACCCCATGCAGCGCCCGCCCCGCTCCAGCCATGGCTCTGTTCTGCTCTGCTGTGGGGGATGCGCAGAGCCAGGACCAGGCGCCCACGTGTGCCCAGGGGCACGGGGAGTGCGGGGCGGGATCGGGACCGACCCGCCCCCGGCCTGCCCCCAGCTCTGGCTGCGCAGCAGGGACAACACAGTGCCGGTTGGGTGCAGGGACCCCGGCACTGTTCAAGGACCCAGCAGGCATGGCAAGGACCCCGGGGGCAGAGACCTCAGCCCTTTGGCAAATCCCCCATCCCGAGAGGGCGGGAAGCAGAGGGACTTCAAAGAGACAGCTCCCCTCTCCAGGGAATGGCACCGAAGATCAGACTCAGGGACTCTTGGATGAGATGTGGCTGCCTGACACTGCTTCCTCGCAAGCCTCTGCCTGTAATCTGTAACCGCCCCATGGTTTAGCGAGGGGCGATCCTGCGCCGTGGCTGGGATGCCACCCACCAGGGCAGAGGCGCAGGCAGGTGCAGCTCCGGGGATCTGGAGCAGCTCACACCAGGGATGCTCGCCAGAGCGAGCCGCTTCCCCCCAGCAGAGCTATGAGCAGGGCGTGCAGCCACAGGAGTTCAGCCTCCACGTTAAGACTAGGCGGGCCTGGTGAAGGGGACAAGAAACACCACACAGACACAGACAAAGAGAGAAAACAATCTTTTACTGTCACACACGTATGGGGTTCACAGTGCTCAGAGCCATGCAGGTGCAGGGAGGCAGGCCGGGCCGGACACCAATCGGGGCCAGAAAACGCAGCTATACTTGTGTCCTCCCTGGCCCTCCGCAGCCCAGGGCCTGGCAGCAACATGTAGAACTGAGCCTGCAGATGTGCCAAACTGAATGGCTCAGCCCTTTGGCCCGAGGGGCTGTTGCACCTGCTCCTTCGGCTCTGTGCGATCGAGTCACTTCCCTAGCAATGCCCCGCAGCAGGAGCTGCCTCCCGGTTGTGCCCTCCTGCGGCAGCGCAGCAGGACGTCTCCCCCAGCCCCTCACCACTTCGGTTTGAGCTCCAGCGCTGCGCTCCCCCTGGCCCGCACCCTGCTTGCTGCTGGTGCGTGATGCCAGGACACGGCCTGAGCAGGATCACTCTACCCTCGCCACAGGTCCCATCAGCGCTTGATCTGCGGCGTGCCCGTGCATGACAGTAAGGGAGAGTCAAGAGGAGGCTGATGCACTCACTGACTCTGGTCTTGACTCATGCGCTCCTGCAAGAGGGCCCAGGCCTTCTCCACCTGCCGAGAACAAACCCAGGACAGCATGTCTGAGTGAGGCAGCGGGAACCCACCTGCAGCCGGGCTGAGGACGAGGCAAGTGGCACCAGCACAGAGGCAGGAGCGACACATCACACAAAGAGGGGTCTCGCACTTTCTGTTCCTTCCATGCTGTTTACAACCCCAAATCCGTCCCTGGTGGTCACAGCAGGGCACAGTGCTGCTGCCCCGATTCCTTCTCATTTGCACAGGCTACCAAGACAAGCACCTTTCCAAAGATTTCCCTCTTCCCCTCCCAGCAGGGAGGAAAAAGCAAGGCAGGGGCAGGAAGGAGAAGCCAGCTCCTCATCAGCAGCCCCCAGCTCCACAGGGTACCTGTCACAACACTCCTGCCCAGCCCAGGCGCAGCCACACTGGGGAGCAGAGCTGACCCAGGCCTCCGAGGAGGCACAGAGTCCTGCCAAGCCACAGTGACAGAACCGCCGTCACTGTCTCTGACGGACCCTGAGGCTTGGCCCCCTTCGTGACCTCAGGGTAAACCCCACCTCACCAGACGCTTGTGCTGCAGCTGGCCCAGGGCTCACCTGCTTGCGGGTGACGGCCGGCTCCCACAGCGTGCACAGCACAACGTGCGCCGGCTCCACCCTTTGGCTGTTGGTCATCTGGCTCTGAAGCCTGTTCTGAGCAGCCTCCTCGCTCAGCCCATCCCTGTCCATGATGCGCTTCAAGGCCTGGCAAGCCCAAGAAGGGACATTCACACGCTCGAAGGGGAAGTCGAGAACAAATCATGGGCAGCAAGCGATGAGCAGAAGGGGATCACCCACCTCCTCCTCGGGGATGATGGCTGTCCACACCTCGTGGACCATGTCTTTCCAGCCAGCCTCCAGCAGCACAGCAGCGTCCAGCACGCACACAGCCTTACCTATGGAACGAGGCCATTCGTCATCATTACCTGGCAATTGCGAGGCAGCACAGCTACTCCTTGGGGCTGTTCAACCCAGCCAGGCCACTTACGCTTGTGGAGTCACAGTTCCCTGCAAACTGGCAGCACTGAGACTTTACTGCTGAGCCAGAAAACCCCATGTGGAAAAGAAAGCTGCAGGTAGTGGCTGTGCTTGCTTAATGGGTACATCTGGGATGGCAGGTCCCCTTGACACAGCCAGCCAGTGCCTTCAGAGAAACGCCTATCAAGCTACCAACATCATCTCCAAGGAGCGGGAAATATCCTGCTCCCAGAAGCAATACACACCATGCTCCCTACTGGATTGTTACACCAAAAATGAACCTGAAGTCTTTTGGGACAGAGAAAGCAATTTCCAGCCTATTTTAGAGTACAAAGCTCAAATTAAGTCTGTCCCAGTTGCTTGCCAAACTGAATGTATGGATTTGCTCAGAGATGTGCTAGTACCAGCAAGAATCCCCAGCAAGCTCCCCAGCAAAGAACAGGGGGTTTTGAGCATGGAAAATCCCCACATTGCTGCCAAAAGAGGCAGGTTCCCTCAGGGCTCTGGGATTGCAGTGTGCAGCACAAGACCACACATCCCAACTCCCACATTTGTACTCCAATGGGAGCGTCCCAGTTACCTAAAGCATCTGCTTCCCCAATCTTCTTCTTGACCATCTGGGCAATCTCAGGCCACACAATGTCTGTGAGACACTTCAGTCGCTCCTAGGAAGGAACCGTGATGGGTCTTCAGTTATTTGCTTTCAGAATTCCTGGGTAACAAACAAGTGAAGTGTTGGTGGCAGAGGGGCAATCACAGAGGGCACCAAGAAAGAATCTGCTCATCCAAGTCTATCACGTGCTTGCTAAGTGCAAGGAAAGAAGGGTTCCACACTGGACAAGAGGCCTCTCACTCCTACTGAAGGGGTCAGGGCACTTTTTCCTCCTCCCTTCCTAGCTCTGCCAGGCATGGCAGAATCTCAGTCTCTACTGCAAGAGGCAATTTGCAAAGATCCACCCTCCAAGGGAGCGAGTTCCTCGCAGATCAGCATCCACACAGTACTTGTCAGTCAGAGAGAGGGAACCTGTCAGCCATGCCTGGACTGGAGCAACCCACAGAACTTGAGTGAAATAACAAGTTTTGGCCTGGCCAACAAAACAGGAGAGCAGAGGTTCGTGTCACTGAGCCTTACTTGGGACCAGCCCAAGTCACATAATGGACACAGAGTACAGGCTACGTGTACGTCAGGGCTTTAGCTCAGTGACAGGTGAAGGACGTGCACCTGACGGGGAGAGTTAGGTCCTGGGAAGCAGCAGTTGCCAGGGGTGAAAGAAGTGTGTTTTGCACGGCTGCTGCCTCCACTACAGGGAAAGGATCTCTGTGTCCTGCCCTGCCCATACATCACTGTCCGAGCGAGCTCTGCCAGAAAGTACAGTCAGGAATGTGTCATCAGTTCAAAGGGCTAAAAAATAAAAAGCCTCAGCACAGATGGAGAGTCCCTTGCTCAGCAGATTAAATATTGACATTCTCTGTGCTCATTTTACCTGGTTTCCAAACACTTTGGCCCCAAGGACTTTCCTGTTAATTGTCCCATCTTCATTCAAGATTTCTGTAAGACAAAAGCAGAACAGTTTTGGGAAAGAATGAATCCAATTCACTTCTTCATGGTATGACTAGGCCCATTGGTCAGACGGAGCAAACTGATTCCAACAAGAGACTCAAAGGGACCTAGAAAGGAGGTCCAGGATCTGACCTGGGTTCTCTTCATATTACTCCAGAAAAGGACAGGGAAGAGCTTTTGCTAGATGTACAGTAGCTCAGCTGAGTCTTTCAAGTCAGCCAGTTTAAAGTAGTTCTGCCATGGGACCCAGAGGATGTCTGGAAAACAGCGCTTTGTCCTGCTCCAGGCCCAACCATCACCAATTTAACTACAAAGCACAGCCTAGGTGCTGTGGAGCCAAATGACCTACAGCAAGGACAGCACAGGCCAGAATGGCGTTCTGGGCAGGGAGCTGCAGACGCTGCTTCCTAGACAAAGACACCAATAAACAGCAACTGGGGGATATAACACTGACTCCAGCCACAGTTTCTCCCGAGCCTGCTGGCCTGAGAAGCATGGCTGGATTCTGCATTTCCACAGGGAAGACAAGAGACCTGGATCCCAGCTGTTACAAGGATGACACACGCCTGCCTCCCTCCCCTGCTCGCCAGGCTTCCCTGTAGACTTCATTTGCTCTACCTGGTCCAAATTTCTCCACCACCTGCTCGTAGGCAGGGCCACCGGGGATGTATACAGCATGGCCCAGCTTGTCAGCATCGATAAGGAAGGCTCCAAGGTGCTCCAGGTATTTGGCAATAGAGGTTTTCCCACTCCCTGTTCCTCCAGTCAGGCCAATCACATACGGGCGAGAAGGCAAGGCGGGGTCTTTCTAAGGAAAGAAGAACTGTTGTCAGAAGACTGAGGGACCGTAGGCTGTGGCGGAGAGAGATCCCTATCACGTATTCTGGAAAAGTTCTGGAGATAAGCATGGAAGTTTCTGGCCCTGTAGAGCAGGTGCTTGCTCCTCTGTGGGACCATGTACATGCAGAAGACAGCGGGAAGGTAGTCCTCTGAAACTTGCCCCTTCTGCGCCATCCCTCCCCCCAGACAAGCTGTTCCCGTCTGGCCACGCTTCCCCTCAACATGGCATGGGGACAACACACAGTGGTGACTACTCCAGGGCCCACACAGAGCGGCTCCAGGGTCACCCACCCAGCCCGGTTGGCACTACAGAAGGAAAAGGAACAGCCCCCTTCCTCACAAGGAAACAGGGCTTCCCCCCCCCCCCCATAGCTCATTCAAGTTAGCACCTGGGCAAATCCCTGCTCAGTGTCTGCCCAGTCCCCTTGCACCAGGATGGGCATGGAGCAGACTCTCAGGGTCTTTAGGAACACTTCTTTAAGCCAGAAACAGGAGGCCCAGCTCGCTTCCTGGGGTTAACGGACCCATTAAACAAACAGGGTGAGCCCTCCGAACACTAACAGCCGTCACAAATTCTCCAAGCGTCCCCCTCTTACCCGTGGGGGCTGCAGCAATGTCCCAAGCAATCTCTGCCGGAGGCTGGAAGAACTGATCTTCTCCTCTTCGTTCTCACTGTGGTAAGGGTCCTTCACCAAAAGGATCTCGTAGAGAGCCAGCTCAGAGAGCCCCTGGCAAAAGAACACAAGCCAGAGGGCAGTGAGCCACCAACTGTCATTGGACACAGAGCAGAGGGACGGGAGATTTCTGCCCCTGCCAGCAGGAACCGAAGGTTCAGCCTTCAGCTCCCCAGAGTTTCTGCAGAAGGTCAAAGCCTGAATGAAGCAGTGGCAATGAGGCCTTCCCTGGCCGTGGCTGTCCCCAGCACACCCACAAGGGCAGCTCTGTCACCGCAGAGGAGCAAAGTCTCTGCAGCCAGGAGAAGAAGAGAACCCGCAAAGCTGCACGTCTGACCCTGACGCTGCTTGTGCAGTTTGCAGGGTGCTGGCAGAAGTGCGCACAGGCATCACACCGTCTTCGCAGGACTCAACTCGGGGCTGCTGTGCACTGGGGTGTCAGACAGCAGGGCTGCACATCTGCCTGCCCACCCCCAGCTGATGCAAGCTCCCTCACCCAGTCCCCGTCTCCCTGAAACCAGATTTAGCTACGCAAAGGAGCAGACAGAGGTGAAGAGAGGGCAGGGAAGGGGTAGCCCAGCAGGCTGCTGGAGAGGCTTTACATTTTCAAGTCTCTTCTTGTTCACAGCCTCCCCTCCCTTGCGAGTTTCCTCACTGACTACTATACACTGCAGCTCGGGGTCTGTAATCGATGGGCCATAGGGGTCCAGCAGAGGCACAATGTCATAGTGCAAGGAGGGCTTCACGTCCAGCAGGAACTCACGCAGCTTCGCCACCCGCAGCTCGTAGGGCTCGATCAGCTCCTTCAGGACCTTATCTGCAGGGCGCAAGGAAGGCGGAGAAGCAAGAGGACATTCATTGAACAGCCTGCAGCTCCCAGGGCGGAGAGTGATGGAAGAGGAGGACCGAGAGAGGGAGACAAAACCCTTTAGCAACTTTTGGAAGTCTGTCCTCTCTGGCTCCCTCTCTCCCACCGCTGCACCCTCAGCCACAGTTTGCACAGCTCCCTAGTGCCGAAGGATCCCACGTCCCCCCACTGTCACCCTGCCCAGACAGCCGTGCTCCAACGCTTCTGGTTTCTATCAGTGAAGCAGCTTCTCTGCATGAAGCGGCAGTGAAGACGGACAAGTGACTCAGCCCCATCCCACTTGATGGAGACATTCAACACCGGCCAGCTCGGGCAGGAGCACAATGTGCCCTTCAGAAAGCTCGGACAGCAAACGCTGCAGGAGCCCTGGAGCGAACACACTCTCTGCCTCCGTGGCCACCTTCGGGGCTGCGTGTCTTCCCGCTGACTGCACGCCCCCGTGCCCGCGGCTGAGCAGGGCACCTCGGGCCTCCTGCGTGAGTCCTGCTGCTGGGCAAGGGTCACGCCAGGCCCCCAAACCAAACGGGTACCAGCCCGTTTTCCCCGGCTGCAGCAGCAGGGCTGCGCCGTCCCCCCAGGCCCCGTCCCTGCAATGGCACCAGGCCATCCCTGCAGTCGCCCCATCTCAGCCGTGGTGCGGGTCGTCCCCAGGTTCCCTCAGTGCTGGCAGTGGCTGCACTGGTCCCTCTCTCCAGGCCCCCCATCCCGGGCCATCCCCCTGGTCCCTGCTTTCCTGGTGACTGTCACCTGGTCCCCTCCACCCCAGTGGTGAGCCTGGGCCGTCCCCCCGGTCCCCCTGATCCCAATGGCGGGCCCGGGCTGTCCCCCTGGGTCCCTCCACCGCAGCGGCAGGCCCGGGCTGTCTCCCCGGTCCCAGGAGCCCCCAGCCCCCCCCCGCGTGCACCGGCCCCGCTGCCCGCAGGCCGGCGCCGCCCCCGGCCGCTGTGTGGGCGGCCCCGCCGCCCCGGCCGGCGCCGGGGACTCACTGCGGAGGAGGGCGCCGTCGGCCACGCCGGCCAGGAGGCGCCGCTGGGCCAGCAGGCAGGCGGCGCTCAGCAGCAGCCGGTGCGCGCTGTGCAGCCGGTCGAAGGTGCCGCCGACCGCCACGGCGGGGAAGGCGGGCAGCGCCCCGCCGCCGCCGCTCTCGGGGGCGCCGCCGCCGCCCGCGGCCGGGCCGGGCTCGGCGGGCAGCAGCTCGGCGGCCAGGCGCGGCGGGCAGCCGTAGGCGGCGGCCAGAGCCCGCAGGCAGCTGCGCGCCGCCTCGGGCTGCCCGGCGGCGGCGGCGGCGTCGCCCAGCACCACGGCGGGGGGCCGCGCCAGGCGCTGCGCCCCGCGCCCGGCCCCGCCGCCGCCGCCCACGTGGCCCAGCAGCACCCGCACGTCCAGGCCCCGGTGCGCGTCGGCGCCCGCGTAGAGCGCGGCCAAGGCGCGCAGCAGCGCGGCCGAGGGCGGCACCGCGGCGGCGGGGGGCGGCGGCGCGGCCAGGCGCAGCCCCGGCGCCAGGTGCACGTAGAGCGGCCCCGCCACCAGCCGCGCCGCCGCCGCCAGCAGCGCCGCCGCCCGCCGCGGCACCGCGCCCAGCGGCGCCGTCAGCACCAGCAGCCCCGCGCCGAACGGCGGCATCGCCCCGCCGGAAGCGCGTCACGCCGCGCCGCGCCGGGGGCGGGGCCTCGCCGGGGGCGGGTCAGTGGAGGCGTGGCCGCAGCCGTAGGGGCGTGGCCTAGGCCGCGGGGGCGTGGCCTCAGCGGCAGGAGGCGTGGCCCGGGCCGCGCTGACGGGGCGGCCCCGGTGGCCCCGGGCATTCCCCCCCCCGCCCCGGGCCGCCCCCGACCGCGCCGCGAAGGAGGCGGGAGCCGCGCCAGGAGCAGGGGGGTTTATTAGACCACGGCAGGGCCCAGCCCCCGCGGGGGCTCCCGGCCCCCCTAGGCCTGGTCGCCGCCAAAGACGAAGGTGCTCATGGCGCGCAGGAAGTCGGAGCCGTCGGGGCTGTCGAGGCGCAGGCGGGCGAGCGGGGCGAAGCGCTGGGTGGTGACGCAGCGCAGCGGCGGGCGGGGGCTGCACAGGGCCTCCAGGAACACCTAGCACCGGCGGGGCGTCAGGCCGGGCCCGGGGGGCCCCCACCACCCCCGTCCCTGTCCCCCCACGGACCTGCACCACCTCCTCCACGTCCTGGGCAGCCTCGCGGAAGAGGCTCTGGCAGTGCCGCAGGTACCGGCCGTAGAGGCCGCGCGTCTCGGCGTCGAGGCCCTGCAGCTCGGCCCCCTCGGGGTCGGGGCGCTGCAGGTTGGCCAGGAAGCTGGTGTTGACGGGGCCGCACTCGACCAGCGTGACGCTGCGGGGCGGAGGAGGCGCCTCAGCCCGCGGACCCCCACACCGCGGACCGTGGCGGAGCCCCCTCCCCGCGCCACTCACTGGATGTTGAAGGGCTGCAGGACGATGGCCAGGCTCTCGCACAGACCCTCCACCGCGAACTTGCTGGCGCAGTACACGGCGTTGAAGGGCACCCCTGCGGCAGAGCAGCGCCCTGAGGGCCGGGCCCCTTCCCCGCGGCACCCGGCTCCGCGCGGCAGCCCGCGGGGCAGCGCTCTCCCACCTTGCAGCCCCCCGACGCTGCCGGAGATGACGATCCTCCCAGCCCTGCGGCGCTTCATGGCGGGCAGGAAGGCCTGGATGGTGCGGACGGCCCCGAAGAGGTTCACGTCGAAGACGCTCTTCATGGCTTGCTCGGAGCAGGTCTCCAAGGGGCCCATCAGGCCCACGCCGGCGTTGCACACTGCCGGGGCACGGCCCGGAGCTGCCGTCAGCCGGGCGCCGTGCCGCCCCCCTCCCAGCTCCCCAACACTGCGAAAACGCCTCAGATCAGGAGCGTGGGGCCATTTGCTGTTGTCAGGGCCAGACTCTGCGCCCCCACCTGCCAGCACCTGCCTCCCTGCCCAGTGCCCGGCTGAATGCGGCCCGTCCCACCCCTGGCACGGGCACGGCCGGCATCCCCCAGCCCTGCGCAAGGTCTGGTGCCCTGGGCAGGGGATCTCTGGGAGCAAGCCCACTCCAGGGGCGGACGGGGAAGAACCGGGCCCGGCACCCCTCACCCAGCACGTCCAGCCGCTGCCCCTGCAGCCGGCGCGTGGCCTCGGCCAGCGAGCGCGGGTCGGTGACGTCAAGCTGCAGGACCTCCAGCGCGTCGGCGCGGCAGCTGCCCAGGCGCTCCCGCAGCCGCTCGCCCTTGGCCAGGTCGCGCATGGTGGCGAACACTGCAGGAGAAAGCGTGGCCATGGGGCAGCGGCAGCGAGGCTGCGCCCCCCCAGGACGGCTGGACCCGACCTGGGACTCGCCAAGAACTGGCTCCGCGCATCCCCGGCGAGACCCTCGCCCACCGCCCCAGCCCCGCTGCCGTCCCCGCACAAGGGCACAGCGTCACCCCTTTACCTTTAAACCTCTGGGCAGCGTCGGATGCCAGCCGCGCCGCCAGCGCCAGGCCGATGCCCGAGGAGCAGCCCGTGATCAGCACCGTGGTTTTCTCCATCGCGGGGCAGTGCTGGCCGACAGGGTGCCGCTGCGCTTAAAAGGGCTGGAGGGGGGGTCCCCTCCCTCCCGTGCCGCAGGGTGTTTTGTCTGGTGGCTTATCTCGGATCCGTCCACCCACCTCCCCTGCCTGTGCTCGTGGTCCTCTTTGCCTTGAGGCTCTCCCAGCTGCCGAGATAAGGTCCGCAAGGAGCCAGGATCCTGCTGCCTGGGGTGCAAGGAAAGAGGCAGCCCCAGGACTCCACACCAGCTGGGAACAGCCCCAAACCACATGGTGCCAGGCACCCACATGGTGCCCCTCCGGCACCAGCACCCTCCGCTCCCCAGGGCGGGGGTCCGCGGCTCTATTGCAAAAGGCCAGCAGGCTCAGGAAGGCCAGCACTGGCCGCTCGCATCCCGCCGTTGCATCTCTGCATTTTCTGCATACCACAGGCCGCAGGGGCATCGCTCGCCTGCGCACAGGAGGGGAGGCAGCTTGGTGCTCTCTGGCACGGCGCTGTGCCGTGGCCGTGATTCCCCGCCAGCTGCCCTCAAGGCCTGGCCCCACGCCTGGCAGGCAGAGCTGGTTTCTTGCTCCACAAACCTGGAGTCTGAGAGCTGCTCTTCCACCCCTCGTTTCAAATAAATTGGAGGGGACAGAGGCACACAGGAGGTGAACAGCATTCAGTGCCCAGGCCTTTAATTGCTCTGCAAGCTGGAGTCCCAGCAGCGCTGCCTGTCAGCACCTGCCTCCAGCCCCTCTGCCGGGCAGGCACAACTCTGTGCAGCCTCTGCCCGAGTCCCCAGCGGGGTGGGGGAAAAGGCACAGAAAAACCCTGCCTGAGGAGCAGAGCCCCAGGGTCTATAAAAAAAGTCTGTAAAGTCTCTCTTTCCTTCTGTACAAAGGCACGAAACGCGGCGGGGGCCAGCCCGATGTCCCCAAGGGTCACGCTGGCCCAGCAGCCGATCGCAGCACAGCTCCCAGCAGCCGCTAGCACAGGGAGAGCCCTGCGAGGCACCGCGGGGCACAGGGCAAAGAGCTGCCCAAGCGCAGGGAGAGCCAGCGGGCACGAGCTGTGGGGCCCAGGCCCACAGAGAGGGGCAAAGCCAGGTCCCTGCTGCAGACACGGGCCGGCTCTGCTCATCCACACTGCTGCTAGGCCTGGTGGCAGCCTCTCTGCCAACGCTGCTTCCAGGCAGCAAGCTGGGAGCCCCACGGCGGAGATGCGTGGCCTGCCATGCTCCTCCGTCCATCTGTCCAGTCCCAGCTCCTGTCAAGTGTCCATGCGGGAGAGCCAGGGCAGCAGAGCCCTTGCTCCATGCCTGCACCTCCAGGCTCTGTGGTTCGTGGGGGAACCAGCTTCACCCTCCTGCAGCTGCGACCTCCTCGCCCGGACAGGCTTGGGGCAGCCAGGCAGGGCTGGCAGAGAGGGGTGCACAGCACCACGCAGGACTGGTCCCTGGTGCACAGCTTGCCCCACAGCTGGCCACCAGCCCCCTTTGGGGCTCATCCTGCCCATGTGGAGGAAACAGCCTGGTGTAGCCTTGCTGAGGGCCGCTGGGGTTCTGGGGCTTCATTCCAGCATCACTGGGACACACAGATCAGGCAAGGGGCTGCGGGAGCCTTGGCACGTGAGGACACGGGGTCCCTGCCCCCCCTCCTGGGGGAGGCTCTGGAGACACGGCCTCCACTCACACTGGTCCGGCCCGGCCCCGTCGCATGGCTCTGGGGTAGTATTTGAGGAATATCTTCTTGGAGATCGCCAGCGTGTCCCCAACAGGCACCGAGGGGTAGCGCTTCTTGTTGTAGATGAAGCCTCTCTCTAACTGGAAGACGGCCTGGTTGAACTGGTCCTGGTGGAAGGGGTTGCCCGAGTTGAGGCTCTCCACAAGGGCAGAGACGAAGAGGCTCCAGCGCACCCCATAGTAGTCCAGCACCAGCCCTCCCAGCTGCTTGTTGGCGTAATCCAGGATGTTGCCGTCGGGCCCCCACAGCGTCACCTGGTTCCGGGCATTCAGCTCATACTGCTCGGCCTCCCTGTTGCTGGTGGCCACGGCACGGGCGCTCTCCAGCCACCGGCCCAGCAGGAAGAGGCTGTGACTGGACAGGAGGCTGTCGAGCTCCGGGAGCAGGTCGTAGACCAGCACGCCGCCGGCCGTGAGCAGGTCCGGCAGCGAGTGGCTCTGGAAGGCCTGCCGGATGCTCAGGTAGTAGTCGCTCACCAGCTGCTGAGCCGCCTGCCGCGTGACATCCACCAGGTCGTAGCTGAAGGTGGGGCTGGAGCCCAGCTCCGTGCCGGCGCTCAGCAGCAGGCGCCATGCCTCGTACACGTCGCTCTTGTTGTACCAGACCTCGGTGTCCATGCGCAGGGAGGGCCGGCGCACCAGCGGGCTGTGGTTGTGGTTGACGCAGACCCCCGTGCAGTTGTACACGCTGCGGAGCAGCAGCTGCCAGGCCTGGGCCGCCGCAGCGTTCGGGGCACCATAGCGGCGCTCAGCGTAGCGGACAACCCAGCTCGGGAGGTCGAGGGGCTCCTGGCGCCAGCCCAGTTCGTTCATCAGCTCGTACACCATGTCGTTCTGTTCAATGCCCTCGGGCGCCAGCCCAGTGCCCACCATGGTGGAGTTGGGGAAGCGCCGAGCTGCGAAAGGGCCGTGGTTGATAGCCTCTACGGTGCCGAAGAGGCCATGGTTGCCACCGAAGTTGTGCAGCATGCACCAGATGAAGGGCTGCCCGTAGAAGGACTCTGTCCACTGGTACACAGGCTTGGACTCCGCAAAGAGGTCGAGAACGATCATCCTGCCGAGGGGCACACCGTGCAGCAGGGCCCGCACCTGTGTGGGCTGCCAGAAGTCCGGCTGGTGCTGGAAGAGCCAGCCCTGCATCAGCCACAGCGCCTCGGGGTCAGCTGGGGACGGAGACACAGGCAGTGAGGAGCTGATTTGGGCAGACAGCCTCCCGCAGCCCAGCCACGGTGGTCCCAGCACAGCCGACACCCCGCTTGGACGCAGTGTCACAAACCAGCCATTTTACAGAGGACTTTGATGGTCTGACACCGACAGGCCCTGCACAAGCATAATCGGCTCAGTGCTCATGTGGGGCCCTTCCGCTCTGCTCCCCAGCTGCCACCCACCCAGTCCCAGCAGCATGAAGCTGCACAACCAGCACCCATTCTCCGAGTTCAGAGCCCCCCGGCACTGACCCACCTCCGGTCATGGACCTGAAGACGGCATTGCTGACCCTGGAGAGGTATGCGGGGTCGGAGGATAGCGGGTTCATCTCGTTGAAGGTGTCAGCGCTGTAGATGTGGTCTGTGCCAAACTCCTTGATCAGCTCCTTCAGGAAGAGGGTCCCGATGACCTGGAACATGGGGTCCTCGGGGTCCAACAAGTAGGTACACGAGTACGTGCAGTCAAAGTGGCTCCAGCCCCCGAGGCGAGTGGCATTCACACGTGGGAAAGCCCTGAGCCGCAAGGGAGAGACAGGGATCAGATCCAGGGCGAGAGCCCTGTGCACCCCTGGGAGGATGGGGCAGGGTCCCAGGGAAGCTCTCACTGGCACAGCAGGGTGAGAAGCCCCATGCACGGCCCTGGGAGTGCCCTGTGCCCTGGCACAGTCGGGCCAGCCCAGGGAAAGGCACAGAATGGAGATTCACTGGGGAAGGAGTGTGAAGTCGGGGCTGAACTGCCCTTCGAAGTCTAAGAGGACGTACACGGCTGTACCTACCTGAGGACGCCCTGGGGCACATGGCCTGCAAAGGCTGGCAGCACCGTGATCATCCCCAGCGAGCGCATCCTCTCCAGGACCCTGTACTGGGAGAGAGAAGGAGGGAAAGAGTAAAGGGAGAGGAAATGCTGTCTCCCTACCGGGCACTGTTGATGCCAGGGGAAGGGAGCAGCGAGCCCCAGGCCTCCTGGAGCATCTCAGCGTGGAGGAGCAAGGGAGCGGGGTGGCACGGGTCTGCCCCGGCTCTGCAGGAAGCCCCAGCGACCCCCGGTACCTGCACATAAAGCTGCTTGAGGTGCCAGGCCTGTGGCAATGGCCCTGCCCAGCCGTGGAGGTTTCCCATCCGGTTCCACGCCAGGAACGCCGGCCCCGTGAAATACTCGTCTATCTCCGACTGGTTCAGGCCCAAGGAGAGGTACACCTGCAGCGGGAGAGCGGAGACACGCAGCTCAGCGCCGCCCGGGGCGGAGAGCGCTGCCCCCAGGAAGGGGGCGGCAGGGAGGCAGCGTCCCGGCGCCTGCGGGGGCCCCGCGTCGAGATACTCCACCCGCTGCCAGATGGCCTCCTGCCCCACGAAGGCCAGCGCCAGGTTGATGCCGCTGAGCGCCATCCAGTCGATCTCCTTCTCCCAGCGCGCCCAGTCCCACCAGACGTACGAGTAGCTCTGGGTGCAGACGTTCTGGTAGTAGCGGAACCTGGGGCAGAGCGGTGCGGGCAGGCTGAGCGCGACGGCAGCCCCACGCCGGCCCCATGCCGTGCTGCCCCCGCGGCCCCGTCACGTAACGGGCGCTGCTGTTGTCCCGGGCTAACGAGGTGTGAGCAGCCCCGGCGCTAGAAGCTTCCTCCGGCCTCCGCCAAGCCGGCAATGCAGACGCGTCCCGCGGGGACGGCTTGCAACAGGGCGGGAGCTGCAGCAGCCTGCCCGGCCCGGCCAGCTCCGGTCACCGGGGCTTCGACGGCGCCCGCTGTGTCGACGGTGCCGGGGGGCCCCAGAGCATCGGCGGTGCCCGGTGCCAGGACAGCACCGGTGCATCGGCGGCGCCTGGGGCGCTGATGGCTCCCGGGGCCCCGGCGGCGCCGTTACCTGCCGGGGCTGGTGGCGCGGATCTCGGCCGGCACCCGGGGCAGCGGGTCCGGCAGGCGGAGCTGCGCCCCGGACCAGGAGAGGTGGCAGCCGCAGAGGTCGCGCAGGTAGCGGTGGAGGCCGGCGGCGGCCGCCACGCCGCTGGAGCCGGCCACGGCCACGGCCACGGCGGCGCCGGGCGGCGAGTGCACCCGGTAGCTGTCCAGCCCGCCCGCCGCCAGCGAGCCGTCCACCGACAGCGCCACGGCGGCGGCGGCCCGCGGGCCCAGCAGGCGCCGCGCCAGCGCCCGCACCGCCGCCTCCTGCCGCGCGTCCTCCGCGCCCGCCCGCACCGGCGGCAGCGGCGGCGGCGGGGCCCGGGCCGCCGCTAACATGGCGGCCAGCGCCGCCACCCGCAACGGCGCCGCCATGGCCGCGCTCCCTGCCCGGACTGGCGGCGCGCTCCGCCAATCCGCGCCGCGCCGCCGCGGGGCGGGGCCGACGAGGACCAATCAGCGCCGGGACACGCCCCCGGCCGGGGCGCTGCGCCACGCCGCGGAACGGAACGGAGCGGAAGGGAGCCGACGGCGGGCGGGGCAGTGCCGGGATGTGGGGCGTGTCCGGGGCGTGGTCAGTGCAGGGGGCGGGGCAGTGCCGGGATGTGGGGCGTGTCCGGGGCGTGGTCAGTGCAGGGGGCGGGGCAGTGCCGGGACCACCCGGCGCGGCTGCATTCCCGGGCCGGGCCGGTGTCGCCTCCGCGCTGAGCCCGGGGCTGAGCCCTACGGCCCCGCTCGGAGCCGCCCGCCGGGAGGGCACCCGGAAGAACCGCCAGCGCAGGGGCCAGCGACGGGGATCGCTCCAGCGCTGGCAATTCCTTGTGGCTTTATTGGATGATCCAACCAATTCCCACTTCATTGCCTGGACTGGCAGAGGGATGGAGTTCGAGCTCATTGAGCCGGAAGAGGTGACACCATTTCGCTTTTCTCCATGCTCTGGGGGAGCAGCCACCGTTTCCGAGGCTGCCAATTCCCACGTGGGTTTTCCTCTGCCCTGTGCAGGCTCTGGCCTGCCAGCGAGACCTTCAGCAAATCACAGTTTTCAGAGGAGGCCAAAACACTTGGGTGACACAAATACCAGGTTTAACGAAGGCTGGGTTTAAGTTTAGGCTCTCTGTAATGCAGCGAGTCACATTTCCCACGGCCTCCGCTTCCCGGCTGCTTCGCTCCGCACCTTGCAGCAGTCTCTGCTGTCCGTGCGCTCCCCGCTCGGGGCCGACGCCGAGACACGGCGCTTGGAGCCCTGCTGATCGCGGGAGCTGTCGCAGGGACCCGGCGGCGGCCGCGGGCCTCCCGGGGCGGCCTCAAGAGGGCGCCGCGAGACCGGGAGCGCAGCGCGGCAGCGGACGGGCGCGGCGGGATGCGGCGCTCCGCACCCTCGGCCCGGCCCGGCCGCAGCAGCCGCTCGACGCCCCCGCGGGCCGGGCCCGGGCCCGGGCTGAGCTGCCGAGCGGCGCAACCGCCAACGAGCCCGGGGAAAAGGCACCCGCGGCCCCGAGCGCAGCGGCGCGGAGCTCCGCGTCTCGGCTCCCCGCGGCCCCCGGCGCCTCCTTCGCTCCGGCGGGGAAGGGGCGGCCGCAGGGCTGCGCCCCGCCGGGCAGGGGCTCCCCTCCGCCTCCCCTCCACCCCCCGAGGCCGCGAAGGGGCTGCGGCCCTGCCACCCCAGCCAAGCAGAGCCATGGAAACCGGCAGAAATATTTTGATTGCACACGAGGAGCGGCTGCGCCCCGGGGAGTGGTGCAAGAGAGCGGGGTAAGGGGTGAGAGGGGAAGAGCAGCCCCTGGCCACAGCTGGCAAGAGACAGGAGCGAGGGAGGAGGAGAGGAGACTGCAGGCACCAGGCATCGCCCTGCTTCGTAGGAGCGTCCAGGGCTCCGGCCTGGCTCCCTGCCTTCCCCGCCCCGGGGAGAGGCTGCTCCCTGCTCCCAGAAACATTAGGGGCCTGGAAACTTATCAGGCTGCGAGAACTTCAAAAACACAATCGCCAAAACCCCCCCACAACTCTCCCTTCTGCCCTCCCACGCGTGTGGAAAAAGAGCCTCGTGCAGGAAAGGCCTGAGCAAACAGGGCCCCTCCGGGCCGGGAGCTGGCTGTGCCGAGGGCGTCCCGCTGCCCGGGGCCACGGGGAGGCCGGAGCAGGGCAGCGCGCCCAGCACGGCAGGGACAGCACCCCTATTTGCTCTAGTCCTAGTGAAAGGGCATTCACAAAAAACAAGGATTTAATCTAGCCTTAATTTTTCTTCCTGCATGAACACTTAATGAAATAAGTTAACGTTGGGGGAGAGAGTTTGTCCGGGCAGGGAAGCAGGCGCTGCAGTGAAGCCTGCTCTGCACTAGCTGGCTTTAGTCCAGTCCATTAACCAGGGCTTGAAATGCACACAGATGCTTCAGCTGAGCCATGGCCACTCCAGTCTCGTTTTCTGAAGGTGCTCTTCTCTCACCCCATCCCATCTTATGGGCCATCAAGCAGGAGTTTAAGGTCCCCGCTCTCCCCCGCAGGCTTTTTGGGCTGTGCTGCGTCAGCTGGGAAAGAGGCTCTGCTCAGAAACAGACAAAATGAGGCCACACCACTTGTGGTACAGTTAATTTAATTTATACAGTGACTATCAGTAATGCATTTCACCTGGGCAGCAGGACTGGTGTCACTGCTCCACCCACAGACTACTATTGATTTTGTCTTTCATTTTGCAAATGCCATTGTAAACATGCAGTGAAGTTTGCCTGTAAACAGAGTAATTAGCTAGCAGCTGCCCAAGCGCAGTGCAAGGATCCCCTTTCCCTGTGCACTCGCGCATGACAGCAGGGAACGCCGCTCTGCGGTGCAGTTGTTCTGCCCCCCGCATTTAGTGTAAACACACATCTTTCTCACGTCATTTTAAGCAGCCCTGCACTGCGTGAAATTTCCTCTTCAATTCCCAGTTAAGATGATTCTCATTATTCTCATTATGTTCTAATTTTTCATACACAAATACTATAGATCCACTGTGACAATTAGACATGACAAAGTTGCACACAACAACAACACACACACACACACCACTGCTCCTGCAGCCACATCAAGTTGGGGAGGGCAAGAAATTATTCATGTCTTGCACAGGAGAAAAAGCAACAGCTACACTGGAGAGATACAGCTGAGACGCCATTTCCATGGAGACTATTTTGGCAAGACTCAACCTTCTGTTCTCCCTTAAAGGGCTTCTCAGACAAGGAGAATACAATTGCCATGACAACATGTGTCACAGGTATCTCCATGTTTGCAGTAACTGTTTGCACTGAAGTCAAATCTACGTGGACATTACTTGGATATTCCAGAACTTCTAGGACTTGACAGGCTGCTCAGGGTTTTGTTTTTAAACACAAAACCCAAGAACTTCCAGTGCCAGTAGCCAGATACCCGAGACAACAGTTTGCAACACCAAGTTCTTCCCTCCTCCCTATCACCATAGTGGAAGAATTACAATACAGGCTTCCTTCAGGATACCTACAAATAATCCTCCATTTAATTTGCAAAGAAAACTTGTATTTTTCATTCCAGCTACACAAGTGCCCTGGTTCCTTTTGTCTAGACAGCCATGGACTCGGAAGCAGAGAGTCCAGCTCTACACAACAGGAAACAGAACCTTAGGAGCAGGATACAGGATGCTGGGAATGAGCTCTCCGAGCTGTCAACAAGGCGAACGACATGAACTCGGTCAAAAAAGAGAGTGTCCCCACCAAGACCCCCATGTGCACGAGCACCCAGACACAACGGGGACACGCGCTGCTACAGTTTAAGAGACACCAGAACACCCACCAATGCCTATTACACCCAATTTATACTATTTCTGTCCAGCAACTGCCCAATCATTCTGTCCACGCCGCAAGTCAGGTTTTCAGACCGATTTGTGCACAGCCTGGCCCCAGAGTGCCGCTGTGGGCCCCCCCACCTAGCCATGGCGGGGCGGCAGAGACTCTGTGCTCGAGCCCCCCCGCTCTCACCAAAGCAAGTCTGGCGAGCGCCACGCTCCCAGCTCCCGCAGCGGAGCTGGAACAGGCAGCAGGCTTCCACTGCTGGCCACAGGGATACAACCATGCAGGTGCACAGCTAAAGGAGCATCTCCTCCCTGCGGAGGAAAGGAACAGTCTTTTCTGCAAGGAGAAACCAGGCAAGGGGAAGATGCTGCCCCTTCATCACAGCAAATGGAGAGCCACCGTACACTTAGCTGAGGCCGAATCATGCCCCTTCAAGCCACGGCCAGAGTTCAGAGAAGAGCTGAATCCCAGCAAGGGATAAGACATTGTGTTTTTGCCAGATAAAACCATTGCACATGTGGAAGGGTTGGAGGTAGGAGAAGCATGCCCTGGATTGTGAGCTGCCCAGTACTTGTGATTTGTTTAATTAGAGGCGGACACAGGATCCATATGTAAAACTTTCTTAAAAAAAGTTTTTCCCCTGAGCAGCAAGCTTTATGCAAACTGAAGCTGTTACGCCTTTTTCCTGTGTTTTTATGCCCACTCAGCCATAGCTGCATTTTTCCCATACTGCTCTGATAAGCCTGCCAGGAAATTCACAACATGAGAAATACGCTATTACACATCAAATCCAAACACTTCATGCACTTAGTATCTTCAGTGGTAAACTTAAGGAAAGAAAAGCTTTGATCCAGTGTCACTCACTACCGAAGGATGTCAAAGCTCTTGGCTTTGAAGCTCCCTGGTAACACTTGAGTCTGCTGCAATAAGTTACTTTCACTACGGGAGGATTACATGCAACTCAGACAAACGGGACAGGGGCGAACCACAGAACAGAGTTTAACACTGCTCAAGCTGAGGGATCTCTAGTCGTCAAATTTTCCTTCACGGATGGTATCAAACGAGAAAGGGAGAAACTTGAATCCAGTGCCAGTGTAGAACTTGTTCTGGAATTCAATCCTGAAAGAGAGGGAAGAGTGATTATTCATTAAAAAGGCAGGTCTCGGATGCGAGTTAAGAGATTAGCAAGAACTCCATTAGAAAAGCATCTGTGTATTGACTATAAAAAATTAAACAAAGCTTTAAAGAGGAAAAAAAAAAGAGTATTAGAATGTAATGCATCTATTGGCACAACAAATACATTTCTGTCAGATGTTTCTTGAACGGGAGAGGAAGATTGTCCAGGTACTTTGCTCCCGCCCTCCCCCAGGGGCGATGTAAGGGCAGTGATAAAAGGAGGAACTCCCTATCCGCAGCATCATTTAGAAGCACCCAGAAGCATGCAGTAGGGCAATGCATTTCCTGTAAGAGCATATTACTAAAGTTTGCATTTTAGTTAAAACAAGCCTTGATCATGCGATGCTGTGCTCAGACTTCCTCCATCAGTTACTTTTGTTTATTTACTTGAGCATATTTGATTTAGCCCTGAATGACTACTTCTGCAGAGCTAGGGATGTGCATATTGCCTCAAGCTGAACATTAACTTCTCCCTGTTTGTTTGCTTCCCCTAATGAACTAAGTTTAAAAAAAGAATAACTCTGGAGGACTGTCCAGTGGTCAGCAACCACCAAATAGGGAAATGAAAAAAAAATAATTCCATGGTTCACAATAAAAACAAGCACAGTGTTTCCCTGAGGCTCATGAGAGAAACTTTCCATTACGTGGTTCACTAAAAAAACTAAGTCTCTGTAGGAATTAAGCGACAGCAAATCTTACAGCAATTCTAAAACAATTCAGGATAAGTATTTTTATGAAATGTAAAAAGGATTATTTGAATTATTTTTTTCCAAATCAGGAATCATGTCAAACCCCAAAGCTGTTGGTATTTCAGCTGGCAAATAGTATTTTCCCAACAGAACTCAGGAGTGAAGCTTTCAGAAAAACAGCTTTTTCCTAATACGTTCTCCTGTTTGTTCAGGCAGATAAGCACAGAGTTCCATGCAGAGGAATCCCTAGGATGAGCAGGATTTTCCACGGGGGAGGAAAGGCTCCTCGCCAAGACACTCCAGTTTTTCAGGAACCCTGATAATCTCCATAAGTATCCTGTGACTAACTAACTATTCTGTGAGGGAAGGCACATAAGAGGGAGAGGGTTGAGTATGAGTCACACAGAACCCGCTGCAAATGAAACGTTAACCTGATGATTAACTGTTCCAATATAGGTCGGCCACGACATCTTAAAGCTCCTCTCGGACACAACTGATCGCAGCTGGATGCCTCAAGCTCAAGAAGAAGCTGTTGTAATGTTAGGGAACTAGTGAAAAAGTTTAACCAGATGCTATGAACTAAACTTTGTGTGCTTTTCCTGCAATTGTCCACAGGTACACCCAGAACCCAAGGTCCGTTTTGTTATTAGACACTTGCACGTTCCCAGAATCACCAGCTGTCATGTGTACTAGCTCTACTGCAAACTTTGTACTGTGTCTCTCATCAGTGATCAAGTTCTGCAGAAGATTTACTAGACAGTTAGCACTGCACTGCAAATAAACAGACTGGAAAGCTTTTTGGCAGTTTGCATTGAAGAAAACGTACTCTTCAGCTTTTTTGAATTAACAGTTATTTTAAGTGTTTGTTGGACTGTAGATGCATGGGTTTTTCCAGCCAAATAGAATCACAGAATACCCACATTGCTTGGAAAACTAGAGAGCTCACAATCCTATTTGGAAGCAACTGAAGAGCCATATGTTGAACAGAAAATCTAATTTTCGTTTAGTACGACTGCAAATTCCTACTTGGTATTTGTATTCTTAAATGAGCGTGTCGTGCCTTAGGTAGGCAGTAATTCAGAGTGCACCTTACGGATGGTAGCCTACAGTACACCTTACAGCTACAAAATGACTGGTGTATTTTTGTAGAGATTGTTGTAGTTGCTCTTTCCCAAAAAGGACAACTGTGCTTCATACGCAGTATCATGGCTCACTCTATCCTATGCTTACAGGAGACAGCCTTTTAAAGCAGCAGTGTGCTGTTATGGTCACATTAAAGACAAGCCTTGGGCTCATGACCTTTACAAAGCAAAATAAATAAGATTCTAGCGAGTGGGTGGGGAGCGGGGCTTTACTACTCCCACCTCCACTCGCTGGATTCCCAGCAGGATGCAACCCCAGCACACCCACGCCTCTTGGAAAGTAATACTCCCCCTCTGGTGGCAGAACGCCAGGAGCTTTGCCAGGGCAGAGGAGGGCCTGCCTGTTTGTCAAGCTGCAGCTCTCTTCTCAGTTTACAGCTGAGAACAGCCGTCCGCACAGCACCACATAACTGCTTCTTTTTATTTATTCTGCACAGTCGTTTGAGGTTTACCACATTCTGTTGTATTTGAAATCTATTTTGATGTCACTGTGCAGACCCACAGAACTCTCCAACTTTGCCACTTGGAAGGAAACAGGCATTTTGTGACAGCTTCTTGCCTTCAGCTGCATCTAACATTGCACAGCCGAAAGGATTATTTTAGATCTATTTCACTGCCTCAAAAGGGCTGAGTGCCATAGCACATTCTGTGAATATTTATGGATCACTGGCAAACAGCTCAAGCAATGCATGATAAAGAAAAATCACATTTGTGTATGTCTAAAATATAGCCACAACCGAAGGACACACATCTGCCAGGGACCTGTTCTTGAACACAGGAGGGAGAGAACAGACTGAAATCTTTAGCAAGAGCAGATGAATACAGTTCTCCATACTTACCAAACCTATACCGCTATGTGGCTGGGAACCATGCTGTGCATATTGATGGACATGGCTTTCATGCTAATTTTGAAGCAAGTTGGAATTTCCTATTAAAGCCACTCCTAACCATACTAGGCCCCTCCAACACTTCTAGAGCATAGAGGCCTTCTTATACTCCTACCAGGAAAGCAAGAGCTTTGCAAGACCCTGTTCTGTAGCTTTAACATAACAGTGCAAGAGTTTGGAAAAAGGTTAGCTGAAAAGGTTTATTGTATGGAAATAATCTCTTACACTGAAGGATGGGAGACTGGCTGAGAGAGAGACAAACACTTGCATAAATCTACATCATGATGGTCTTTCAGCATCAATCTCTCTTGCATAGTGAAATATGAACCCCAGCACTAACTTCTCTGTGAATTAACCTGATTTGCTTTGTATTATGCATGCTGCTATCCATTCTTTCCAGCTATGGCCTGGTCTTGGAACAGAAGGAGGGCCCTCAATTATCTAAAGGCAGGAACATTCCCACCAGTGCATGGTCCCTTTGGTCTAGGGACTTTTTCTAGGAAGAAAAGCTTTCAATTCCAGCTCAGGCCTAAAACTGAGCCTAGAATATTGCACCCACAGGAAGACCTCTCTACTGAAACAGTATTTCTGCAATTCATGATGTTAGGACCCTACTACTTTGCATTCAGTTACAAATTTCTGCTATTGGATGAGGTCTACTTTGCCCGCATTAGAACAGCTGACTTGCTTAAAATAAGATGGTAATTTAGCTTAATCTAAACCGTGATGTCAAACTACATTACTGAAAAGCAAATGCAAAGATAAAATATTTTAAGAACAATGATGTTACAGTCAAGAGGAATTAAAAGCACAATGCAGGTTACAGCTCAGACTGCTGAGTTCCAGCAGACCTTTGATACACAAGACTGAGCTTTTGGCAGCACTTAAGAGTTCTTCCTCCACCCTGTATCACCCCCCCAAAAAAAACCCAGCCTGCTGAAAGAATGCATATTTTCTGAAAAAGCACAAAATAAATCCTCCTCATTTGGGAATGACAGGCAGACCTCATGGAAGAATCTCTTTTTTCACCAGCAAGACACATGCTAAATTACTTTTCCTTTCCAGGAAGGCTGAACCACCCACACCTTTAGAATTCCAGATAGGTGACTTCTCCCACTGCCACAAAATCTGATCTGCTCTTCCCAGGACAGCTGTATTTGATTTACCCTCCCCCCTAAAGAGAACACCTGCCATTGGAAACATACTGATTTCATGTTCAGACTAAAAAGGAATGTTAACAGTATGTTGTTCTGAACAATTTTAGAGTGCCTTGTTTTCTACTGTGATAATGAAAACCCAACAAACCCAAAATAATTTCAGCACATTACTTGCAGTCTGAAATATTGCTTTAAACTTGCTTTTATAACCCTAAGCTTGAACAGATTTTCCCTTAGATAATGTACATTCAAATTTTACAAGTTCAAAACATATGTTTGGGGAAAATATGACTTCATTAAGAGCCTCAGTTCTGCAGTTCCTCAGCAAGTGCCCTGCAGTTGTTTTGCACGGCAACTGTTACATGTGGTTAGTGCTATTATTCAGCTTGGTTTCTCTGTTCCCTTGCCATTTCAGTTACATGCCATCTTCCCTTTACACATTTCCAAGACAGTTTAAGTTTACCGTACTTTAAAGATAGGCTGGCAATGTGAAAAGCCTCCTCTTGGCTGAACTGTGAACTTGCAGTTCACACTTGTTTCAAGTGCTCTGTCAGTGGCATCCCTGACTGCAGCCTGTGCTTATTAACAAAAGATAGGTATCTTAAGAACAATATCCTTACTTATCTTAGGCTATCCCTTCACAAAAAAAGAAAAAAAAGAAAACAGCACAAGTAGAGTTCACTATGAAGAAAAGGCATTCACGGACTGCTCATCTACTACTGTTCAGAAATGTGCCACACAGCACTGCAGTTGAGAGAAGCAAGATTTTGAAAATCAACCACAAATTCACAAACAGCTGAAGATCAGAAGCACCACATACGAATTAGAGCACCGTTTACTCTCTGCCCTTCTTGGATTGTTAGCAGTAACACAAGGCAGGGTTTGCAGAGTTCTTTCCTTCACACTGATGCAATTGTAAAGTGCAATGACAGTAGTATGAGGATGAGGAAAGACCAGCAAGTCAGCAAGAAGTTCTAAAGCGACTGGTATGAGGATTTCTAGGCTGTATGCCAGGAAAAACAGAAGCACCATCCAGCAGCCATTTTCAGCAGCGGCCCCCCTCGGACGGGCTCCCTGTCCGCACAAGATGGCTACGCCCGAGAAGTGCTGTGTGAATCCCGACTCACTTGATCTACGAGATGCAGGTACCCTGGGAAGTTTCAGTCTGCGCTCAGGAGACTGCTATTGGAGAGTGGGGAAGGAATGCATCCTCCTTTTGCAAAAGTTCAAGAAAGTATGAAAAGGCTGCAGCTGTCTTTTTTTTTTTTTTTTTAAATCTCTGTCAAAAATTCAAGATGACACTGGCTTTCTTTTTCTACTTACAAAACTATTTATTTTAAAAAAACTGATCAGAACAGTTTCTCTCCCATTTAAGCAAGGCAAGATATTTCTTGTGAACTTCATGGAACTTCACTTTGTTCTCCTGGCCTACCAGGAAAGAAATTGCCAAGAACAGATGGCAGCAATCAGAACTCCCCAGAGGAAAAGTATAGACTTACTCTTCCTCAGTGCTACAATTTAGTTTGAAGAGAATTTCTAGAGGACGTGCTGCTGCTTTGATCACACCAAGGCACTAACCAGATGGAATCTGAAGTGGAACAGTAAGTGCTCTTATATATGCATTAGAGAAAGCCCTTGAACACTTTCCATGCTTGCGTGCAGAGAAAGTGATGAGTGCACTAGTGAGTAACTCCTCCTTTCCCGGCTGTCTGCATACACAGGAGATTAAGGATCATGGGAAAGGGGCTAACCAAGTAGCAGCCACTAAACAGGAGCAGTAGCAAATGGCTAATATTCCACAGCACCCCAAAGGGCAGACAGGCAAAGTTGTCCCTGCTCTGTACAAGCTCTTATGAAGAAGAACAAGACTACATGCACCATTCATCATCTAAGCAGATAACAGTGAAGAACTTCCTAAAGATGTACCAGTTCAGGAATCAAGTGCATACAATAGCTCATAGCTGAGAGATTTTAAAAACAGCTTATAGAGTTCAATTTGAACTGATTTGTGAGTTTGAAGTCCCAGATTTTGCCTACCAACTGTAAAACAGCAAAATACATTTAATAAGACTCTATTTAAGAATGGATTTATTATCCTGTTCAGAAATCTGTATAATTTCCTAAGGTAATGATATTTACAGGTGAGCATTCCTTTTCAGAAAACTGCAACCTAGATGCACTGATTTATAATCTCATTTTACTGCTTGTCCCTTCACATTTCCAATTCAAACAGTCCAACAATATTCAGCTTTCCTTGTAAAAGAAGAGACCAGATATGAAGGAAATGGTAGTCAGTCACTATTGTGCATTAAGGAAAACAAACGTTAGAACCAGGCAAGAGACCAAAGGGTAGAACAAAAAAATCCTCCTGAAAGCCACAAGCACACTCATCCATTTGCACAACCCTCCTCATCCCATTGCTCACACAGTTTTAGTTTAATTTAAGCGTAGAACAGTTACTCCACAATTTCTAAGCAAAGTTTATGCATGTAAACAGGAGAGTGTGTTATACTACTGGGAATAAAGAGTGAAGGCTCTGAGTCTTTTAAAGACCTTGTGCTTCAGAGGCCATTTGCTGTAGGACATTTAGATGTTTAGATAACATTTGTGGCACTTCTGAACATTGCTGATCTTAGCTCAGTATTAACCACTGCTTTGATTTTATAGACTTAGCTTCACTGTGTAAAGGTCAATACAGCTTTCCAGAAGATGACATTTCTGCAGATAGTCCATCTGATGGCAATTTTCTTGCTGTGAAGAGCTTTGAAATTTCTGGGCATTCCAATAACTCACCAGTGCAAGCGAAGAGCATGGAGAAAAGCAGACAGGCCCTCCATGACCAGAAGAATTGCTACTGTCAGGGTAGCAAAGGCAGCAAATATGAAGAAGAGGCCAAAGCCTCCACCCAGACTCCTCACGCTGAGGCCGATGTGGATCACCATGGTCCACAGCACCTCTGAGAGCTCTGTGAAGAGAAAAGGGAGGAGATGGCACATTTCAGAGCATTCAACCAGAAAGGAAGGGTTACAGTTTATTTATAAAGCAAAAACTGAAATCAGTTAAACTCCCACTGCAATGAAACAATGCAAGTTTTTCTCTCTACTTGGGAAATTTAAGAGGGACAGCAGTTTTTGTGGCCCAGTACTTCAGGACCATTGACTCCAATTGTTGCACACAGTGCAGGGCAGAGTCCTTGCTCAGCAGCCATTTGCTTTATTCAGTGCTTTGAACTCCATCTATCCCCTCTAGATCCAGGCAGCCTTTAGGAGAGTGCTGTGTAACTAGACACTGGTGTTTAGACCTAATTACCACCAGCTAATGCACACACACCTCTGTCCTGCTCCAGCAGCGCCTGACACTACAGAGTGGGGAAGTTACTTGCATTCCTGCCTTCACCTAACACCTTTGTCCAGGCTGATCTGTGACACATTCAAACTTCCACTTTGGACAGAATACTCACGTGCATGGGCTAAGCTGAGAGCCCAGAGCCTCAAGTAGGACGCAGTGTTTGAAATGCACCCCAGGCAGTATTCGATGGTGTGGATAGCCTGGTATACCACAGTATCACCAAAGTCAAACTGCAAAAAGAACACAGAAAATAAAGTAAGTTGCAAGCCTTTGCTAGCAGCAAGTGCCAGCCAACTTAGGAACGAGCATACTACCTGGTGCTACTATCTAGGGCGTTATGTTTGAAGTCAGACACTGATACTGTCTTCTCCCGGTTACCTCAACACTGATCATTTATTTTAGCATGTCAATTTTATATATATACTGATAATTAAACTGTCTTGTCTTGCTAGGTTTTGTAGAACGATTGTCCACCGCTGCACCTTGAATATTATTGTTTTCACATTCTACTGCATTAAAGTAAGATATTTTAAAATCAGCCATGGACTTTGCCAGGAAAAGACTGTTCAGCAACAAGATGGTATTTATATGAATTCACTGGTAAATTGTACATGTTTCTACAAAAAAGGAGATAGTATTACAAATATTGCTTTTCTTTATACAAATAACAATAAAGCCCAAGTCAATACTGTGTACGTAGCCTTGCTACAGGATCAACAAGAGCATCTTGTAAGATAGGAACTTGCTCTTTTTGAAAGCAATAATAATGCACAAAGTGATCTTGAAAAAGTCACATCTGTGCACCATTCATTGGCAAAGTCTCTGTGCATTGGTAATTTTTTTGAAATAAATGAAAAGGACTCACAAGGAAATTAGTTATGTAGGACAATTTCTTACGTTGCAGCTTGGGAAAGCATTCCTGGCATTTTAGATTTAATCCATACTTCAGAAACTGCTCATATTTAAGTTAAGCGAACACCAAGTTTTAAAGACATCAAGTGATTAATGTTCTAGACATGCACAACAAGCTATTTATATTCTTATTTCTCCCCTGGTATATCCAGGGCAATAAATATTTCAAACAAATAAGTTAAATCAGCTGTCAAAAGCCTAGTCCTCTCTCCCACAGAATGTGAACTGCAAAGTTCTTTGATAAAGCCTGCCTCAGTCAAGAGTACCACCTCTCAGCACCTGTGGCAAATCAGCATAGAGAAAATGGAATGTGATAAATATTCAAACAACGACCACTTACAACTACATCCAACCGCTGGAGAGTGTTACCGCTTACACTAGGGAGTGGGAGAATGAGCAGGTTTGCTTTGGCACATGGTTTGTAGCTTTACACATTTTTCACAAGTTCACTAATATAGGTACACCAACACACTATTTTCTCTCCCCATCCCGTAGACAGGCCTAGGCATAATAGGTTTCTAAGCAAAACCACTTTCAGCATAGCTTATAACAGCATCATTGTCCAAAGGTAGTCTAATTTCATGGCATTTGTATTTTTTGTAAAACGATTGGTTACCTGATAGCACTGAAACCTATAATCAGCCCTGTCCCTCAAAATACAAGCTCCAGAAATATCAATGATAGAAACAAAGAACAGGCTCTTTTAATACTCAGATTAAATACTGACCAAGCTTAAGAGTATTTGCAAAAAGCATTCCTTTAATACTCATACTTGTTACAAGTGTTTAGGAATGAGCAGTTTCGCAGAGCAGAGCCTCTCTTTTACAGAAAGATACTGGCTATTTAAGTTGTTGAACTGCGTGAAACTGGATTTGCTAATGTCTTGCTTCATTTCTTTACTGGCAACAACCAGTATCATTCTTAAAACGGAAGATAGCTTGAAAGAAATAATAATAGTAGTCAAGAATTACCAATGACACAACATAAGGCAAATGAGACTTGCTTCTTTAAAAGTTTAGAAGTATAAACTTTTCAGTTTCAGACCTCTGAATTAACAGCTTTCCAGGAAATCTAAGATCTGCAGTCAGGGGATGGTAAGACAAACAAACTAAACAGATGAATTAAAAGGTCTGTTAATGGAGGCAGCATTGTATGAAGAATTAAAAATGGCCTGTAACATGTAAATAACTAGATCTTTTGGAAAACAAGATGTCATGACATAACATTAGTTCATCATGTGGTTTGCATCAATGGGAAACATTCCATATACACATGAATGCAAAGCTGGCTGTAGTCTTACCACCTCATCCTCTGTAGGCTTGAAAACATAAGTTTACATTTAGTGCAGTGTCTCAATCACATCATTAATCATGAACACATTCAAGAATTTCCTTCTGAACATGACACAGTAAAGCAGTAACACATCTCACGCACTGCAGAGACAACATAACGCTGGGGAACTGTTAGAGGCACCAGAATGCTCCCAGAGTAAGTGAGATTAATTCATTTTTCTTCTATACCAGTGGTAAAGCAAAGCAGTTATTACCCTCAACAGTCAGAATGAACAAGTAAACAAGATTTCACTATTTCAGAAATACAGCACTTGGATTTTGGCTAACACCGGAGAAACAAATGAGTAGCACAAATGCATCGTACTTCAGTCAGAGCATAAGTTGAATAAGCCATCTGGGAATACTGTGCAACTCTTGCTGTGTAGCCTATTAGGTGATGGTTCTGTGTAATGAGAGCAGACAAACAGAGCCACATGTCCCTTTATCTGCAAATTACACTGTTTTTTTTCCTGGAGTCCTAGGAATGCCCAGAAGTCATCTATAACACTTCACTGCTATGAAAATATTTCACTGAAAACATTCCTATTTAGTTTTAAGAACTTGGAAATCAGGAGATAGAGGCAAAAAGCCAGCACCTTCTGCCAGCAAGCGCATTGGCCTGAGACAGAGGATGATCAGGTTCTTACCTCTTCCCCTTCCTCAGAATGGGTAGATAACTGGTCATGTTGAATGATCTCAGCATCCTCCTCAGTTGGTCCATTGCCCACCCGGATCCCACCAAAGTTGTGTGTTCCCTAATATATGCAGAAAAAGAAAGAGCAAAGTGTTGTTAATCATTTACTGCAATAGTGCATGTTATGACTCCAAAAGCAGCAGCAGCTCACAGAAGAAAAAATATTAAATATTAAGGCCCAGGCGAAAACAGCTGTACAACTCTCTTTCCCAGCTTGAATGGGAAAGATGCTCACTCCTGCTAGGGTTGGGGAAAAAAAGTCTGTCTGAATGAATACTTGATATATTTCTACAAAGTAATTGCAACCCTGAGTAAAAGCCACACATCTCAAGAGGACATTTATTGGAACTGATGTGCAACAAACCAACATTTTGCCCAGCAGCTGTTGGACAAGCACTTAGAAACTGACTGAAACACCACTGCAGTTTTAAATGAAACAAGTCACAGAGGCAACTCAAAGCAGAATAGACTGACCCTAGTGTGTGTGTATGTATACATATATATATATGTATACACATATACATATATACATATACACACACACACACACACACACACTTGCTCCCCCCACCAGTGTGTCAGGCATACTGACACCACATGTGGAAAATCAAACTTTCCCTTACTCAGAAATTTTACATTGTGCAAACAGTTCCTTTTATAGACATTTGTTCTGACATTCAACATCTGAGACAGCCTCAACTCTATTACACTTTTAATAGGAAAGAATAATCCACAAACCATGTTGAAACTTTGCTTCTAATGTTTTCTTCTAATGTACTCAAGAGTACCTCACTTGGCAACTGTAATCACTGCATAATTACGTCTGATTTATGGCAGGTTTCCTCCTTCATACTGTCTTACCACTACCAAGAAAGGACACACAACCTTTCATCATCTGACAGTGTCTTCAAGCAGAGCTTTTAGGCATCGTGAATGCATACTGGACAATGCAGGCCTAACTTGCACATCTCTATTTTTGGAATTCTGATCAGCAAGCAGCTATGTGCATGGTACAGCAAGATTTTTCTTTCCTTCCAGATGTCCCAAGGACAAAAAATGCTCATGACTGATCTGAGGCACTATAAATCAAAATCTTTGAGTCTGACCCACCTAGAGGGTAAACTGAAATGCCATGGGTGGAAATAAAGGCCTTACATACTACTTTAGCCTTGTGCTGGGAACATCTGTGACATGGAATGTAAACAGGCTAACTCAAAACATTAAGACTTCATAAATTCAGGGATGACTGGGCAAATCAAGGAGGCTTAAGATTCTGTGACCTCTTGTTCACAGCTTGTAGCTCTAGTACACCAACAAAATGGCTGCTGAATGCTTAAGACTGAAATTTGCACAAAATGTGGATTAAAGATTGCATCAGGTTGTTTCTAAAAAACAAATTAAGTAGACATATATGCTACAAAAATAGAAATAAAGTGAAAAAATAGATTAGAATACAATTGTAGGTAAGACTGAATGATTTTATTAAGAATTGCAGCATCTTTGAAACATTACAAGTTACTGATAATCAGCATTAGTATTCTATTCATATTTCTAGCCTGCGTGGATTTGTATTTATACAGCTTTTCCCTCATACTTGAGGATCATTTACTTCATACTTCTAACTATACCTCATCCAAAGATCATAAAGCCCTTCACTCACAGCTTCTTTTATTCTGAAATACACTTAATACATTGGTTGGATCATGCACAAAAGATCCATTGTCATTTTTTGCATTTTCTATAAGGCTGTTTAAAAGTTTGTGATGGAAACATTGGCCAATACCTAAAAAATTTGCCTCAAAAGTACTTTTAACAAGTAAAGTGCACAGCTTGCTTCAGACAGTTTGTGAAATTTAAGCTTCCCAATTAGCCAGCCAGCACTCACCACTAGAAAGAATTTGAAATACGCAGTACTGGTGAAAGGACAAAGGTCTGAGAGCTGCTGCAATCTTCACTCCTCTAGAGAGCTTTGGGTGTAGAGGGTTGTCTACAGGTTTAGACACAGATAAATAGAAACACCTGCTACTGACAGGCTTGTTTGAGCACAACTGTTTTACAGTAGTATCAAGTCTAAGTGTCTATATGGGCACAGATGTCAAAAAGTTAGTAATTATTGATATGAAGTTGTTGGGAGGCCATCACATTAAGCATGATGTTCGTAAATATATAATGCAAACAAAAATGCTTCAAAGAGATGAGTCTTGATTTAGCTTAAACAAATATGCAAGAACAAGAGGAAAAAAAAGGGAATTTAACCTAAGGGAATGTGGCAGCAAGGTATTCTTGTGCTGCTCTGCAGGTTTTGATTCCACCAGCACTCCTTCAGAGAAGTGTGCCTGCATATTTAACTGCTGTACATATATTATGTGTATATTTAACTATTATCCTTCAGTCAGGCAGTTCTTCCAGAATGTATCAGTTTTGCTGAACTTTACTCTTTCCAAGAGAAAGGCTTTCACCCTAAAGGTGCAGTTGTCACTCACTTAAGAAATTCAGATACATTCCATACTCTCTTGATAATTAGATATATAAAGCCAACTCCCATCTTTAAATCCATCACGTGATTTTTAAATCCACTCACTGTTGCAGCCGCTGCTGCCTCTAGTGCCTGCTCGTTCGGGACTGTGCTGACTTGGGCCTCCACGGGTTGCCCTTCCTGATAGTGAATGGAAGAAAAGAAGGGGAGGAGGAAGAAAACAAAAAGAGAAAGGGAGACGAATGGAGGGGACATGGGAGGATGAAAGATGGTCAGAGAAGGGAGAGGGAGTGTCTTTAACTGAACTGTTCTTTGACTCACTTAACATCCTAAAAGCTGTCTGCCATACATGCAGGGAGAATTTTCAAGTATCCTCAGTGCACGTGTGCCAGGTACCTGTATTTTATATAAAGATATTTTATCGTTCTGTTGGAAACCTAGAGAGTATCCCAAGAGATAACCTCTCACATAATGACTGCATAAATTTGAGGGTTTTGTTTTTTTAAAAAAAACATCCAAACTGTTTTAACAAAGATGGCTGATAAACTTATCAGCCAATTAAACTTACATCTATGCTTTTACATTGTCAACCTAGCAAAGGCACAGAAATGCATCCAGTAACCAGTAAGACTGTGTTCCTGAACAAGCTGACAATGCCCAAGCCAGATGTGTTGTTTTTACTCAATACCATCATACAGGTTTTTCTAAAGCAGATTTGATGCTGGATCCAGATCTGAGAAGCAGGTAGGCAATACTTTGGCTCCTGTAAAACCCACTTGCCTTTATGCCTAGGGATGCGCAAAGAGATTTTACAGGTCACAATACAGTGTGAACCTACATATCCAAGACCAGGATGGAGAGCATAGCTTTTCAGCCATAATTAGTTTTCATATTCAAAGTATAAGAGGTAGTCACCCACCAAGTGCTTTCTCCTTAAATACTGATGGCGAAGGACCAGGGGTTTAGCTACCAGCATCCATGGCACACACAGTAACGCCACCACCACAAGGAAACACTGGAGCCCTTTCTGTAAAAGAAACAGTCTTGGATGATTTAGTGGCAGTCTGTGTTTAAAAAAGAAATTGCTAGCAAGAGGTCTTACGCAAGTTACACTGAACAACTGAATTCCCAGAGCATGCAGATGCTTCACAATATTTATCTCTCTTCCTGGAACATTGACATGCACTGTACTTGATGCCTGCTTGCAGCTATCCCATCTGACTGCACACTGCAAGTAATGCTGCTACTGGTTTAGATTAGGGAAAATCCAAACGATTCTGCAGGGAATCACAATTTGGCAGATGCCCAATAATGCTGGGAGGAGACAGCATTAACATCTTAGCTGAGCTCAGAGGCACCCCACTGTGGACAAGGACGCAAGACAATATTCCTAATCACATTCCACTATTAAGCTGGATCCAAATGTTCAGGGGCTACAGGTGACTTATGTTCAAACGGATACAAATTTCCTGTATAAGAATTATTCCTTCCATCTTCAACATTACATAGTGTCCTGCTTTGAAAGTGATGCCATGTTTCCTCTATCACTAAGAAAGATTGTTTCACGCTTGATTTTACAATTATTATAACATCAAAGAAAGTCTCTAATATCATGAAGCTTTTCTGATCTTATCATTCTAGCAAGAACACATACCTGCCCTTTATAAAGCATCTTGTTACTGGTATCACTATAGGAGAACAGAAACATGTTGATAAAATGTATTAAAAGGCTCGGTGCATCTTTTGATGTGTGTGCGTCGTAGGCTGTCCATTTGTAAAAAATGAGAATAACAAGGTATCCAAACAATGACGACATGAAAATAATTTCTGGAATAAATCCAAGGTATATATTCAATGGTTTCTTGAAATAGCTACAGAAGAAAACGGAGAGTTTAAAATTACATTTGGTTAGCATGAGGCAAATGTAATGAAGACAAACTTTTAATGGGTATAAGAAAAAGTCTCTAGAACGAAACTGCAGAAGCTAAGCATTTCAATAATAGCTGGGACTAAAATATAGTAACTACTTGACATGCATTATTATACATATGCAGACAGAAAAAAATATATATATATATTACACTCTTCAACGAAAAGGTTAAAGTAGTTTCCAATAGACTCTTGCTTCTTAAACTAATACACACAGTCCACCCAAAGAAGTCCCGTTGCCACCACTCCCCCAGAAAAAGAGAGCAGAGCACTTACATATGGTTGAGAAGACTCAGTGTGACACCAAAGAGCATGTGGATAATGCCAAGAATCACAGACATTTTCATCTTAAACGAATTGAGGAAGGCGAGCTTATTGCTGGCAATATTCCAAATCTGTGAAAACAACACTGAATCAGCCAAACACCAAGTAAAAGGAAGAGAGAGGTGAATGTAAGAGCAGTTTTTTTTAAAAATGCATTTGTCACACACATATCTCTTTGGGAAACAAGCAGCCAACCTTTTAAGATAGGAATACTGTCTTACAATGACTGATCCCACCACCAGAGCAAGGTTCAAACTTGCTTACTTTTAAGTTAGGTAAAAGTTGCAGGAAAAAAGCCAACTGGCCTGTAAACTTGACAAAAAACTCTAAGGTCACCCATTTAATTGAGCAATTAAACATAGTTCTAATTTTTTGCACTTGCTCTTTGATGCAGAACATGTGCATTTTTTTGTATCATATATTATAAAGAGCAGTGTTATTGATCTAAACAGCTAGGAAATGACAAGTTTACTTGGAAATTTACATTTCCAAGACTGACAAAAGAGATACAACTTCTAAATTTCTCTAAGGTAAAATGGTAACTCTGTAAAGTGTCTTGTAAGTCTCATGTCAGATTTGATTAAAATGCTGCAGGATAGAAAGAATGAACAGGAAGCCTTTTCTGGTTCTGAGAGCAAGTCTCTATCCTGAATCTAGCGTCTCAAAAGGAACCACATTCATTTTATCACTCATGAGCATCTCCAACACCAGGCATACCGAGTTTGCTAAGGGGATGGATGGGGTGTGGAATTCTTTCCTACTGAAGCGGACAAGCACTCTTCTGTTTACGCAGAGGACATTCTTAAAAGACAGTAGAGGAAGGAAGAGCTCTTACTGGGTCAATGCCAAAGGGATAAGGTCCACCAAACACCCCTGAAATAGCAGGGTTCAGCTGGAGCAGAGGGGTAGTCTCAAGCAGTTGCTCTCTGTTTGGGTATAAGCAGATTATTCAAACATTAACACAAGCAATTTTAACCTCTTTCTTTTAAAACTACCAGCATCCTTCTCTTGTGAGGGCAAGGAACATCTCAAATTGAGAAAGCTTTAAGCTTCCTATGTGGCCATAGAGATTTGCCAAATGAGTAACAAACCTGTCTGACTTGTTATTCAGTGTCACAAGAAAAAAAGATGCAGTGGTCAGGAATTTTGCTATGTCTGTGAGGAGAAAGGTGCTAAACAGCAACTTTAAAAGTTCTCTGAAAACAAGCTGGTTAGAAACTTGATAGATATCAGACTTATACCCATCTTCCAATTCTACTTGAGGCTGAGCTCAAAAGTTTTTTTTGTTGTTGTTGTTGTTGTTGTTTTTTTTTCTCTCTCCCTGAGCTGGGAGGAAGGTGTGGAAAGACAAGTCACTCTTATCAATGTCACTCTTTATCTAGTTACCAACTATTTACTCACGACCAATTGCTTTTTAAGAACATCGGCCGGACACTCCATGATGAACCAAACATATTGAGAGACTTGGAGAAGCAGTCATTATAGATGAGGCCCGTGTAAGTGGAGAACAGTCCCATTAGCAGAATGATGTATCGACCACTAAAAACAGTATTGAACATCTAGTAGGAAAAAACACAAAGTCCATGAGAACAAGGTCTTTCAGGAAGATGGAACAGTCAAATCAGTCAGTTTCAAGATAAACAATATCAGCCATATGGACTAAGAGCATGAAGCCTCTATTTCCCCATGGCAGGGATTAGGGGTGCAGGAGGTAGAACTGCAAGAGCAGAACCTGAATACAGAGCATGAATGGTCAGTATGGCCATCCGTAGAGAATCTGGGTTTGGCTGAACAGAAAACACTGCACTCCACACTCTGATGCAAACCCCCAGACAGCAGCATTAGTTTGGAACTAGACTGTTCCAGCTTTCTCCATGCTCTGTCAATGTATCTTAACCCTGCTTTACCTCCTATCAGGCTAAACTCTGAGCAAGTAAGACCCACCTAGATCAGCAAATGGGAAGAATCTTTGGGGAGACACACACACACGTCTCTCCCCTATATACATATAAATTAATTAATATTTATAAAATAATTAATAAAATAATAAAATAATTAATAGTGACAGAACCCCTTTATGGTCCAACTGGGTTTGGGCAGATAGGTTGTTGTAAATTAATCACCCAACTACCCTTGAGTAATTTCCTTCAAATGTCTGAAAGGAAAACCAAAAAGAACTCACTATTACCGGGAAATGATGCTAATCAGTCTGTGACCTACAGACTAGTCACTCTGTCTGTGTGCTTCACAAATTCCAAATGTAAGGAGCAATGGCATTCTCAGTTCAAGAAACGGAAGATGCAAGTAACTCTGCTTTAAATGCAAAGCAGAGTATGACTCATCTCCTTACCTCATTGTCACTTTTCTGTGACAGAATACGACTTTCCCTAAGTACCATCCAGACAGCAATCAGAGTCATCAGGATTCCATGGCCAAAGTCTCCAAACATCACAGCAAACAGAAACGGGAAGGTAATAATTGTATATGGTGCTGTAAGAGAAGACAACACTCCTAGTGTACTGTATTTGAATAACCCAGATTTACTTAAGTAAAATTTATGCAATTTAGCCATATAATTCCCAAGCTTGTCCCCTGCTTCTGAGTGGGATCAGCCTCCACCGTAAAAGCCATCATCTTTTCTCCAGTATTATGGCCACAGCACTTTACTAGCTACTCTGTTAATACTGAGGGAAATAGATTTTCCACGCTTGAAGATGTGCATCTCTATTCCTATAAAGCCCCCCTGCCAAGATCTATTGCAAGTGCTGACCTGCATTCTCCCCAGCACATCCACTTTTGCCAGAATGCCAAAAAGGGCTGAAGGCAGTCACCAATCCTAATAACTTAAGACTGAACATAAAGAGAAAAAGAAAAAACACACACACTCTCTCTTAAGAAACAACAGCAAGCAAGAAAGGATTGAAAAGGCACAGATCTCATTTATCTCAAGTACAGAAGCCTTTTCTCTCACTGCCTAGCAAAACTGTTTTCTAGATTAGATTTCAAAGTTCCATCTCATGGTTTTAGTTCATCAGGTCTTGCAAGTTAATACATAACCTCAGTGACTAAAGAGCCTATTTATCGCCCTCCATGAAAAAAAGAGGACAGTGAAATGGTCCACAAAGGACATTCAGCAGCCTTTAGATACAGTTGATTATTAATGCCTATAGAATGACTAAGCTAGGTCTGACTTGAGATGGAGCAAGACAGGCACTTGAATGTAAGGTGGCATTGCAAAGACTGACTACTCTAAAAAAGGTCTTGAAGTCTCATATTCTTTGATACTGTTCAGGAAAAACTATATGCTGTCACCAAAGTTTATAAGACTTTTTGTAGAAAATGTAAACTATAAGATGACAATAAACTCAGAACCAAGACAGCACGTGTAAAATTATGCAAACATTAAATTGTAGTAAATGTAGTTTAGTCCTGGGAGCCAAAATACAGATTTGCTCCCCAAATCTGAAAGCATTACTCATGGTCAGTATTTTTGCTGAACAGGATTACTTTATTCAGATATTTATGAAATCAAAACACCCGTGCAAAAATGGTGCAGTGGGCTGCATTCAGACTCTCAGGCATCAAAACCCAGAACCAGTGTCTCACCTGAATCTGTTGGGGATCTCCACAAAGGGTGTCAATCAGCTGTAAGAATGAGAACTAACAAGCCTGCTGCAGGAATACATTCCATAAGCAGTTCTCTGAAACTGAGTAAGTAGAACTTTGCTTCAAGCCAGTGATAAAGAAAGGTGCTAACTTGCACTATCAGAAAATTTCATATAGGACAGACAATAAGGAGAAATACCATGACTAAAAAAAGCTATATAGATGTCTTGGACTTTTGTAAGTATGGATTTACCTGGATTTATCTCCCGATAAGTTCCAATGCCATAAGCATCAACTATGTTTTGAAAGCCAGCAGTAAACTTGTTAGTTTTGTTGTATGTTGGTGGGGTCTGATTGGTTTGCATCCTGTTTAAAATAGATGGGACAGTGGATCCACTGTGTTCCTGTTTACAGAAAAGCAGGATTAGAAAACCCACCCTCAGAGCAGTAGAAGACAGAATAAAAACTTACTTTCTTGTTAGCATTAGGAAAACTATGAGCTTGCATTATTGTAGTCTGCTTGCATGATGAAGAAATATACCTGAGTAGCTGAAGAAGGTTTGCCAAGTTTCCACAGTTCTCCATTTGACATAGGAGGAAAAGGACTCATAATAAGGCTGAGCATTCTCTGATTAGGACAGACATGCAAGCTCATACAAGATTTTTTTTTTTTTTTTAAACAGCAAATGAAAGAACTTTCAAGACACTCAATTCTCTCTGACTAAAGAGTGAACTGGCTAATGTCGTGGATAGCTCCTTTTAATAAGTTCCATTATATATCCAAACAGCAGGACTACAAAGCACAGCTGAGTTAATGACATGTACCAAAGTACTCAAACACAGGAAAATTTCTTTCTAGTATGTGATTTTCCTGAACTTGAAGGTTCACGCAAGATATTTATAACAGAGTAAGGCACGCAGCAGCAGATCTACAAGCCATGATTCCTGCACACTAAATAAAACATCTGCTATGAGAATTGACTCATAAACAGCCCAAAGGGATGGTTTTCAGAGACTCACAGTTGGGAAAAAAAAAAAAAAATCAATTAATCCATGTTGTGTTTGCTGACAGTTGCTAGTCTGCTTGAACAGAAGCAGGCAGGAGCAGTAGAGCAATTACTTACAGTGCCTCTTCTGAGAGCAAACTGGATAGAATCAAGGTCAGCAACAGGACACCAGACTTCAGCAATCAGGCACTTCTGTGTCACATCAATGTTGCACAGATTCAGGGTGTGGTAGATGGCCTTCATCTTGCGCACTTTGATGAACCAGACACGGATATTTTTAGCAGCTGCTTGCAGAACCCTCTGGCGATGATCTTCTGTTTGGTTCAGCACCTTTCATAGAGAGGTGGGACAAAGATCAAGCAAGGTCATTGGCCAAAACTTGCAGCATACAACAGCGCACAATGAAGTGGTGTTGACCAACAAGACAAGCATTACCCAGAGGATGGATGAAAGAACCCTCTTCCTTCACTGCATGCACGAGACTGCCACATATTTGCAATATATACTTAAGTCTCCATATCAATTATTCTGCTAGAACAATTTAAGGCTTCTTTCCAGGTATACTTTTCGACTACTTTCCTCCTCCAACTCCAAGGTCAGTGGATATTTCAAACAACCTACTGTTCAGAGGTCAGAGAACACTTTTTCCATCCACCCAGGTAAAAAGGACAGAGAAGAGTTCTACAAGTGAGGTGTACATTGCCTTAAGCGAACACAGAAAGATTACATTAATAGATATTTTACTAAAGAGAAAAGAAGAAAGTGTTTTTTGTTGAGGGTGATTTCCAGCTGGAATGTGTCTAAACTCAGACCAAATCAGATCCCCAGGCTGGAAAGTCTGAGACTCAAGCGGAAGTTAGAACACAGGGTAGAGCTATCACATACAACTTTGAGTTCTACTAGTCAAATTGCTTCTCCATTCTTGCCTACTTTGTAACTACTAAACAACTACATTACACAACTTCCAGCTTGAGACAGGATCTGTATCAAATAAACAATTCAGACTGAAACTTTTTTCCTTTTAGCTTCTGAACCTTTTTCTGACTTCTGTCTCAAATTCCTTCAGTCAATTTTTCTGCATCATGACTTATTGCCTTTCCTTGAAGCAAGTATCAAATGCAGCAGAGTTGGTTTTGTGGGCTAATTACGTTTTACCGACACTCAGGCTTCTGCACAAAGATAAGTTGTAAAGCAGAAACTCTTCAGGACAGCACAACGTGAAAATACAAAGACAGGCAGGAAAAAAAAACCTAAGTTAATTAGTACTGTTATCTCAATTTGGAAATAAGTTTAAATATTTTTGAAGTTCTGGTAGAGGAAACAGGCATTTATAGAAGCAAGCTTTCAGAGTTGGAAACCTGATATCTTCTTACACATGCATACTACCTCTCTGCCCCCTGGTATGCAATTCTGTATCAACTCTGTATTTACGTGTACATAATTAACTGCTCATCCCTCTGTAAAGTATCAAACCATTCCATGCCCTTAAACCCTGCAAAGAAACTAAACACATAGTCTCCAAACATCTTTCTTGCACTGTTGAGCTGTTGGTCTCAAGATACTTTGCTTAGCTGAAAATACTGTCATCTAATAGAGCCAAAAATTCACCTTTTTTAATATGGGCCAAAGATGAATTAAAGTGTGCAAGTGTGAGTGTGAAAAGACATTGAACCCGTTTATTTTACCATCTGAAGATCATCAATCCTGGTATTGACGCCAGAAGCCATTTCCTTCCTCTCCTGTGGTGTTTCTGGGCAGGGGTAGAGGGAGGCACGGAATCTGAAAGACATGCAAGTCACCTTAGCAACAAAGATGGAAAGAAGATAAATCAGTCAGGGAAACAGATAGCTGAAAGTGAACGTAGAAATAAAGCAAGGAGCACCTTAAGAGAAGCTCCTGATCAGGAATGACTGTCAAACACAGTTTCTGTCTTTAAATCAAATGGGCACAAAAAAGCTTGCTTAAGGCCAAAACAGTAGCTGAATGCTTCTTAAAAAAATAGTGTCAAACCCCTGATGTTAAACCATTCATTCTTAAGAAAATGGAAGTGGAAGAAAATCCTCTCTCCCCTGCACTGTCAGACTCTCAGTGGCACTGTTGTGAAGTTGATTAGCTATCCCAATTCAGGTTGTTGCTATCATGCCAATGCAGCTGCTGTTTGAAGTAATCAGCTGTTGATCTCCCCTGTGAGAATACTGTTGACATTTCTGATAAAAGGTTTGTCTGAGAGTCAGTTTCAACACTTGAACTCAATTGCTTTTAGGCATTCTATAACAAAGCAGTCATCTACTTTGAGCATTACAGGCTTGGGGAGCAGCTAATTTGGCTCCAAAACATGTTTCAGTTACTTATGGTATGTTTTATTTGCTGTCAAAATATCTACTCCTAATGTCATTGTGAAATAAGGAGGTAAAAAACATGGATATCAAGTCATTTCATTATGCATTTAAAATATTTGAGAGTGCTCTTTCATGGTTACTGTGCATAGCAAGATGTCCAGCTGTAAGACATTAAAGTAACTTTCATACCCTTCACAGATCTTCTTGACTCTATTTTTCAATTGGTCACCTTGGAAAAAGATGATAAACACAGACTTGTGCACATAATCCCCCTAGAATAGAAGAAAGAACCTTGTAATAGCTCAGCTATTTAAAAAAATTAGCATTATAGCAAATTACAACAGAGATCTGTTTTCCCTTTCTCTGAATCTGTCCATATAGAAGTCATATCTGCACAATGAGTCAAGAATGGACTTTGAACCACTCACAAGGAACATAATGCTTTTAGCCTCAGTATTGAAGATGCCTATTTCACTTGTGTTTACCGAAGCAAATGTTCTAGAATATCTATTATCTATTCTATGTAACACAATAAACAGGAAAATCCAAGAAAATGCTAAGTCTCCAAAACAGTAAAGATGCAACAAAATGTGTATCATCACTTACTGCAGTCAGCTCACCTACATAATCAAGCAAAAAGCTAAAGAGCAAATGAAAATAAGATGAAGTGGAGTTTAACAACTTTGATTCTCCAGGGAAGCCAATGGCACATTCTTTGTACAGCTGTTTTCATGTTGGTAGCTAGCTCCCCTTTCCTGTATTTGTTAACAAGTTATTGTTCTACCTTACTTAGGAAACCTTAGCATAATGTTTCAAGAATAATTACATTAGGTGTAACCTCAATTTAAGGAAGCGTTGCACAATAAGAACAAAGTCTCTCCCTAGCAGACAGATAATTTAACAAGTCAACTACCAGCAGTTGGTGGAACAAGAGAACAAGTCAGCCTTATACAAGAAACAAAGAAGGAGTTGTTGAACTTTTACTCTTCCATCTTTGTTCCATTGCAGCCTACGGCCTTTCTTTTTATCCATTTAAAACAAGAGCAATAGTTCCCAAAGTGCAGGCACTGTCTGCTGATTTGAGGCAACAGTAAAGAGGAAACAGAATGCAAAAACAGTATTTACCATTTATACCAGTAATGAGTCCAAAAAAATCTCATATGGATGTTTAAATTAATGGTTAGTAAATTAAGAAAAAGAAGAGGTCCAAGTTCAGAGTAAATGAACTACAGATGTTACATACCACTAATGTTCAAAAGAACCTGTCTTACAAGGATGTTTGCTACTCACTCAGAACTGCACACAGGAGTGGCACTTTATGTTTGTGCCTGAGAAACAACTATGTCATGCTGCAGTCCAAATTCAGAGTTGTTTAACCCTTTCAACAGCAGTCATCACCTACCCTGCTATTTTTTGTTTTAATAAAACTGAAAACCATTTGTCATTAAAGCCTCAGATGCTGCAAATGGGTACTGTGAAGAGTAATACAAATGTTTGCCTGCATGGAGCCCATTGAAGACCTACAAGCAAGACCTTTTACTCATGTGAGACTTTTGCCTTGAACGATAGTTCCTTTTACCGTTACAGGATCCTCCAGGGGGTTTTCAATTTCTGCTTGACGCAGGAATACATTGCCTCGGCACACTCGCCACAGCATGCGCTCAAACATAGGGATTCGCTCACGGTTGATCACGCCAGCCACAAACCTGTTAAGGGAACAGTATAAATGTAAGCTCTGCGATGAAAAGCATACACAGGCTAGTACCCAAAACACTGACACCTACTGGAGCTTAGCATCAATCTGAAAGCTACAAAAATCTTGTTTTTAAATTAGTTCTTTAAGCAAAATGGAAAGTCTTATAAATGGACAGAGATAAAAGCACAACAGAAACAACTGTACTATACCAAAAGCTATGACTGCTTAACAGAATGAAACTGATTAACACCACATACATATATATACTTTGTAAATATATATACAAATATATAAATATAATTAAAAAAATTCACCTATCAAAGGAGAAGCAAATATATTTAGACACACAATTTCTGTGCCTGCTACAGTTCATTTCAAAGGGTCCCTAGCAAGTTACATGCCAAGGATTATCACAGACAAGGCTGCCATAGACTACCACGTTCTAGGCACGGGCTTCAAGAGGACCTCACTCTTTCAAATCCCTGTGTCCAGATAAAGAATTTCAGACATACAAAGACAGCCTGGAAGTAGCTAATAAGGAGGATATAGAACTATACAGATTATTTCAGAGTATTATGTATCCAGAATAGTTACTGGATTCAAATAAAGCTGTGATTGCTCAGATTGTCTGAAAAAGCACTAGGGAGGGTTTACAAGGAATAGGCTAGTACAACTTTTTGTGCAGTGAGAAATGTCTGAAGCACAAACGGAAACTGGAAATTTAATGCATGTAGGATAAGAATGGAGACCAACAGCCAGTGTTAGACCAGCGCTCATCTGCTAGAACTGTCAGCCTGGGAAGTTCTGCAACAGTTGTGCTCCAAACAGCATGGACTCCACAGGCTGAACATTAGGCAGCAGCCCAGACAAGTGCAAGACAGAAGTCTAAGTTGTCATTACCCAAGTCGTAGTGGGGCACCTCTTCCCATCTCGCTTGGTTCCAAGAGTGAAGAGGATTCCTCCAACAGGTCTGGATCCGCCATCTGCTGATGATGCAATTCAGCCTGAATTCACAAATCAATTAATATCTAATGAAACTAGTTAGTGGCATGCAGGGAACGAGGAACCAGGAGACAGTTGGGAAACAAAACAAAACAAAACAAAACAAAACAAAAAAGAAAAGAAAGAGAACACAGAATAGTGGCAAGAGAAATTAGATGACAGAACAGAGAGCAAGAATCACACAAGGAAGGAAAAAAACAAGAGGAAAAGTGGAATGGCTCAGCAAGCTTCCACAAAAGAAAGGTCTGATGACTGCTGCAACAGAACATGTGGGTGGTAGGGTATATAAGTCTGAAGAAAGGCAGAATTCCAAAAAATTTATCAAGTTTTAAATACAAGTCATGTTCCTAAGAACCTTTTTTTTTTTTTTAAATGATACAAAGCAGATTGACAAACCTTACTCTCATTAGTCCCTGGAAAAATAAATAAATAAATGAAGGGACATGCAGATTCTCTCTTCCACTGTTTTTTCATTTTTCTGCATACTAGATGCAACAGGCATTTCTAAGGGGTGCTTGGATATTATATTGGCATGTGAAATAGTTCAGTAATCTGTTCTACACAGATATGAAGGATGCCGCTCAGGTAAGTCTTCCATAGACAGCTTAGCTGACCTTACAGCAATATGCAACCTCACAAGGTTGTAACCTCACAACCAGTTACACAAGACCTGCATACCCTGCATATGCCACCCTTCTGCCCCTCTTTGAAGCAAAGGCAATGTCTCATTCATTTCAGAAACAGGTGATGCTAGCTTGATTGACTCAACTTTGTATCTACACTGATGTGGCAAGTAGTTAGAGTCAATAACAAAACCTGAAAGTACTGGATGGCAATTGTCTTCCCTGGCAGTCAAAAGTTCTCCCTCCAGGGAAAACGCACAATACTTACAACTTAAGAACATTCTTTCTAATTAAATCCATTAATTTTTCCAGATATTTAGCCATATTCACTTTACATGTTATTGCCAGACACATAAGATATATTGCTTATGGCAATCTGGTGACTTTTTTTTTTTTTTTTTTGACCCCAGGCATTAAAATAGGAAGTAGCTTATCTGTCATTCCTTGCAACTAACTTACAGGCTAAAATTGTCGAATTCTTGGGAACATAGCTTGTAAGCGTCAGCAATTGAAGTCAGGAAGGATGTTCATACCACATCCCCTTGTGTGCTGTGCTCATACTTCATTTAGAAGCCTTTTCCACAGTTACTTCTACCTCTGCAGCTTATATAATGAAATGAGGAAAATTAAAGAGTTCCTTAGCACAAACAGAGGACCAAATTCTACCCTCTGAGGTACACAGGAGGTCTCCCCCACAGTGGCTGATACACCTGAAGGTAGAGTTTGACCCTAGAACATGTAAACTGTACACACACATGCATCTCAGTCTTGCAAAAGTATATGGCAAGTTTAACAACTCAGCCATAGTTTCTTTATTCGCACAATAATTGCCTAATAATTTTAGCAAAAAAGTCTCTAAAACATTTTACTTGCATGTCAAAGGGAAGTATTTACCACAGGCAAGGAGAGTTTTTGCAAGGCTGACATCAAATGCAGCTCAATTGCTTGTCCACACACAACTAATTTAGCTTACAGATGTTACAAAAGTAATGGATCTCTAATTTACTTTAGAAAACCAACATGGAGAAGTTCTGATACTTTCAATTTTTAGTCAGCTTGTTACAATACTCAATAAACTGAAGAAAAATTTTGTTTCATAAAGAACACAACCAAAATAAGCAAGTTTCCTACCTCAAAACAAAACATACAGATCAAACAGTCTAGTGATTATTTGATATCAAGATTTCAGGACATTGAAAGACAATGAGAAAAAGGTAATATTTTAAGAGGCTTGTATTGTATTTATCAGTAGTCAAGACACTCTCTGTGATAGTTTTTTGCGAGGTGTGCATTAGACTAGTTGAAGCTCACCTTGTTTTCACCAGATTTTAACATATAAAACATAAAACCAAAAGGATGCCACATGTGAAAAGTTTTGCTCTGCCTCAATTGAGAAAGTAATTCTTATAAATGTTTAATATTATTCCTGACCCTTTTGGGGCTGTGTGTCCTTTATTCAGGACACTGTATAAAACAAAGAAAAGTCCTGCAAGAGGGGTTGGAATTACAAAATAAAACAGCTTAAAAAAAAAAAAAAAAAAAAAAAAAAAAAAAGATCAGACTAGTTTTACAAAATATGCACTTACGTATACAAGAATTTATTCCATAATAAGAAACTACGTTCTTTAAATTCATCTCTAAACTCCTTTGATTTGGTGATGGTGCCCTTTTTAGATGGGGAACAGGATAGCAACACTGGTTCTGGAAGGATCAATTACATCAGTATTATGAGATTTATCAGAAATAAACAATTGAGAGACTATGAAGAAATGAAAGAGCTATCCAGCTACAATGCAGGTAGACAAGAGTCTGCTCAATCTAGAAATTTACTTTGAATAAGAATTTTCACTAGCGATGAGTGAAATATAAAGTTATTGCGAAGGTTTTTACCACATCAGGATTGTTTGGGACTGGAAAAAAGCAAGCATATTCAGGCAACACTAAAGAGATTATTAAATATTTTTAAATTGCTTATTGTTCATGCAAATCAGCACCTTTAATTTCAAGGCCCCCAAATACCTGTCATTTTCCCTACCCTTGCTTAGCCAGAAAACCAAATACTACACAGCAGGAAGGCAGTAGTTCTGCTCTACAACAGTTCTGGATTGCTGCACACAATGCATACAATTCAAGCCCCTTCCAGTTCATAGAAACAAAACAAATTCCATTTTCACAAGAACTAAAAGGGATTTGTTTCACCATCTAATTTATTAATCCAGAGCCCAGAAGGAAATGACAGATGCAAAACAAACAGAAAAAAGCAGATGGTGAGAAGAGTTAAGAGGAAAGAGAGACAAGGGACTGCATGCCATTAACCATTACTTTTCCAGTCTTCTTTTACGCTCACAGTCTAGGATGCTTATGGCAAAACTTTCAGAGAAATCTCTCCAGCTCATACTGCTCTTCATAAGCAAAGACAAGAAGACTGAGAAAAGGATCATAATCATCAACATGGTATATTGAAACAAGAAATGGCTACTTTGACTAGAATGGTTATAAAAAGAACATGTGAAAAAAATTCCACCATTCCCCCTCCCTCACTGCACAAACTCCTGCAAGCATAGCAAATGCCACACACAAAGTAGTTTGAGTAGTAAGCCATTTCTTGTGCAATTTATTACTATGAACAGCACAATCTTAATTACAGGTTATTAAAGTCTTCAAGTGTTGAAAGTACTGCGCAAATGACAGCATGAAGAAATGAAGCATACAATACTTGGGGACAATAGCTAGACTGCATAAGGCTCAGAAGTCCTGGACTAGTCAGGATCTCTTACGTAGAGCTGTTTACAGTGTGAAGTAAAGCAGTTTTACAGTTTTAATGTTTTTGTTGAATTTCACACATCAGGAGTTCAGTTTGCTTTTACATACTGCAGTATGGTTTATAATTTTGGAAAGATTTTGGTTTACAATTAGAGAAAAGAGTTATCAGACAAGAGCAGTAGCATATATAAATTTTCTCTGGCCAGAATGGTAAACTCATTGAAGTCTTACATGAGTACCTCTTACATGGGTGAATTGATGTAATTGTTTCAGAAGAAAATGGATTTTGACCTTTAAATTTAGTATGTTAATACTGTATTTGAAGAAAAGCAGCAGCTAGCTCTCACCAGAAAGGACAGTAACTAAAAAAAAGCAGATAGCACTAGCTGCACTTGGTTTTATTCAATGTTCAGTTAGAACAGACAGGCAGTGGCACCTTAAATGCAGCTAAGCAATAGATTATCAGGTTATTGCTGCTTGTTCAGAGAGACTCAGCAACTTGTAAGTGGACATTCAACACTTGAAGATAAGTTATTTGTAATGAAACCAACCCCATTACCGATCACACTAGCAATATCTATGCTAGCAGCAACTAAGACTCATGTTGGCACGGGAGCAATCTCAGTGCCTCAACAGGCAGCAGCACCTTGTGCCAAAAAAAGACTGTTAGATAAACAGTCTGAAGCTTGCAGGAGCCCTGTTCTACTTGATTAAAGCCTTTGTAAATACCAGAAGCCAAATCCATTAAGAACTCTTTGATCAAATCCTTGGATTGGAGTGAATTGGTCATGTACTGGGCAAAAATATGTCCTTCCCCTTCTAAAAAACATGCAGTGAAGTTTTCTCAAAGAGCTTATAGAGTTTGAAATTCTTAAGCTTTAAGATGAAGGATTAAGTTTCTTCTCCCATCCAGGCTCTATGCCACTGTATCATGAATGGCATCAGAGAAGCTGTTCTCAGACTGAGGGAAAAAAAAAAAAAATCACAATGCTCCTGCCTTTTACTGGCCTATTTGAGATTGGATAAAATGTTGGAAGATTTTGAATGGCAAACTTGCTCCAGAACTTACCTCTGAGAACTTCAAGGTTGATCAAAGGCTCAGTAAAATTAAAGAAGTCCATTAACTTCAATGATGTTTGTATTATGACTATAATGAGTAACCCCCATATAACAGTTCAAAGACCGAGGAGAAATTGTTTGATTGTATCACCTGTGTGTGAGGTATGACTGTTTATGCGCATACATACCAGAGAAACCCTTATCCATTGAAGAAAGGACCCACTATAGCACCAAATTTTTGGTCTGTTGACATGCTTTAAGAACTACTAGTGCATTAATTATTTTGCATAGTTTTCAGACAAACTACTGATTAACTGAAAAAAAAAAAAAGAAGTCATAAGATGTAAATCATGGGTAGCTATGTGTACTGCATGAAAATGGAAAATTGTTTAAGAAGCTTTCTTAAATAAAGTACAAAAATGACCCTGCAATTCAAAATGGCAACTAAAAATACATTTGAGAATAAAAATGGCAACTTGTGGGAGAAGAACCGGCTGCCTAAGTGCTAATCTGCCCCGGTATTCTGACCTCATCAAAGAATTGCTGAGTTTTGCGCAGTATAAATTTTAACTCTGTCAGTTCCAAGAAGTTTCTCTTCAGAGCTTCCTGGTTTGTGTTGATTTCTTTAAGCTCATTTTCAATTTTCTCAAAGTTTGCCTGCAAGATGGGAAAAGGAGAAGGGGGGGGGGGGAAGACCAATTTAAAGAAATTCTGTAAGTAAGTGCTATTAAATCTATTAGAACAATATAGTAGGCAAGATGCTTCATAATCACGTGCAGTTTGTGCAATTATGGATGCTATCTTTAGTCTGCTGTGGCACACACATCTCAGTTTGTGTCATTATCCTCAGGCAGCTTTAAGCGTTCCATGCTCAGCTAATCTTACATAGACAGCATTTATATAGAGTGTTCTTCAAAATCATTAAAATCCTGAATCAACTATAACATAGACCCACCGTAAATCATGCTGCTCCAACAATTTGAGGGAGATTTCACCCATTTAAGTGAGTCAAAGTTCAGGCTTTCACTTCTAAAAGTATTTGGACAAATGATCAGGTAAAACTTAATGCTTATGTAAATTAGAGCAGCTAGCATTTTGAGTGACAGCTGGGGACTATAACTGATGCATCTTTACCACTAAATGCTACAGTTATTTATTAATTTCCCCTGTTTTCATCTAGAATCAAATACTATTTGAGTCTTAACACACATAATTACCTCCAAGTCAATCATGTCACGGGGAAAAGGTACCTCCGGGTTTTCACCAGTGTCCATGATGGGAATATTTGCCTTTTTAATCTCCTTCTCAACAAACCCTGGAGAGATAACAGTTATTCTTAATGCTAGCCAAAGATACTTCAATAGCAATTATCTCCATCTTAACCTCCATCTAGCCTGATCAGAAGCTGTGAATTCTTTCACCTTCAATTCCAAGGCAGTCTTACTGGGTTAAAAATTATCTTTCAACCAGGAAATGAATCCTTGGAGGGAGTCTGACTGACACAAGGTAGAAAGGTAATCTTCACTTCTCCAGCCAGCACTTTGCTTTTTAACACTGGGTCACACCAGTAACACACAGATTTAGCCTGCACTAATTTCTTCTGTAAAAGCTATGGACTTAGAAGCATATCAGAGAGCGACATACTCAGCTTTCGGTCCATTTCTTCACATCTCCTGACTTCATTAACAAATTTACGTTGGAACACGTTCACATCCGGGTTCAACTGCAAAGAGAAACAAATCTCCTCAGCAATGTCCAAGCGCAAAGGGCCGTCAGGAGCTGCCCTGGCTCCACGGGGCACCAGCTGCCCTGGAGGAGAACGAGCAGGCGCCGCTGGGGCCCTTCAGCTTTTCACTGACGGCCCAGCCACGGTGATGCCGTGAACAACGGAGGCGGCAGCCACCGTTCTGGGCGATTTGGGCATATTTTTACGGCGGCAGCTACTCACGTCGCGGAACTGGACCTTCCCCAGTTCGCCCAGCTCGCTGACACAGCAATAGGCGGCCTCGGACTGCAGGAAGAGCTGGGCCAGGGTCATCTCCTCGCTGCGGAAGAGCTCCCCCATGGCGGCAACGTCCCCGCCGCGGCCTCTGCGGGGAACAGCGGTAAGAACCGGGGCCGGTGGGGCCTCCCCGCCGCGCCGGGCCGCGCCCCGGTGCCGCCGCCCTCGCGCGGCCCCCGCCCCGGCGCCGCCATGTTACCTGCCGCAGACCCCGCAAAGCCCCGACCCGGCGCTGCCGCTGCCAGCTGATCCGCGGCGGCACCCGTCCCTGACGTAACCGCGCTCGCGGGGGCGGGCTCACGCGGTCACGTCGCCTAGCGACGGCAGGCCTCGGCGACGCCCGGGCCGGAAGTGACGTCGCCCTGACGCCACGGGCGTCACGCGGCGCCGTGCAGGGTGGGCGGCGCGGCGGAGGTGTGAGGGTGCGGTGGGGCCTGCGAGGCCTCGGCCCGCCCGCGGCGAGGCCCGGAGGCAGGTACGAGCCCGCGCCCCGGCGGCGGGCGGCCCCTCGGCGGGGAAGGCCTGGGGGAAGGGGCGGCGGCGGCGGCCCTGCGGCCTCCAGCGCTCGCGTCTGCTGTGAGCAAGCAGGGCCCCACGGGGCGAGCCGGGGCTGGGACGCCTTCCCCGGCGTGGGGGCCTTTCACCCCGTGCCTGTGCGCCTGGGTCCTTCCTTTCCACTTTCCACCCTGTTTTCGCGCTCTGGTGTCCGGGTGAGGCAGAAGCCCCCTGCCCTGTAGCTGGCACTGCAGTGAAGCCGCATGCGCGAGCCTCCTGCTCTGGAGTCTCATTGCTTTCACAGAATCACAGAATCACAGAATCACTGAGGTTGGAAGGGACCTCTGGAGATCATCTAGTCCAACCCCCCTGCTCCACCAGGGTCACCTAGAGCACATTGCACAGGATTGCATCCAGGCGGCTTTTGAATATCTCCAGAGAAGGAGACTCCACCACCTCTCGGGGCAACCTGTTCCAGTGCTCTGTCACCCTCACAGTGAAAAAGTTTTTCCTCATGTTAAGATGGAAGTGTCTGTGTTTCAGTTTGTGCCCATTGCCTCGCGTCCTGTCGCTCGGCACCACTGAAAAGAGTCTGGCCCCATCCTCTCGACACCCTCCCTTCAGATACTTATACTTATACTTATACTTATACTTATACTTTCTCCATTAAGCTGGCTTAAACTCAAAGTTATCTCGTTGAAGTCAGCGGAATGATGGTAATACGTAAAGAGCAGAAAAATAGGTCTTCTGAGTGAAATCCCCATGTTGTAGAAGCACATTTTAGTGGACAGGCAAATCTCTCCAGCAACCTGCAGGCCAACTTCAGAGTGTAGCACTTGGAAATCTAATGAAATACAAGAAACCTCTCTGCAGACCGGGGGTTTTCTGCACTTCAGTCTGTTAGTGGAAACATAATTTTATGGGAGGGAAGCCAAAAATCTTAAATGAAATAGATTTAAGTTAAATTACACACAACTTGTAAGTACATTTTCTACTTATTGGCAGTGTCTTTGAGTGTTTGATCTTTATTATTGTTGAAAGAGGAATTTTTGCAATAGGGAAAATATGATTTAACCACAGATCCTTTTTCACACAGTTGTCTTCATTTTGAAAGCCCCTAGTTGTGCACAGCAAAAAGGTGTGATGCCTCTCAGGGAATTGGACAGTCATTTGTCTCCTGTTGAGCAGAGGATACTAATTATTGTTGTTATGTGTTTATTTGTTGTGCTTTGGCAGAAGAGCACTAGTGAATGCGTGGGTGCTGCTCAAATATATATATAAAAAAAAGAGCCAATGTGAGCTCTGTTTCTAAGAGCTTACATTGTGAGACGAAAGACCACAAGCAGATGTGTACAGTCAGATAGAGCAGTGCCAGGAAACAAAGACATCGCATTGGTCAGCATGATAGGCTGCAGTCGTAGCGAACTACACCCTGCTGTAGCAAAGTCAGCATGTGTTAGTGAGGCAAGAGCTGCGTTTAGGGAAATGGCAGTAGTGGTGCAACTGTTAATACTCTCTTTTTGTTTTTATTCAGATATTTGACATAATCCCTGAAACTGATTATGAAAGAGTGAGCAAATTTGGAAGGTTGAATAACATCTGTTTGTCGGAAAATGAATTTGATGCCTGTGAAATGCATTACGTTGTTAGTGGTCCATAAAACTGAATTCTCCTTGTCTGTGGGATGCATCTAATAGTGGAGAACATTGCACACATATTGCACATTTTTTTCCCCAATGTATTTGTCCCCAGGTCTCTGGGAGACAGAGTAATTTTATTTCTTTTTCTCTGTCCAATCCATTTCCTCTTTACTTAAGGACAAATTGTGTCAATTGCAATCTGTGATTTTTTTAAATAGAAAATCTGTCCGCTGCATGCTAAGGTCGTTGCTCATTTCAAACAGGCCCTAAGCAGCTGTATTTTGCTATTTATGAAATTAGTGAGTTGAGCAAAGTTTTCATCAGTCACAGGAACTTCCATGTACTGAAGTGGAAGCAGATGCTGCATATTGTTTTCCTTTGTTGTCCCACATACATCTGATGGAGTTTTTCTTTGAAGCTGAAATATGCTAATCTCTGATTGCAGTGTGTCTTCCATGTCCCTATAAAGCATTTGATAGTGATGCTATAAAATAGATGGGATATTGGAATAAACAGTAATATCTAAGGCACAGTCTAAGCATAAAAAATCCAAAGACCAAACTATATCTATCATGCAACAACAAGAGCAGCCAGAAATCATTCTGCCTTGAAGAGACTGAGACAGCTTTGACTTGTCCTATGTGTTCAAATCAGTGTTCAGGCTCCAAAGGGAAGGCTACAGTTTGCCACCTATCGGCCCTTCCTGGTATGTCTCCACGGGAGGAAATGGCTGAAATGAAATTAGTCCTAACATAGAAAATTACTCATCACATTTTAGCTTGGGGTGTGATTGCTACGTGCACATCAAGCATAGAGCATGGCACTTCGTCGCTTCTACTAAATATCAAGACCAAAAATAAGTTCCTGTTCTGTCATTTTATCTCTTTCTGTCTTATATATTCAGCTTGCTAGTTGACATTGTTGTTGTTATTCCCAAATGGGGAAACTAAGACACAGAGACAGCATTGAAATCACACAGGGAATTAATAGCAGAACTAGAAAGAGAGCACTGTTCTGCTTGCTTCCTGTACTGTATGTTAAACTTCACAACAGATATCTCTGGAAGTCCACTCTGAAGTAGATATCCCTGGTGAAAAACAACTGCAGAGCCTCAGTGCTATCTGGCAGGAATGAAGTTTTTTACATGGAACTGACTCATCAGCACCAAACACTGGAAATAAATCCTCAGGAAAAAGCTCCCTCCAGGAAAAAACAATGTTAGAAAAGCAAACTATTTTTAATATATGACATAATGGTGCTGTGCAGCCCCCACTATACGTATTTATTGATGCACAGTGAAACCAAATCTAAGTCAATGCTGTAGTGTGGACATAACAGCATTAACAAGCAAGCTGTCACGTGGCAGAGAACAGAGGGGTGCTGAAAGTGCTGATTGTAGTAAGCATTCATCATTAGACAATGATCCTATACATATGTTTGTGCGTAGTGGGTTTCCCAGCTCGTGTGCTAGGAATTCAGCATTTCTTCCAAGACTGTCTTGAGGTAGCCTGTGAGTCTGAACAACCCAAATATTGTATGACATTCATTTTATTTGCCAATCTGTGGCAAATTGCAAGGGCAAGGCATGACCCTGATCTGAGGCAGGATGTACTGAATGTGAATTGCTTGTTGTCAAGGCTACAGGGCGAGAGGGAAACTGCAACTTTCCCACTCTGTCCGCAGCTCTTCAGCTGAACCTGGAAAGGTTTTCTGCTGCCCAAGGCAGGAGACTTCACAGTGCAGCTGTATCCTTGGGAGTTTGATTTCTTTGGCTGAGTCAACACCAGTAATAGTGAAAGGGTCTCACCCTGAAGTTACTCTGAAGATCTGAATTTTGCTTCTTCACATTCTTGTGCTTGGTCCAACTGGGTTGTTGGAGATGGTCTTTGGTAGCACCTCCCAAGTGTCTTTTAAGGCAATAAGCTGATGACGGTTCCACAAGCCGTAAATTTCTGCCAATACTGTACAAGACTCTGTAAATTGCTTTGTGTCCATACCATTGCTTACAAGTACATCTTTGCATGGCATATACTGAAGTAGGTCCTACATTTAAAAGACTAGTGGCTAGATTTGTAGGTGAGTAGAGGATTGCAGAGTTGAGATAGCTGCTTCTAGGTGGGACTGTCCAGCTGCTTCAGTTCGTGAGTGAATTATATTTATTCTTTCTGTATTAAATGCACAGAGTTGTGATGCACACTGCATACATAATGTGCACATCTATTGTGTATATGAACATATATGATTGCAAATACATATTCACGCACATGGGAGCATGCATTTTTATGATTCAGAAATTAAATGTCTTAACTATTCAATCCAGATTGTAGCCTTTCTTTAAGATATTGAAAATCAGGCTCTCATAGTGCTGAAAAAAGTGCTAACTATTGGAAAAAGATCTGAAATTTCCAGCTGAACCTCTGCACTGTGTGCAGTTATTTTAAACCAGCCTTCCTTTAATGTATACAGCTGTGCCCAGATGGGGTTTCTTTCTTTTCAGCAGTTTCCCGAGCCATCTACACAAGGTTTTTGTTTTTTCCTTTCAGACAGATTCCTTGGAGTTTTGCTTAAATGCCTTTTAGACTTATGGTAAAAAGAGGTGGTTGGAGTTTCAGAGCTTTGCATTCCTCACTGAGCTGTGCCTGTGTTTGCATGCAAAGCCATCGCCTCCCCTCCAACTATTTTAATCATTTCAGAAAGGGTGGGACATCAGGCATTTGGCAGCGGGCTCCTTTTATATAGCTGAGGTGGAGTCAGCCAATGACCTGCAAGCCTGGAAAATTTTGCAGGGCAGTTTCACTGGACAGCCTTGCAGAGCCGTGCCATTTGAATTTCAGCACAGACATCCACACACTGTGCTCTCCATTTCTGGCGTGTCTCCCAGCAGAGTTTAGCCGAGGCTCGGGTTTAGTTTTCCCTCCTCTCTCTCCTCCCTGCAGTGACAGCTTCTCCAGGCTCTGCTAGCCAGGACTCCCAAGCAATCATGGAGGATACCACTTTGCAAATTATTGAACCACCAACTGCCTCTGAGACCTCAGAAGAGCAAGTGCCGGAGGAACCCATCAAATCAGACCAGATCAATGGTGTGATGGTCCTGACCCTTCTGGACAAGATCATTGGAGCAGTGGATCAGATCCAACTGACTCAAACACAGTTGGAGGAGAGACAGCAAGAGATGGATAGCGCAGTGACCAGCATCCAAGGAGAATTGACCAAACTCACAAAGGCACACACCACCACCAGTAACACCGTGAATAAGATGCTGGAAAAAGTGCGCAAGGTGAGTGTCAACGTGAAAACCGTTCGACAGAACCTGGAGAAGCAAGCCGGGCAGATAAAGAAGCTAGAGGCCAATGAAGCGGAGCTCTTGAAGCGCAAGAACTTCAAAGTCATGATCTACCAGGTAAAGAGTTATCGCACATCTTCTTTATGTTTTGTTTCCATTGCTAAGGGTTGCATCGCAATGCAGGGTGCACTGCTCTCCCAAACTCCCCTAGTCCTGTCTAGTGTTCCAAATTGAGGTGGGTCTGAGATGGTGCTCTTGTTCATGTTTAACATTGTCTATATATTCTAAGACAGCAGGTTTGATACAGTTGCTGGACTTTTAATGAGGATTGTGAGAACGGCCCTACGCACTCACTGCAAAAGACCAGAAGTATCAAAATATTTGAATTGCTGCTTAACTAAAAAAAGAACAAGAATGTTCTGGGTTCTGGAAGGGAGTATTGTAATTGGTCTTTTGAAGTCTTTTCTATTTGAGAGGCAACGTGTATCACTACACAGAGAGTGATACTATTTCAGATTTGTGGCATGCACCTTACAACAACAAGAGACAGTAACCCCAGCCTCAGGGTTGTTCTCACTGACTAGGACAGATAGAAACATTGGAGAAAATACAGAACAGTTTTTTGAGCTTGTTAGTATTTGGGTCTGCCTTTGCTATTTTGCTTGCACATATTGCCGAGTTCTTTTGTCTGTAACCTGCAAGTCTTGAAGCTTCCAGTTTTTTGATTTCAATTAACTGCTTTGGTTTGCTTGATATTCAACCCCTGCACTAGTACTAAGCATTGGATTTTCCTTTAATATAAAACAAGAAAAGAAAGAGGACTATCATGTTTCTGTCTCTTTTCCTGTCTGGAGTTAGCCTTCCTTATCAGAGCAAACTCATACTGGGTCACAGGGGAAAAGTGAGTGAAATAGTTAATGATTCAGTTTGAAGTCTCTGTGTTAATAATAGACAGTGTCAGGGGCAAATAGAGAAACATCTAGTGCTGATCACAATAAAAAAGGGAAGAAAAACAAAAAAAATGAAAGCACTTCCTACTAGTTTGAAAGGAGAGCTGATCATAATAGGCTCAGGAATCTAGCAAGTATCAGGGCCTGTATAACTCTCTGATTCAGAGGTTAAGCATTTGTAGTTTTATCATGCCTGAAAGGCTGAAATACTCAAGCATATTGACATCATGCAGGCAATCTACCCAGTTTTATATATATATTTACTGGAAGCTTTTTATATCAGGCTTTTGAGGAAGCATAGATCTATCCATGGAAAAATAACATAGACCTCTACGTGCACTACAGAAGCAACAAACATTGCAAAACAAGAAGAGCAAACGGAATTGTTTAAACAGAACATTCCTTGTGGGTTATGAAAATAGGTAGGAAATTGGCAAGCTTCTAGATCCTTTCGAAGCAACCTAAATATTGGCAGATTGTCATTTTGGGAAGTGTTCATTTTGGTTTATTATTGCTCATGAATATTGAGTAGCATTTTTCTTAAGAAAACAATCCTGCTTCTAAAGGAAACCAATGGCAAAGCTATTGCAATAGACGATTGCAGTGAGGACAGAACAACTGCTGAGTGAATCAATTGAGAACGGACTATGGCAAGGACTTTGTGTATCAAAGTTATTGGGCAAAAAAACCCACAACAAATGATTGGTAATTCAGAACAATTTCCTGGCATGGAATATAGTGTGATTTGCATGTGAGGCTAGAGAGCACAAGTGAGAAATTCTCCAGGCTTGTTTCATGTGAAATGGAGCCTTTTGCACACTCGTGAAAATGCTCACACTTATACAGGAAGTCTAAGTAAACCTTGACACTGAGGGTAAATGACTGATCTTGCTCTGGGGAGGCAGGAGACATGGGAGCAAGCGTGCAGATTTGTGACGGACGCTGCTGACACAAATTAAGCTTTTTTTTGGCAGAGAAACTCTTGTTTATCTCTTAATTTGGTGAATTGAAAAGCAAAATCCATGACTGAGCTTTTGATGTTTGAATGCTAGAAAGAAATAGGCAATAATATTATTAATATGTCTGAATAACAAATACCTTTGCCTATACTACTTTTGTGCCGCATTACTGTGCCAAAGACAGACCCGTACAGTGAGAATTACGATTGCTACGCAGGGACCAGAGGGAATCCCCTGGAAGAACTTGGTATATTTTTGCAGTCCCCTGCAATAGTGTAACCACTTTCCCCTACATACAATGGAAACATAGATTTTTGGGTAACAGAGAATGTTTCTAAAGGGTATCAACCCATGGTCTCTCTCAAAGCTTCTCCTGCTGGTTTCTGGTGCGACTTTTTTACCATTCCCAAAACAATAATTATCATTTCCTATATAGAAAATCGGTGGTTATTTAATAGTTGCATTATTCTATAGTTTGCACTCCATAAAAATGTCATTGCTTAATTTTCATTGTACAGAAACCTGGATAGTAAGTTTTTGTGTAAGGAAAAATAGCGGGTTGTGTACAGGAATCTCTCTTATTTGTGGAAACTTTTTATTCTGAAGAAGGTTAAATATTTGGAGGATTTGGGGAGTTTTGCTTTTGTTTGGGGGAGTTTCTATTCTGCTTTCTTTTTTTCCTGAGAGAGACAGGATTTTTAGAGTTTGTTTCTTACTGTAATTATGGAGATGTCATTCTTCAGAAATTACCAACCCAGACTGTGTGAACTGCACTGCTTATTTGCAGAAACATCAGGTTACAATACTGTGTCTTGATTTATTCATATGAATATTTTATTACAGTCAGTAATTCTAGGTACATCAATGAAGAGAGTGATATTTTGTCTGGGATTTTGCAAAACAGATAATGCTAATGTTTTTAAATAATAAAGCTCTGTACAGAAAGAAGGGATTTTTTTGTGTGTACATTTTAAAGGCATTTATCAGATCAAAGATCATATTCTGCCACTTTACTGATATTGAACAACACTATTTGTTGCAAGAAGCCTTGTTGATTCCCGTGGGATTACACATTTACTAATATCTTTCTGTGTTTAAGTATTAATAATGATGAAATATTTGCAATATATTAAGAGTCTATAAAACAAAAACTTCATGATGGGCTCCATCCTGGGGAGTTTAAATCTGGAAATTATTTTTTCCCTGTGTCTATCCTAAAAAAAATTACAAAACAACACTTATCTAATTCAGTATTCCACTTCCCATGTTACACCACCTGTCAAAGGTTACATTGGATACTCTCTTGATAATTCAGTTAATTCTGTAATGGTGAGCAATATTATCGTTAGTTTCTAACTCAGAAAAAGCTGCCTTTGAAAAAATGCAATTAAATTTCCTGCACGATTACATTTTCTGATGCTATCGGTAAAATTGCAAAGATTTATTCGTCTTTTCTTTTGGAGAAGAAGGGGTAAACTCATCTTAGATATTTGATTGTTCTCTCAGTGTTGAATCTCCAGCAATTATGAAAGCAACTATTTCAGGAGTGCAAATAACATCTTTCGGCACCTTGTGAGAAGAGATCAAAGTACATGCAAGAGTTCTGCTATCTGTTAGATTAGGAGAAAAAGAAAATCAAATTTTATTCAGGGAAAGCTTGACCTGTTGAGATGAGCCTAAAGCACATCTGTCTCTCTAGTTTCAAAATTTTGGGGAAAAATGCAGTACTGAAAAATACTTCCAGTGGGTCCTGCTAAGGTCAAGGCATTGAGCGAAGTGTCTGCAGACCATTACTTGCAGTCACATACGTACATACACTTGCTTTCTCACTTGCTCACTCTCTCAAATACACTCTTATCAGATTTTGTTTGGGGCTGGTCTGATTTCGATAGAGGTAAGCGTTTTCATATTGACTCAACTTTGAAGGAGATCAGATCGATCTTTGAGAATAGCATTAAAAAAAAGCAAATCCCCTCCAAATTACCACATCTTTGAGTTTTGAAAATGAATCTACCAAAAGAAAAGATGACAGACTTTTGACAAGCTGCTCGGTATATAGAAGCTCAGTATTCTTATCGTAAGAGGGACTTTCCTTCCTAAAGAGTTAGATGTCAAATGACTACGTGTACTTAGTAGCAGCACATATGAACAGAGCTCTGCAGGAGTCGCTTTGTGCCGTCTGTCCTGGACTCCTGTCTTTTGGAGAATTTAGGACACTGAAGTGTCAAATTTGGTTAGTGTATTTGCTAATAAAATCAAAATAAAGTGACTTCACCCCAAACCTCCTCATTTTTAGGATATAAGAAAGCTGGGGCTGGGTACTATAGCTCATGATGAAATAATGGATATCTAATGTAAATAGCTTCTGCTCTAAAACAAGACAGTGCCGCATTCATTTGAAAGAACTATATGTGTCAGTAGTTATGTAAGCATGGAATTTTTCCTCCAAATATTTTTTGACAATTAAACTTATTCTTACAAATGTCAAAGGCCCAATTTTCTTACAGCCAGACTTCTAAATGCATGCAGCGCACACCGCACAAGTTAGGTGCTGAGTTTCTAAAAACTACGGTCATTTATTTTGGGGCTGATGTGGGAGCTGAGCTCTAAGGAAGGTCTGGCTCATGATGTGCAGCCTCATCTTTTTGAGGAGCCTGGGGGCGGCAGTGCCAGGGCTGGGCTGTCCCCGCGCTGTCGGACGCAGGGGACTGCCCAGGTTTTGCCTGCGGCATTCTGGTCACATCACCTTCGGGCAGACGCGCTGGAGTCTGTTTTCAAAGTTTTAGGAGAATTCCAGGAGACATCTGCTCCAGTTGTTTATGGGCAGCGTCTTTAATTTTGTGGGGGCAGAAACAATCTAAAAACTCCGGTGGGACTTCTGTGCTCTTCAGGGGGATCTCGCAGCCACGCAGAGCCCTGCACGAAGTGGAGTTTCTCTGGGAAGGGCCGGGGGGCCTCTACAACAGGGTAGAAAATGGATCGTGGCTGTACAACGTCTGGGGTAGGTAGGGCTGTATGAGGAAATATAAATAGCACAGCTTGGCTTTTGTGCCTTGAGTGGGCCTTATACGGACGAGAGCAACAAGATTGTCGGTCATGGGGCGAAGGAAGGAATTTTGAACCCACAGGTTAACACGGCAGATTTGGAAGCCAGACCTGAACTCCGTCATTATTAGGTCTGTGCTCCTCTAAGGAGAGTGTGGAAAAGTACGTGAGCAAAGGGAAAGAGCGTAATGACTAAAATGGGGTAGGGAGCATGGAGAGGGAGTACAAAATGAGTCCCATGTACCGCGGCGGCCGCACCCACCCTCTCCTGAGCTGCAGCCTGTTCTCCAGTTCATAAACGGTATGTCAGCTGCCCCTGAGCTATGATTTTGTTTAAGTTACTCATTCTCAAAGAAAAACCTTATGAGTTTAATAAGAGCAGAAAGTTCATGGGAGTCAACTTGATCCGCAGTCACAAAAAACAGCCTGTGTGGATTACAAACGCTTGAATTCAATAGAGTTTGCTCAACTGCAAGCATTAAAGAATAAATAGAAATTTGATATAAAGTTGGAATTATAGTACTGGGGATCGGCAGGGGCACTAGACACCTGCTTTGTGCTTTTCCTGTAAGACCAGTTAGTTTTATGCGTAGGACTGTTCTGTACATGCACTTGGGGTCCCTGTCTGTGTCGGGAGCAACGCTGTATATAGCATCCATTCCTTCCAGCGGATCACTGCAGGGATTTTCATTGCACCAGCCAGTGTTTTCTGTATTTGTTATCTAATAAGACTTTCTAGTAAAGACTAGTTTCATTTTGCTGTGAATCCACTCAAAAGCAGCTCCCTTTGTAGCCACAAATATTTCTTATCTTAGATTTAGTAGAGAATTACTACGTGAGCATTTAGCTGGTGGGTTTGTATATCAGCAACCTGCCAAATCGCAAGAAATGCCTCATCCAGTGACAACTCTGACATGGTTGATGGGGACAGAGTACTCCTCGCAGTACTTTATTTTATTCTGTTCTTAAAAGTAATGTCATAGAGAATTAATCATGAAGCCTTTGTTAAAAAAATGAATCATACAAATTGATATCCATTAAAAGTTAGTATTGTTCATCTCTGATCTTTTTTCTTTGTTGCTGGAATATGAGGGTCTCAGCTCAGGAAGCTATTTTATCTCCACTTCTGTTCTCCTGCTTTTAGTCATAGAAATAGGAAAATTAGAGGTGAAAAAATGTCACCCCGTGGGAAGAAGATAAGTATTGTTTGACTCATTGCTTTGGGCTGCGGCTCTGAATTCAGCTGCATGTTCTCTATCCATTGTGAAGGGCACCGTGTTGATATCCTGATGTGCAAAGAATCCTTCCTGTTCTCCGAACATCACTGGTTTAGAGGAGGCTCAAGATAATTCACAGGAGGTTGTGCCTCTAAAAATTTCAGATTGTTAATAGCTCTACCTTCCAGGATTTTTCTTAGTGCAGATTATCAGTCTTTCTACCCAAAGACAGTTCTGGAGCATGGATTTCTTTGTCGCAGCTTGAAATCAATTGTATTAATATTTTATTGCTCAGGTATTATTTATAAGCAGTTAGTGCCAAGACTGTTTTGCTGAAGTCCTTTCACCATTATAGTTCTGTACTGAGCTGTGCAGCAATAAATTATCTCTGAGCAAAGAGCCAGGGGCAACAAAGGCTGCTCAGCCACTTGGGATAAGGTTAGATTGGATGTTTAATGGCTCGTGAAAATAAAACTAAAGGCTCATATTCCTTCTAATCACATAATTGTCTCTTAGGTATCTCTTGTGCCTTTCAGTAGTGAATCTAAGCATCTGTCTTCCATCATGTCTGTGTGATGCCAGTGGGGCCACTGCACCTAGGAGCATAATAAAGTGCGGGATTTGCCCCCACTGCTCACTGTCCTCCGTGGCTGGAGTGCTGTAGTTTCCAATGAGATTATGGCTGGTTTTTTTTCCTTTAAGATAGATAAGAGCCCTTAGCAAAGATACACTAACGCATCATGGACATAAAGAGGGAAGAACTCTCCCAAGGCTGCATATAACCCAGCTGGCAGATCCAGGATTAGAAACTACAGAGTTCAAGAACCCAGTCTGTGCTCAGACCAGACCTCTCTCAGGAAAGACGCAGTCCCGTTACTGGCTCCAGTATTACCCTGCATGGGAATTTGAGCCATAGATGGTAAAAGCTACTTAGTGTAATAGGCCTTGCAGAGCCCCGGAAGGGATGTGAGCGTTGTGGGAGAAGTGGTATTCCTGTATATTATCTACATATCTTCCATTTTACTTGCTTCACATGGTTTTGTATAAATGTGAATCCTCTGCAGTTGGCATGCTTCCCTCTGAGCCCTTCAGCATTACTCACAAAACAGGCACTGAGCTTGTCGTGGGTGACTCACAGCACTGTCACTCCATTTCGGTGAGCACCCAAACTCAGTCGAACAGAGGCATTTTTCCAAAGAGCTTACTGCTAGACCTAGGCAACAGACTTTGTGAAAATGAGGGCCATTCCTTCATCCTCGCTGAAGCTGCTCCTTGCTGCACTGCCCTGAAATGTGATGTGCTGTCCATATATAAATGATGAGTAGAGAACTCTGTAAGTTCCACTCTCTGATGTACTAGCATGTGCATGTGACCAACATAAAGCATGATACTGCCTCATAAACTTTTAGGCGACATGCTTAGTCCTCTTTTATCTTGTTTGGGATAATGTCCTCTTGGTTCTGCAAGTTTTTCTACAAATTACGAAGTACCTGAAGAATTGCAGGTCCACTGCCCAGCTGCAAGATGAGACAAAGACCAGAGACAAAGATGTACAATGTCAGTGAAGGAAAATCAAATATTTAGAATAAAAAGTCTCAGGATGTTTAGTCTGCACCTTTTTTGTGAGGATGCAAATGTCATTTAATATCAGTGCTGATCTATCTGTAAATGCAAACTCCATCTTTATTGGTTTGCTGTTCAGAAATAGCTGTGGAGTTATTAATCAGATGTGACAGGTTTATCCGGGAGGAGCAGTTCTGAGAGTAAAGCCAGTTGTACAAACAGACTGATAACAGGATTGAAACTTTTTTTTCCTGTCAAAAGAAAAAAAAAAGTCTTTTTACTCTGCAATCTATTTACTTGTCTGTTTCCTACAGACCTGCCTTTCTTCTGACTCACAGCTAGGCAAAAGCACTTTTCCAAACACAGCCTCCTCCTTTGTACAGACTCCCTGCTCTGTTCCTCCATTGCCTTTCACCATCAAATTTGAACTAGCTCCAGCATCTGCATCGCGCTCCTCATTCTCACCAGCTAATGAAGAAGATACAGCCTTTTAGGACATAACTTCCAGGACACAGAGAAACTAGATAGTTTGATGGAAAAAAGTGCCAAGAAGATTGTGCAATATGCAGAGTTACAGAGGGTAGAAGAACTTCTGCTGGTCAGGGCAATACTACCTGCAAATGAACTAGTTTATCCCTTTAACATTTACCTGCTCCCAGCCTCTTTTGCTTTTTCCTCTTGAGTCTTTGAGAGCTTTCCCTCTGTCTCAGCAATATCCTACCAGTGACCTCTCACTACAGGATTCAGTAGTCTTCTATGCTAGGAGTCGAAGGTTCTCTTCTCCTGGATCTCCTCTTTGTGACACTATCGGAGATAAAATCTGTCAAATTTTTTGAAATGTAAGAATCAAGGCTATGCCTATTGCGGTAATGAGGTCAATTTTATAAGCAGGCTGCTGAGTAGCCACCCCCTGTCCTCAGGACATGCTTAGCAAAAGAGGTTTTGATTTTGCAGTGAGTGTGTTTGCTGTGTCATTGGGTATAGACGTTCATAAGCCGCTGGGTATTGTCAGTATCCTGACAAAACCGAATGGATGGAGTTTGGGGATCAGACTCGGCTTTCCTGATCTCTCCAGTTCATGTATTTGAATTAATAGACAATTTTTTTTATCACTATCTTTTCATAATCGTCTACATATAAGCAAACTCTGCTGTCAGCTGAACCACAACAAATTGGAAATATCTTGAAAACAGCTGAAATTAAATAACTCAGTGAACAGCAGTGTGGAAAGAGAGCAGAATCTGTCCCTATGAGAGCACTCAACATAAATATGCCTGATATTATTGAAAGGATTCTGTATCTCCTAGGACCTGCAGTGGATTAGAGGAAGATACTCTCCTTCTCATAAATCTTTGCTGACTGTCTTTTGTGTCAAATTAAGCTATCTAGTGTATGCCTTTACTAAATCATACCAATATGCTTTTCCTGTCTGCCTGTTCTTATGCTAATCTGGACTGTATTTGTTGGCAGTATTCCTGATGAGATTGGCCAGTGGGGAACAGCGAAGTTCTTCCATTGTGATTCCTTTCCGTTGGCCATTGAAATTCAGTTTTCCTCATCTTAGCCTGAGAAGATCCCGAATGTGCCCTTTGAGCCTTCGCCAGAGAGTGCCCTCTGAGCCAGCGCCGCAGAAAGTGCCGGGGCCCAAACCAGCGAAGACGCGAAAGGGGGCAGCAGTCTTAGGGCCTCAGAAGGAGCAGCCCCTGAAGACTGTTTTGACCCTCTTCTTCTGAAACTCTGAAAGCTGCTGATTCCACAGCCTTTGCCTTCACCACCTATTTGTGGCTGCTACAAGCCTTTAGATCTGCAAAGCTGATACTTTTAGTTGGCATAACGCCTCTGCTTATTGACTAATCTGCTTGCCGTTTGCTGCATGCTGCTGCTGTAGTTTTAATGTACGGTGAGGAGCTGTAGTCTTCCCTTGGGCATCAAGGGACTTGTCTTATGTTGCCTCTTCGATCAGGGAGAGAGGAATTGTGTGGCTTGCGCAAAGGGCTAGCCACCAGCAGCAGATGGCTCTGCTAAAGAGTCATTTTGTGACTGGGCAAATCCTACCTGCTTTCTGAGCCTCAGTTTCTCCCTCTGGAATACAGACCTGATAATACCTACCTCCTCAAACTTGTTGTAAGGTCTAGTTTATAAGTGTTTGTGAAATGGTTTGAAGTTGTTACTTTAAATACATAAAAGAAAGGCAGACAGCATAAACCGCATGATGTCAAACTAAACCTATCTCATGCCGACAAAGCAGCATCCGTTTCTATTCGGTAACAGGCCACACACTGGCTCTGTTCATTAGGAGTTACATTTCTGCCCACAAACTGGAGATGGTAGTGACTTTGACTGCTGTTTATCTAATGCTTATCTCAGGCCATGAGAGCCGCTGGTAACAGCGTGGTGCCCCGTTACCCTTTTTTTATTGGGTGGCTGCTGGAGAAAATATCTTAAATTCCAATTGCCTGCACTTTGAGTGTTCACTTACACTGATGAATGAAATATCGAGTCAGAACGGCAGTGTTTTATGGCCACTTTGTCCTGGTAGAAAGAACCTCCCAAGGAGCCAGGCGAAGGTGAGCTGAACCCAGGAATCTGGGTGCAGGGGAAGCTGCCAGTGTGCAAGGACAGTGGCGAGATCAAAAACATAACAGCTACGCTTTTTGATATAGTAAGGGAGTCTGAAAGGGATTCTAATCTGAGAAAAAGAAGTCATTTCCAACAAGAAGCTAAAGAAAAAAAGCACAACCTTCCTCTTTTCTGTGCTGGACATCTTTAAATCCTTGAGCTCTGTTAGGCTGCGGGTGCTTATCAGGTATGTTGCTGTTACTCTGTGAAATAGCTGAATCCTCCTTCCCTTGACATTGGTGGAAGGTCAGCCCAGAAAAGCATCCTCTAAGGACTGGCAGAGGGAAGCAGTCATTGTGCGGTTGTTGCGGCAATGGGAGTGCGGAGCTGTTACTTCTCTGGCAGGGCATGGTTTGATTGGAATGTGGTCTTCTGCCCAGATGCCTTCGATTCCTCCCTCAGCCTCCCCCGGGCCACAGCTCGTCTGACCTGCCCCGGGTAGGCAGAGGAAGGGCTGGCAGGCTGCGCGAGGTGCTGGGTCGCAGCAAGCTCAAGATGACCAGCAGCAGTGCGAGTTCAGCATCAGCCCTTTGGGCTCGTAGGAGAACAAGGGGATATGAGCTGGTAATGCTCTGCATGTTACGGTTGCATGTCAAGAAACTCAACTTGCTCCTCCGGGCAGGTGGTTTGTGTTGTTGCAAGTGTGTAAAAATAACCGAACAAAATGAATTGCGGATGTGATTAGCATGCACGTGTGAAAAATACTCCATTAAACCTTCAAACTGGAGATCAGACTGGCTGAGAGTTTTGGGACTCTGCTTTTTCACACACTGATAATAAGATCCGCTATTCAACAACAGTCCATGAGCCCTCTTAGAATTTTGGGAATGTTCCCCAGATTTGTCCATGATTCTGCAATACTTTTGCAGTTCTGCTAGGCTGGGAATGCAGCTCAGCTTTGTGTCTCATTGGCCTTTTATATGACAAGGGAAGTGTTTACATGTGTTGTAGCAACCAGGCAGTATGTACATGACCATAAAGGGGCTGACTGGGTGACTCACTGGAAGGGAACTCGGGCTTGAAAGCAAAGTCAGATAAAAAGCCCACTTAATGGAGCAAAGCAGAGGCTGGTCTGTCCAACAAATCTAATAGCTCGGAATTGTTTGAAATAGAATGAATACAGAGCGGTCCAACACTCCTGGCAGTTTGGCAGCAAGCTGCGTTTGAAGCTCGGTGCGGATGCCGTGAGCCCCTCCTGGATTCCATGCGATTTCCAGGCTGACGGGCTGATAGTCCCATCAGCTCTGTGAGCAGGGAAGGAACTTCCCAAAGTAAACCGCTTCCCCAGGGATGTCTGTGCTGGGAGGGACAATATGGTGTACGTGTCGCAGACTGTGAAATGGTTGGGGGGGGTGACACATTGTAAATGTGCAAAAGAAAAATAGAGCATTCAAACTTAAATCAAAGCTGAACCCTTCTGTGAAGCCCATCAGATTGGAATGAGCTGATCGCTCAGTCCTCACACACACAAACACCCCCGTGTCCTTCTCCTGGGTGTATTTGTGCTTTGTGCACATAGCAGGAAGATTTTTTTTTTTTTCTGTGGGGATAAAAATCTCAGAAATCTTGCTTGCCCTCTGTCTTTGTCCCAGCTGGATTCAAGCTGTCTCGGAGAATAGAAATGGTTTCTCTCTGCAGATTGGGAGCCAGCAGTTGAACGCCCCAAAATGCAGGAATGCCAAGACCCAGGATTTTGAACTCACCCACTACAAGGGTCAGTATTTTCCTAGTAAAAATAGGTTGCTTGGAATGCCTGATGTTAAAAATGTGGCTCATCTGAATGAGTCATGAGTGAAATAAAGTGCACAAATAATAGTGCCCTGCCCTGAGCAGGGATTTGTGTAACAGCCACCCGTAGACCCGGGATCATTCGTGATTGTTCCAGCAGGGTCCCGTTGTCCTTACGGCAGCAAACAGGGCTGCGTTTGCAGTTGCATTTCTGTGGAGAGGGACCTGCAGCATCACTGCTCTGCCCAAACATGCCTGCCCAGCTGCACAGCTCCCCTTCACCCCTTGCAGGGCAAGCATCTCCTGGGTAGGCGGAGGAGACCTTTGCTGGCGTTTGGGCAGCGCCTGGGTGCAGCAAGCGGCTAGGGCGCTACGCGCTAGGGATGCTCAGCAACAATTAACTAGTCCCCATTAAGTGCCAGAGCTGTTGGTTGTTCTTGCACCAGCTGTCCTGCGCATAAGCCAGAGTCCACTAAATCAGTAGGAATGCTCCCTAGATGGAGATGGAGTTTGGATCAGAAAAGCGACCCAAAGCATACAGTGCTGAAAATCCACCGGCTGTTCTCCAGCTGGTTATATCCACTACTATGATAAGGAATCAGACTGAACAAGAGACAGAAAAAAAAAATGTAAAAATGATACCAGGCACAGTAAAGAGAGATGTACTCTCTGGAGGCCCTGAGCTGCTCTGCAGGCCCTTACATGGGCAAGTTACCCTCTCGCCACCCTGACTGGATTATCAGACCCTGCTGGAAAGGGGCCAGATGAAATTTATAAACCATTCCCAAGCACAGCTGGAGAAAAACTCTAGGAAACAAGCTAATTTCAGCAGGGGATTGTAGGCCTCCTTACTTATGGAAATAGCTCTACTCCTCCTTTGCTTCTGTATTCAAGCAATGAAGATGCCTCCTAAAAGAGGTGTGAGCAGAGTCTGGAGTCTGCTAGTGCCCCTGGGCTGAGGGATGGACCAGCTGCCTGCAGGTGTGATGTGAGGGACACAGGAGATTTGGTTTCTAAATGAGTAGAGTTTATAGGAGTTAGGATGAAACACGCAGGCAATTGCTGTTCTCCGAATTCAGTGGCTTGCATTACAGAGCTGTACCTGCACCCTAATGTGTGGTTCCAGCCGTCATTTACCCCGTGAGCTGCTGCTGGCTGCATCTTCACGGTAGCAAGGAAAGCAGTTGCAGCCTGCTGCAAATGTCAGATGGGTGTGTTGCTAGTGCGATCCATTCAGCTAAATCAGAAACTCCAGTTAGAGGATGGATCTGGTGCTACAGCAAGAGGAAAGGTGGTTGTTTATGTGGCAGATATGGAGGTTTTGAGCTGGTGTTTCTTTTTGTACACACATGTTCTGGAGTTAACAAGGGGCTGATAAGTATCTGAGTTTGCAGGATATGGCATATTTCCAGTGACAGTCATGCCAGGGAGAGATGGGGGAATGCCTTTGTTCTGGCTAATTGTGTTGACTCAGAGGGAAGGAAACGGCTGGAGTTCCTGATGTTCTTGGCTCGGTGGGGCCGGGGTCTCTGGAAGTCCCTGGGATTGCTCCAGCAGGTGTTGTTGTGGAGAATATGACCACCGCCTTCATAGCACTTGTGAATTTATTCTGAACTGACCTGATCCTCTTGAGAGCCTGTGTATTGTTTTCTCCTAAAGTGGCTAATCAAATGAAGAAAACATATGTTGGCTGCTTCACCTTAATCTCCAGAAAGTAGCTGAGACTCAAAGGGTGAAGAGTTTTGCGCAGGGGAGCTTTCTGTTCTGCATAACCCCCCCAGAACCACCCCCTTGGTCTGGCAGCTCTTGGCCGCGGACGCTGCAAACTGTCGTAACCTTTACGGAGCCAAGCACTCCGTGGAACTGACTTGTCTTTCACTGTTTACAGATTTTTCCCCAGATTCCCTCCTCTCTCTAGAACTTCTGCTTGCCAAGGAACGGAACTGTCCTATGCTGAGGGGAAAAATGTGAAAGCATCTGTATTTGACCCAAGTGAAGCGTTGCTGGAATCACATATTCAATAAACTTATGTCAGTTTTCATGCAGTATAAGGGAAGGAAGAGCTGGAGAGCGAGTAGCGTGGCTGAGCAGAGCAGCTCTGCAGTAGTTGCTGCTGTGCAAGCGTGGGCTAATGCAGAGCAGGCAGGCGACCACGGGTGACGTGTGGCCTGAGGCCAGATTTCACCTTCTGGATGCTGGGCTGGGGCAGCTCCATTCGCTGCATCCCCAGAGCCGTGTGAAGGAAGTCACTGCCGGAGTTCATTACTCTTTTCAAGCACTTCAGCTTGGGCTTGCTCTGGGGTCTGTCACTTGATTTTAGTGGGCCCTGCTCGTGCCAGTGTTGGGACTGTAATCCCCAGTCCTTGCTCTGCTCAGTTCCCGTCTCCGCTAGGGCTGTGAATCGAGCCCACGCCTCCTGCTTTCGCCTTTCTCTCTAGATCTGAACGCAGTAGATTCTGCTCGGTGCCTGTTCCCAGGGGCTGCCCCAGGGTAAGGACGGGGCTGTGCCTGCTCCTAACACGAAGCCCATTCACATGCTCCCTTCAGGCGCTTGCTGGCTTTCTGACCGCGCTCATCTCAGAAATTCCACGCCTCTCCCTCCCAGCTCCATAGATTAAAACAACTCGGGTAATAAATTTCTGAGCCGTGGGCTGCAGCCCCGCAGCTGTGACGCTTTGTACAGTGATGGGCTATTTCCAGCGTGTCCTGAGAACATAGAGGTGATTCATTGCAGCAGGGACGCACGCTATGTGCTGCTCGGCTGAAAACCAATCCCATTCCAGACCTGTGCCCCTCTCCTGGCCTGGGTGCCTCTCCTGTGCACATGCTTGTCCTCTGCCACAGGGATCAAAAACTTGGCTGACCCAGGAAAGTGGAGAAACTGAATGAATTTACCTTCTGTCCCCAGGAGACACAGCGTAAACTTGCAAACTTAGCTGACGTTTGTCAGGACCTGTGGTCTCTGTCTGGTTCAGTCCTAAACTCAGACAAGTTCCCTGTCTTACTTCTCCAGTGGCAAAATGGGAAAAACAGGGCTGCATGCTGCATCCCAAGAGATGTCTTGGCCCCACATCTGGATCCGTGCAGGCCTTGGGAAGGTCTAAGTGCAGACCCCGAGGTCGAGGCCAGGCCAGTGTGTTTCCACTCTGGACCGTGTAGCCGGACGCTTGGGTCCGGACTGTGCTGCCACCTGCAGCCCAGCGCTGCGATGTGTCGGGGGCCAGTACCCGCACCAGACCCTCCCAACACTGGCGTCAGGCAGTGGGAGAGCTGGGGGAGCAGCGGGAAATCTCACCAGGGGAAAACAGCCCGTGGGAAGAAAGCGGGAAGGGTGTGGTGTTTCGATTTAGCTAGGAGGGCAGCCTTCTGGAGTAGTGCCGCAGCGAGCACTCCTGGATTAAACCTGACGTGGCCTTTGCTAATCGCGGGGACCAGGCTAACGGGGGTATGGATGGTTCTGGGTAAGGCACCGGGAGCAAAGGGGCACCGCGTCGCAGAGCTGGATTGCCTGGCTCCTCTCCCTGGGAGGAGGTGGTCAGCGGTGCACATGGGATCAGGAGCGGGCGACGTGGGACGGCCAGGCCCCGGCCAGTGTCTGGCAGCATCGGGTGTCCTTAGTGGATCTGCAGCAAGCATGAGAGGCGAGTGCCCCACTGAGGCAGTCCAGGGTCAGGTGCTTTTCATTTCACACCCCCGAGCCTCTGCAGCATGCTGGCTGTCCAGCTGTAGCACAGCCTGAGCTGGAAACTCATCTTTCATTAGGAAAATAACAGTCATATCAAGGCGTGTTGGGAAGGCGAATGCTATCGGTGCCAGCTGCCAGCATTTCCATCCTGTGCTTCCAGCCTCGGCTTTGGGCTGGGTGCGGCTGGGACCCTGTGTGCCAACCTGCTGAGCCGACATGTTCACACGTACACACATACCTGTTCGTGCTGGAAGGATCCCCACCAAGGACAGGCTGGGACATGAGCGCCCTGCAAGCTCTTGGATGGGCCCCAGCTCTGCTCACCAGCCGCTGCACAGGGGTTACTGCAGCAGGTTAGAAACACAGAGCTAAGGTGCAAGGTGAGGACATTGGAATTTGGATTTGGGTCCCAGGAGCACAGATCCAGCCCCCTGTGGCTGGTGTGGGCAGGAATGAAGCACCAGAGGCGGCGTTTGCTAGAGACTTTTTGCCAGGGTTCCAGCTGTGCCTGTTCCTGCAGAACCCCAGGGCTGAGCTGGTGCCGACGGTGGATCTGCGTGGTCAGTGCATCCTGCGCTGAGGGGAATTTTCTGCAACAGCTTCTCAGATGCAGAGACGCAGCCCAGATGGGTGCACAGTGGTGCGGTGTCGGCACACGTCTTCCAAGCTGGCCCTGCTCACCCTCAGCCCACCCAAGTGCCAGAGCTCTGCCCTTCCCTGCCCGCGCATTTGTGCTACTGCTTACGCCCTGTACTGATTCCCGCAGGTGGAAAACCCGCCTGGCACTCGCTTTGTGCAGGCATAAATGACAACAGGAGCTTTAGGAGGTGCAGAGGCAGGAGAGGGAGCGCGTGCTGGGCGCCCTCTCTGCTCTCGACGCAGCCACCAGCCTCACCCTGGTGACTGGTCATGCGGAGAGGTTCTGGCTGCCTTGATCACCTCTTACGAGATGGAGCAAGAGGGACAAACTGTGAGGAAAGGGCCGTGGCTGATTGCACGGGGCTGAGAACAGCAGCAGGAAAGCTCTGATTGTCCGAGAGATGTTGACAGACACCCTGGCCGGGGCAGGGGACGGCAGAGCTGTTGGAGCCAAGAGCCTTTTGCTCTTTTGACAAACAAAGGGAGGATGGAAACGCTCCAGTGTAAATGGTGAAAGTGAGGTAATACCCTTGGCAGGCTGCAGACGGGAGGGTGAGGGAAGTGGCCTTGGCCAGTGCCCTCTTCCTCCACGGCCTCTCGCGGACGAGGGCAGTCCTGCCGGTGCAGGGCCGCCGGCTCTGTCGGCCTGGGCTCTCCGGGGAACGTGCTGCCCGGAGCCCAGCTCCAGGCTCCCTCCCTGGGCTCCTGCCTGCAGGCAGAGCACACTGGTGGCTCCCTGGAGTCCGGCTTTGCCTCCTTGGGTCCCCGCATCGGATGAGCCCCGGTGTCGCAGTGCTGTGAGGGGTGATGGAGCACCTTTTGCCCCCTCAGAGACCTGGGTGTGCTGTGAACTCAGATCTGCGTGTTGTAGAAACAGTTCGAAATGGCTCTTCAATTAGCCAGTGTTCTCTGAAACTAGGTGACGAGTGAGTCGGGCTATGACAGAAGCAGGGGAGGAAGGGGAAAAGTCCCGTTTCAGTGCTTGCTGCTTCTTGCACTGCTGCAGTCACTGATGGGTTTGGAACCAGCCCAGAGAATGCAGAGCTAGTATATCCGAGCTTAAATATAGCAGAGCCCTAAGCTGCTGCAGGACAGAGCAGATCCTCTTTAGAGTAATTTATCAGGTGTCCTAGAAGGAGAGGATAAGCCCAGGCCTGAGGTCACCTGGGTTCGACTAGCCATGAATCCCAACTGTGCAGCTGCTCTGCAGGGAGGCTGGATGTGCTTGTCTCACTGTCTCCGCTCTGTGTCTTGCAGGATGAAGTGAAGCTCCCTTCGAAACTGAGCATCAGCAAGTCCTTGACGGAGGGCGAGAAGCAAGAGAAGGAGGGAGAGGGTGAGGAGGTACCTGGAGGTGAGGACCATGCAGAGGAGGATCATGTCCAGCTCTCCTCAGATGAAGAGGTGGAGATTGAAGAGATTATTGAAGAATCACGGGCAGAGCGCATCAAAAGGAGTGGCATGAAGAGAGTGGATGACTTTAAGAAGGCATTCTCAAAGGAGAAGATGGAGAAGACTAAGCTAAAGACCAAGGAAAACCTGGAGAAGACCCGCCACAACTTGGAGAAGACCCGCCACAACCTGGAGAAGAGGATGAACAAGCTGGGCACCAAGATTGTGACCAATGAAAGGAGAGAGAAGATGAAAACCTCTCGGGACAAGCTGAGGAAGTCTTTCACCCCTGACCACACTATCTATGCCAGGTCCAAGACGGCTGTCTACAAGGTGCCGCCCTTCACTTTTCATGTCAAGAAAATAAGAGAGGGCGCGGTGGAAGTGAAGGCAACAGAGCTGGTGGAGGTGGGTGGAGAGGAGGGAGAAAACTCGGATCTGCTGCGTGGGGAGAGCCCTGAGACGCACACACTGCTGGAGATTACGGAGGAGTCTGACGCGGTACTGGTGGACAAGAGTGACAGTGAGTAGGCCGCAGCGTGGAAGGATTGTGGACGGATGGCTGAACACGTAACCATTCACATTTTGAGATCTCTTTTTGCCCTGGTGCCTCGGGGGAAGTGTACACAATGCCTCCTTACTACCCTGCAGAGCCGATGCCAATCCCCTGCCTTCTAGGACAAGGTGTATTTTATATTTTAGTTTTAGCACACAGAGAAGTTAGGAACACAGGACTGTTTTTCTTACACTGTTAAATCACCCTTGGAGACCATTCCTGCCGCAGGCTGCGTGAGAGCTTCCTAGTCCCCAGACCTGAAGAGGGGCTTTGAGTGACAGGGACCCAGCCCAGCTGGAGAGTGCTAAAACCAAGATAACGGCTGTACACCTGGGAAACTCACGTGTCCTCCGTAAGCAAAGACCTGGTGTCAAGAAAGCTTCCTGCCAAGCAACCTGCCCGGCCCGCGAGAGCCTGGTTCCCTGCGCCAGGCTCGGCAGCCATCCACGCGGAAGAGAGTCAAGGGGGCCACGCTGGCCACCAGTTCCTGAGGACGCCTGGGGCCGTCCCTGGGGAGCAGAAGACCGGGGATACGTCCTACTCCGGGAGGGAAGAACGGAGCAAACCCTGTTGACAGACAGAAGTGCGAAGCTGGGCAAGGCCTCGAGGCACGCTGGCGGGTCTGCTCCCTTCTCCCCTCCCAGGGGATTCGATGACCGTGGCAGTGCCTTGGACACCAGTGTCACGAAAGGCGACCTGCTGTTGGACCTGCTGCCGGGGTGCCCCGTGCTCGTCCCATGGCCCAGCGTCGCGGCAGGACCAGCGTGGGCCGCGCTCCCTGCCCAGGGTTAAAGCGTGGTGTCCGGGGCCTGCCGGGGTGCTCCGCAGGGATGGGGCCTGATCCTGTCTCTCCGCCGCTGCAGCTGCGCGGCAGCCCCTGAGACATGCTCCGGGGAGAGGGCCAGGGCAGGCCGCGGTGCCGGCACAGCTTGTTTCCAAAGGGGAAATGGGCTGTGCGTGACGCTGTGCGACCCGGCCCAAGCGAAGAGGCACTTGGCCGTCAGAGAGCAGTCTTGACACCGGTCTGGGCTTGATCTTGAGCAGCGCCGAGCATCCACGTCCCCCCGGGGGCCTCGGCACGGCTCAGGCTCATGCCCACGTCCAGCGCTTTCCATCCCCGTTTCCCTGCTTCCCACCAGCTTCCCCTGTCCGTCCCCCGTGGCACGGCGGCGCTAGGATAGCACACGGCAGCCCCGGGTGGCCACGCTCCCGCTTTCACGCACGCAGCCGCCGCCGCGGCCCCCAGGAGCGGGCGGCTTCGCCCGGGGCTCGCCGGGGGCTGACCCCGGCCCGGAGGCAAGGCAGGGATCTGGCTTTCGCCTCTCTGCCTGCAGGGCTCGGCGCTTCCCAGCCAGCACAGCTGCTCTCCTTCCCGGCCTGCTCCTCCCTGAGCGGCGGGGGGGCCCGCTCTCGCTAACACGACTGAACATATAAACTTGCTTTTTCTCCAAGAAGTGTTTTCCTTCTTATTGTCTAGCGCCTGCCAGGCTCTCCCCAGCCTCCGGATCCTCTCCCGGCACCTGCGCTGCCCCGGCGCCCCGGGAGCTGCCGCGGGGCTGGCGCCAGCGCGGTGCCCTGGAGGGGATCGGGCGGGAGGGCGGCTCCAGGCTCCCAATGCCGCCCGCGGAGCCCCTTCCCGGCTGGGCCGAGCCGCGCGCCCGGGAGGGAGCTCGCGCCGGGCAGGCTGGTGGCGAGCCTGGCGCGGGCGGCCTCGTGCCCGCTGTTGCCCAGGGCCCGCCTGTCTGTCGTTTTTTACCCACGTATTTTTTCTTACGCAGGAGCGGAGCCTGGAGCGGGCGATGCCGAGGGCGCGAGGCCGCGGGGGCCGAGGGCGCCCAGGGCCGAGCGCCAGGCGGGCGCGTGGCTGTGGGGCGGCGGGGGCTTCGACAAAGCTTTAACCGTTTTCTACGACTGCATCCTGGTGAGCAGCCCAACTAATAAAGTCTCTTTTCTAAAAGGACAAGCGTGCAGCGTGTTGCATCGGGGGCTGGCGGGGCGGGGGGCTCCTGCGTGGCGGGGAGGCCGCTCTCGCCCCACGGCCGGCGGTGCCGGGACTGCCCTGCTCGGCTCCGGGCAGGATCGGTGCTCGGCTCCGGGCAGGGCTGCTGCCGGGCCCCGGGGCTCCGTGCAGGGCTGGTGCTGAGCCCCGGGCAGGATCGGTGCTGGGCCCCGGGCAGGGCTGGTGCTGAGCCCCGGGCAGGATCGGTGCCGGGCCCTGGGGCTCCGTGCAGGATCGGTTCCGGGCCCCGGGGCTCTGTGCAGGGCTGCGGGCTGCACCCAGCGCGGAGCCCGGCTAGGGCGTCTCCTGCCCCTTTAAGAGGCGGCGGCCGCGGCAGCCACGGCCGTGCGCTGACGTCACGGCGCTGCCCGGAACTCGGCTGGGTTTCCCGCACGGCCCTTCCAGGCAGTCACCGCCCCTCCCGCCGCGCCGCGGCCGCGCCACCTCCTCTCCCCAGCGCCGCCCTGCGGCGGGAGGGCGGCGCCGTCCGGGAACAGCCTGCACGGGCCGCCCGCCCCCCCCCCCCCCACCCGGCCCCCTCTGCCGCCGCGCCGCCGCGAGCGGTGACGGGCCGCGGGGCTGGCCGCGCTGATTGGCCGCGAGGGCCCGTCCCTCGCGAGCCAGGGGGGCAGCGGCGCCGCCATTGGCCGGCTCCAGCGTGACGCGCACGGGGGCGGGGCCGGCCGGGCAGCAGGTTTCTCGTCACTCGGGCAGGGTCCGGACCCTGCTGGTCGCCGGCACCGGCAGCCGCCGCCGCCCCCGGGACCGCGGGTGAGCGCGGGGTCGCCCCGTGGGGGGGGGGGGCCCGGGAGTGCTGGGGGGGGGCCGGGGGCCCTGGCTCCGCCTCCCTCTGGTCCCGAGGGGGCCTGGGGGTGCTGGGGGCCCAAGGTGGGGGGGGCCCATGGGTGCCCGGTGGCGCCTGGGTGCCCCTCGGGTGCTGGTTGTCCCCAGGCTGCCGGGGCCTGAGGGCGCTGGGTCGGTGCTGGCGGACCTCCGGGTGCCAGGGCCGCGGGGGGCCGGGACCCCCAAATGCCAAGGCCTGGTGCTGCCTGTCCCCCGGGCAAGTAGTGCCAGGGCTGCTGGGGGGGCCGCCAGGGTGCGGGCTTGGTGCTGGGGGGCCGCCAGGGTGCGGGCTTGGTGCGGGCTGCCAGGGCCCCTGGGTGCCAGGGCCTGGTGCCGGCTTGGAGCTGGGTCCCCGGCGCTGTCTGCTCGCTGGGCGACAGCAAGGCCTGCGTCTCTTCGGGGCTGAGCTCTGCCGAGCGGCGCCGGGACAGGTGGGCACGGCTCCCGCTGCCGCCAAGGGCCAGAGCACCCAGGAGCTGCGTGGGGTGCGGGGCCTCGGCGGGGCAGGCACGGCACCGCTCCGGGGGGCTGCTCCGGTGGCGTCTCCAGCCTGCGGGATTCTCTGCAGGGTCAGGACACGGCTGGGTGGAGACAGGCGAGCGCAGCCTGGCCCCGTCTGCACGCAAAAGAGGTCTTTTCCGGAGACTCCCCTTGTGCCCTGGGCCTCCCGTGGGTTTGAAGTCTCGATTTCTGTCGCCAGGCGTGTTTGTGTTGTGCAGCCCTGCAGGCCGGCTGCGCGGACGCTGGGCAGTTTCGCTTTTGTTGTGAGCCGCTATCGAGTTTCTGTGCCTCGAACTGCGGCTGTCTTGGGATGTTTGGTCTGCAGGAAAAGGGGCTGTGACTGGTGCCTCAGCAGCAGATGAGGGTGTTACCCCTCTGCTCAAGGGGAATCAAAGTTACCCAGATAGTGTTTAACCTTGTCCTCTGGCGTTACAGTTGCAGGTGGGGTTTGTCTCCTTCCCACAGCTCCCAGTAAGTTCAGAGCAAATTCTTGCTGGGCAGTGGCAGCTACTAGAAGCTGATGAGCTGCTGATGACCAAACTGACTCTAAGCCATTGAAACACTGACTTCATTGCGTGCTGCACGTACAATCCCCACTCTTCAAGTACAGATGCAGAGATGAGTTTGTTAATAAGTACCCTTATGCTGTGTCAAACTGACAGAAGGTTCAAAGCCTAAATCAGCTTTTCAGAGGGGAAAATGTCTGGACTAGCAGGGCAGAAATAGAGGAGCTGAAGTCTGATCTGTTTTGATTGAGCCCAGATGCTGAATTTTCACAAAGTGTGTGTACCCTGGGGTTTTTAACCACAAAATAGCCCTTGGTTCATGAATTTGAGAGCACCTGAATGAGGATTTGGGACAGATATTCATGGATTTCTCAGTGATGCCGCTCCTGTGCCACATGCTGAGGTAAAATTTTCATGCTGTTGAAATGACTTGTAATCAAGACTGAAAGCCTAAATGGGGAGGGTGCTGCATCTGATCAGACTAAAGCTTAAAGAACTGATTCACATTTCTAATAGAGCTGTGAACTCAGGATTGCAATTTTATCCATCCCTTGATTATAACTGCTCAAAAATATCTTGCTTGGGCTCTTTTGCCTGTGTCAAGTTTTGGTTTAATAGCTGTTCTTGCAAGAGGTAAGATGCAATGGTGAAGAGCAGCCAAGGAGAGGGTCCAGAGCAGTGTTGTCGAGGTGCATATCTCAGGTGAATATTTGAACCGTGTGGCTGAGCTGACCGAGTGCTCTGCAGGGACAGTCAGCTCTGCCCACCTCTCCTGCTCGCTGAGGGTCCTCTGCTCTGCTCCTGGATTGCTCAGCACGACGTTGTCCTGCATCTCTTTCCCTAGGAAGAGGTGTGTGTGCACCCAGCTCTTGTTCCGTATTTGGTCTGTGTGTTGCTGTGCCCCTGCGAGAGAGGGCATGACCAAAGGCAGGTGCTGTGCACTCGGAGCAGAGGCAGGTCACGGGGCCCTTTGCCCAGAGGGGAGGTTGTGTTGTCCTAGGCCAGCTCTCAGGAAGGGCCCTGCACGTGTGCATGTCAGAGCACTTGACCCCCGTTTCCATCTTGAATCTTTGATTGCTGTCAGGTTTAGTCCCCAGTGAAGTCCCTTCTGCTGTTTCCCATGGATACGTCAGAGTTGCTGGAGCCAAGGCAGTAGAAGATGGGAGGAGTGTGTAGTTGGGGCCCGGTCGCTGCCAGCCAAGGCAGGAAGGCATCGTCTGCTTTGGCGATGGTGGCGACAGCGTTACCAGCAGCTGCTGCAATGGGAGTTGGATGCTGCAGAGCTCCTGAGCCGAAATTAGGAATGGCCAGTTGTGGCATGTAGATTTATCCAAAGAATGCTGCACTGTGGCTGCAAGATCACCCGAAGCGTCCCTCTGCCCTACAGTGTCACCCTGTTCTCACATCTCTGCATCACTACTTCATTTTTCTACCTCCAGGGCTGGCTTTGAAATGCTCCAGAGGAGCAGAGCTGAGTTCTCTTAATGAACAGTCTTTTTGAAATTTGCTCTTGTGTTTGCTGGAGTAATTAGCTTTCTTATTCTAGAAGAGCAGTTCTTCATGAGCCTGCTGATGGTTGTGTAGAACTTGTGGCAGTGAGATTCCTTGTTTTATTGCAGTCACACAGTGCTGCTCTTTTGAAAGATGAGGTTCCTCTGAAGCATTGTTGATGGTGTCTGTGTCAAGAGTCCATGACGCTCTTGCGGGTGATAAGTCTGTTAATATGAACTGTGCAAAACTGTTGGTAACTAAACTTCATTCCGCTTGGCTAGCGTGGCAGAGGGTGAGAAGTGCTGCAGTATTTTTGAGGGGCCCCTGCAGTGACTCCCCTCTGTACATGCTGCCTCTGGAAATAATTGCTGCTTGTGAAGCTTGTTGTGAAGCCCCTGAAAGTTGGACTGCAGGTAAGATGTGTTCTCAGGCATGTTCCAGAAACAAGCAAGTCCATCGGGGCAGTCTTGGAATTTATTCGCAGGACAAGCGATCCTTGATGGAGTGAAAGGAGCTTAGAGTAAGACTATTCAAGCATGCAGTAGCTCTCCCAAGCTGCTGGTGGTAGTACACACCTCAGAGCAGGAGTTGTTGGGTTTCAGTCCTGGCTCTCATGGTCTATCCTTGCAGTGGAGCTAAAGAAAGATGAACTTTAGCTCTCAGGCTACTTTTAGCAACTTCATTTTGAGCTCTGGATAGCTTGTTTACCTCAGCGCTTGCATCATGCCATACTCGGCCCTGGTAGCATCAGTTGTTCTTTGGCTCTGTTCCAGAGATGAAAGGAGAGGCTAACCACAGAGACAGACAAGCCACGTGGAATCGGAAAGGCTCAACCCTCAGATCTTTAAACCTAGGAAAGGGAGGCTTCTTGGTGGCACTGCTGGGCTAGCGAGAGGATCCCGCTCGACGTTTTGGGGATAACTAGAGGGAAGCTTTCACAATGCTGGTGACTTTGGCAGTAACGGGTGTCAAAGGGGCCCTTTTCCTCCAGGGCAGTTGGTGCTTCAGGCCTGCTGGCTACTTTCTGCTGATGCTGGGAGGAGCTGGAGCTAGATCCTGTACTAAAGGAAGAAGCTTCTCTCCTCTCCAGCCCTTCAGGAGAGAGAAGGGCTTTGAGTTGCCTCCTGGCTGGTTTAGCACTCCCGGCCGTTCCTCTGCCTTTTCACTCGACGGTGGGTTGACCTCTGTCATACTGCACCTTCCCTGGGGCTGCGTGAGCTCGCGTTGCCCAGTGCAGCAGAGCTGTCGCGGTTGGCTCGAGCCCATGTTTTAGCAAAGCACCTCTTGAGGCTGTTCTTCTTGGCCCTGTCTTCTTGCAGCAGCATGTGCAAGTTTTGCCAGGTCAGGCTCCTGGTGAGCTGGGAGCTGTAAAAACTCTGCGCGATCTGCTGCTTGCGCTCGGAGACGTGCTGAGGTGGGAAGTGAGAGCTGAGCGAAACCGAGCCCGCGGGGCGCGAGGACGGCTGACAGACGGCTCGCCTTGCTGCGGGGATGGGTCACGGCTCGCTGGCGGCTGCTGGCCCTGCAGGCTGCTGCTGAGCAGGGCAGAGCTGCTGTGCGTGCGCGACTGTGTACTCGTGCATGTGGGCTGCCGTGACTTCCTTTACTTCCTCAGCCGCCAGCCTTGTGAAGAGCTGTTTACAGTGGGATGAGGCGGAGCAGCCCGTCTCGGTGCGTGCGAGTTCTGTTTTTCAGGGATTGGTGCGACAGAGAATGCTTCTCGGGGGCCTGTGACGGGGAGACCGTTTCCTGGAGCCAGCGAGCATGCGCTGTGGTGTGGAAACCTTGGAGGATCTTGCGCTTGAACAGAAGCCCGGATTTGCTCGGTGGCTTGTCCAGTAGCTATTTGTGGAAGTGAGAAGTGGCTAATTCTAGTTCAAATGCCGCTGTCGCACTGTAGCATGGGAACTTTTTGCTTTTGGCCTTTCTGTGCTCTGCAGATTCGGGCTCAGATATTGCTCAGAAATACCCAGGCTCTGACCTTCTTTATGGAAGGTCTGCTGGGGTCAAGGTCTCAATTAAGTGAAATCTGGTTTGTTTGCTGACGCCCAGTAGGGAAAGTCCATCTGTGAGCCGCTTTGCGCAGTATGCGGCGGTGTCCTAGAATGAGTCCAGGGCTGATGTTCGGGCTGCCCTGGGGCTGGCTATTCCAGGAAGCAGGTCTCCGCTTTGCTTTCTGTTTTGATCACTGCAGCAGCTGCCCAGCAGCACCCGTTCTCGGCTCCTTGCGAAGAGCTGCGGAGGTTTCTCTAGCAGCAGACGGGCTGGGAGAGCAGCTGCAGTTTCCTGAGGGGATGATTAAGCTTTTGGTCAGTGCGTCCTGGGGGTCTTTGGCTGTGGTGCAACAGGAAATGAGATGGCGGAGCTCACCCTGGTGACTTGTAGTTTTTCAGCTCTTGCCTGGCCCATATATCTTGGATTTATTTCCATGGAAAACAGGGTAGAGACAGACTGGATGAGATGCATCCGTGCCCTGTGGAGGAGCTGGAGTGCTCGCCTGGAGCTAGGAAGCACCGCATGCTTCGTGCTATAGTAATAGCCTTTAGTGCCGAGGGAAAAGGGCTGTGAGGGCACAGCAGCCACCCGTGGGTGCTCCCCGTGCTGCTATAGCGTTGACCTGAGCCTGGCAGCTGCAGTCCCCAGCAAAGAACCGAATCCACATCAGAATGGGGAATTTGGGATGCCCGGTGAGCAGCTGTGAACTGCAGCTAAGGCGCTTGTGGTCAGCACATACAGGAAGCTAAGGTCCTGGGGTGACGAAAGCCCTGTTGAATAAAGCCAAGTTTTACTCTGAGATTCAGGGAACGTCTGTCCCTTTACAGACTCGTGTGAGTTGGTCTCTCTGTTCTCATCCCTTTCACTTACTGTTCCATTAAAAACAGGTTTTGTTCACCTGGTCTTCTCTGAAGATCGCACCCGAGGATTGTTCTTGAAGGCTAATGTCCTGTGGATGTTGCTTCTGTCATCTTGGGCTACATGATGCAACGAAGTTCTGAAAAACTATTTAACTCCATGTTAAGTGCTAGTGTCTTTCCTTTCCCTGTGTCTCAGTCTATGACAGGACACTTCCCCTTTCTTTCTCCTTACAAACAGCATCCTAAAAAGCTGGGAAAGAGCCATGTGCAACAAACATCAGAACAGAGTGATGCTGAAAGTGTCTGGTGGCAGTAACCTGAGGCAGTCTGTGCATTGAATGATCTTGCAAAGCCGGCTAGTTAAAATCAGCTCTTCGTGCTGTGCAGTGACTCCTGGAGTAAGTGGGGATTTGTGGCACGGAGGCTGGTAAAGAAGCTGTGGGTGGGCAGCTCACGCCTGGGGCAACGTGCTGGCGGGCGTCTCTTCTGCTGCTAGAAACTCACACGAATGCACGGCCCTGTGTACCTGGGAGGCCTGGGGCAGCGCTCGAGGCAAGGCTCAAAACTGGCGCTGCGCTCTGGCTGCCTGCGGTAGCAGTGTGGGGACTAGAGAAGGACGGCGTTGTCCTCCCTGGCAGGCATTTGCCCAGGGGCTGTGTTTTGGGAATGCTTCACAGCCACAGCTCACTTCTGGGTTGGTATTTAGCATGCACCGTGCTCACTGGTGAGGAAGAGGGACCAGGAGAGATGAAGTTGTCTTTGCCGCAGACACACATGGGACTTGTGAAGGGTGAAAGTTTTACCGGTAGCTGCATTTTCCAATTCTACTTTTTGAATGTCTGTGGTCGGTCCTGTGTGGATGACCACCGGTGTCTGATGCTGAGCATCTGCAGCAGCCCGTACAACCAGGACCAGGGATTAGCAAGCTCCCAGAGGCTGCTGTGTGCCGGGGGAAGAAGCTCTGCCGGCCCTTGAGGCTTCAGCATCGTTACTTCCTCTCTTGTCTTATGGAAGCCAGTTTGGCCCTTGCAGAAAGCAGTGACCGTAGGAGCAGCTGTTCCTGCTGTGGCCCTGGGGTCCAGTTGTTCGGTGCTCACCTATTTCCAGCCACCCTGGACCCTGCTGCCCCGGGACCGGAGCACCTGAGAGGGAGCCGTGCCCTGGCTTGCTCCAGCCCCACCAGCTCCACACTGAATGCAGGACGCTCCTGGGACTCCCGTCCTTGCCGGGCTCTGCGGGCTGGCGCTGGCTCTGCTCGGCGGCAGCCTGTTCTCCGTGAGGCCGGCGGCGTTGCCAGGCTGGTGCTCTGCTCGCGTCTGGCCTGCTCGTGCACGGGCTGCCGAGCCATTTCCAAACCCAAGCTGACGTGTCACTTGCTGGAATGACCTTTGCAGAAAAGCAAATATCTTTCTGTGGGGAAGTGACTTTTTCTGTTGGTGTTTGGTAGGGCTTGATGCCTTTGCTTCCTGAGCACAGCTTGCTCTCCCCTCATTAGTTTTAGTTTGATTTCTATTGATACAGAAGTAGCTAACTCGAAAATTACTCCTTCCTTGTTTCTGTTGTTTCCTGGCAGTCTCCGCCTTCTGCACTTACTGTAAGCTCTGCAGCTCCTTCCCTGCCCTCCTGGAGCAGACGCAGGCATTCGCACAGTCTGGCTGGAGGGCATGCGTGTGGAAGAAATTGGCACCAGATCAAAATCTTGTATGTGTCTCTAGTGACCTAAGGGGTCTAAGACCCCTTCCTCTTTCCCCTGGTGAAAAGGTAGAAAAGCTTTGGAAAATGGTGCCTTTCTCGAGGAGACAGAAGAGTTTTGCTGAAGCTGGGCGCTTGGGAAATGTGCTTTTGTGCACTCAAATGGTGCTAAAGCCAAACAGATGAAAGCTGAACTTCAAAATCCAGCCCGTGAGCTTTCTACCCTGTGCTCAATGCTGCCCAGTGCTGGGAGCTTGGCAGCTGGTGCAAGAGGTTTGATGGCATTAGGAGTTGGGTATGGAATGATTTTTAGCCCGGCCTGACCCTGCAGTGTAAGGAGACGCATGAAGGCTGTAGGACGGGGCATGAGGTGGGTCTGCAAACAAACCTAAGCGAGGCCTGTGTACCTGTTTGAGTCACGGGATCTCTGTCTCAATCTGTAAGTGCCTCAGCTACCTCTGTCCTACTGGGCCTGGGGTTCGGCCCTGCAGGTTTATGGCCTCCCGAAGTCCTTTGTGTTTTTATGCTGCTGAAATCCTCCACGGGGATGGGAGAGGATAAAGTTCAGCTTGGCAGCTAGATCCTGTGTCTGCTGCGCTGCCTATAATCTGTTGCAAATGGCCACAAGCTACCACTGCCAGCGCGAGCTCTGCTGTTGTGATCTCAGATGTTTTGCATTAATTTCACTCTGTGTGGTGAAAAGAAAATGAGTCAGAATCCTCGCTTTATTCGGCCTCTCAGCTGAGGCAACTGGGAATGAAACCTCTCTGCTGCTGTTCTCAGAAAGCTGGCCCTGGCAGGGATGAAGGGTGGGAGCTGGGGAGGGAGGGCTAGGACCCGAAACTGCCTCTCACGCTCACGTTCAGCTAGATTTCGAGTTGAGTCTCTTGAGATGGAGCGATGTAGCTGGATTCTCCTCTTGTTTATTGGTCTGGTTTCTTTATTGTTCATTTTCTATAGGCAGTTGAGGTTGCAAAAGGAGACGGTAGTTCTTCTTTCACCAAGCATGACTCAGCCCGACATCTGCCAGTGTCATGGGGCTGCGCCGGTCGGAGTGTCGCGGCTCGGGGGGCTCGGGTGGGCTAGTGCCTGGGGATGAAAATTACCGCAGGTGTGAAAAGGGCCTTTTTCCTCCCCAGCTAGGATGGTTCTTTCCCCATGCTCCCCATAATACGCATGCACTTACTACTTTGCTAATGATGTGGTTTTGGTCTGTGGTTCCTTGTTCTCTCAACGTAGGCCCATGTGTTAGTGACGACAGCAGCGTTTGCACTTTGAGCTCAAAGCTGACCTCCTGTTGTCATGGGGAAGCTCTTATCTTGTGGCAGCTGAGCCTGGAGGTAGAATTTGGTGCCAGTCCTAGGTCTCTTTGGACCAGAGCTCCCTGTGCAGTTAACTGGGACTTGCTGCAAGCTCAGGAAGGGTTTTGCTGAATGGGAACCAACTCCTGAACGTGTGAGTAGCATCGCCAAAGACTCTGGGCCTGGGCTCATCTCTCATGATGTGTGTGAAGATATGTTTGAGAGCTCTGCGAAATCGTGGGCCCGGAGTTGCACGCCCAGCAAAATGACCTAGCTGGGCGGTGTTCCCGAGGCCGGAGCCCTGGCCCCGGGCTGCCCTCGGTGGGAAGTGCCACTGCTCTGGGCCTTGCTCGTGCCACCTCTTCTGGAGCAGAGTGCCTTGGTCTCAGGCGAGCCCTGGCTCTTTCCCAGGTCTGCGCCGTGTGTGAGCCCCATCGGCCCTCCCCGGAGGGAGAGCAGAAGTTGTGACGCAGCCCTGCAGAACCGCTTTGCGCCAGGTGGGAGCTGTGGGCTGGCGTGGCGGTGAAGGCCACTTCTGTCCTCCTGCGCTGAGAAGGCAAAGTCTCTTGCCGCTCTCCTCAGACCTCGCAATACGGGCTCCCAAGTGGCTGTGCCGCTCCGTGGGACAGGCTTGCGCTTTGCAGCATTTGGGCAGCTGGCACCACTGCTGCCAGTCGGTGAGCTGTGGGGGACTCCCTGGAGGGGAGATCTGTGGCTCCCCACACGCTGTAACATGAGACTCTTGCGTTGCCTTCACAAAATTTCCAGCCTTGCCTCTGGCTCAGGCTGGGTTCCTCGTGACTTGGTGACTCAAGCGGTCAAGCAGGCAATGGTGGCTTGCGTTGCAGTACGTAGCGCCTGGGCCTCTGAGCCTCCTGAGCAGGTATCAGACCTGTGCTACGGGGATAAACACAGAAACCTGGTTCTCGGCACGAGGTGAATCTTGTCTTCCAAACCAACTTGCTTTATTGCTCTGAGCAGCTGTGGACTTGTTATCTCCTGAGGCTGAGGCAAAGCCATGCACCTTTCCGGTTGTGGATCGTTAAGGCACGTGGATCAGAGTCAAATGTGATCAGGCCTAGCTGCAAGCTGGGCATTGGGCAGTGAGGAGCGTAGCAAGACAACCCTCTTGCTGCCCTCTGGTTTGGGTCTACTCCTGCCAAGGGTAAATCCAGAGCCGTGTGCCTCTGCTGCTCTCCCAGGAATGCCGGCTGGTCCCAGCATGCCCGCAGGCTTGGAGCTTCTCCCCTAATAGCCAGCTCCGATGCCACCAGCCCTGTCACTGATCCCAGCTGCGCTGAGGGAGGTGAGCTGCAGGAGGCCTGAGCCGCAGGCGCCGTGCTGGGGCTCTGCGCCCGGAGTGACGCCGTGCGGGGAAGCAGTCCCCACCAGCAGCAGGCACGGTGCGAGGGAGGGAGCCTTCCCAACCGCTACTGTTGTACCGGCGATGCGCAGCTCGGCATCCGCAGCTCCGTGGGGTCTCGCAGGGTGCCTGCAGCCGCTGCTGCTCTGACCGGTACCTGTGCTTGTCCCACCAGGTTTCCGGAGCCGGCCAGGATGGCGCAGTGGAACCAGCTGCAGCAGCTCGACACTCGGTACTTGGAGCAGCTTCACCAGCTCTACAGTGACAGCTTTCCCATGGAGCTCCGGCAGTTCTTGGCTCCATGGATTGAGAGCCAGGACTGGTAAGGCCTTGCGAAACTCTGGCATGCAGACTTTGCTTGGGACACTCGCCCTTGTGTTTTAGGGGAGGGGCTGTCCTTTGCTTAGGACAAGCAGGGATTTTCCAGTGTTTGTTTCCCAATGGGAGGATTGACTGTGGATTGCTGGTCTTGTGTTCCTTTGGACACTTGAGCTCTGCTCTACAGAAGGGTTGGGATGGTAGCGGGTGCCAGAGAAGTTTGGAGGGGCTGTACCTGTCTCTCTAGGCTCTTGGCCTTGCAGAGCTATTCTTCCTTACTCTGGCTCCCTGTGAGATGTGATGTGTGATGTGAAAGGGAGCAGAAGTCTGTGCATGCAGTGCCAAACCTCAGATCTGGAAAAGGGGAAGATCCAAAGCAAAGGTGTTCACATCCAGGGTTGACTTACACTGTCCTCTATTGTAAATGAGGCTGAAATGGAGCACCTGTTCTTGGATCCTTTTCAGAGAGCATGTGGGACTGGTGAGGAGATTGTGTGTGCTGTCTGTCTGGCTTAAAGCCAGAGTTGAGGCACGAGCCTAAAACATCTCTAACACCCTGCCCTTGTGTGAACGGTTTGATGGCTGCATGTGTGGGTGAGCTCGGTGAAGCTTCTGTGCACACCCCAGGGAAAGCAGTCAGTTCTAGTGGGGGAAGCTTGGTTGCAGATTGCAGTAATAGCTCAGTTTATTGATGTTAATTAAGGAAGGACAGGCCTGCTCTGATCCTTGTTCTGGTGTAGGTTGGGAAGACCGTTGGGGTGTTAAGTGGCACGTGGGGGATGGAGGGTCTGAGCAGAGCTGCCTGGTGTCTGCAGCACTGCCTGTCGCACTGCCTTGCTCCTTTAGTCTGTGCTGGATGCCCAGGACTCTCGTGTTCTGCCTCTTGCAGGGCGTACGCTGCCAGCAAGGAGTCGCATGCCACGCTGGTGTTCCACAACCTGCTGGGGGAGATCGACCAGCAGTACAGCCGCTTCCTGCAGGAGTCCAATGTACTGTACCAGCACAACCTGCGACGGATCAAGCAGTTTCTGCAGGTGGGGCAGGAAGCACCCATTTTGTTTTTAAGTACTGGTTTGGCAGGGGGAGCCTGTGCCGTTCTAATGGCTTCCTCTGCACAGTTCAAACTGCAACCTTAAAGGATTTGAAAATCCCAGGAGTTGCATTTTACCTGCTAACTTTGGGGGTTTGGATGTTTTACAGAGCCGATACCTGGAGAAGCCAATGGAAATAGCCCGCATCGTGGCTCGCTGCCTGTGGGAAGAGTCCCGGCTCCTTCAGACAGCTGCAACTGCAGCCCAAGTAAGTGGCTTGGGGGCAGGTGGTGTCCTGGGGTGGTCCTTTCCTGCTTCCTTCAGTAATGATAGATCTCTTCTGCTGAAGGAGATGATCGAGTTGCAGTGATTGGTAACTTACCTCCTGCTGTCCAGGCAGCAACTGCTTTCTGCGAGAATGTACCCTGCGTGCTGTCTACCTGGGATGGCTGTCTGCTTTGGTGTGCATCCATCTCTCCTGTACCTCTGGTCTCTTGGGGATTGTCATCCCTCGAGTAGGGTGTGCCCTGCACTGTGTGCATTGGTGTGCAGTCCTGTAGCTAATACTGCAAGCAAGCAAGCAGCTGCACTGGCTTTTGATAGTGAGAGAGTGAAGGCTCTTCCTGCAAAACCTCCTCAGGGTGGGAGGGATGTATCTCTGGGTCCTAGCCCCTGTTCTAAGTCCTTCTCGTCTTCCCTGCAGCAAGGGGGACAGGCAACACATCCGACAGCAGCTGTAGTGACGGAAAAGCAGCAAATGCTGGAGCAGCATCTGCAGGATGTGAGGAAGAGGGTGCAGGTATGTGTGCGCTCCCTAGGCATCTTCTCCTTTCCCCAGTGCTACCAGGAGCACCGTGATGATTTAGTGCTTTGAACAAATCTACATCTCTGGCCTTGCAGGATCTGGAGCAGAAGATGAAAGTGGTGGAGAATCTCCAAGATGACTTTGATTTCAACTACAAGACTTTGAAAAGCCAAGGAGGTAATGGAAGCTCATTAGCTTCTGGCAAACCAAAGTGTGTTCCTGTAAGGAAATGTGCTGGAGGGTGTGTTCCAGCCCTCCCAGTGCACCCTTCCAAGCAAAAAAGGTAGCTTAGGCTCAGGGCATTTGCATGGCAATTGGAGAAATCTTGTTTTTGTTTCTGCCACTGACAGGGCCTTCAGGGGAGCTGAAACAGAGCTCTGCTTGTTTGGGGTGTGAATAGAGAACTGGCATGTAGAGGTGATATCCTTGCTGTGTGTGTACTAAAGCCAGCAAGATGCTTGGAGACTGTGGTGGCAGAGGCTGTGAGAGAGCGCTGCTTAATGATTGACAGCTTTCTGGGGTGCCTGCTTCTTTGTAATTGACTGTGGAAGCCTCCTGTTTGTGTGAACCTTGGGAAGGTAGGAGTCCATGTGCTCGGCTGAAGCTTTCTCTCCTCCCTGTGCAGACATGCAGGATCTGAATGGAAACAATCAGTCAGTGACCCGGCAGAAAATGCAGCAACTGGAGCAGATGCTCACGGCGCTGGACCAAATGCGAAGGGTATGGCGTGCATGCACTCATGAGCGACTAGCCCTCCAGATCCCTCTGTGGTGCAGAGGTGCCCTCTCTCTGAGATACGGGTTTAGTGCTCATACGTGGCCGTGTCTGAGAGGAGCACTGAAGTGCAACCTTCGGTGACCTCTTTCTTTCTGTGAAACTTGTAGATCTTGAAGGAAGTCAGAGGGTGCTGAGGGTCCTGGTTTCTTTCTTGATAGGGTATTGTGAGTGAGCTGGCTGGACTGTTGTCAGCCATGGAGTATGTGCAGAAGATGCTTGCAGATGAGGAGTTGGCAGACTGGAAAAGACGGCAGCAAATCGCCTGCATTGGCGGCCCGCCCAATATCTGCCTTGACCGGCTGGAGAACTGGTAAGGAAGCTGGTTGGCAGTTGCATCAGTCCCTTGAGAAGCTACATTCAAACACCTGCAATAGAAATGATCTCTTTGCCTCTGGGAATGTCCTTGCAAAATGGCCACCGATGCCTGCAAGCACAGATGTAATCCGCTAGTCACACTGATCCTGAATAGTGGGCACTATGGCAGGAATTACTAGCCCTATGCCTGCGGGATTTCCAAGGCTGCTGTAAGGAGTTCCTGTTACTGCGTGGCTGTTTCTAAGCCCTTGGCAGGTGTTTCTCTACAGAACTCAGGTGCATGCGGATTTTTTTTTTTTTAGTTCATGGCCTAAAGAAATACACTGAGTTGGGAGCCACAGGCCATTCTGTTCTCTGCTGGTTTGGTGTAGAAATTCTCCTCTCATGCACCACTGAGGGAAGAGAAGGACTCTGATGGGTAGTCTGAGACCATGCAGGGGTGTGTGGCTTGGCAGCCAGAGCTAACACGGGTCCTTCCTGCCTCCCCTAGGATAACCTCTCTTGCGGAATCACAGCTACAGACCCGGCAGCAGATCAAGAAGCTGGAAGAGCTGCAGCAGAAAGTATCCTACAAGGGTGACCCCATTGTCCAACACCGGCCCATGCTGGAGGAGCGGATTGTAGAGCTATTCAGGAATCTGATGAAAAGGTGCTGAGCGCTGGGAGGGAGCTGTCAGCAGTTCCTGGGTTACAGGGAGTGTGGGGAGGGGTGGGCAGTCAGTGTGCTGTGATGGGGTCTGAGATATGACCGTGGTCCCTTGCGCTTTCTCCCTGCAGCGCTTTTGTTGTGGAGAGGCAGCCCTGCATGCCGATGCACCCTGACCGGCCCTTGGTCATCAAAACCGGCGTGCAGTTCACCACCAAAGTCAGGTGTGTTGCTGGCCCCTGCAGTCTGTCTATGCTGTGGGTGTGGGGAGGGAGCCGTGCAACGAGGAAACTAGGAGCTCTCTCCAGAGGAAACGCTGGTGTGGATGCCGCCTCCAGCTTGTCTGGGGAATGCTGGGAGGCCGGGAGGGAATGAATCCCTGCAAGCTGGCTCTGCTGGTGTGCAGCCGGGTGACTCAGTGCAGTCATGGTGATTGCTGGCTGGGGATCTGCTACATTCCTGGAGGCAGCCGGGTTCTGGTAAATCCTGCTGCGGGGGCGGGAGGCAGGAAGCATCAGTGTTTCCCTGGCCAGCTGCCTCTCAGCAGGTCTGTGTCCCCCGCAAGCCTCTGCAGAGAGCCGCTCCTGCTCTGACACCGAGCTCTGCCCTGGAGCATGTTCATCGTGTCCCAACTGTGCCCCAGTTGCCCCCTTCGCATGTGGAAGTATCTGGCAACAGAGCAGTGCAGATGGTGCTCATTCAGAGCAGATGTCTCTTCATGATGTGGGCAGCAGTCAACAGCTGAAAGGCTCTGCTGAAGGGGGACTCATGAGAGCATTAACGCCTCCCCTGTTCTGGGGACGGTGTGGGGGCTGACATATTACAGTCCTGTGTGCAGACTGATTCAGGGAAGCCAGATGAGCTGTGTAACACTGTGTCCCAGTGGACCATGTGGGGTGAACCGTGGTGCTGCCAGGCTGGGCATGCACACAGAATTGCTGTTCATCCAGCCCCAGTCTCTTCCACAGTTTATGCCAGGTTCTGTTTTTAACTGGAGCTGTTTGCATGTGCAGGATATTCATGCTCACTTGCACATCTCCTGGCTCTTTGCAGGTTATTGGTCAAGTTCCCAGAGCTGAACTATCAGCTGAAAATTAAAGTCTGCATTGACAAGTGAGTTCTGTGATCCTGGTGGCAAGTGGATGGGGTATCTGGGATGGGACTTGCTGCTCCCTGGGCTGTTCCTGCTGCCATCGGGTCTCCGTTCCTGCACGAAGGGCGAGCATGACCCTGAGTGGAAGGGGAGTAGCAGGATCTGCCACCCTGTGCAGGGTGGCAGTGGGTCCCAGGGTTCAGTGTCAAGTGCAGGGCACGACCTTTGGGGCCTGTGGGACTCTTGCGGTGCAGATAATCCCGCACACCAGCTCCTTTGGTGCTGCATTTCACTGCTTCTCTGTGTCCGTGTGGGAAGGCTAGCACCTTGACTCTGTGCTCTCTCTCTCCCCTTTCCCAGGGACTCTGGTGATGTTGCAGCCCTTAGGGGGTAAGTGCAGTGCTGCTTCTTGTCTCTTTTTATAACCCTGGCAAACATTTTTGCCATGAGTAAGCTCTGAGGAGCGCTCTGTCAGCCACACTGTGTCTGCTCTTTCAAGGTCCCGGAAGTTTAACATTCTGGGGACAAATACCAAGGTGATGAACATGGAAGAGTCGAACAACGGCAGCCTCTCAGCAGAGTTCAAGCACCTGGTGGGTACAGTGTGCTCTCAGGGCTGTTCTTATTAAGGCCTTGTGCCTAAGGTGTTGCTTTAGCCTGTTTCTTCTCTTTGCAGACACTGCGGGAGCAGCGATGTGGCAATGGAGGAAGAGCCAACTGTGATGTAAGTGCTGAGCCAGGGCAGCGCCGGGGAAGGGGCCCCTGGTTAGGAGAGCCTGCCAGGCTCTTTGCTTGACAGCTCTGCTTGGAGCACCCCTAGCAATCTCCTCTTGTCTGCCCACTCTGAGTCTCATTCCACATCAAGCAGCTAAACCACAGAAAGGGGAAGTGGGGACATTGCCCTCAGAGAGAGTGTTCGCAGGCACCATCTGATGTGTTGGCAGCTGCCAGACCAGCAGCAGAGACCTTAGCAGCAGTGCTGGCCCCAATGGCCACGTGTCCCCTGGGTGAGGCTGAGGGCAGGTATCTCCTGTGTGCTCATTGCGTCCTCTTCCACCCTAGGCCTCACTGATAGTCACTGAGGAGCTGCACCTCATCACCTTTGAGACAGAGGTTTATCACCAGGGGCTGAAGATTGACCTGGAGGTGAGTTGTGGGTCAGCTGCCCCTCTCTGCAGTGAGCCAGGCCTGGGTGCAGAGGAAGCATCCCTGAGGACACTTTGCTTTCTCTCAGAGATGAAACAGTTGTGTCTGTTTGTGGGTCTGGCTGAGCTGTGGCCTTGGCCTGTGCTGGACATGTGTCTGCTCTTCTGGACTGGCTGGAGAAGGCCTACAGGGAAGAGGCAGGAAGCATGGCCAGCTGCCGGTCATGGTGGAGAGGGCTGCAGGGCTGAGGAGGCGCTCAGCCGGAGGGGTGCTATGGACCATTGCCGTGTGGCTGTGCCTTCCTGTGTACGGGCCACATTGCACAGAGAATGGGGTGGGAGGCACTTGTTTGAGGCTTGCTGTCCTGCAGGGCAGTTCAGGGCCCTGTGAGATGTCCCAGCCTATGATCACGTCCTGTCTTTGCAGACCCACTCACTGCCAGTTGTGGTCATCTCAAACATCTGCCAGATGCCCAATGCCTGGGCGTCCATCCTGTGGTACAACATGCTGACCAACAACCCCAAGGTAGGGCCTGGTGCTGTGGGGGTGGGCGGCAGAGATGCGGTGCAGGCTTTTGGGGCCGGATGCCCCCAGCAGCCAGGCTGCAGGCAGAGAGAGGAAGTGATGGGGGAAGCTGTGGCCCAGCAGTGGCAGCAGGACTAGGATGGGATCTGGCCCCCACCTATGTCCGGTGCCCTGCTCAG